>NC_056689.1:69645982-70391815 GCF_018350215.1 Panthera leo | reverse complement strand
TTTTCCTGTCCCCACGTGTAGGGGAGGAAACTGAGGCTTGGAGAGAAATCAGCTGACCATTCACAGAGCTGCCCCAAAGACTGTGTTCCTACCACCACAGCTTACTGGTTTTCAATGCCATTATTTGAAAAGCCCAGGGTTTTCTTGGATTTCAGACACTGAAATCCATTAGCTGTGACCCTGCTATCAAACAGGGTGACCTTAAATTACTATAGACAAGGGATGGGAAAGGGTCATTAAGTAGCACGCAGAACTTATTACTTAAACCAACGGATGTGCCCTCATGAATTTTTTGAATTTCAAGGGTAAAGAACAAAAACAAAATATGTAAGCTTCCAGGCAGATTGAATACAAATGAATATGTATTGGCGTGCCTTTAGATTTCTCTTCTATTTCATGAAACAAAGGGAGTCATTGAACAGCATCGACATAATTTTTAGGAGAAATGTTTACGAACCGATAATTCCGATATTCAGCCAGGTTAATGTTCCCAAAGACATTATCAGATTCTAGACCTCAGAAAGTCAACTACCTACATGCCCTGCCTCAAAAAAAAAAAAAATCCCCCAAAGAAGAATTCCAGTCAGTTAGCAGATGAAGCCAAACAAATGACTTAAGAATGGGGAAGACCCAGTATAAGTATGTGGATGTCAAATTATGTGACCAGTGAAATACACATAAATCTAAAGAATTATTCCTAATGTGGTTATAAAACTTCACGTAAATATCAAAACAATTATTGAGATAGAAGATAAATATTATTAGTAATAATAATTTAAGCCCAAATCCCCTAGTAATAAATCACAGCTGGGAATGGTTGGAAGAAATAGAAAGTAACGAATAGTGTACTAAATGTCATCTCTTACATAAAAGTAAGGCAATGGGCACTATTTCATCCTTGCTGTCGATAATCAGAGAAAAATGAATTTAAATTAATAAATTAATACTAAACAGTAGCATAGTGAGAAGAGGATGCATTGTATTTCCCCTACAATTATTAGGAAAGGAAAAAGAAAAGAGATCAAAGAAGTGTACCTCAAAATGTACACAGCTCTTATCCCTAAATAGTGGAATTATGTGCAATTTCATTGTCTTTTCACTTTTTATGTGTTTTCCAAATTTGCTACAATACCTGAATTATTTCACAATGTACAAATGAAAGCCCCGAAATTATTTTGGGAAAGATTTGCTCTTCTATAAAAACAACAAACAACAACAACAAAAACAAACAAAAAAAAACTACCCATGCATCCACAAAACGAGTTTTACACGATCTAACACAAAAGAGCCAGGCTAACTGGAATTTTCTCTTTTTCGTCATCTGTACTCCCAGTATGAAACTTGTCTGTTTCAAAGTCTCACGTGTGGGAATGAATGATTGATGTGCCTGGAACCTGCTATGAAAATGTCAGTGACCTTTGCTTTTGTGAATAGCGTCACATGAAGGAAAAACTCAATGACCTTACTCTGAAAGGTATCGTCTCCCAGCCACCTGGACAGAACCCTCTCTTTTAGCACTTCATATTTAGCTCATTGGAAGTCATAATTTTTTTCTCACCCACTGCCACTATCACCATCATCGCCATCACCATCATCATCAACATCATCAGCATCATTTCCGCATTTTATTGAGCGGCTACCATGAGCCAGTCTCTATACCTAATATCTTACATGTACAATCTCATATTAATTCTCACTACAACCCTATGAGGTAAGAATCCTTTCCCCTTCTTATAGCTGAGGAGACAGGCTCAAAGAGGTTAAATTGCTTGTCTGATCGTTGATGACCCACTATGAATGATAGTGATTTTAAAGAATTATAAACACTTGATTTGTTCATTTAAAAACCATTTTTAAAATTTACTTATTGTGAGAGAGAGAAAGAGAGAGAGACAGTGAGCACACGCAGGGGAGGGGAGGAGAGCGAGGGGCTTGAACTCATAAACAGATCAAAACCGAGAGTCAGACACTTAACTGACTGAGCCACCCAGGCACCCCAACACTTTGTTTTAATAACAAAATGATACTACAGATTTGGAAGATTAGAGGAAAGACAGAAAACCTTCCCTCTCCTAAACTCCCCATTCCCCTTCTCTTGCTGTATTTTTCTCCTTAGCGATTCTCACCTTCTAACATACTATATATTTTACTTTATTTATTATGTTTTACCATCTGACTGTCCTCACTAGAATGTCAGCTTCATGAGGACATATTTCTGTTTGACTTATCCGTGCAGCTGGCACATAGTAGGTACTCATTAAATATTTGTTCAATGGTGATGCTGACAGGAAAAGAAACGGAGATGTTGGGGGGGAAAAGCTGGCATGGGTAGGAGGAGAAGGTAGGATTGGTCTAGAACATTTGCTCTTAGGAGCTGAGGGGTGCGAGGCACCTAGGCAACTGAGGATGTGTGACTGGAACTGAGGGGCCAGGTCCAACCTGGGAGCCTGGCTTTGGGAGCTGTGCAGAGAGAAAGGGAGGGAAAGAGAGAGAGGGAGGGAGAGAGGGGATGAGTGAGAGAGAAGAGAGAAAGAGGTAGTTTGACAGCTGGACAGTTTCTGCTTTGAGGGCAGCGAGAGCTCTGTGAGCACAGCAGTGGAGGGATAGGAGAAGCCCGGGAACGTAGGGTTTGTAAACCACGGTGGGGGGGGGGGAGTGTCAAGGGGAAGGCAATCAAACGTTCCTTAAGGAGCAACGACTTGAAAGAGAGCTCAGAGGAGGCTTGTGAGAAGAGACCAGCTGACTTGATGATGACAGATCACTGGCGTCCTCTCTGCAAGGAGTTGTAGTCGAGAGCACAGGCAGAGACCAGACTTGCGTTGTTGGACGCGATGGCCACACGTGATGGCTGAGCACTTGAAACGAGGCAAGTCAAGTCAAGCTGTGCTCCAAGTGCAAGAAACCACACTGAACTATGAAGATTTAGAAAAGTTAGCAGGAAAAGAAAGAAGGCAGTATGACCTACTAGTAATTTTTATCTTGATCGCATGTTGAAATGGCATTTTCATTTCAAATATATTAGGTGAGGCTAGGGTGTATTAGGTCAAATAAGATCTGTCATTAAAAGGAGTTTCTGGGGTATGTGGGTGGCTCAGTCGGTTGAGCATCCGACTTTGGCTCAGGTCGTGATCTTGCGTTTGTGGGTTCGAGCCCCACGTTGGGCTCTGTGTCGGCTCAGAACTGGAGCCTGCTTTGGATTCTGTGTCTCCCTCTCTCTGCCCCTCCCCTGTTTGCTCTCTCTCTCTCAAAAATAAATAAACATTAAAAAAATTTTAAGAGAAAGAGTTTCAACTATTTTTTTAAACATTTTTTTAGTATGATTACTAGATACTTTTCAACTACACATGTGGCTCACATTATATTTCTATTGGACATTGTCAGGCTAGTCTGCCTAGGGTTAAAATTCAGCAGCATGTATAAACTTATCTGTCCTCCCTCCCTTCCCTCCTTCCTTCCTCCCTCCCTCCCTTCCTTCCTTTTCTTTCTCCCTCTCTCTCTCCCTCCCTCTCTCCCTCCCTCCCTCCTTCCCATCCTCTCTCTCTCTCTTTCTCTTCCTCCCTTTAAAAATGCTTTTTAGCAGCTACATCATTTTCTGATGGACGCTTGAGTGGTTGATCTTCCATTCTCGGTAAAAATAGATGCCTTTTGTAATATCAAATCATCACATTGCTTTAGCGTTAAGTTGCCTAGAGCCATATTAAAGTCAGTGATACGTAGTTCATTAGCTGTGCTGAGCTCTTAGCTTCCCTGGGAGAAAAAGAAATGACATAAATGAGGTTTCTTCTACACTAAGCAGCAATAAATGAAAGCCTTTGAAGCAACCACCTACATGGAGTCCTGGAATTGTAATTACCCAACCTCCAATTTGGCAAATAGAGGTTTTCTTACAATATAACCATCCCCCAAATAATGGTCCCTCCTGGTGGGAGGTAGAGAGACTGTGTGTCGCATGGGTCCAAGACAAAGATGTTACTGATTTGGACACTCAAACAGCTGCGTAAGAAGAAAATTCCCAGTGTTCATCTTGGCTGAGGTCTTGGTTCATCTTGGATGCTGTGAGGTCAGCCTTTCGGTTTTATGTGCCTGCTTGTCGTGCAATGAATGTGCTTACTTCTTAGAAAAATAAAAGGACACAATAAAAATAAGTTGCTTCTACTCCCCTTTGGTTTCTATGAAAAAAAATGCTAAATATGCCATGTTAAAATTGAGCACCACGGAGCCGTCTGGACATTGTTCCTGGAGGGGATAGAGAACTTTAGGGCTAGAAAGGACCCGTGAGGCAACCATTTCAGTAGATGAAGAAATGGACTCAGAGAGGTCCTATGGTTCCGTGATGGCGGCTCACCTCATCTGTCAGCAGCAGACCAGAAAGGAGACCTCCTATCCATCCTTCCACCTGCTCCCCATGGCTTGCCTGTCCTATGTCCCCTTCCTCCCCTTCCTCAGGAAACTCAGTGGGACCAGAGCTGCCAAGAAGTTCCTGTACCTTAGGGTGCCTCTCTTCACCGGAGTGGTCTTTTTTTTTTTTTTTTTTTTTTTTTTTTTGTAAGTGAATGTCAGGAAAATTGTTCTTTCCTCAAATACTTGTTTAGGAACTTGGGGTTTAAGTGGACCCCTCTGGTAACCATTAGCATTTTCTAATCAAGGAACAGTGAAAATAAAACCAAGATTAATGGATTCTTTCCTAGGTTTGCACAGCCATAACCTTGGTCGAAGGGCAAAGAAGGAATTAGAGATGTTCCCCACGTGATGATCTCTTTTCTATAAAGGGGGACACCATTTTGCATCCCGAATCCTAGCTCAATATTGACGATGTCGCATTCCAAGTGAGGCAGAGTAAAAACTAAGGGTCTCATAGGTGCAAATACCTCTGGCCATTTCAGTGTGTCTGGGTTCCTCAGAAGCAGACCCTGAGATAGGGGATTCATGTGCAAATGACTTACAAACAAAGTCTTCCCAGGGACTTGGGGGAGCAGGACAAGCAGTGGGAGAAGCCAAGTATAGATGCGTTCTTCTGTTAAGTCCCTACCTCAACCAGAGCCCGCAGAGGAGCCCTGCAATGCCAGTTACACCTCAGAGTCAGTCCACACCTGGGCCAGGAGAGCTCACCTTCCATCTCTCTGCACCTGTCACTCATTGGTCAAGGGCCAACCCGACCAAGTGAGTTCCCAGGTGACCCCGGTTCTCTGTGAGCACAGTCACACAGAGTAGTCTTCCGGAGTGAGCCACGGGTGCAGGCCAAAAGCAGAGACGCAGGGCCAGGTGTTGGACACGGGAGACGGGAAGGGAAATGGAGAGGATCTTGGCACGGTCCCGTCAGTGTCTCCTGCACCCCAACTTTGGCCTGAGCTTCTCGAATCTTGATACCTTCTACTATTCCATTTATGTCTTCCAGGATCTCTTACCCTGACGTCTGGGTTGGAACATGTAGTGGACATTTGTTGTTTTCCGATTGCCCGATGTCGATTCCGTCTTTCCTTCGATAATCGTAATTTCATTATTATTAGGTAATTTGGCAATAGTAAGCTAGTAGTAATTTCAGGAAATTATTCTCAGTGTGTATCTTTTTGCAGAACTGACTAGCGTAGACTTCATGGGTGAGCCCCTGCCCAAGGCCCCGGCGCTCAGCACAGTCCTTTCCCTCCCGGCCCTGTGACTGGCTCAGGGAAGGTACTCCAGTCAGGAGTTGAATACAGGAAACAGGAATGACTCTGGAAATTTTTGAGCAGAGATACATTTTCTACTGGGGAACAGGTGCTCACAAGGTCCCCGGAAGGGCCGGAGGAGTAGGCTCTAACTGGGTCTCCAGGAAAGATGCTCAGGCTCATCAGAGATCAAGTAAGAAGATGGAGAGGAAGCAGCCCCCACCGCCCAAACCATCGTATTCAAGAACGTCCCCAGTGGTTACCGTCCAGGCCTGAGAAGCTTCTGAACTAGCCGTGAAGCTAGAGAGTGTATGCAGAACAGCTGTTCTTGTGCGGGAGCCGCGGCCAAAGCAGCAGGAAAGTGGTACCTCTGTCGCTGCTGCCTTCCAGATCTCTCGCCAGGATAGCTGACGGGTGGCGGCTATTTTGCGGAGCCGAGCGAGAGGCTGGGGATATAGATGTTCGGGTTGTAGCCTTTGCAGCCCAGGGGGGCGTTCCTAGAAGGGGTCGGAATGGGCTCTGAGGGCCCATTCCTGTGACCTCCCACCAGATGGGCACATAGCCCAACTCACACAACAAGAGTCAGGACTTGGGTTTGGCCAAAGAGGGGGAAGAAAAGCTCTCTTTGTTTCCCGCCGGATGTGAACATGAGTAGAGTTCCTTTCGAGCTGCTGGAAGCCATCCGGACATCGGCTAAGGTCTGCCGTCTCGGAGAGCCGAGCCAGTTTGAGAGATCTAGAATGACCCGGTCTCCGTGACACCTCTTTAAAGGCCCGGAGAGGGGAGGCGACCTGGTCAAGGTCACACAACAGGGATGGGCAGAGCTGGGTCTAGAACACCCAACACCCATTGCGGGCTTTTTCCCGTCATGTGCTCCTGGCCTCCACTTAGAGCCTGTCAGCCCTTTCCTCTGCCCAGCAGCCGGTAGGGGTTCACAGTCCCAGTTCGTTAAAGAAGCCGATCGGCCTGACCCCTCTAAGCAAGCACAGCTGCCTGTAGAGGGGCCTGAAGCAGAAAAGCACTCAGAACGCAATTTCGTGGCAGACCTGGTGGAGCCTGGTGTGTATGAATAACTCATAGCTGGAGCCTGGCTAGTGAGGAGTGCAGAGCTGACTTTGCAAACACCCTAGGGGTTCTCTCTGAGTGGCACACTAAAATGTGGCCACACCGGTTCAGGCTATTTTAAGCTTCGGAAACCAAGGGAGGTTAGGCGGGGTGAACCGGCCGGGCACTGAGGGCAGATGAGTTCCAGGCCGGGTTTCTCTCTGCCCCCAAGGTCACCTTGGGTCCCTCTCCCGTCGCCCGTGACCTTGCTTCCCTCTTCCCTCTTCCCTCTGGAAGGATGGGAAGGAGGGACCCTGAAGACCTCAGGGGGAAGGAGCTGAGAAGAGGCACAAGTGGGGGTGAGCACCTGGTCTGGTGCACCTGTTAGACAGGAAAAGGGGTGAAGGTATCGCCTGCCAGATCTTGAGCGCTTCCCCTCCATGTATTTATTTACATCAATTTTATTTAATCCTCACAACGACCCTGGGGGGTGCTTACAACCGTTATCTTCATTTGTCACAGGAACAGACAGAGGCTCAGAGAAAGTATGAAGCAGACCTAGGGGCCCACGGTGACACAAGAGAACTGGTATTTGAAACCAGATGGGCCTGTATCCTGTGATGTGCACATACTATGCCCTGTGGTCTCCAAACCCAATAGTAATCGCGTGTACTACGTATGTGCGGCTGTCTAGGCCTCCCGACAGCTCGGGAAGTTCCATTTATAAACCCCATTGTTCAGATGAGAAAACCAAAGCTCAAAGAGCTCAGGCGATCTGCCCAAGGGTATGCACTCAAACGTGGAATGCCAGCCCTCTCCGTCCACAGCCCAGGCTCTTGCCTTTTCACTTTCAAGCGCAGAGACTTTCGGTGCTACGAAACAATCTCACAGGCTCTCATGGGATAACTAACTCCCATTCCTCCTCATTTTACACTGAGGAAACTGAGGTACTCTAAGGGTGGGTGACTCACGTCAAGTCACATGGCTAATGGACGGATGGGCAAGAACCCAGACTCTGGGCTCTTTGCTGTGCGTAAGCACACTCTTCATTTCCAACTCACATTATAATTTCAGGGATGTTTTGCCTACGTTTCTAGCTAATCTTCGTTTGGCAGAAGTTTCTGCCATTTTGGCTTCAAGTTTCTCTGTAAGTTCATGTCATCCTCTGTCAAAGAGTTGAGTGACCCGTACCTGCACAAAGAGATTGAGTTAGGGCTTCTGTAATTATGGTGGATACTTCTATAACAGGAACGCCCTCCTGTAATACAATGTTGACACCTATACTCTTTTGCCAGTGAGATCCTGAGCACAGCTATGCTAAAACTCAGACAACAAGGGGCGCCTGGGTGGCTCAGTCGGTTAACCATCCGACTCTTGATTTTGGCTCAGGTCATGATCTCACGGTTCGCGGGATGGAGCCTTGTGTTGAGCTCTTCGCTGACAGCTGCTTGGGCTTCTCTTTCTCCTTCTCTCTCTGCCCCTCCCCTGCTCACATGGGTATGTGCACACTCTCTCTCAAAATAAATAAATAAGCGTTTAAGAGAAAAACTCAGACAACAAAACTCCTCTAGGTTCCCTTTCGTATTGTCCTTGCAAACACCTCTTGGCCAGTGGAAGGGGGCTCGGGGCTGGCACGGGGAGTGGAGGAGAGTGTAAGCAGTGGGAGAGATAAAAAAAAAAAAAAAAAAAAAAGCCTAGAATCTGGGAACCAGTAGGCATTTGATACGATTTGGCTTTTCTAGAGTATTTTAGACAATATCATTTTTTTAAAAAATTTCTAATTGTGGTAAAGTGGATGTACAGTTCTAAATAATAGAACAACTATGGCAGAAAGCCACATTTTAATTCCTTGACTGACTCCTTTTCTGAAATCAACAATCATTTACCAAACTTCTCACCTTTACCAAGTATTATAGAAGCCAGGTACTGAGGATCCAGAAAGGAATCAGACTGGGTCCCTTCCCTCCCGGAGGCCACATGCTAGCAAGAGAGACAAATACAGGCGTGAGTAGCTCTGAAGCCGTGTGCCCAGTGTTGTGATGCGGACAGGCTCAGTGTCAGGACAAAGAGTACACGGCCGTCGGCATTTCCTTGGGTGAGGAAGCGTGGGATGCTTGAGCTCCACGGAGGCCTGGGAGGCTGCCCACGGGGGAGGTGGGACGTTTCAGGCAAAGGCAATGTCTTGGGTAAAGGCCTATTGTTGGGACAAGACGCCCGGAGGACCCCCAATGGTAGTGGCCACTGGTTGTTGGGGAATGAGAGCTGAGGTGGGAGAGCGGGGCAGGTTTGTTTTTGAAGAGCCCTACATGTTACAGAAAGGAATTTAAATTGTCTCCTGGAGGCCACGAGGAGCTGTTGAAGAAGTTAAGCAGGAATGTGACATGACGGGGTTTCTATTTTAGAAAGTCACCCTGGCTGCTGTTGTTGGATGAATGGGATGCTTAGTGAGACCAGCAGTGGGGAAGCCATTTAGGGGAGGATGTCAATGACCAGATCGAGGGCTGACTTGGCACTGAGTGGGCCCTAGGGACCAGAAGGTAGAGACAGAGAAGAGAGTACACGTGCGTTGAGATATTTAAGCAGAGGAAGACAAAGGAGTCAAGGATGAGCGCTGAATTTTTAACTGGGTGTTTGGGTGGCTAGCATGCTAAAAAAAAGGGGGGGGGGTTCTCCTAAGAAACTAAAAAATATGATTAATTATTATGGCATACGGCAAGTTAGGAAAATAGAGAAGTGAAAACAACTCCCAGTAATCCCATCATTATGGCACAAACTGGGGTGCATACTTTGATTTACTTCCTTCCGATATTTCCCCCTGGTTTGTAACCCACAGTCAATTTCTTAGATGACACTTTTTCCTGAGCATCGGGCTGGTTAATGGGAAATATTGGAAGCTTCTTCACGCCTGGGAAAGACTCACTTTTACACCCATTGCTGGAGCCTCCACCTTCCTTTCTTATTTTGAGGAAAGCCAGTTTTTTGGGTTGTTTTTTTTTTTTTTTCTCACCCCTCAGAGCCAATTACTTTGATCCAGGACTTACTTGATCACGAGTGTTTCACCGTTTCATTTATTCCATAGCTCGGTGCATCCAACTGTTTGTTCCCGTCTACCTCCCCACCAGCCATAAAAATGATCAAGATGATGGAACACCTCATGCCTTTGTGTCCTGGAAAATTCAGCCTAGGTGCCAACACATGACAGCGTTCAGATGAATCCTTGCTGTGGCTTGTGAGGCCCCCTCGGTAGGGGAGCTTGTGGGGAGAGCTTAGATTTTTTTCTTTTAGCACCCTGCCAGGACAGTCCCTGAGCCTAGTTCGGCCTCTAGTCCTGCTCCACAGGGCGTGGCCCGCTTGGAAAATAAAAAGTAATTGATGAGAGGCTTACAAAAAAAGTCGTCCTGGCGCTAGCTGGCTCCCGTGGGTCGGAACAATTTGCTGTTGGCAAGGTCCGTGTTTTGCATAGGAATGGAGGGGGAAACTGCAGCCTTCCTTGAGGAAGGTATGAGGCAGAATGTCAGCAGGCTTGGCTTTGCATGAGAGGCCTCAGGGGGACAACCAGACAGTGGCCTCATTCTGTGTTATCAGGCTGAAGGGAGATCTTGGGCAAAGTAGACATTTGATGGAGAGAGAGAGGCAAACCTGGAAGGGGAGCCAGATCAGTCGGCTGACCTGGTGCAGAGATGTGCTTTCAATGGAGCGTTGGCAGACAGGAGGCGGCTGGATTCGGTCCTCGGATTGTCCCTGCCCTTCACGGCCACCAGAGGAGCTTTGCCTCTCCTGGGTGCGTCTGGGAGAACATACGGTGATCAATGAACCCAGGGCAGGGGTGGGGGAGATGAAAAGTAGGAGATGGATGGTGTGAACCTGGGAAAACGCTAACACATGCCCTTGCGCAGGGAGAACAGGATGGCATCCGGCAGTATGTTCTCTGGGGCCTTGCCCAGGCGAATTTTCCATGACAATGGCCGCTCTATGTTCTTCCATGGAGCACTGGAATGGCTTTGCCTCGAGTGGCCTGGCGGTGGAGTTGGAACAGGCTCCCTTTGGACTTCCGGCCCCGCTCAGCAGCAGGCGAGAGACCTGGGCTGTGGGTTCCCCAGGAGGCCGGACAAGCATTTCCCCCGGCGGCCCCTGCAGTTCTTACCGAAAAGGGCCTTTACTGCTCACAGGAGGGGTCTTCCCCGGGGAACACGGGTCACTGTCCTCGGCCGCTGGGCTCTTTCATGCAGGCTAGAATGAAGGTTGGACTTTTCACTCCGCATGGGTCCCTGGGAAATTTTGCAAGTCAGAGCGTTTGTGTGGCTTCCTAAGGGCCTGGCCCTTCACACTCTGTCCACGTGAAAATGCCTGCAGAAGCCAGAGAGAGAAAGACACCCAGGAGCTAACACGAGGTTGGACCATGCTAGCAAGGGTGGAAACTTTGTGGTCAGCAGAGTGGCAAGCTGCTTTTGAGATGAACGGGGCTCTTTAAAAATAGATAAAGAAAACCGAACGGCATCCTTTTTTTTTTTTTTTTTTTTTTTTTTTTTAAAGGAAACCACTGATAAAGGAATTGTGATGTAAACAAAGAAAAATGTGAGCGCCCTGTTCTTTTGAGAGCAATAAAGGCAGCGAACAGGGAAATGCCAAAAGCTGTGACCCATA
Organism: Panthera leo; assembly: GCF_018350215.1. NCBI lineage: Eukaryota > Metazoa > Chordata > Mammalia > Carnivora > Felidae > Panthera > Panthera leo. The sequence goes on along the minus strand of NC_056689.1, from coordinate 70,380,482 downwards.
GTGTGCACTATTCTCGGATCTCATTTCCATTTGCACACAAAAGGGAGATTCTTGTTTTCAAGTCGCCTTCACAGAAAGGTATCACTCAGTGAAGGAAATGAGCTATGATAATAATAATTATTATTTTTTAGTTTGTTCTTTCAATCAAAATAGCTCTTAGGTAGAGTATACCATTGCAACTTAATCTTAAGTCAACATGTGGTCTAGAGAGCCTGAGCAGGCCCCATGTTCACGCGTAGGGCAATGGCCTGTGGGTAAGACTCTCTCCATAAGGAAGTCAGCCTCTGTTAATCCCACGGGATCTTCCACTTACAGGGCTCCTAGGCTTCCTTTGTTAAAGCATGTGAGGGGCGCCTGGGTGGCTCAGTCGGTTAAGCGGCCGGCTTCGGCTCAGGTCATGATCTCGCGGTCCGTGAGTTCGAGTCCCGTGTCAGGCTCTGTGCTGACAGCTCAGAGCCTGGAGCCTGTTTCAGATTCTGTGTCTCCCTCTCTCTGACCCTCCCCCGTTCATGCTCTGTCTCTCTCTGTCTCAAAAATAAATAAACGTTAAAAAAAAAAAATTAAAGCGTGTGATTCCTGAAGGCAGAGACAGAACCAAATCGAACCTTCCTGACTCTTTTGGTAGCAGGCGATAGAAACCAATATGCGCTACTTTATAAGCACACAGAGAGGGTGGGAAGGGGGTGGGGGGGTGCTGGAAATTGACTGGGTCATGTAGCTGGGAGCAACACGGGCAGAAATAGCATGCATCCACTGCAGTCTGCCTTAGTGCCCGAAGGTGACAGTAGCGTGAGCGCCCCCCCCCCCATCCCTGCACCCCAAAGGGCTGCGTACACTTCTCTGCTGTCATTGGGCCATGTCCCATTCAGGAGCTTTTCTTTGACCTCAGCTCATCTTTTCCCTGTTTGAGCACGTAGCATGCATTGCACTGGAAATCCTGGTCTTTCTAATTCATATTCTAGAAAGACCAAGGCCCACAAAATAGTTTTGGACTTGTCACAGCCCAAGAGCCCTGAATGGATAGGATGTCGTGGTGTTAGAATTTGTGCACTGGGGCGGAAGCTGGGGCAGCAAGCTGATGCAAATAGAAGTCCTTCCCCTTCCGTCTCCGTAAAATTGCCTGTGCCCAAGATTCCAGGGAGTAGGCCTTTGTATGAAGTCAATTTGCGCTCCTTCAAACCACCCAACAGCCCGTAATTATTGACTTCTTCTTGTGCTGCTGGAGGTAAAGAATAGAAGAGGAGACTGTCTTTGTTGCATGTAACAGAGACCTATTCAGCTGAGCTCAGATAAGGATTCCTCTGGCAAAATTTCACGGACATCCAAGAACAGGGCTCTGAGCACTGAGTGTCACAGAGAATGGAGAGGGGAGATGACTGTGGGTTCATGCTAGGCATGCCAACAGCAGGTTTCTTCCTCCTCACACCTCTCCCTGGAAATGTGTGTACTGTGTGCTTTTTATCGAGCTCTGCCCTCCTGCTAAGGTATAAGAAAGGCATTCATCTTATTCACAGCTGGGTCCCCATAAGCAACCCAAAGTGTGGCCCAAAGGAAGTCCTTCTTGTATTTTTGTTCAGTGAGTTCATGGGTCTTCACTTTATGCTCCACCATTTCAATGACCAGCTAACTCTGTGTGCCTGCTTCTATCAGGCCTGCTCTCAGCTGGTTCCTCTGGTGCCTCTGCTCTTCCAGTGTTTTTCCCCATATCTCTGGATTGCACCCATCACGATCTTTTCAACCTCTTCTCCATTTTGACCTTTCGGTTTTAGCTTCCACCACTAACTGACCAAGTCAGTTAATAAACGAGGGTAGCCTAATTTATTAGCTCAAACTCTTGCAAGGAAGGGAGGGAGGAAGGCAGAGAGAGAGAAAACCAATTAGCTAGGTCATCCGTTGGTAGTAGGTCATATGTCTTGAGCTCGCCAGAAGATGGACTGTCCTTGGGTCTGATGTCCACTTTGATCATCGGCTGAGGTGGAGGATAGAGGTCAGTATCAGCTGGTTCAAAATGTAGGTTCCTAGGCAGTAGGGTCTGTGGACCAGGCAGTTTCTCAAAGAATGGAGTAAGTATGAAAGGCAATGTTTGACTTCTCTCGTAAAATAAGACAAACTCTCTAAAGAACTTATTACAGTTACATAAGACTTAAAGGCAGGTCAATATTAATCAGTATAGGATATGTTCTTGCTGTCTAACAACGCTGCCTCCCTTCTTATAAGAGACATCTCAGGCCACAGCAGAGTTTGCATGACCCAGGACAGGTTCATCATTGGACCTCAACTCCCTCGCCATAGTGATTGAGTCAAAGGTGAACGTGTGACACAACAGAGTCAATAAGAGTTCTTTGAAATTTTTAACAATGGCTCTGAAAGGGAGCAGAACCTTTGTTGTCTCTGGTCATGGAGCTGCTGGGTCATGAGTTTCTATTGCTGGCAGCCATGTCCTCCATCGTGTGGTGGAAAGAATAAAATACAGAAGTGGGGACAAGACACTGAGAAAGAAGCTCGACAGCTCTGGCTCCTAAAAGCCTAAGGTGGGCTCCACCCTTGTTCTTGTTCTTCCTGGTATTTGGTTCAGAGGTCCAATAAATTCTTTCTCTTCATTTCTTTCTCTCTCTCTTCTTTTCTCTTTCTCTTCCCTCTTCCTCTCTTTGCTTAAGCTAATTTAAGTGGACTTTCTTATGCAACCAAGGGAGTTTTGAATTAAAACAAATGCTAAATCTGGCATTTAAATGAAATATTTGTGAAATGAGCAAAACTCTGAAAGCTATAGGCATTCAAGGGAAAGAGAGACAAAGAAAGAGAGACAGAAAGCTAGCAATTAAGCCAGCAAGCAGCACTGGCCCAAGAATCTGGAAAAGACTTTGTGGAGGCTTGAGACTTCATAATGAGGATTGAACTTGACATTGAAGAGGGATGGACTATGAAAACATAAAGGGTGGGGATGAGGGAAAACCTTCTAGGTGAAATAACATGGAAGAAGGTAGGAAGGAGGAAATGAGCAGGACCTAAAAGGGAAAACACTGTTACTTTAGCATTGTTTTCCTAAGGTTGATTTCATGTATTGATTTCAAACAAAAATTCTTTCAGGATGTGGGGTATTTCTTTTGCATCCCTTTCATAATTAACAATCTCTACTATTATGTTAATTCCAAGATTGATAGTGCTGGTCTTCTGGAAATCCTGAGTGGGATTTTCATGATTCCCATGTCACCGAGAAACTCATCCTCAATGAGGAATGACCGTGATAAGAATAGACATAATTTCAAATTTCATAGCATCTTACTTTTTATGATTTAAAAGTTCTTCCTGGAAACCATCTTCAACATCTTCCAAAGTGCCTTTAGCTTCTACTTGGTGCATGGTGGACCTGGAATAGATCTAAAATTGTTCCTGGGTTAGATACTGTTTTAAAATTTAATCACAGGTTCATGAAATCTATGAATTCTCTTCCAAGAAAAAAATATATACACATAGAAAAATGTCTGCACAAAACAGCAAAGGATATTCAGCCATCCCTGAGACCCAGCCACAGATCTCTAGGGAAGCATTGGGTCCCTGGTTAAAAATGCCAGTAGTTGGGTGGGGAGGTTATTTTGGCATTAGTATTTTAGTTACATTGCAACACCTTTTTCCTGGAATAGCCCATGTAAATCTTTTTCTGCAGTTTTCATTCATGGTGCCTTGTTTTCTTGCAACTTGGTTATTTATTTATTTACTTATTTATTTTACCATGACCTGCTCATTTTCCTTGGGAAATTATTTGTAGGACTGTTTTGAGACCTAGGTTGGAGAGGCATTTTTTTCAAAGAGGATTTGTATTTGCTTCTGCCAGGCACTTAAAAACTCTACCAGTTCAGAACCTCTTTAAATTATATTAGAAGCTTCAGATTTTTTTTGACCATCCAGGTGATGTGAATTTGGGCTCATGTGATGGGCTGGATGGTATCCCTCAAAAAGACATGCCTACTTCTTAACCCACAGAATTTATTAATGTTGCCTTATTTGGAAAAAGGACCGCTGCAGATGAAATTAAGCTAAGGATCTTGAGCTGCGATCATCCTGGGTTATCTAGGTGGGTTCTAAATCCAATGACAAGGGTCCTCATAAGAGACACACCAGAGGAAAGATGCACGGAGTAGAGGAGTCAGAACTAAGGAATGTCAAAAGCCAGGAGGGAGAAGAACGAAAGAACAGAATCTCCCCTAGAGCCTTTGGAGGGAGCACGGCCCTGCTAACACCTTGATTTCAGGTTGTTGGCCTCCAGAGCTGTGGGAGCACAAATTTCTGTTGTTTTAAGCCCCTGGTTGGTGATCTTTGTTACGGAAGCTACAGGAAACCAATACAGGCTCCAAATAGGACTGGCCTATTATTACAATTTCTCTTGTTCCCTTTCTCCAGCCTGCTTTGCTTAGCACCAAGACAGCATTCCTTGCAGGAACAGAGATGTCAAAAACCATGCAGGACATTTTACCCACAGGTTAGCCCACCAGTTTCCTTGATGTCGGCGGAAGGCATAAGATTGCCAGGTCCGAGACGAATGTTTATGTCTCACAGCAGCATCAGTGGCCAGAGCACTTCTGTGGGTTCCCTGCACCCCAATTCCCACAAGGATGCGACGAGGACCAAATAATATCCGCACACACAGTGGGTTTCATTATAGGAACGAAACCTTGAGGTCCGTGAGCCGAATCTTTTATATTGGTCAGTAAACAGGCCTGCCTCTGGCTTGACAAGGAGACAGTACCTTTATTACACCAGATCATAAGTCTGCCTGTCTTTATTCTGGGGAGACACCATCTCTATTTTCCAAGACTGTAAGCAAATCTGTTCTTTCCTCAGGAGGGAGAAACCACGTCTTCTCAGGCTGCTGGTTATGCAAACATCCTTGAAAAAATAATCCAGAATGAAGGTGGTTAGTGGTTGTGCTCACAAGATGTGCAGAAATATAAGAGACCCATGCAGAATTGTCTCCCAACAGAGAGCTGGGGGGTGGGCGGTGGGCTGCATTAACTTCTAACTCACTCTCACTCTGAAGGTGTATTTGTTATCAATTGCTGTATAACCCAATCTGACCTATTATCAGAAACAGACCACAGCAGCTCATGCATAACTGCCTGATGGTGACATAAATGGTAACATGAAGATTGAATGATTCCTTCCATGAAGGAGCAATGAGAGAAACGTGCTAGTTTCAAAGGGGGTAACAATCTGGTTCACAAACTGCTAAGAGATGTGGTATAGTCATTGTAGCCCAATGTCCTGCAAGGCTATTTGAACCGTCTTGCAAGGTGGTTCTGAAAGAAAGCTCAAATTATATGGAGCAACCATAGCCTTGTTTTTAAAAATGGAGTGGGGGGGGCCGCTTTCGGGGTGACTGCTTTGAATAAGGCCTCCCTTATTCAGATTTGGGGTTCTGTATGTCTGTGAAACAGCAAAACCGGAAGCTCACTGGTTGATAATTCTACTTACTGAGAGCCCACCAGCACTAAATTGTGCGGGGGAAGGCAGGCAGAAATACAGTCAAGGCATAAAGTCAGAGGGGGTAAGCTGTACCCAGGACCTTTCCCTGCCTAATGGCGCCTTTGCACCTCCAGGGGCTCGGTGGTCAATGCATTGCTCAAGGCTTCAGTGGAAGCCGAAGGACATAGGACTTTTGGGAAAACCCACCTCAGCCCCTGTCATCTGTTTTCACTCGTGGTTTCCATATTTGAGGTGCTCTTTGAGTTGGGCAGCTCTTCTCCTTCTGTTGAGAAGTTTGTCACCTGCTGAATGACGCAGCCTCTTGGGGGAATAAAAGTACCCAAACCATGATAGAGTGACACATCGGTTCACCATAACGCCTGTGCTCTGCCATTTGCGTTTGTTCTATTGGTATCAGACCCAAGTCTGCGGAGGAAGAAAGCCACTGAAACGGAAGCAGATAAAATGCAAGCCTGCTGACTGATGGTGCTAGGAGGAGGAGAGGGGGAGGCGGCCCGGTAAAGAAAATCCAAATGGCCTTTCTTAATTGAAACTCAACGTGTCTGAATTCAGTACCTAATCTAGAACAAAACCCAGCCCCTGAGATGTGAACTTTCTTTTTCTTCTTTTTTTTTGTTTTTCTTTTTCTTTTTGAGAGCAAAGCACATGTTTCCCCCTGCGTCAGCGATGGAGAAAATGCTGAGTTAAGGGCAGCCAAAGGACGTGAACTTGAACTGAAGCTTGAAGATATAGGCTGTCCCAGATAGAATCTCGAGATTAGGAGACATTTTGATATAGAGCTGAACATAAGTCTTTTCTCCTCCAAAGACCAGTTACCCTTTGTTCTGGAAGTAGCAAGGGAGAGCCTACTTTTCCCAGGGTGGAAAAAAAAATTTTTTGAAGGCCTCGATTCAGCAAAAACCACAGTTTTCCCAAGACTTATTTTGGTTCTTTATCTTGGGGCAGAGAGGACATTAGACCTTGAGTCGGAATGTATGTTTCTAAGGGTGAAGTTGTCTCCAGGTACTTGTAGGCTTTACTTAGAGCTTGTAGAAGCACAATGACCCATGGTGGCCGTGGGTTGACTTGTGGTCCAGTGGCACGGTGAGTGGCTGCATGGAAAAGACTGAAGCAGACAGTATGGAAAAGAGCCTTGCTGCTGTCCCTGCACAGATCCTATAACAAGACAGAAGGGTCTTTATGCACATACTCTGCTCTAGATCAGGGTCTGGAATCTTCAGAATGAGGCTTAAGAGAGTTGGCTCACTCAGAGGGCCATGCCCAGCCCTGGCTGTAATGTCCCTCTGGGCCAGCCTTTGGACCAGCTAAACTAGGGGCAAAATGGAACTTTAGAGGGCATCCTTACTTCATAGTAGGAGACAGTGAGACCTGAAGGCAGGAAGGGCTTTACCTAAGGCTTTGTGGTCACTGTGTTGGTCTGGTCCCCTAATAAGCAGTCTGCAAGACAGAATTCGATATGCCAGTATACTATTAGAGAACACACCTGTGTGTGGGAAAATGAGGAGGGAACTGGAGAAGACCACAAGGCAGGTCTGATCTGAGTGGAAGCATCCTAGACTGCTGTGCAGGCCAAGGCAGGTTCACAAGGCTGTTGGGGTGGAACAGCCAAAACTGGCTGGGAGAGGAGTCTCATGTCTTTCAGAAAGGGGGCCAACTTAGAACCTCCACCACATCATTCACTGGCCTCTGTGAAAGGCCAGCTGTGGATTTCAGGGGTGGCAGCTGGGGCCCTAGGTTGATTTCACTCCCTGTAGTTTGAGGTCTACTGACACATTCTCACAGTCAACTCAATGCACTTGATCTTGGACACAATCGGTACCCATCTTCTCCCTTCTCCTCTCTCCATTCTAAATGCCTCTTACCTTCTGCTCTCACCTTGGCAGGTCTTGGTGGCTCACTTAGTGGTACGACCCAAACCACCATTCCCGGGGAGGCCTAAATCCTTGATAACATGCCCTTTTCAGGCTTGGGTTGGTGCTCATGTCTACTTGTAGTTACAGGGAGGCAAAGGAGTCCCAGGTGGTACCCAAGTGGATCGCCTGGATTCACACAAATTCTTCTCTGCCCCCATCATATAAAAGCAGCTCTCTGTTCTCTGGATTATCAATCTCAATAGCCCCTGCCAGTATAATGATTTCTGTCTTCTCCTGCTGATCCTTGGGCATGAGTTCAAAGCACACTGATGGCAGTCATAAATTATAGTCTAAAGGGGCACTTGCTGTGCTCCCTACCAAGAGTGGGTCCCTTTGGGAGACCAGGATCTTCAACCAGGCAGAGTCCAGAGTTGCAGCGGCAGGAAGCTCAAGATCTCCAGTGGGTCATCAGGAGTGATGGCAAGTGGGGCCACTGCTGCCTCTACCCTCCCTGGTTTCTAAACTCGTGTAGCCTTCCTTCTGGAGACATAATGCCATACAGGAGTCTCTGACTTGATAAACATACTGCATCCTAAAGGATGCACACCACTTTTTTCTGAGGGCTTCTTCTGAGTTGACACTCAGCTGTCTCTTTAGAAGGCTGTTCCAGTATTCTGGGGGGTCGGCTGTTGAGGACAGATCACCAAGTCAGCTGCCGGAACAGATATCCAATTGGAGAATGACATGCCAGTCTCTGCACTTTGCAGGTACCCTCAATTTGCAAGGATGCCTGACTTCAGGGAGGATGTTATACTACCTGTAATTTACTTTCAAATACTACCATACGCCAACATGATCGTCGGTGTTAAACTCCGGGAAGCTAGTCGACACTCGGAGTACGCGAACTAGGAACCCACACTCTAGCAGTGGTGAGTTTGCATTTGAAAACTCTAAAGGTCACTACAAGCTTTCACCTGTTATGCTAGATGACCTCCAGATACATTCTCCATCCTCCACCCTGCCGTGTGTAGGCCCTGAGAGCTGACCTTCATGAAAGGCAATAACTCATCCTCCCTGCCTCTGGCTTCCTATAAGGTTCAGCTGGTGGAAGGTACGGCAGGAGATTGCAGGCTGGAAGGAGGGAGAGGCTGGGGTATTTATTCCTCTTCCCCACCCACAGCCCAGGCAAACCCTCGGGGTTGCAGATTGGTGGTGCCCCCTTTCCTTTACCGAAGGCTGCGGCTGCTGTTGAGCAAACCTGTGGTCGGCTACCGTTCCCTCTGGGTTCTGGGACACTCTTCTCGTGTCCCTTCAGGCTCAGGAAAAAGATGGCAAAGCCTCGTACAGCTGCGAGCACCCTGGGGTGCCTCCTTTGGTGTGGCTTTGACTCTGACCTCTCCTTTGCAACAGGTCCCTTCTTAAACTTTCCTCCCATCACCTCGTTTGAGCATGCCATCCGTTTTCCGCCAGGACTTTGACAGATAGAAATACTTTTACCTCAACTCAACACTAACAGGTTTATTCATGAGCATGGGAATGTTTGGAAATGATTCTTACGTTGCTGATATGCGTGGTGTTCAAATATGTGAATCAATTGGCTAGAAATGGTGTATGGGCACCTCTGCCCTTGCACAAATAGAGTGACAGAGCCGAGAAAGTTCAACGGCCTATTCCTTCTGGATCGCCATCTTGAGCCTAAGATCCACCCACCTGTTTCGCCCCTGACCATAGGGATCTTAGTGAGAACTGGACAGCTGGCTGAGACTCGTCAGTAGAATACTCTCACATTTGCCCCAAGGGAAGCCAAGGACAGAGTGCAAACTTTATCAAGTTTGCAGGCGGGTTGGATGACTGTTTTGCTTTGTTCTGTTATGCCTGCTTGCTTATAAAAGTTAGTGAGCACGTCAGAATTTGACTGGTACTTCTAGATTGTGAAGTGAGAGACTCTTCACCCCCTCCTACCTCAAACTGTCGGAAGCTACCGATACTACCTGAGAAAACCACCCTGCAATTGTGAACCGTCAAGCTGGCTTAGGTCGGACCACCGCAGAGAGAAGCACTCTTCTCTCCCCCCTGACGAGGCTGGAAGAGAACCGTTTTTCCCAGATGCTGGGCCTCCCCAGAGACCAAAGACCACAGCGGCATTGCCACTTCCCATGCCCTTTGTGGACCGAATGTGGGAAGAGGGAGGAAGAGTCTGCCGTTTCTTAGGAAGTGCAGCGGTGGTTCCCTGGCCCCGTACCTGATGGTTCTTTTCAGAGGCTGGGGTGTGTAGACTCTGTTTTCGTCTCTGGGCCCTCATCACAGGTTTGGGGCCCTAAGTCACATCAATACCTTTATTAGAAGTTATATTTACAAGTGTAGCATTTCATTGCAGGAAATCTCCGGAGAGATCCTGTGGCTAAAATCTTCAAATTACGGGAGAGGTAAAGAGGCCCAGGGAGGCTAAGCTGCTCGTCCAGGGCCACTCTCATTTGGGGGGCAGAGGTGTAACTGGAAGCCAAATTGCCCACTGTGTGCAATGCCGTGTGTGCTGCTGAGCCGACTGGGCAGGTTTAAGTGCAGGGATTGTATGGAGGCACGCGGATCAATCACCAAGCCTTCGCCCACTACCTACAAGGGGCTCAGAACTATGCCGCCTGGGTCAGGTGAAGTGTAGGAGACAGACAGTGTCCTTTCTTGGAGAATTCATGGTCTGGTTGGGGGCTGTAACTAACCTGGGAAACAGCAATGAACTAGCTCACCGGAGGGGAATAGCTCCCAGAACACAGGAGCACAAAGAACAGTAATTCAGGAGGTGGGCAAAAGGTCTGCTCCAGACTCAGACAGAACTGGGTTCAAATCCCAGCTCCCCACAGGCAAGCCTCGTAACCTCTCTAAGCCTCACTTTGCCTATCTACGTGGGAATGATAAGGGCCTCTTTCGTAGAACAGTGAAAATTAAATGAGGTCTCGCTGCTAAAATGCTTTGCGTAGAGTTGGGGCTACATGGTAAGTGCTCTGTTGGCTAAGTAATATTAGTGTGTTTAGTAATCAAAGAGGAGAAGGGTATCATAAGCAAACGCCTTGGTTCTCGATCAAGCCTGCCCGTGTATGTGGTGCCCCCAAGGGGTCCATTCAGGGGGTAGAAAAATCCTGAAGATGCTAATTAGATGACGGCTGTGACCTGGCAAGGAAACGCAATCTAGAGAGAGGATTAGTCAAGATCAACCAAGTATGGTGGGATTACTCGCCCGCTGCCGTGTCAGGGTTGACTGAGTGTCGCATGGTGTTTGAAGAGTGGTAATCACCTGCTTTCCCACATACTCCGTCGTCTCCAGCCTCTTGATTGGGCCACAAATGCAAGCGCAGGGCTAGAAACAAGCAAGAAATCATTCTCAGAGTTGTCTTTGTAGAGCACCCACCATGGCAGTTGTGTGGAAATGGATTAGTCGTTCTTAAGGTTTCTGTTTGCTAATCTCCTTACCAGCTTCACAAATACCCCAAGGTCAGGTTTAGTCCTAGATCAGTCTGCCGTAATGCAACTCTCAGGTAGTAATGCGATGAGGCCTGAGTGCACTCCAGTCTCTGAGTTCTTCGTGAGTTAAGTAAAAAAGGTGATCACCAGGCTAGCTGCACAAATGGAACCAGAAGGAGAACGTCTGTCTAGCGGAGGGACAGACATTTCGATATATGGAAAATGAAATCAAAGGTTCCAGGAGCCCGAAACGGTCACTTTGGCTCCACAACAGAGATTTTAATCTGTAAGATGTTTTCACCAGAGAACAAAGCCTTCATCTGGGAAAGACACTGCAAGGACCACCTCCCCCCTACCCCCCATGGTTCCGAATCAGTTGGAAAATTCAGGATAGGGAACAAGTGAACTTTGGTTTGGCCAGGTGCATAATCTATTAATACATAGAAAGAATTTACACCTCTCTTAGCACCCGCAGTGGTTACAATGTAGCCTTTTGGACTGACCCGTGCACTGACACTGACTTAATAAAAGAAATAAGAAATAAAAGAAAATTCTCTTCCCAATTTACTGGGAAGAGAAATTCCATCCCCAGATTTGCCCTCAGAGCTTCCTCACTTACCATCCACTGCTAAGGAAATTTTTTTCACTTAGAATTGTCTAGCTTTGTCTAGTCATTAGCTTTGCAGTTTCTCCTGGGAATCCCCTTTTCTCACTTACCTGGATCACAGTTAACTGAAAAATACGTCAATGTAGTAACCACTTCACCTCCATTAGGATGGCTACTATCATTTTTTTCCTTTTTTCTTTTTTTTTTTTAAAGTTGTATTTATTTTTGAGAGAGAGAGAAAGACAGTGCGAGTTGAGAGAGAGGGACACAGGATCTGAACTAGGCTCCAGGCTCTGAGCTGCCAGCACAGAGCCTAACGTGGGGCTCGAACTCGTGAACCATGAGATCATGACCTGAGCTGAAGCACGGAGCCTGGAGCCTGCCTCGGATTCTGTGTCTCCCTCTCTCTCTGCCTTTCCCCCGCTCGTGCTCTATCAAAAATAAATAAACATTAAACAAATTAAAGAAATTGAGACAATACATTTTATGCCATATGTTGTTTCCCACAATAAGAAAATCAGTGTAATAAACGCCTCAAAAACCCAAGACAGATTGACAGATGGGGAAATGCAGAAGTGGACAGAGAGCTGATAAAACAAGCATAATAAAATATTAATGGTGGAATCTAGGTGGTGGGTTTATGAGGGGTCACTGTCAAATTTCTTCGACTTTGTTACATGTTGGAAAATTTTTGTCATGAAATGTTGGCAAAGAATGAAAAAACTCAGCGTGGTAATTAAGGTCTATACACCTGCATAGATATACACACCTATGATACCTATGCTCTACGTGCAGAGCTAATAATATTGACGATCGTGGCATCTTTCTCCTAAAAGGAATTCAATCCCTCTAGTAGGGTAGAATATTGTGAGAATAATAGGGAGACTTCATCACGTTAATTTGCGTAACATCTTTTCCCCTCAGATGACACATACACATTGGTATTTAGAAAATCGCTTGGGGTAGAAGGGCTCTTAGCGTGAATAGCACGGGGCCTGTGCTCAACTTTCCACAACGCCAGTCCTGCTCCCGAGAACTATTGCATTCACTCACTTCTGGGTTTTTTGTCGTTGTCTTTTTTTTTTTTTTTGCTTCTGGTGGTTATTTCCCTATCTCATTGTATCAACTTGTAGACCTCGTCTGTTGACTTCCTGCCTTGAGAGATGTGGAGTTGGCCCCATACACTAGCTCCACCCACGCCATCCCCATTTCCACGGCTGTCCCCCCCCCGCCCCGCCCCTTCCTCCCTGCCAAATAAACACACCACCCTCAGTCCCTCCAGCCGTTGTCTCCACGACTTCAAACATGTGCCTAGATCTCCATTTCTTGTACTACCAACCATCCCTCTGATCTCGTCATTCTCTGTAAGGTATTTGAAATTCTCATCCTCCTCCACACCTCTGCTCCCACTCACCTTCGACCCACAAACTCTTCGCTGTGTCTTTATTTTTATATCGTTGCATCAGTTTGAATGAGCCAAAAAAAAAAAACAACAAAAAAACCCAAACCCAAACGCTACGACATCTCCATGCTGAAAATCCCATTCTCGCGTGGTGAATGATCACACTGCTAAGAACACAGTAGGCACTATATAAACACCTGGACAGTTGGGTATCAGTCATGGTTGCCAACACTGAGTTCAAAAAACATGGGCCTCACCACAGCCTCCTTATCCCTGGGGGGGCAGATTGCAAGTTCATCCTCATCCCAAGTGGGAACAAAGACTAAAGGTGTCTCACAAACTTCTTTCTATGTTATTTGAGGAAAAAGCACCACATTCACTCTGCGTCCTTTGCGGGGTTCTGAAAGGTCTAACAACTGCATTAGATTTTTTAAAATGAGATGAAAATAAAGCAAGAGAGAGCCGTAACAGACTATTAGAGAGAAATAAGGCAGACTTAGGGGATATCCTTGACTTTCTCAGTTTGTCTGAGCTGTCCCTCAAACAGGGACAGTGTCGTTTCTAGGAGAGACACAAAATGGCCCAGAAAGACCATGGCATGAGCCTTCTAGCATGTTGTTGTAGCCCGTTTCATCCTGCCGTGCATCTGTGTTATGCACGTGTGTGATATTTCACAGAACTGAATATAGCTTCTATCCAGAGATTCAAGGGTATCGATCATCTTGGTTTTCTCCTTACCCCCTAGCATTAGTCCCTTACTTACTGCATGAGAACCTGAGTCTCCTGAAATGCAGGCCAGTTCACTCTACAACTTTGCTCAAAGATGTCAAGCCTGCCATATTGATCCAGTAGCCGTTTTGTCAGAAGCTGGTTGTTTATCACGTGCTCTGACATGCACGGAGCTTCCTCTGTACCCTCCTTCCCCCAGGACACCGCAAACAGCCTCGTTCCAGGGTTTCACGCCATGCTTTAGGAGGGTGACAGTCCCAGATTGCTGTCTGACACAGTCACTCAAGTAGAAGACTCCTCCCATTTTTTTTATTTGATCAGAGGAGAAAGCAAAAGTTCAGAGCAATTCCAGGTCTTGCTCTAGCATGCTGATATTTCTTTCTTTCTTTTTTTTTTTTTTTAATGTTTTTTTAATCTATTTTGAGAGAGACAGAGAGAGAAAGAGAGTAAGGGAGGATGGGCAGAGGATGGGCCCGACACGGGACTCAATCTCATGTACCGTGAGATCATGACCTGAGCAGAAATCAAGAGTTGGCCACAGGGGCGCCTGGCGGGGCTCAGTCAGTTAAGTGTCCGACTTCAGCTCAGGTCATGATTCGCGGTTCGTGGGTTCGAGCCCCGTGTCAGGCTCTGTGCTGACAGCTCAGAGCCTGGAGCCTGCTTCGGATTCTGTGTCTCCCTCTCTCTCTGACCCTCCCCCATTCATGCTCTGTCTCTCTCGGTCTCAAAAATAAACATTAAAAAAAAAAAAAGAGTTGGCCACTTAACTGGCTGAGTCACGCAGGTGCCCCTGCGTGTTGACATTTCTTAAGTTTCAACGAATCTGTGTTAATTCCAGGTCTAGAATCCGGGCCGCTACCTGCCCACAATGATATCTACTACTGAATCCCTGGAACCTATGAATGTATTACCTTACTAGGCAAAAGGGGCTTTCAAATGAGATTAAGGATTGGGGAGATGGAGAGATTTTTCTGAATTATCCAGGTGAGTCCAATCTGATCACACGGATCCTTTAAAAACAGAGAACATTCCCTGTCTGTGCGGAGGGGATGTGACTGCGGAAGGAAGGGGCGAGATGGATGTAACGGGGGAAGGACTCAGCCCAGCGTTACCGGTTTTGAAGATGGAGGAAGGGGGCCATGAGCCAAGGAGTGTGGGCAGCTTCTGGAAGCTAAGAAAAGGCAAGGAATCAGTTTCTTCCTTAGCATCTACAGAGAGGAACTCAGTCTTGCCAACACCTTGAATTTAGCTCAGCATGACCCATTTTAGGCTTTTGACCCACAGAAGCGTAAGATAATGCAATGCGCGTGTTGTTTTCAGTCACTAAGTTTGTTGTAATTTGTTACAGCGGCATTAGGTGACTGATAGACCGCCCTGGTCCAGATGGGCATGCCCTCAAAAGGTACAAAGACAACCAATTCTTCATAATAACTAGGCACTTGAGAATTGTTTATAAATCACGTAATCGGGAGATCTCAGCTACCTGGGGCTCCTGCAAAATTTGTCAAGGTGATAACAGAGTTTCTCCGAATGACTGAGGATTTACTCATATAAGACCCCAAATGTTTTTTATTTTAACCATTTTGTAAGATGAGCATTTTTAACTTTTAAGAAGTTTAAAATTTCACATTTTAAGTTGAACATTCAAGTTTAACATTTTACCCTTAGGGGAGATGAACGTCTTTATAAATCAGAGATCTATATTATATATATACATACACATAAATATTTCTTCATCTACATGGGTATATACGTATATATTCTTTTCTACTTAAGCAGAATACATTAAACTTTATTTAACATTTTTGCACCGCGTGGGAAGATTTCCTATTTTGAGCATTAGTTCCTACCCAATACTATGGCATCACCGTTGTGGCTAAGTACTGGAAAACGACCATATGTGGCAGATTTTCCGGAATGATTCCACTTTTAAATATTCTGTCCCACCTTCCTTATTCTGGCCAGATGACCTTTACTGATCTTCTGCTCAGGTACCCCTGTCCTATAGCTGTGTGGCCACTTGCCTTCAAAATAATCGGCCCCAGGCTAGCATGCAAAAGGGAATTCTAAATCATATGTTTGCCTTGAATACATTAAAAGGAAATAAAAATATTTTTGCAGTTTCCTGCGTGTTACCTTTCGGCCCTGATAATGAATTTTGTGCACAAACTTTGTAGTTAATCGTGTCATCCTTATCGGGCTGTTGGCATGATGACGCTAAGTAACGCAGGAAGTTAACTGGCCAGCTGGTCAAGCAGTCGATCTGTAACAGGGCCATGGGGAAAACTCAGAATCCCTTAGTCTCTCTCTGTTCCTTGACCTGGTGAATCTACCCTCTTGCTTTCGACTTAAATAGCAACCCCAGTGCCTCTCCTGGGGGGTCCTTTAAACAAGACTAGAGCCACCGCCCAAACAAACCAGCGTGATTATGGTTTCCCTTCTCAAAACAATATTTCCTTTCTAAATCCAGTCTCGGAAAATCTAACCCAACACAGGCCTCCAGGCTCCAACCACGACCATCTTCAAAAAGGCATACGAGATGTTCCGTTTCTCAGTCTGGTTGCAGCAGCCAAACTCACCACCTGCTCAAATGACTGAGACAGGAGGCCCCTTTCCAGGGGGTGGTGTGGCTGGAACCGGCTTTGTAGCCAAGGCCTCCCAGCTTATTGGTCCTAGCCCCCCGAGGACCTATTTGATTAACTGCACCACTCCTATGGTTACTGACCGCTCTTAACACAAAGAGGGGTCAGTAAGGCTGTGGGGACGAGCTGGCATTTCTCTGAACTCACTTAGCTAGGCTCTAGAGGGAGGGGGTGAGGGAGTGTGTGTTTGTGTGAGTCTGTGTGAGTGTGAACCGGGTGGGACCGTGTACGCGCGTGAACCAGGTGGGACGTGTCTTTGGATCCGGGAATATGAATTGCGCGAGTGCATGTGTGTATTACATGTGCACGCCTGCGCGTGTGTGCGATCCCACGTGCCACCGAAGGGAAAACGAGGCAGAGATGGAGAGAGGAAGCCTAGTGGGAAAAGAGAACCAACGGAAAAAGACACACAGACACACGTAGGGACAGACACAGAGACTTAGTGAGTGAAAGACGCAAGGAGAGGAAATGAGTGACAGAGGGCAGAGGCAGGGGGTAAGAGCACAGAAAGAAGAAGACAGAAGAGGAGAGACCGGAGGCACGAGCCCTGCCCATTTCCCGAGGTGAGAAATGCCATTGAGGGGACGGGACAGAACCGGAAGCTCCCGGAAGGTTAATGTCACTCCCTTGCCATTTGTCTGTCTTCTGGTCACAACACTGCTGTCTTCTGCCCCATGGTCTTATCACCCAGCCTCAGCCCCCATGGTCTGGGAGACCGAAAACGTCATTGTGGAGCTGTGGGTTTATTATTATTTTTTCTGATAGCTTAGCAACATCAAACAAAGGAAGTCACGCTAGCCCTGTGCCTCAACAAGGCAAACAGTCTGTGCCCCAGCCTGGGCACCTCCCTCCCAGGACACATGGATGGAGCCGGGGGGCCAGAGGGGCTGAAGAGGCAGAGACCTGAGTCTGGGAACAACAAAAACCCTGCCTGGAATTCAGTGCTGAGCAGTGACTGAGGAGAGGGGTTGACGTGGGAAGGGGTGTGGCTCCAGTGGGAGCCTTCTCATGCTTATGGGACAGGCCATCTATCTGCCTGGGGACTGGGGAGGGTCTCAGGCCCAGCTCCCCCACGGACCTGCTGTGTTACTTGTTTTCCTGTTTAGGCCCGGATTTATTTATTTATTGTTTTCATGTGCAGAAGATCGCGTGGCACGGGATCAGTGGTCTCCAAAAGGCTCTGGGGATTCCAGCGCATTCCAGGGAGCTCCCTCAGGGCCTGTGGACGAAGGTAGTTGAGCGAGCAGGGAGCCAGCTGTCCCCCCTGCACCAGCCTGATCCGCCCCCTGCTTGCGTTCTGCCTCGGTTTGAAGACGGCTGAACAAAAGCAAGCGGGAAGCCCCTTGTGCCGGACCACGTCCCCATCCCTGCCGGTCCCGACACTTCCCACTCCAGAGCGTGGAGAGCACTGCAGGGACCCTGGGACAGAGAAGGCAATGCGCTTTGGCAGAGGAGCAACTCATTTCTTTCATACGATCAGGGGGTCTAGACTCTTCTCGGCTGGGCCCCAGTGCTGGAAACTCCCCCACAGAGGCTGACTCCTGGGGACTAAGGCACGTGTGTACACGGGCTGAAGGAGGTGGAAGGGTGCACCCCACCCTGAAGGGCATAGTCTCGTCACTGGAATTTCTGGGTTGGGCAAACCATTCATTGATATCGTGTTCAGCCATAACGAAATAAAGAAGGTACTTCCTTGAAAGGAGGGCTACCTTGATGACTACAAATCCTGCCAGAAACCAAGGGAAACCCAGAGATGACTCATCGGGTTAGAAGGTCAGATTCAAGCTCCATCGGATGGCAGTGGCCGTTCCTTTCTGCCAGCCAGCTGCGCTCGCTGCGCCCAGGCCTCCCAGCTGGCCCGTCCCCGCTCTGCCCGTCCACGCCTCACTCGGGCCCACCCACTCTGTCAACAAGCAGGTGCTATCCCTCAGGGTACGTCACCAAGGCATATGCCATTTCTGGGCTCCTGAGCTGCCCCCACTAACGTCACAGTGGCTTGCCCATTGCGTCTTCCGGAAGGATCAGAGGGCAGGCAAGCGACGGGAAAACCAGCCCTCCTCTGTTGAGTTCTCTTAGCGCTTTCCTCTTGGACTGGGGAGCAATGAGGTGGAGGGCGGGGGACCGGCCTGTGTGCGGAAGCTGGGGGGAGGGGGAGGCATTCGCCATCAGATGGAAAAATGACCAAGTGCTCAAAAGCCAGGTGGACAAATCTGCCAAATCAGTAGAACGACGTCCTGTTCCGTCCAGAGGGTACAGCAAACACAGATGGACAAAGCACAGTGGTAATTACATCTCCGAAGAAGATGCTAAATATTTCAAGGCCTGCCTGGTGCTGATTCATATCAGAGGGAATTTTATGATAGTGGGTTTCACAGGCAGTAAACTTGTGTCGCGAGGTATTTTTTTCCTCTCTCTCAAAAAGTGCTGCGTCCGTGTCGTACCGTGTAGCAGGTAAGGGCTACGTTCCCTTTACGTAAATCAGCAGCACCTTTAGTTCAGCCTGAGTTCTCGCACTGGGTCGTTCTTCACCGCGGCTGCCTCGTGGCCGGGGAAATCTCTCCATAACTGGACCGTAGTTGATTACTGTTTCCAGGGGCAACCACTTCAGATTTCTAGCATGTGGGTGGTTTGCACACATGAGTCACGCAGGTGTTAATGTTCCTCCAGAAGAACCAGCCGTGTCCTTTTACCAGGGCCGGCCAATCTGCTCACTGGGGAGGCTTGCCCCACCACCGCAGGGGGCACAAAAGGCCAGCCCCTTGCCCCAAAGGACCGCGCGGCTGCCCCCTGCAAACACTCCAGTGCCCTTGTGCCTCAGGTCACGGCTCACCTTTCCTTGAGATCGATTCTTGCACTGCCCTCCTCGAACTCCCTCCATAAATCACGTGCCTCCAGGCCCCGTCTCAGGCTCTGCTTCTGGAACCTCAGCTAAGACAGTGCGTCTCTAGATCGGTGGCCCCAAAGAGCTGGCATTCCGAGGTCTTTCCCCTGGTGCCATAGATGGCTCCCGACCCAGTGTGGTTTCCCTAGTTCTTCTAGAAGCTTGCCTGGGCAGCAGAGGCTGATTGTGGTGGCCCTGCTCCAACACAGGGAGGCAGCAAGTCACATCGCTGGAAAGCGCTCTGCCAGTTGACCTTGGCCTCGGTAGGTGAACTGTTCCTAGGAGGCATCAGCAAGGCAAAGTGTTGCAGATCTGAGCGCCACAGACGAAAAGTGGTGGCCAGAGACGGAGCCCGTTGCTTTGTGTAGATGTGCAAAGGGCTGCTGTGGATGGGGTCTCCCGTACCAAACTACACCTGGGTCTTAGGCACTTCTGGCTGCTGCCACAGAATACCATAGATCGGGTGCCTTGTAAACAACATTTACTTCCCACAGTTGTGGAAGCTGGGCAGTTCATGCTCAAGGTGCCGGCAGATTCAGTGTCTGATAAGAGTCTGTTTCCTGGTTCACGGACCACCGTCCCCTTGGAGGGTCCTTACATGATAGAAGGAGCGGGGGGGGGGGGGGGGGAGGGGGGAGGGCTCTAATGTCTCTTATATAAGGGCACTAATCCCATTCATGAGGGCTTCCACCTTTATAAGCCAATTATCTCCCAAAATACCATCACAATAGGGAGTAGGTTTCCACATGGGGATTTGGCAACGGGTGGGGGGTGGGGGGACACAAACATTCACTCTATAGCAGGCTGTCATCTGAAATTCCACTCTTAGAGATTTAGTCCTTTATGTTGAAACACAATGTGACTTCTTATATTGTCAGCTATTAGCAGCTTTGTGTGAATTAGTTTGTTCCGGGGTCCAACGTGACAGTTGGTCCCAGCAGTCTTGGACGGGGGGGAGGGAGGAAAGTCAGGACCAGAATAAAAGCTTGGACGAGGGCACCTCTGCCATGGGCCTGGGTGGTGGGAGAGGGCCATCGCCAGGGCTGGCTTCTTCCCGGATTCGCTGACAATATTCAATCTGGCAATTTCAAGCTGAATCGCTGGCAATTTCAAACTGACAACCCCAGTTTTAAACTTCCCTCCCTCCCATATCTTAAGGTCACGCACGATCACAGACACAGAGGACTTAAAAATGCGAGCTCTTCAACAAAAAGACAAAGACTATAGGATTCCACGTCCAGGAGGTCAACCTCCTAGAAACGGAGGGGAGAGTGGGGACTGCCAGCGGCTGGAGGGAGGGGGATGGGGAGAGCTGTTTCACGAGTATGGAAGGGTTCTGGACGTCAGCTGCACCAGCAGTGTGAGTCTGCTTAATACCGCTGATATGTGCACTTAAAATGGCGACAATGGTAGATTTTACGTTACGTGTGTTTTGCCACAACTGAAAATGCTTTTCAAAGACAATTTGGGCTTTTCGTATCGAGGACCCTCATGCAATAGCTATTTGTTGACTCGGTATTCGCAGAGCATACTCCTTTTGTGAACTCCCGAACCTAAAGCTCAAAAGCCGAACACAAACCAGCAGAAAGGGCCTAAAGACCCTCAGAAGATGTCCCCCAATTCTGCCCTGGTGAGGCCATTCTCAGCCTGTCTCCCCCCATTTCTGGGCTCTTTCCCACCAGGGCCCTGCCCACGCTTTGTCTCTCCAGGCCCTGCCTTCCGTGAAGATTCCTTAAGGCCCTCGTACCTTCCAGGATGGTAACTTCTGCCTCCCCGAGGCACATCTTTCCCATTTCTGTCACTTGTCATGGCTCTCCTCCATTACGTGATCAGCAGGAGGCCTAGAGTTGGTGTTTGGGTATGTACAGAATTCTTGGCCAGGCCGGCGGGTGGGGAGGGGTGGGGTTAGGGGGGAAGTAGAAGCCATCGGGGAAGGGATAGCGAACACGTGAATGGACAGTGAACACACTTCCTGAACACCGTTGTTGTTTTTTCCTGTCTAGTCCGGGCTTGTATCTCTTACTTCTCAGATTTTATGTGTTTGGGTCCTTGCTTGTACTCTCATGAAGTGGTGGGATGCAATTTAGTTCATCAAATTCAGCAGACCTTATTGGAACCCACTGTGTCCAGAGTGCCATTCAAAGGGTCGGGAATGGCATCTGCACCCGAGGTGTTATGGCTTGGGTGAAAGGAAACGATGATAGCCCAGTGAGTCGGTCTTAGGAGAAGCTGTCACTAAGCATTAAGGGGTCTCCAGAATACATGAGTTGGTAAGTATGTGGCTCTTTTGTTCTACTTTTGATGACCAGTATATCTCCAGGGGGGATATCCGTCTGACCTTTGGGTCAATGTGTAGGGATGTCCCGCATATCCCAGAGCACTTAGCATTCCTGCTCCCAGGCACCAAATGCTAGGAGGATCTCTCCATCCATGGTTTCAGCAAGTGTCCAGAAGGTCCTCATACATTTCCATGTGCTTCTTAGGTGGCCATGTTGCCAGACTGAGAACCAGTGGACTCCAGGATAGACATGGAATTCTCCCCATATGTAGCTCCTATATGTAGCTTTCCAAAGGACGTGACCCTCGGGACTCTTAGACGTCCAAGCCAGAACGAAGATGACAAAGAGGGGATCAGATATGGTGGAAGGAGTGCTCAGGGGCAGCGGGGGGTTGTGCTGTGAGTTCTAGCCGCCCCTCACCCAAGCCTAAGCCACCGGGATTTCCAGAGCAGCCCTCGAGAGTTTTGACAATGTCTTGATGTAGTTGGGAGACCCGGGGGGGCTGACCTCTGACTCCATGGGCTAGGGTCTAAGTGCTGTGGGAAATTGGAAGGCCAGGGAGGACTAAGTGTGTCAGAGGTGTGGGGTGGGAGCTCCCTGCTCCCCACAGCTGTGGGAGCAGAAGAGCTGCTATGGGGCCATCTTGGGTCTTGTGCTACATGACCAGCTTGGAGGGGCCAGGAGACCCAGGCAAGGGACACTGGAGAGATAACCTGGAGGAGGTCAGGATGGCCTGATGAAGAAGGCCGCTGAAAATAAGGATCTAACCATCCTGTTAGGGAGCTGCAGGAGAGAGGGACCAGCAGGCAATTTCTGAAAGGGCCCCACAGGAGCATCAGCCTAGACTCTGCCAGGCCAAAAAGAAGACCTCACTTAGCTCCCATTGGAAGAGGAGCTCCCATTGGAATAGGAGCTGTCTGTAGCCTCTGCTTCTCTTCTCCCTCCACCTGGCAGGTGAGTGAGGACAGAGTAAAGATCAGAAGAACCGTGCCCCACCCCCCCACCATCAGGCTTCCCACCCCAAATAATGCCATGCTGAGAAGGAGGAAGGACATTCTGTTTACCAAATTGAGTCTGTTTGGGGCTTCCGGGGACTGTGAGAGGTGGAAAGCCCTGAGCAACTGCTGGAATTTTCACCCAGCTGCAGATGAGGACCCTCACTGGATAAAATTTAAAAGAGACAATACAGGAAGAGTTAAAGTGTTTGATCACAATCCAAATGTCTCCGGAGTTTAGGTAGGTTTCATCTAGATTAATTTCAGAATAATCACTCTAACTCCACTCCCTTGTGCTCCCTGTAAGCTGCTTCATGGGAACGCGGTCAGCTTGCTTAGCAGGCTGCAAAGACCTTGGCAATGGCACAGGTTTTAGAATCATCCCCCCCGCCCCATTCAGGCAATTAGGTCTTACCAGTCTTCATTTAGTTGAACAGTGCCAGCTTCTGTAATTAACATATTGTCGTCAACTGGAATGTCTGCTGGGCTGAAAAACGCAATGTGTAATTTATTGTGATTGGTTTTCATTGAATGGGGTAGAAAAAAAGTAAATTAGCCATAAATTTAGAGAGATGGCACATGGTGAAACTTTATGGAAACTGCAACATTAGCAGAGAAAAGGCCAGCTCCCAAGAACACACAAGAGGAAAATTATACTTCCCGTGAAATGCCACCAGATCCTTGGAGTATAGCAAAAGCTGGTGTGTGAGGACTGGTGCTTCCGTTTTTCTAAGGGAGAAAGAAATGACATGGTGAAGGCTCTGGGCTCCTCCGGGATGAGAAGGGCTACACTAGTCCCAGGCACTCAGCAAGGAGCTAACAGAAACCCATCAGAGTTGTCTGTGGGTCATGCACATGACCTGCCAGGAGACTTGGAGGCAAAACCCACTGGGAAGTTTCCGGCTTTATCTTCAAGCCTTGGCCAGTGCAATTATGGTGTCTCAGTCAGCTTGGGCTGCTATAACAAAACACCATGGACTGGATGGCTTAAGCAACGTACGTCTATTTCTCTCAGTTCTGGAAGCTGGGAAGTGCAAGGTCAAGGTGCCAGCAGATTTGGTTCTTGGTGTGGGCTTTCTTCCTAGCTTGCAAACCGCCACCTTCTCGCTGTGTTCTCACATGGCAGAGAAAGGAACATCTGGTATCTAGTCCTCCTCTTGTCAGGGCACTGTCCCATTATGGGGACTCTACCCTCATGACCTCATCTAAACATTAATTTCCTTTCAAGAGCCCCACCTCCAAATACCATCACAGTGGGTTTTAGAGTTTCAGCATATAAATCTGGTAGGGGGGAGATAAACATTCAGTCCATAACACATCGTAACCCTCCTGGGGCACAGATAATAGACCCTCTGTCCGATCTTCTCTGTACTTCACCTTGCCCAACACCCAGCTGAGAATGTAGATGGAAGACTGAGCTGTTTCCTTTTGCACAGTCCAGCCTTCCAGGAGACAAAGTCAGGGGAAGAAAAGAGCCTGAGCAGTAGCGTGACCAATGAGGACCTTCAAGTATTATTTGCTGGGATGACTGTGTCTGTATGTGTGTCTTGTTCCAAAAAAGACTTAAGGTGTTTGCAATGATGAAAAAAAAAAAACCATCGGAAGTCGGTAAGAGAAATGAGGTAAAAGGACAAGGATAGAGACAAAATATAGGGCCAAGCCTTAAAATAGAAGGCAAATTAAATCTCTTTTGCTTAACTAGGGAAAAGTGCCATGTTTTCTGGGAAGCCAGTGGCATTCTGTTCCATCTCTCTTTTAAATGAAGAGTGAAGCAGTGTTAGTCTCAATTTAGGGGCCTGCATTTTGATGAGTTCGCTATGCTTTGGTTTTTGTTTGGTTAGCTGACCTTCAATCTCCATTTCAATAAGAAAAGCAAGTTCCATCACAGCCAGTGGGTATTCTTGTGGTTGGTTGCCTTCCTCTGGGGATCTTTGGGTGGGGACCTTGGCAACTCACAGGGGTAGCAGAGGAAGTCAGAGGTTAAGAAAGAATCAGCCTGTGCCATAGAGGAACTCCAAAAAAGAAAATTCTGGAAGGAATATCCATTTTACCTCCAGCATTTAGATGGCTCAGGAGTTAATGATTTTCTAAAGGGGAGTAAGACTAGGTAGGCATCCTCCATTAGAGCTAAAACCTCCATAAGTAAAAATAGGATTATCAGGATAGTTGACCTAACTTTTTTCCTTTGGCCGTGTAGGCCCAGTGAAACAGAGTAGGGCTTATTCAATTCTGTGATATTTGTATTTGATGGAACAAAGGCTGTCTTTTCTTTTAACCCCAAGTCTTGTTTGCCAAGCTTGTCTTTATTGAAATGCTCTGTGTTAATAAGCAGTAGCTCTGAAGGCTCACGTAGACCAGAAGAGTCATTTTCAGCTGCCAGTATTAAAATAAAAGAAAACAAACAAGAAACGGGGAAGTCGCACAAGTATTATATTAATACTGTCTAATGATTCCCCATCATCTACAGGATCCAGTCCAATTTCTTAGCCAAGGATGCAAGGATTTGCTACATTGACTCTTCTAAAATGTTTCCTCCAAAAACTTCCCTGAAGGGACTCTCTGCTCCATACAAAAATCTTTGGTTTCTTAGATCCCAGACCTGGCACTGAGCCCCTCCTTCTTCCCGCTTCTTCACTAGCAGCCCGTAAACAATAGTTTATAGCCATTGATGAATAAGCACCCTGCCAGCTTCCTGGCCTGTCAGCCTCTGAGAAGCCAGGAATCAACTGGGATTACTTAGAAGACTTAAAGTCAACGGAACCACTTGAGATGGATGTTGTTATGGGCTGAAGTGTGTGCCCCTAATTTTCACATGTTGAATTTTAATTCCTGATCGCCAGGACCTCTGAATGTGACTATATTTGGAGATAGGGCTTTTAAAGAGGTGACTGAGTTAAGGTGAGGTTGTTAGGGTGGGCCCCAATCCAGTCTGACTGGTGTCCTTATCAGAAGAGGAAATTTAAACAAATAAAGAGGCACCCGGGCTGGGAGCACACACAGGAAAGGCCATACAAGGACACAGTGAGATTGCAGCCATGTGCAAGCCAAGGAGAGAGGCCACAGGAGAAACCACACCTGCAGACACGTTGACCTTGGATTTCCGGCCTCTGGCACTGTAAGAAATAAACTTCTCTTGCTGAAGCGCCCCAGTCTGTGGTGCTTTGTGATGGTGGCCTGAACGCACAGATGGAGATGACCTCCGTAAAGACTGTCCTTTGAACTCAGGTTCATTGCAATCGTTTTTGCTCTCAACCCATAACGATTTTTTTCCGTGTCGTTCATTTGAAAATTAAACCTGAAGTTTAAAAATTATTTTGACTCTTTGTAATGTATTATTTCCCTCCGATTCGTCAGTCATTAACCAAATCTTTGAGCCCTACTACGCACTGTTCTAAAACAATTAGAGCCCCCGATTCTCCAGTTCAGCTACTAATCTGCCACGGAAGCAAATGCAGCCTGGGGCACTGTGGGGCTTGGAAAAGCGTGATGAGTTTCGAGGTAAAGGTCATCATTTTTCTGATTATTCAAGGAATTAGAATTGTTAAAGAATTTGGAAAATATAGAGAAAAGCATGACTGTAAAAATAGAAATCACTTCCAAAATTACTATGTGGGAAGCATCACTGTTATGATTTTGAGGAATTTCCTTATAACCTGACTTTGAAAATATGTGTTGGGAATACTTTCCTAGATTGTGAAATAGCTCTTTAAAACCATTTTTAATGCTGTAATAACATTCTATTGTAGACTTCCTTAATTTATTTATTTTACCATTTACCTGACATCTGACTTTTCCCTATTGTTATTATTATTATTATTATTGCTATTATGCTGTATTAAGGAGCCTGGCTCATTAACTCTCCACATAAATCTATTCAAATTCCTGGTAGTTTCCTTGTGATAGATTCCAAGAAGGGAACTCTAGGATCATGGCAGATGAACTTTGAAGTTCTTGGTGGGCATAACCAAACTGCTCTTCTGGGGTAATTGCACGTGCTGGATATGGTTTTCCTGTAAAATAATCAGGTACATGCTACGGATCCTTCTCCTGCTTAGATTTGATAATCCTGAACTTCAAAGAAGAAAAATCTTTAGAAGGTAGTCAGAAAACTCCTGCACAATATTGAAGAGTTGACTACAAGGAGTGTATTTGTGGTGTTGCATTTTAATCTGTGACACAAATCGTTAAGCTTGTCATAATCAAGAAGCAATACGAAAAAAGTGAATTTTTTTTTTAAGTCTAGGATTTTAAATCTAGTACAAAAAGTAGGAGGAATTTTAGAAGCCACCTGCCAACGTTATGGATGACAAAACTGCAGCCCAGGGAAGTGGATTTCTTAAGATCATGTAACGACCAGTCAAAGAGTGGTATTGGCATTCATGTCTCCTGGGTACCAGTCATAGAAACTTCTCTTCTGAGAGTCAAGTTAGGGCAGCAGGTAGCAATAAGGCTGCAACTTATTCTTAAAAATTTCAGCTGCTGATCAATGGCTTTTCCAACACCTTCCACTGATTGGTCAATGAGGAGAAAAGTGGTTTTACGAAGAAGAGTCTAAAATAATGATATTTCTAAGTAAGACTTGTGGTTGGAAATGAAGATTGCCCACTGCAGAAACCACCGTGGCTTGCCTGCAGAGAGAAATGAGAACTAGGGATGCCTGGGTGGCTCAGCCAGTTAAGCGTCTGACTCTTGGTTTCAGCTCAGGTCATGATCTCACAGTTTGGTGAGTCTAAGCCCCACAATGGGCTCTTCGCTGGCAGCTGGGAACCTGCTTGAGATTCTCTCTCTCCCCCTCTCTCTGCCCTTCCCCAACTCGCACTGTCTCTGTCTCTGTCAAAATAAATAAATAAACTTAAAAATTAAAAAAAAAAAGAAATGAGAACTTAATGCCTTTTGGAGCTTTTGACTGACGAAAGCCCTGTGCTCACCTCCCTTCTCAGGGCTTTTGGAATGTATAACCAGTGAGAAGTAAAGCATTATTCTTGCTTATCTTGTAATCTGGGAAAAAATGGATCAAACATCCAAGGACAGTGGGCAAGGCAAAGTGTTGTCTTCCTTTCTGGAATTTAGAGACTTAGAAAGAATTCTAGGAAAACTGAGTTCTATATCAGTACAATCCAACAGAGCATAACAGGAGCCATATATGTAATTTTAAATTATCTGGTAGGCATATTTTAAGGAGTAAAAGACTAATGTTATTAATATGTTTATTTAACCCAATATATCCCAAATATAATCGTTTTTAACGTGTAATCAGTATAAAAATTACCATTGAGCTATTTTACATTTTTTTGGTCCTATTAAATCTTTGCAGTCTGGTATGCATTTACACTCACAGCCCATCCCGGTTGGGACTAGCCATATTTTGTTTGTTTTTTTTTTAACTTTTTTTCCTTAATGTTTTTATTTATTTTTGAGACAGAGAGAGACAGAACATGAGCAGGGGAGGGGCAGAGAGAGAGGGAGACACAGAATCCGAAGGAGGCTCCAGGCTCTGAGCCATCAGCACAGAGCCCGAGGCGGGGCTCGAATTCACGGACCGTGAGATCATGACCCGAGCTGAAGTCAGACGCTCAACCGACTGAGCCACCCAGGTGCCCCGGGACTAGCCACATTTTGAACACTCAGTTCTCTATACTGGACTGCAGAGCCCTCTACAACACAATTCAGTCTCTGTTGGGTCCGTGCCTGTGGGTTTTGTTATGAAAGTGGAAGAGGTATCTGGGACTAGGAAAGATGATACAGTCATTTCTATTTTTTAAACATCTAGCAGGAATGCATCTAAGATATTATTCAGAAACGTGTATGAGAGATGGGGTGCCCCGCTGGCTCAGTCGGTAGAGCATGAGGTTCTTGATCTCAGGGTCATGAGTTCAAGTCCCACGTTGGGCGTAGAGCTTACTTAAAAATAAAATAAAATAAGGAAAACAAGGAAAAAAGAAAAAAGAAGTGTATATAGGAGCGAGGGAAAGTTAATCAGCCTCAGCTGGGCAATTTTGCACACTTGGCCGACAGCTTGAATTCATGTCCCCAATTCTCAAAAGATTGTCTACCGCTGACCTTGTAAGCCATCCAGCCCCCACCCCCCCACCTCCATTAATAACACCCAGAGGAGCCCCGGGGGCCTTGCCAGGGAGAGGAGCTGGCAGGGCAGGTCCAGAACAGGATGCCACAATTGGCAGAGGCTTTCTCCTTATCAGGGACTCGCAGTCAGAGAAAGAAAGTCTCCTTGTTCCGGGAGAGTTTCTTTTGTTTGCTTTCTCTTTTTGCTTTTAGCTGAGGGGTGTTCCTGGGAAAGATGAATGCCATTGGAAGCGGAAATTCTTGGCAATAAGAAAAAAAAAACTGCCCGGTGCAGACGCGTGCCCCACCCAAGCAGCTCCCAGCTTCGGAGATCCAGGGAGCGTCTGAGTCCCGCTGCCCGGGATCACAGGAGGGCAGGCCCGCGGCCCCCCCAGGGGCAGGTGCAGCCCCTTCCTCTCCCCTGGGCCAGGGCTCCATTCACAGCGGCTGCGCCCGCAGCCACTTTTGTTGATTTGAATCAGGGAAGACCAGGCAAGCTGCGCAAGACCTTGGCATCTTGGAATCCGCAAGTGAGGAAGGCTTGAAGCCACACGACCCAGGAGTCTGGGGTGGGGAAGGGCGGGGGGTAGGAGCCTGGCGACCACATGCCCCAGACAAGGGGGGGGGTCCAAAGAGGCAGAGGGCCTTATCCAAGTCTCACAGCTAGCCACACCGGGAGTTGAAAGTCTCTGCCTAGCAGCCCCACCACTCTTCCTTCTAATCCCTGCAGCACCTGCACGTGGATGTAGAAACTTCTCTGGGGTTTGCTGCTGAAATGTCACTGTGTATTTGCGCGTGCTGGGAGTTGTGGGGGTGTGGGGAGGGAGCCTGGGAGCCACACCCCAGCTCGTCACCCAGGCTGTCTGTGGTGGGGCTCACAGCGGCCAGGGCAGCACCCCATCCCAGGCTGGTCGCGTCATCATTCGGTAGATATTTCTCATGCCGCTACCGTGTGTCCTGTCAGGCACTGTTCTAGACCCCAGGGGTCCAGCAGGGAATAAAATAGGCACAAACTCCTGCCCTTGCCTTCCCCCTAGTGAAGGGAAGAGCTAATAGGCAAATGACGTAGTAGGTTAGAAGGGGATGAGCAGGGAAGGGGGTTAAGGAGAACAGAGAAGGGAGAGGGTTGCATTTAAACAGGGCGGTTGGGGGAGGCTTCACCGAGAAGGTGATATGTGAGCACAGTCTTCCCAGATAGGGAATGTTAGGCAAATTCTTTACGCTTTGGATAAACTAGAACAATAGTAATGATAATAATAGATTTGGCAGGCTTAATCTGCACCCTTCCAAGTTCTTTATACACCTGAGACTCATTTAATCCCCACAACCCTATGAGACAGGAGCTATCATTTACCTCTCTTTACAGAGTGGCAAAGAGAGGCAGAGAAAAGGGAAGTAGGTTTGCCTGAGGTCACACGCTTAATAACGCAGGCCGTCAGGTTGACTCCAGAGCCTGTCCCTTTCTTTGCCAGCCCTAAAAGGGGTGGTCTCCAACAGAGATCTCAGATCCATCCTGGTTTCAACCAGGAAAATCGACAGGAAGCGTTTCCCAGCTAAACGTTGCCCGGGGCTTGCGCTTTATCTGGGTGGGCTTCTCCTAGCGCTTTCATTTTTCGGTCTCCGAAATCGAGTGACTGCCTGTGCCAGCATCTACTGTTTTCAAAGCATCGTGCTGGACTTCGTAGACGATACTCAGATGTGGCGCTGGATGTGAACCCGGTCCCAAGAAGCAGATCTTCGCTTTGGGCAGAAAGAAGCAAACCCATTAGAAAGGTAGGCAGGACGAGACATCACCAAAAGGCTGCACAGCCAACGTCCACAGTGGGGAGTCCCTCTGGGGGCAAGGAGGGTCTCCGGCAAGACTTGCCCAGAGGCTTAAAGCAGGGGGTCTTGACTGCCAGGAGGACGTGGGTGGAGAATGAGCAGAAGGGAGAGCCCTGCCCCAGACAGGAGCGGCCCAGATTCAGGCTGGGGCAACGCAAAGGCACATTAGGAGAATGTCTATCAAAATGTCTATCCAAAACAGCCCTATTCTGAAGTCTGCTTCCTAGAGCTGTTAAGATTATTAAGCACACAACTGTTCCCAAATCCTAATTATCTGTTCTGATTTAGGGGGCTAAGAAGCTGGATAATTGACAACAGCAACAAATCCAAAAGTGATTTCCAGCTGGCTTTGGAACGCAGCTGCTCTGACTTGCTAATTACCTTGCTTCCCCCTGGACGCACATCACACATCGCCAAGGCCAGGTGGGAAACTGTCACGGACAGTAGGAAGAATCCCTTTCTGTGGTAGAGCGGAAGAAGAGTCTGGAAGACCAGGCACAACCAGGTGAGTTGTGTTTTTTTTTTTAATGTTCATTTATTTATTTTGCAAGAGAGAGCGCGTGCACGTGCACGAGCCGGGGAGGGGCAGAGAGAGAGAGAGGGAGAGAGAGAGAATTCCAGGCAGGATCCACTCTGTCCGTGCAAAGCCCAACGTGGGACTCCATTCCGTGACCGTGGCACCATGAGCTGAGCCGAAATCAAGAGTCTGATGCTGCACCGACGGAGCCACCCTGAGTCACTCAGCCAGGTGAGTTCGTGTGTGACCTCGGGTGCACTTTCTCTTTATCTCAGCTCCCCCAGTCTGTAAAGGGGGGATATAATCCCTCCTGCCTCCCTGAGTTGTTTAGGGACCAAGTGAGCTGGCCTAGGTGTAGCAACAGTGTGAGTGCTGCCCCCAGACCCTGCCGGAGCCTGCTCACTGGATCTGTGCGCCCACCCCCCAGTTTCTGAGTGCTTTGCTTCCAAAGGCTCCCACCTGAGACCTTCTCTGGTGGATGGCCCTGGGGCTGCTGTAGCTGCTGCCTTCCCCCCACCCCCGCCCCCTTGCTGGTTTCTCATGGGAGCGCCTCCGTTGTAAATCACTCACACGTGAAACTCTTTCGAACTCTACTCCTCGTGAATACAACTGAAGACAGTTTACAACATCATTCCAAAGGTCTGCGAGCCAAATACATACTTGTAAGGAATTACCATGTGAAATAACTTCAGAACTGACTGTACAAATCTTACATCTCTGAATTATTGGGGTCAGAACAGAACGAGAGGGCAAAGGGGACCTGTCGCTAGTTGTTCCGTAACGCACTCCGCACGGTCAGCCTCCGTGACTACCATACTCCTGACTTTGTGTTTACCACCCCATCACCAAGTCAACTGGGAGCCTTCATCTTCTTGGGCCTCTGGGGGCCTCCTCTGCTTCTCTGTCGGCTAAGGCTGCACTGTTTTCCACCCAGGGGTCGCCAGCTTATTCCTACTCCACTTCCTGCGTGACCTTTCTCAGGGCTCCGGGAAAAAGCCAAGTCTTAAGCGTAGGACAACGGCCCAGGCTGGATTCATTTTTGAGAACTGTATAAAGAAGGTGCATGTTTTTGGCAGTTGTCAAGGGGAAGAAATCACGGACCCGGATTGCTGATCAACAAAACTTAAGTAGAAACAGACTATTCGTTATGTCACCCGATTTGGTATTTTTATAAGGAACATATACACACATGCTTTCAGAATAGGTGCTCAATATTCAAAGTCTTGTTTTGATCTCTCTCCGATGGCTAGTGAGTTTCCACATATCAGGGACGTCCATGGTAGCCCGGGGACAAGGATGGACCCATCACCATGTTCAGATCCTCAAAGTTTTCATCTTCATTCAGTGAGAACGTTTCAGCCCCTGTTCAAAACCAGATGACTTTAGAGACAATAAATAATCAGACTTACCTTATGAGACCCAACAGCTTTATGTTCTAGTGGCCAAATTCTTGGCACCCTGTCCTGTATGCCTTCATGCCAACGACCAGAGAAATAATACATGTGCTTGTATATTTATGTGTGCACAGCACTTCTTTAAGTCATGTGTATTTAGCCTGCCCCCCTTGACTTTCATAAAACAATATAGGCTTGATCTGGAGCAGGACCCAAGAGCTGAAGGAGGGATGGGTCAGACGTAGTAGAGACCGGAAGGGAAGCCAGAGAGCTGTTTAGTCTCCAGGCCCCCCATTCTTCTGGGGCACCAGCTGAATGTATAGACATGTAGGATCAGAACCACCAGCCAGGTGAGCCTTCAGCCCTGAAGAAGTCTAGTTAAGATTGTCCTGTGTCCCAAGAGGAGGGCAGCATATAGGCACAGGGAATCCAGAACCCAGCAGTAGGGACATCTGTCGTAAGGTTGCGGGGGAGAGTGAGTGAATGAGTGTGCAGAGAACAAACCGCGGAACCCGGTAGATGATGCCATGAGAGGCTACCCCTTGGGCTCAGTAGAACCACACTTTCGTGGATACCGACTTAGGAAATTAGCAGTTGGCATGAGGTGAAGCTTAGAGTTCAGGGCTACAGCTTCTTAAATCCCTCCTGCAGGCCAGGTCAGGACTGAACCTTTCTGAGGGAGTCAGACAGGGACTGGTCAGACCCTAATTCAAAGCCGGGTCCTCTGGCTTTTGAATCACTGGTCCCATTAAGTGAAGTCCCGGGGACCGAATACGAAAACATCCTAGACCTAACCTGCTACCCCTATTAGACTGCCTCAAGGGCCCAGAAGGCATTTGTCACGTGCGTCCTTTCCAGGGGTGCGGATGCAGGAGAAATGGGCTGGGTGTTTGTGGAACGTGAATTTGCTGAGCATGAATCTGGTACAAAACACTCAACAGGAGTGAACTAAGTAAACAGATCGCTTACAGAAAAGTCAAAAAGCCT
Source organism: Panthera leo (assembly GCF_018350215.1). Classification (NCBI taxonomy): domain Eukaryota; kingdom Metazoa; phylum Chordata; class Mammalia; order Carnivora; family Felidae; genus Panthera; species Panthera leo. Next base: position 70,347,372 of record NC_056689.1, on the reverse strand, counting down.
CTTTTTCCGGTTGAACACATCGAACCACATGAACACACATTTCCAAATCTCTAGGTTCTGCTGGAATTTTCTCGTAGCAAATATTGACTGAAGTTGGTGGGCCGCTGGCAGGGTCTTGTCAATATTGTGGTTATCTGGAAACTCTGACAGGCCGTAATGGGAAGATACAATAGTGGGGAGTTGGGAGGCCCGGCTGGCTTCTGGCCCAGTCTCTGTTGGGCCAGCAGGTGTCATTCGATGGCCCTCTTCGACGTAGTGCCCGCCAGTTACCTCCTCAGTAGCATGAGGGCATTGACCTAGAAGACCTCTCAGATCCTTTCTGGCTCTGAAAATGCGTGATTTTGTGACATAAATGGGCTAAAATCATCTGACGTTAATTTGGACGTCAGATCATTCTGATAAAATGCGTTCAGGCGTGGGAGGTGGCCTGTGGTGCACTTGCAAAATCCAAACTGGTCTTTTCCCAACCCCAAGTCTACATGAGGCTTGCGGCCTTGGGAAGCCATTTAGAGTCTCCAGCAAAGCCACTATGATGATGGGTGGCCATCCTTTGGCATAAGCGTTAGAAAAACCATCCCATGTGATTGGAGTGGAAACCCTGCTTCAAGAAAACACTGTTAACAAAACTTTTAATTCACAAAATAAAGAATGAAGGGCGAAGAGGATTTTTCAGCTTCTAAAGAATCTACTGTAAGTTCACTTAGGTAGGGTGGTGCTTCCCAGCAGGCTGCTCTCCGGCAGAAAGGAAGCTCGTCTGTAAGCAGCAGTCGTCTGGGTTCCGGATGCACAAGGAGGTTTAGCAGAGGCAAGTGCTGGGCCAGGAACTAGACCAGCCTCGAGTGGTGATAACAGGTTCTGTCCAGCACTCCCTATGTGGGGCCATCCCTTGGCTGTGTCTACCGTGTGCATTTGCATTTTGGTTTTGGCTCAGGTCTTGATCTCAAATGCAGGGAGAGAAGCCTGTTTTTCCCATCGTAAGAAGAATATAGAGTGTATGGAATGTCCCAAGACTAAAAGTGGGCTCAGTGAGACACTTGAACACCTTATTAAACTTACCTCTTACTTATCCACGATACTGGTGGGGAAGAGCAATCTAGATATTCCAAAACCACAGAGAGTCCAAAATTAATTTATATCAGGCACACGCATGATGGCCTCGTATTGTTTCTAGAGTTCTGTCATAGAATCACGTATTTTTAGAATGAGATTGGTCTGTGCCCTTTTAAAAAAAATTGTGGTAAAACACATGGATTTACCCTCTTAAGTGTTAAGGGTACATTACAATATTGTTAACAGTATGGACATTGTTGTACAACAAGATCTCTAGAACTTTCTCATCTTGCAAACTGAAACTCTAGACTCATTGAACAAGAACTCCTCTTTTTGCTCTCTCCCTACTTCTGGCAACCACATTCTACTTTCTGTTTTTATGAGCTTGGTTACTTTAGATACCTTGTATAAATGGAAACATGCAGTATTTGTCTTTTGGGGACTGGCCTATTACACTAACAAAATATCCTGAAGAGTCATTCCTATTATAACACATGACAGGATTTCCTCTTTTTTAAGGCTGAATAGTATTGCGTTTCATGTATAGACCATATTTTGTTTATCTGTTGATGGACGTTCAGGTTTCCTCTACCTCCTGGATATTGTGAATAAAGGCTTCAGTGAACTTGGGTGTGCAGCTATCTCTTCAACATCCTGTTTTAAATCCTCTTGATTAGGGGGTGCCTGGATGGCTCAGTTGGTTAAACGTCTGACTTTGGCTCAGCTCATGATCTCACAGTTTGTGAGTTCGAGCCCCGCATCAGGCTCTGTGCTGACAGCTCAGAGCCTGGAGCCTGCTTTGGATTTTCTGTCTTCCTCTCTCTGCTCGTGCTTTGTCTCTCTGTCTGTCTCTCTCTCTCAAAAATAAATAAACATTTAGAAAAAATAAATAAATTCTTTTGGTTAGAGCACCTGGGTGGCTCAGTCAGTTAAGCATCCTACTCTTGGTTTTGGCTCAGGTCTTGATCTCACGGTTTGTGGGTTCGAGCCCCATGTCAGGCTCAGTGCTGACAGCATGGAGCTTGCTTGGGATTTTCTCTCTCCTCACTCTCTGTCCTCTCTCTCTGCTTGCTGTCAATCTCTCTCTCAAGATACATAAACATTTAAAAGAAATAACTCCTTTTGGATAAATACCCAGAAGTGGGGTTGTTGGGTCATATTGTAGTTTTATTTCTAATTTTTTGAGGAACTTCCAGACTGTTTTCCATAGTTGCTACACCAACTTACATTCCCACCAACAGGGCACAAGGCTTCCCTTTCCTGCACATCCTCACCAATGCTGGCTATTATTATTATTATTATTATTATTGATACTAGCCATTCTAATGGGTATGAGGTGGTATCTCAGTGTAGTATTAATTACATTTCCCTGATTAATGATGTTGAGCACCTTTTCATGTACCTGTTGGCCATCTGTATGTTCTCTTTGGAAAAATGCCTATTCAGTTTCTCTGTCCATTTTTTTTTTTCAACGTTTTTTATTTATTTTTGGGACAGAGAGAGACAGAGCATGAACGGGGGAGGGTCATAGAGAGAGGGAGACACAGAATCGGAAACAGGCTCCAGGCTCCGAGCCATCAGCCCAGAGCCCGACGCGGGGCTCGAACTCACGGACCGCGAGATCGTGACCTGGCTGAAGTCGGACGCTTAACCAACTGCACCACCCAGGCGTCCCTTCTCTGTCCATTTTTTAATCATATATATTTATATTTTACTTATATATACATATATACATATATATGTCCATTTAAAAATTATATATATATATATATATACACACACACACACACACACACACACATATATATATATATATATATATATTTGCCATTGAGTTGTATGAGTTCTTTCTATATTTTGGATTTTAACCTCTTATTGGATACATGGTTTGCAGACATTTTCTCCCATTCAGTATGTTGCCTTCTCACTTTGTTGATAGTCTCCTCTGCTGTGCAGAAGCTTTTTAGTTGGATGTGGTTCCACTCGCTTATTTTTGTTTTTGTTGCCTTTGCTTTTGGTGTCAAATCCAAAAAAACTCATCACAAGACTGACGTCAAGGAGCTTATTGCCTATGTTTTCTTCCAGGAATTTTATGGTTTCAGGTCTTGTGTTCAAGTTTTGAAAAATCTATTTTGAGTTATTTTTGCGTCTGGTGTAAGACAGTGGTCTAGTTTCGTTCTTTTGCTTGTGGCTGTCTAGTTTTGCCAACACCATTTATTGAAGAGACAGACCTCTCCCCATTTCCTTGGCTCCTTTGTTGTAAATTAATTGACCACATAATTGTTTGTTTGTTTCTGGGCTCTCCGTTCTGTTCCATTGATCCATGTGTCTATTTTGATGCCAATACCATACTGTTTTGACTACTACAGTTTTGTAATAGAGTTTGAAAGCAGGAAGCATGATGCAGCCAGCATTACTCTTCTTTCTCAAGATTGCCGTGGCTGTTGGGGGTCTTTTGTGGTTTCATACAAATTTTAGGTTTATTGATTCTCTTTCTGTGAAAAGCACCATTGGGATTTTGATAGGGGCTGCATTGAATACGTCGATTCCTGTGGGTAGTGTGGACATTTTACCAATATTTATTCCCCCAGTCCATGAGCACAGAGTATCTTTCCACTTCTTTGTGTCTTCAACTTCTTTCCTCAATGTTTTACAGTTGTCAGTGTGCAAGTCTTTTGGCTCCTTGGTGAAATGTATTTCTAGATGTTTTGGATGCAGTTGTAAATAAAATTGTTCTCTTAATTTTTCTTTTTGATAGTTCATTATCAGGGTATGACAACACAACTGATTTTTGCGAATTGATTTTGCATCCTGAAATTTCACTGAATTTGTTTATTGGATTCTAACAGTTTTTGGTGGTGTCTTCAGGGTTTTCTATATATAGTATCATGTCATCTGCAAACAGAGATAATTTTACTTCTTCCTTTCTAATTTGGATGGCTTTTTTTCCTTGCCTAATTGCTCTGGCCAGGATTTCTACTACTATGTTGAGTTAAAATAGCGAAAGTGGGCATCATTGCCTTGTTCCTGATCTTTGAGGAAAAAGTTCCAGCTTTTGATCATTGAGTATGATGTTGGCTGTGGGCTTGTCATATATGGCCTTTATTATATTGAGGTACATTCCTTCTCTACCTAATTTATTGAGAGCTTTTATCATAATTTTTTCATGTGCAAAATGGGTCCTTAGTTGGGGAGTGATTCATAGCAAATCTCTTGGCATCATAAAGTTATACAAATTGTGGTTTTCATTTTGTGGGTAAGGAAACAGAAGATTGAGAACTCTTTAAAATTTTTTTTTAGTGTTTATTTTTGAGAGAGAGAGTGAAACAGAGCATGAGTGAGGGGAGGCCAGAGAGAAGGAGACACAGAATCAGAAGCAGGCTCCAGGCTCTGAGCTGTCAGCACAGAGCCCGGCGCAGGGCTCGAACCACAAACTGTGAGAACCTGACCTGAGCCAAAGTCAGACGCCCAACCGTCTGAGCCACCCAGGCGCCCCTAAAGTTGAGATCTCTTAAACATGGAGCTAAAGGTCCTGGTGGAGAGGGGACCACTGAGAAAAAGGGCAAGGACAGATCCCTGGTGACGGGAATGTGTTTATCAGGGAAGTGATGCCTGATGGTGAATTATTACTGATTCCTGTGCTGTTCTCCAGTTCCATCTAATCCAAACCCTTGGTAAAGTTGTATTGCCATGTCCATGGTGCTGGGCTGGGGAGAGGGGTGGTGGTGAAGGAGGAATGGTAGGGGCTGGTGGGGGGCAGAAACAGAAGTGCAGCAGCAAGGGGAGGCCAGGAGCCAGAATGGAAGTAGGGGGGATGGTAAGAATGTGAGCCCCTAGGAGTGCCGGGAAGTCTAGAGATGGTGCTGGGTTTCACCCTGGGGAGGAGGATGCATTTTGTTCAGTTATTTAAGGAAAGGGCAGCTCACAAAGGATAAAGGGGATGTTGTTCCAGCCCCTAAAGCTGACAATAACCCAGTTAGGGGGAGAAGGCATATGTGCGTGTGTGTGTGCACACACATACAAGAAATGCACCTGGTAACTAGGGCAGCAAATGCCAAGTGACCATTCACTGAGCAGAAAAGTTAGGAAGCACTACGAGAGTTTAGAATTCAGAGGGATTACTTTGGCTGGACTCAGTGGTGGTGCTGGTAAAAATGTTTAACGACCAGCTCCTGGGAAGAAAATTGAAGTTTTATTTGGTAGCATTTGCCGCTTGCCACGGTGTCAATACCGTAATGCCACCACGGTCAATTTCAAGTCACCAAGGTGACTTCACGAGATGTGGAGTTGGGAAGTGACACACAAGGACACACCATGACAGAGGAGCTCTGCCGCAAAGGTGAGGCGGGGCACTTAAGCTCCAGCATAGGTTATTGTCAAATGTATTATGATAGTTCAGAATACTGAGTTCTGAGCATTTACTACCTCTGTCTTTAATATAATTTCTTTCATTGTAAGTTTGCATAATTTTTAACAATGCCCATGTTCAATAACTGGCTTGCAAAATTCCTGAAAAATTACCAGTTGACTCTTGTGAGCTTATATGAGCCAACTCTAGGGCACTACTGGGTTAGGACAGGCTTTATGGAGAATGTGGGACTTAAGGTAGGCTTTTCAGGGTGAATAGGAGTTTGATAGACTTGGCAGAAGGCATTCTAAGCAAGGTAAAAGATGTGGCAAAGGTGTGGCTGTGGTATGGTCCCCTCCCTAAGGACAGGGGAAAAAAAAAAACCAACTCCAAAAAACCCTAAAAATCCCCTCAAGGAAACCTGGCTATACATGTACGTGACAACATCCCTCATGACCTTGTAACATGAGACCACTTAATCAGACTGCATGTTTGTGTTACTATACATGGGAGACAAAGAAACAGAAAACGTATAAAAAACTATGCCACGTGGTGTTCGGGGCTCAGTTCTTTGAGTACGAACCCAACTGAGCAGTGCCAGCACGAACAAAGTTGCTTCCTAGAAAGAAAAGAGGGGCTTGAACTCACAAAACGTGAGACCAAGACTTGAGCCAAAGTGGGATGCTCAAACATCGGAGCCACCCAGGCACCCCTGTTTCTCAATTTTTAAATTGATTTAACAAACTGAATTAATGTCTTAGTGAGAGCTGCTGTACCAGAATACCACAGGCTGGATGGGTTATAAACAACAGAAATTTATTTCTCCCAGTTCTGAATGGCTGAGAAGTCCAAGATCAAGGAGCTGCCAAATTCAGTGTCTGGCCATATTCCATTTCATAGATGGCTGTCATCTCACTGGGTCGTCTCATGGTAGAAGGGGAGAGGAGGCTCTAAGGAGTCTCTTTTATAAGGGCACCAATCTCATTCATGAGGGCTTTACTCTTATGACTTAGTCACGTCCCCCAAAGCCCCACCTCCTAATATCATCATACTGAGGATTAGGTTTCAACCTAAGAATGAGGAGACGATGGCGGTGTCACAAACATTCAATCTGTAGCAACTAGTTCTCTATGGCTGTGTAAAAAAAACAAAACAAAACTATCCCACAATTAGTGGCTTAAAATAATAAACTCTTATTCTCCTAACTTCTGTGGGTCAGGAATCTGGATGGGATCCTCTGCTCAGGGTCCCTCACAGGCTATAATCGGGGTGTTGGCTGGGGCTGCAGCCCTCTCAAGGTTAACTGAGGGGGGGGGAGGGGGATCTACATTTAAGCTCACTTAAGTGGTAATGGCAGGATCCTCCAATTTCTTTGGGCCGTCGGTCACAGGCCTCCCTTGGTCCCTTGCCATGTGGGCCTCTCTCTGTAGGGCAGTTACAACATGGCACCTGCTGTCCATCACAGCGAGGGTGTGAGAAAGCCAGAGACGGTGAACAAGACACAAGCTGGAGGCTCAGGAGTGACAGCCCATCACTTTTGCCAGATTCAGTAGACAGTGAGTTGTCACATGTCCAGTCAATAATCAAGGGGAAGGGATTATACAAGGGTGTGGATGTCAGGAGGTGGGAGTCTTTGGGGGCCGTCTCAGAAGCTGTCTGTCGCCTAAAGTTCTGTGACTTCTGGCTTAGCCAGCCTAGTGTGGACTTGAGTGCTACCATTGCATCAAAGGAATTCCATACCCCAGTCCCCCAGAGGTTCTCACTCCTGTCTCGCAACAACCTTGAGATGTCGGCGTTGTTCCCATGTTATAGCAAGGGCATTGGGCATTTAATGACTCATCCATGTCTGCGTAGCTGGTAAATAAAAGAAGCAGACCTTGAACCCATATCTCCTGAGTTCTAGGCTGTGGACTTTGCCCTTTGCTCTGTGGTACTAGGTTGAATAGTGTTATCCCCCCGGCCCCCGCCAAATTTGTCTACCCAGAACCTTAGAATGTGACCCGTTTTAGAGCTAGGGTCTTTGCAGATGTATTTAATTAAGATGAGGTCATGCTGAATTAGGGGAGGCCCTAAGTCTAATGGCTGGTATCTTTATGAGAGGACCATGTGAAGACAGCACGGGGGGGGCGATGCCATGTAAAGATGGAGACAGAAGTTGGAGTGATGTAGCTACAAACCAAGGAAGGGCAAGGGATACCAGCAACCATCAAAAGCTGGGAAGAGGCAAGGAAGGATTCTTTTCTTAGAGCCTACAGAGGCCCTGTTGCCCCACCAACACCTTGATTTCAGATTCCCGACCACCAGAGCAATGAGAGAATAACTTTGTGTTGTTTGAAGCCATTCAGTTTGTGGTCATTTGTTATGGCAGCCCCAGGAAACTGATGCATGTATTATCTCCCCAGAAAAAGATTCCAGCCACAAACCTCCCAATGTCTACAGCATGTTAAAAGGGCTTGTTGAGGGTGGTTCAAGAAGCACAACTACTCTGTGTTAGGCTCCATCCAAGATGCGGTCTCTCAGTTCCCCTCCTGGCCAGTGTAGCCTGCCTTCCAAGCCAGCAGCCCTAACTTAGGGCTGGGAGAAGGAAAGGGACATAATAAGTAGATTCACTGCCTGTGATCCAAGATGATAAACGTTACAGGATAGAAGCATGAGATTTCCTTCCTTCTTCCATGTGACAGGTCAAAGATTCGAATCCCTCTGCCCTTCTCCCCCTCATTCCCTTGAACTTGAATGCACTTGGAGCAGTTGACTCACAATAGCCCTGTGTGTACCGAGTTGTTGGTAGTCTCTGTTGCCTTGTATACACTGGCTTATAATAAGAAGCAGAGGTCAGAGTTCGGCTAGAAAAGGCGTGGGTGTGGTGGGATGGCTGTGGGACACATCTTCCGGTGCATCCAAGTTGGCAGGTTCGCACAGAGGAATCAGTAGCATTGGACCAAAGAAGAGGGAAGTCAAAGGATGTTCTTTGGACTCGGTGCTATGACAAGGGGCTCCTGCTCATGTTTGCAGGTTCTGAAATGCAAGAATTTCCTCTTGTGGGAGGAAAACAGCTCATCATGCGAATTATGATTAAGGTTTAAGGATTATCCTTAAAATAGTGCTTTAAAAAACATGCCTGCCACCTTCCAACTGACCTTCTGATGAAAGTAGCTTGTGTTCTACAGGGCCCAGCGAGTGGTGATTCACAGTTTGTGGTCCAAAAGCATCTCAAATTGGAAGGGGCCTTAGAGATGGTTTAAACCTAGTCCTTTGGTAGAAAGAGAAACAAAGGCGCAGAGACCCTCTCCTGTCCCTCTGTGAAACCAGCCGGACCAAGGGCTCTGTCCTCCATTTCTCGCTCTACTTGGCATTCTGGTGTCTTCTTACGTCCACATCTACCTGTACAAATCTGTCCCTACAGCATCTTCAGTTTCCACTGTGGGCCCCAGTGAGGTGTAACCATCCATCCATCTGCCCATCACATATTTATTGCACAGTGGATATGGAGATTATTAGGACAGGATCCTTGCTGTCAACGAGCTTACTGTCTAAGCAGAGAGCAAACACTTGTATGCAAGTAATGAGACCTCAAACCAGACTCCTTCAAGGGAGTACAGACTAGTTCCTATCTGCAAACCATTTGAAGAGTTGGAAAATAATTGTCACTAGAGGCCATAGACTCATAAGTAGGTATCATCCATTGACCTGTATAGTTTGAAAAGTGGGTGGACCATATACTTGGCAACCATACACTCTGAATTTTTCAAAATAGTCTCTTTTCAGTTCATGTGTCCTAACCGTTGTTTGGGAAGAGCTGGATGTCACGCAGTTAGGGTTTTCTGTACCAAATCTAACTTGTCTATCCCCTTCTTTCTAGGCCTCTAACAGATTCATTCTTTGGACCAAAGTCTTATGATGTATCTATTCTTAGAAGAGTAACACCCTAAGCCACAGACTAGCTATATCTTCAGCAATCATTTGAAGCCCCACTTTGGACAGGGAGGGCACTGCTCATGTGATACAGAGGTACGTGAGTGTATCCAGGAGCCTTGGACTGTTGAGCTGAATGGGGAATGAGATCTGATGACTATCACAAAATAGGCATCAACAGAATGCTTAGGGGGTATTATCACTGGGCCTTGGGGTAAGTGTTCAGAAGTGGGAAGAAGATGAGAGAGGGTCCTGGGAGCGGGAGAGAATCTGATTCTTCCCGTCATTCTGTTACTTCACTCAGGGGCAGGCCGCTTAGACAGGAGCTCTCTGGTCGGGGGCCTGGAGATCCAAACCATAAGAAGCAGGAAAAGAGCCTTTAAAGTCTTTGCATTTCAGTTGTATAGGTAAAGAAGCCCTACTCTCTTCTTTTCCCAACAGTTTAGAGAGAAAATAAGTCAACATGCTTTTTGGATTAGTGTGAATGCCTTTTCTCTATGTATAAGGACAAATGGTTCCCTGGGAGGCAGATGTTCATTCAATCATGGACAAATTTAACCAGAAATTAGGGAGCATGCTAGGGAACGGTCTCAAGGCATCCAGGCCGTCATCCAGCCTGGTAGCCCTGACACATGTCCCTATGCTGCCACAGATGTCCTTATCCCTCCCCCCCCTTCCTTTCTGGTATTTCAACAATAATTATCAAGGTAATTATCTGTTATATAATGTGCATCTTTGAAGTTGATATAGAAGTTTAGAATAGATTTGCTATAGACGGATGTTTTCCCTCAGCAAAACTTATTTTGTTCATCCGAACATATTTTAGGCACCAGCTGTATACCAAACATGAATGAGGCTGAAAAGGGAAGAGTCCCTGGGGTACAGCAAGTTGTAAAGTCCTCTGGGAAGGAGGCAGGAGTAGTGCGTACTCCCTGCTGGGGAGTTGGCTCTTTAGACCCCAAACCTGCTCCCCACGCCGGATCACCATCATGAGGCTCATGGTGAGCCCTCTTACATCCTGTGACTGGAAACTCTGAGGCCTTGTCAGTGCTCCTCCTCATTGGTATCATCTGTAATATGCTTCAGAAAACCTCTGTCTCACAGATGTTTTGACTTTAGTCATTCGACCTATTGCCCTTTACTGGGGTGCCTCAAGTATTTGGTGGGCGTACTGTGACTCAGTCCTCAATCTTGTCTACAGATTATAGGAAAGACCCCAGAGCAAGGCCCAGGGAAGTTCAGTGACCTCTTCCAAGTTGGGCAGTGAGTTAGGATGCCTGAACACTCCTTCCAACATACACTAGTTTACCAAGTGATGACCTTACACCATCTTGGGCTGGGAACGATCTTAGATATCTATCCTGTGCCATGGCTCTCATCTTTCTGAAAAGGAAATCGAGACCCGGAGTGGGTTGTTGGTGGTCCAAAGCCAGGGAATGGCAGACTTCTAGAGCTAGAAGGCGCCTTTGGCCTTCTGTCATCTAGTTTTGCCTCCAACCCAAAGGAGCAACACTTTCCACACGCTCCTTGCCGGGTGATTACCCAGCCTCTGCCTGAACACTTCTGGAAATGGGAGTGCATGATTTTTTTTCTGTCCATTCCATTTGCAAACATGTCTCATTGTTGTAAAGCTCTTCTCTGTAATCAGAGGGAATCTGGTTTCCTGCTGTATCCACTGACCGCTGCCTTGCAAAACCACCACAACAAAACCTACAACCTCTGTGTCCTGGGAGACTTGTCCCCACCATGGACCCCTTTACTCAACCAGAGCATTTCAGCTCACGTTGCCCCAGCTTCCCTGATCCAGACTGATTTTCTTTAGCATGGCTTAGTTCAGAATGTTTATTTATTTTGCTTTTATTTGTTAATGGTAACTACCACCTTCTGTAAGTCCCATCCTTCCCCGCCCCCTTTTCTGAGATGCAGAAGGCCCTCATTAGAACATCAGTGAGTTCACTGCACTCTTTAAAATCAAGACAACAAAAAAAGCTTGAGTGTGCTTCCCCTGACAAGCCTCCTTAAATATAATCATAGATCTGTCACAAAATATGCAGGCTTATGAGGGGTTGTCAAAGTCTTTCCTGAAGTGGGAGATGTTTAGGGGGAAAAATTCTTTTGCATTAACTGAAAAGGAACAAAGTAGGAAAAAAAAAAAAAACAACAAAAAAACAAGGACCAGATGATTCTGTGAAGGTTTTGCAGAGCCACAGTGTTGCAATCTTTGCCTTGATGAATGATAATGCAGCAGCTTCCGGAAAGACAGAAAAATTAAGTTCTGAGCCGTACATGTAATTGGTCTTGACATTTCTATTCTAGGAGTTTTTCTCTTAACTGAGTGGGGAAGCAGGTGAGGTAAGAGAAGCGAAGTGTTACTTTCCAGAGTCATCCAGATTCAAATCTCTGATTCTGATGGGGAGTAGACCAAAAGGCACCATACACGCTCAGTTTTCTTTAAGCCAAGTCCTGCCCAGTGATTCCCGTTATTAAGTTGTATCCACACCATGACTCTCTGGAGGGTTTATGGGCTCTTCAGCATTTAAAATGTTTAAAAAAAATTTTTTTTTTTTTAACGTCTATTTATTTCTGAGAGAGAGAGAGTGAGCAGGGGAGGGGCAGAGAGAGAGGAGAGCAGAGGATCTGAAACGGGCTCCGCACTGACAGCAGAGAGCCCGACGCAGAGCTCGATCTCAAGAATCAAGACATCATGACCTGAGCTGAATTCAGTTGCTTAACCGACTGAGCCACCCAGGTGCCCCTAAAATTTCATTCTTTTTTTAAAAAATTTTTTTTAGTGTTTTCATTTATTTTTGAGACAGAGAGAGAGAGAGAGAGGGAGACACAGAATCCGAAGCAGGCTCCAGGCTCTGAGCTGTCTGCACAGAGCCCCACGCGGGGACTAAGCATCCAGTTGCTTCAAGGGCCAGCACAGACACATCCCCACGTTGCGTGGCCCTGGAGGAACAAGTTCAAGGACGTGCAATAAGGAAATCCGGTGCCGTGGCTCCTCTGGGGCTCTCCAACTTCCACGCAGGCATGATCACATCACTGTGTCCTCATCTGATGCCAGACCTCCCAAGCGGTCCAGGGGTTTCTAAGCCTTCTGCAATTACTCAGCATAATAAGATTTCAGAGCTCTCCCTGGCTTAAAATGTGCTTTCCATTTTCTCACCAGCCCACTTCCCTCCCCCGGCCTTGCCCTGAATTAGAAGTGCATCCGCAGAAAGAAAGATTCACAAGCCCCTAAACTGCCCAGTGGCACATTTCTATCTTTCATCTCTCCTATGAGCATCTCCTTGCCCTTCTTCACACACCCAGGCTGAACGAGAGCATGACATCCAGACACAGCTATGGTGCCCTGCCTGGAAACAGAGCCTCTTGCAAATCCGCTTAGCCTTTCCTCCAAATGAGAAAGCACTCCCAGCCTTCTTGATCCCCAGTAATTGTAATGGGGATTACGAACAAGCCCTGCAGAGATCAATTTCCAAATGAAATGTAAGAACCCTTTCAAGTGCCTCACCCTAATTGTAGACGCTTTCAGTGTTACTGGAGCTGGTTTTGAAAACCACCTTGCCGATGCCTCAAATTAAGTTACGCTGCACCTGCATATGCAAAAGGAAGGGACATCAAAGAAAGAATCAGTGGGGATGGCAAACAGAAAGAAATGCTGGGCACAGACATGAAGACATCTGGCTTTCCTGGAACCTGCTGTTTGTTTCGTAGGCAAGGACAATTAGCGACTGGAAGGAGAGCTGGGTGTGGCTTTGTTGTGTCCTCAAACTTTACTGTCTGTTTCTGAAGACTTCTTATTTCCAGGCCGAAAGGGTGGATTGATTGTCCTATTTGTTATTCTTCAAAACTTTTCCTGGTATTTTATTTTTAATTTTTTTTCAGTTTATTTATTTATTTATTATTTTGAGAGAGAGAGAGAGAAAGAGCGCAAGTGGTGAAGGGCAGAGAGAGAGAGGAAGAGAAAGAGAATCCCAAGCCGGCTCTGCATTGTCAGTGCGGAGCCTGATATGGGGCTCAAACTCACGTGACACCATGACCTGAGCCAAAGTCAGACGCTCAACCAACTGAGCCACGCAGGTGCCCGTCCATGAATTTTAATAAAAGTGATCTCTGAAGTAAGTCACTGTCACCCTGAATTCATGCAGAGCCAGGTTTAGGCTGCTGTAAAAGAAACGCAGCTTTTCTGGTTTCAACCTAGAGAAACGGATCATTGCTTGGGAGAGGGAGGCCTTTTGTGGATTTGCGTAGATGGAAAAAACAACAAATTCTTAATGTCATTTGTCTTTTTTTAATGGACTTTGACGTGTTTCGAATTTATTTTTGCGCGTAATTTTAACACTACCGCCTGAGATTTTTTTTTTTTATACTTTATCTCTGAAATGTGTCAGATTCCACACTGACACCGTTTTTATAGAGAGGGTTTTGGTGCCCGCGAGGAAGTGGCATTGGTGGCCGTAGAGCCGCACGGACCAGGGTTTGAGTCCTCGGCGGGCGGCACTCTTTTTGTGACCCTGGGCACGTCATCAGCCTCAGAGGGTAATGACAACCCCGACTTCCTTGTGGCGTTGTGGAAGTGAGCTGACCCGGTGAGCACAGCTGCTTATACCAGGGCTGGGCACAGAACGTGAGCAACATTAGCTGGTACCTGGCGATTTCAGATTCGTGGGGCCCACGTCTCTGCTCCCCACCAGCCTTCCCAGGAGGAAGCCAGACAGCAGGGCCGCCTCCTCCCGTGCCCAGGCTTAAGCCTTAAGTAAATAACAGATTTAATCTCAGGGGAAGCAAGTGCATTCTGTTATGGGCACGGAGACATTTTATCGGTCTTCACACAAAGTCAACAGGAGACAAAAGAACGTCCTCCTTCCAGTTTTTCTCAAGTGTAGGGCGGGAAAATGGCAGGGCGAGCGTCTCTGCAGCCTTAGAGGCACCGGTAGTATAAGAAATAGGCACCTGGGTGGCTCTGTCTGTTAAGCATCCGACTCCTGATTTCTGCTCAGGTCACGATCTCACGGTTTGTGAGTTCGAGCCCTGCATCGGGCTCTGTGCTAACAGCTCGGGGCCTGCTTGGGATTCTCTCTCTCTCCCCCTCTCTCTCTGCCCCTCCCGCTCTCGTGCACGCTCTTTCTCAAAATAAATAAACTTAGATAGATAGATAGATAGATAGATAGAAGCATGAGGCCTGCACGGGCATTTCTGGACGCCTGGGTTCTGAAGCCAGTTCTGCCCCTGTGGATGAGGCACGAGCTCCGTGGGCCCGATTCCCCCCCGAGAATGTGATGGTTCTACTCGTGTGTCCCCACGATTCTGTGACCGGCTCTTACAGGCCGTTGTGACCCATTTTGGGGGTGTGTTATGACAGGGGTGGGCCCATCCAGTAAAACCTAGCTGAAAAAAGGCCCGAGGCAGGATGTGTTTTTCCTCCCAGATTCTCACGTTCAGGGGAAAGACCGCACCCAGCTGTCTCAGGGGGGTGACTCCAGGCCGGCCAGCCACCACCCACCACAGGGATCCATTTGGGGGATGTTCTCTTCAGGGCCACCACCTGCGGTGGCTGAGGGGCACCGCGCTCCCCCCGGGGGGCTCCTCTGGAGTAGAAACAGGTTTAACTAGAGCCGGTGGTGATTCTCCAGGCGGCCAAGAAAACCTTCCCAGTGCTCCATCAGAGTGACGGGAGGTCTTTACAGGGAGTTTTAGAACCTTCCATATTTAGTTCCAAACCGCACGTCCTTGCCTCCAGTTTGTCAGCAGGCCAGCTGTCTCTCAGTGGGAGTGCGGGCTGCTGTCTCTTCCTGACGTGGGTTGACTTGAGACTGTCGTGCTTGCTCCATTTGAAAGCCGAGTCCACTCGCTGTGGCCAGAAGCACTTAGAAATCAAACGCGGATCTCTGTTGCTTTCAAGGTGACGAAGGTGCATCCCGCTGGAAGATGGGTCACCGGTTTCGCGGTGGGTCTTGAATTTGTCACAGTATAGTTACCCTTTCGTAGTGCTCCGGAGGCAGAGTAAAAGCTTGGTGGCAAACCATGAGAATGAACGTGGAGAATGCTTTATTTACCCATAATTCGCTCCCCGACTACGCCGTTTGCCTGTCCGCAGCTCGCCAGCTGCCGTGGCATCTGTGTTGAGGATGCTCTGAAGTCCCAGGATTCGTTGCTGTGGTGCACCTGCCTCCCACCAAATGGCTGACGCTCTGGCTCTTCTCTTAATTATTCTCTCTTTCTTTAAATGTTTATTTTTGAGAGACACAAAGAGAGACAGAGAGAAAGAGACGGAGTGTGAGCAGGGGAGGGGCAGAGAGAGAGGGAGACACAGAATCCGAAGCGGGCTCCAGACTCTGAGCTGTCCGCACAGAACCCGACGCGGGGCTCGAACCCACGGACTGAGAGATCGTGACCTGAGCCGAAGTCGGACGCTTAACCGACTGAGCCCCCCAGGCGCCCCTTTCTCTTAATTATTCTTATTTTTACTCTAACGTGAGACTCGGGTTTAAATGAAGAAGACCTTATTTACTCCACCATTTTTTTAAAAAGCAAAGGCTGGTGTTGAGACAAAGAGTTGAATGTGTGGTGAGAAGTGGGGCCTTACATACTGGGATACTGGGAGAGGGTGAATCTAGGAGGGCGATAAAAAAAAAAAAAAGAAAGAAACCATTGAGCTTGGGAAACGGTGATAAGCCATCCATCAACCAGTGAGTGCCTTCTGCCAGGCCCGGTCCTGATGTGTGGAGCACGCAGCCCGGCCTTCAGACTCCTGGCCGGCCTTTCTAAGGAGAGCAATTTTATAAAGCAGGTTGATTTAAGGCACCAACACCTTTGCTGGGCTGAGACAGGAGAGGCGCCAGGGCCTGCTTTTCCTCTCTATCCTCCTTCCGTTCCTTGTCCTCCTTTTCTCTTTTAATACCAGAACTCCCCCCCCCGGTATTAGTTTTCCGTGCAGTGTTGGGACAAATGACCCCGTACCTAGTGGCTTCAAACAGCACACATTTATTGTCTAACAGTTCTGGAGGTCAGAAGTCCAAAATGTCTTAGTGAGCCAAAAACACGACTGCTTTCCTTCCGGAGGCTCCAGGGAAGACTGTTTCCTTGCCTTTTCCAGCTGCTGGAGGCCGCCTGCGTTCCTTGGTGACCTATTCACAGGTTCCGGGGCTTAGGATGTGGACATATTTGGGACACCACACAAGCAGATTCACGGAGCGTGTGTGTGTGTGTGTGTGTGTGTGTGTGTGTGGCGGGGGCATAGCATAGTGATTGCTCACGTCAGACTTGATCAGCTTTCTGAGTAAGCCGGGAGTCCACAGCCTTTGGGATGGATTTAAACCAAACCTAGCATTAAGAGTTCTTCCTCCCCAAACCACACAGCTCACTGCATTTTACCAGAACATTACCTCAACTTATCAGTGGTACACAGAGATATGTGTAAACAAACAGACATATAAGAGATGGTCTATTATATTTGGCAAATCTTAAGACACCCAGGAGACAAAAGGGAAAGGCTTTTTTCTTGTTGAATTTAGCTCTTCACAGGTAGGCAAGATTCTGAGTCTTTTAGGTAAGAGTTCAGGGAGGGGGGGCTGTGTCTACAGTAGAAGACAGAAAATCCCAGAGTGCTTTGAAGTGAGTAAAGAGAATTTTCACCGGGCGACTGCATTTACTTAGGCCCTGCCCGTGTTTACCATTGTCTGCACCCATTCCTTTCCCTAAAGTAAATAAAATCTGAATGCTTCCTTAAGCAGAGACCATTGCAGAGTTTCCCTCCAAAAAAACAAACAGCCACCACTTCTACCAAAAACAAGAACAACAGAAATATGCCTATGCCTTTGGGACAATCCACAGTTGTAAAGAAAATCTTTTCCTCTGGGGCCTCAGGTTGTCTTTAAAAGATTCCTTCACTTTCTGTCCCCTGCCCACCATACCCCACCTCCCACAACAGAATCACAGTCTTCGAAGGTATTTTTTTTTTAAAGGAGGTAGGTTGAAAAAATTCTCACCAAACTTCCCTGTGGGTCAGCAGCCTGCTGTGAGTTATGAGATTGTATTCATTTGTGAGAAAGCGTGAGGGTAGAAGGCAGGCTGACAGTCCTTTGACAAAGATGAATTTTCTGTCCATGTTTTAATCTTTAATCTGGTTACCATATGTTGTTTCTGAAGGGTTAGTTAATTAAAAGACCTTATTTTTAGAACAAGTTGGACTGGCGTTAGCAATATGCCAGAAAATAAGAAAAAAATTAATTGGTCAACCGCAGAAATGTCTCAAAAAACGCTTAATAAATTTTTGATAAAACGCTTAAAAAATTAACCCAGAGTAGAAAGAGAATATCGATTTCACTCCAAATTCATGAGCATTTAACTCACAAGAAATGAATACTCATAATCCTTTCAAGTCCCATACTTAAAGATCCACTGGTGATAACAAAGCCAGTGCCTATGATTGGGGCACCTCTAAATCAACTGTACTTTTTAAGTAAAAGTTTAAACAGTAAGTGCATACTACCCAGTTAGAATTCAATGCTGCTTTGCTGTTAGTTTTTTAAAGCAATAGTAAATCTTTGTATAGAATTTATTTACACAGTTACTCAGTTTTCTAAGGCTGTTGTAGCCCAGTACCATAAACTGGGGGGCTTAACACACCAGAAGTTTTTTTCTCTCGCAGATCTGGAGGATGTAAGTCCAAGTTCAAGGTGTTGACAGGGCCATGATCCCTCTGAGGGTCCAGAGAGGATCTGTTCCATTCCTTTCTCCCTAGCCTCTGGAAATCCTTGATATGCCTTAGCTTCTAGATGCATGACTGCATCTCTGACTCTGTCATTCAATAGCCTTGAACTTGTGCATCTCTGAATACCTATGTCTTCACATGGCCTCCCCTCTCTCATGTGTCTGTGCCCAAATTTCCTTCTTTTTGTAAGAACACCACCTTAACACATCATGACCTCATCTTAACTAATTATATTGCAAAGATGCCATTTCTAAGTAAGGTTAATTTCTGAGGTTCTAAGTGGACATGAATTTGGGACGGACACTGCGTAAACCAGGGCAGTTACCATCTCATTAGATCAGCTTCTCTATCCATAAAATGGGAATAATATTGCTTATTCATATTTGGTTTTAGTGTAATGAATATAAGGCTCATTCTCTGACTCTTACTCCTGAGATCTAGTGAGATCAGAAGCCAGACTTCTTCTGGAATTATTTTTATATAACTTGAAAATTACTAAGCAAGGAATTTTTTTTTTCATGTAATCTCTTCAGACTAGAATTTTCCCAGAAAATACCTTGGGAAACATCAGTTTAATAATGTGGCCTCTATGTCAAGTAGAAATAATAAGAGGGATGGGGGGCCTTCGGAAGGTGCTTGGGTCATGAGCGTGGTGAAACTGGGAGTCAGCAGTCCAGAGGAGGGCTCTCACCGGACCCAAGCCTGGCTGGTGCCCTGACCTTGAACTTCTGGCCTCCAGAACTGAGAGAAATAAATTTTGTATTGTTTATAAGCCACCGAGTCTGTGGAATTTTGTAATAGCAGCTTAAAAAGACCAAGACAGTTAAGCAAAACTCTTGTCTTCAAGTCTTAGTCCTTCATACACACACCCACACCCACACCTCTTCGAACCATTGAATGCCAGGTGAGATCTTGGCTGCAGGAAGGCTGTTTTGGAATTTCTACTAGTGCAGCTTAACATTTTCCTTGGTGACTGGATGAAAGCCTTGTTGCCTTGATGATATTAAAAGATGCACGATGGCTTTGGAGATTTTGGAGATGGCTATTGTTAACAGTCGTAAAGGAAAGAAGAGTCTCATGAACGCAAGGCAGGGAATGATGGTCCTTGTGCAGAGTACAGCACAGGACGACGTGGGAGAGGAGATCAATTTCTCGAACACCAGTGTACGGGACTCTGCTGATCTCCCTGGTGAAACTGGTAGAAAAGATTTAAAACAGCAAGCATTTAAAGCCTCTGGAAATGGTCCTACGGTACGACAGTAAATGAAGAAACCTCTGTTTGAGGAAATCTATGCAAATTTGGTTAAAAAAAGTTGAGAGTCTGTAATATCTGAAATGAGACTGCCCCCTCCCTTGTCCTGCTGGCTCTGGAAAGTAAGGTCTCCACTCCAGATGACTGTGGCCACCAGCACAGGCTGCCTTGCCCCCAGCCCCCAGGTGGAGGGCTTTCTTCCTGGGAGGAGCAGGACTCCAGTGTTCCCAGCCCCCCAAGTGCTGTGTCTCAGTCCCAGCAAGCGTGGTCAAGAGGCGGGGGCTTCCTTCTTTGTCCCAGCCCCTGCTCCTGGAATCGAGACTTGACCTTGGGTAAGGTGCGATGAGAACACCGGAACCCAGACTGTCCTTGCCCCTGCCGGGAGATGCAAGCCAGGAGGACCTCGGGGACCTGCTGCTTCCTCACCTTGCAGGCAGTGCTCAGCTCCTAGAGCAAAAATGTCACTCAGAGAGCAGCTGGCCACGGTGGCATTCCCAGTTCCCGGGCCCTGGCTCAGAGATTTTGCCTGGGGGTGAGGGGGAGAAGCCGTTGTAAAGGCAACTCATCTCTTCCTGAAGGAACTGATTTCATTTACAACAGTAAATGAGTTCAAATACGAAGGCACTTTTAAGAGCAGTGGACGTTGTGGTTAAAGGCAGTTGAGAGGTGATTCATAGGTTTCATGAACAGCCTAGACTATAGGCTGGCCGGTTTGCAGGACGGAACAGAGGAAGAAGAGGCTGGGGAGGAGCCCTCCTGACACTGACCTCAGAAACTGTTCCTTCAAAGGAGCCCCAATTCGAGTGAGTTCATTTGTAGAGCAATTTATGCCCCAGTGCACTGTCGCAAACAATAGAGGAGGCAGCTGGAAATGATGAGAGTTTAACAGCTGGGTGTGGTTACTCAAAGAGAGGAAGGGATCCCTGCGAATACCACAGTCACCCCAGGGTGACCGTAATCCAGCCAGCCACTAAAATTAAACAGACAAACAACAATAACAATTGGGGTGCCGGTAGCCAGAGTGGCTACAATATGTTATCTAAAACGTTCAGTTTCCAACAAAAAAATTATGAGGCATGCATGAAACAGGAAAGTATGACCCACACGCCAGAAAAAAAGCAGGCAACAGAAGCTGTCTGTGAGAGCAACAAGATGTTGGATTTAACAGAAAAAGACCTCAAAATAGCCACTATAGATGTGTCCACGCAACCGAAGGAAAGCGTGATCACAGAAGTAGAGGAAGGTATGACGACAATGTTGCGTTACGTAGAGAACATCAGTGAAGAGAGAAAAATCGTAAAAAGGAAGCAAATGGAAGCCCTGGGGTTTAAAAATATAACAACTGAAATTAGAAATTCGCTAGTTGAACAGAATGGGAAGACAAGCCACAGACTGGGAGAAGATATTTGCAAATGACATTCTGATAAAGGACTATTATCTAAAAAGTCAACAATAAGGAAAATGGGCAACCTGATATTTAAAAGGGCAAACGATGTGAACAGGCACCTCACTGAAGAAGAGACACCGATAGCAAATAAGCAAATGGAGAGATGCTCATCATCACATGTCATCAGGGAAAGGCAAATTAAAGAAACTGAGATACCACCGCACACTTACTGGACGGGCCAAAATCTAGCATGCCAACAACACCAAATGTTGATGGAGAGGTGGGACTACAGGAACTCTCATTCATTGCTGAGGGGAATGCAAAATGGTACAGCTACTCTGGAAGACAGTTTGGCAATTTGTTAGAAAATGAAATCTACTTTTATCGTATCCAGCAGTGGCACTCGTTGGTTTTTACCAAATGAGCTCAAGCCTTATGTCCGCACAAAAATCTGTACACAGGTGTTTATTGCAGCTTTAGTCATAATTGCCAGAACGTGGAGGCAACTGGGAGGTCCTTCAGTAGATGAATGGGTAAATAAACTGTGATCCATCCAGAGAGTGGAATAGTATTCAGCACTCAAAGAAATAAGGTATCAAGCCATGAAAAGATATGGAGGAATCTGAAATGCACACTACTAAGAGAAATAAACCAATCTGAAAAGGCTATATATTACATGATTCCAATCATATCACATTCTGGAAAAGAGAAAGCCATGGTGATAGTGAAAAGATTAGCAGTTGCCAAGGGTTAGGTAGGATGGAAGGATGAAGAGGCAGAGGCCTTTTGGGGGGGTGAAACTATTCTGTGTGATACTATAATGGCGGCTACATATCATTATACATTTGTTAACCCATAGGGTCTATAACACCAAGAGCAAACCCTAGTGTAAGCTGCGCATCAACAGGAATACTGGAAAGAGAAGAGAGAGAAAGGAGTAGAAAAATAAATAAAGAAAAAACTTACCAAATTTGTCGAAAAACAATATCCTGCACGTCCAAGAAATGAAATAAACTCAGATAAAAAAACAGAGATCTATGAATAGATACATCATGATAAAAATTATGGAAGTCAAAGATGAGAGAAAAATCTTGAAAGCAGTAAGAGAAAAATTACATGTTACATACAAGAGAATCCCAATAAGGTTAGCAGAAACAATGGAGGCCAGAGGCAGTAGCATAACATATTCAAAGTGCTCAAAGATAACAACTGTCAACCAGAGTCAGTATAGACCCCGCAAGTAAAATGGCAGTGTCTACAACAAGACTGATTTCATGTTAGATCAACTTGCTATAAGCCTGGGAGGTTCCCATGACCCCCTTGAGCTCACAAGAATAATTCACAAAATTCAGGAAGATAACTAAATGAAGAGACGTGTAGGGTGAGGTCTGGGGGGGGATCCCAAACATGGGGCTTCTGTGCCTTCTCCCCATGGAATCAGCATGGAATCACACTGATGTGTTCACCAGCCAGGAGGCCCCACCAATTGTGTCCAGAGTTTTTATTAGGATTGCATTACATAGGCATGATTTACTGAATATCAACCCTGTGATTGAACTCCGTCTCTAGCCTTCCTTATCCTCTTTGGGGGTCAGGAAATCAGGTTGATAACATGCGACTCAAAGCTTCAACACTCTTATCACAAAGTTGGGCTTTCCAACCATGATCAGCCCCCATCCTGAAGCTACCCAGGGGCTCACCAGGAGCTACTGCATTAGCATAAACTTAGATATGATCCAGGAGGCTTATAAATAACAAAAACACTTCATCACTCAGGAGATTCCAAGGCTTTTAGAAGCCCCACGCCAGGAACCTTAGGCAAAGACCAGACAAATTCTTTATTGTACAACATTCATGACATGCCATTCTTTTTGTAGGTTGCAAGATACAGTTTGTTAGATTTTTTTTCAGTTTGTTACATTTTTACTGAGGATTTTTACATCTATATTCATAAAGGATATTGATTTGTAGTTTTCTTGTGACCCGTTTATCTTGTCTTGGTTCCAGCCTCATAGAATGAGTTGGGAAATGTTTTGCTACTTTTTGGAAGACTTTCGCGAAGAATTGGTATTAATTCCTCTTAAAATACTTAGTAGAATTTACCAGTGAAGCCATCTGTTCTTGGGAATATTTTTGTGAGAAGTTTTTAAATTACTAGTTCTGTCTATTAACTTGTGTAGATCTTTGAATATTTTCTATTTCTTCTTGAGTCTGTTTCAGTCACTTTTGTCTTTATAGAAAGTTATTGATATTTTTCATTCATTTCCCATTCATTCATCATTTTTACTTCTGTAAGGTTGGTAGTAATGTCCCCTGTTTCATTGCTGCTTCTCTGTATCACTGTTCTGACGATGGGAGTGGGGATAGTGGACTCATGCTTTGTGAGGAGGGCACCGGCTGGGGTGGTAGCCTCTGGTCTTCTTGATTTGTATCTGGTGTGGAACCTCTGCCCTGTGAGGGCGTCTCCGGTCCCAGTATTCTTGGCTCACCATGCCTGGGGCTGAGCCTCCACTGTATGAGTGAGCATGGGTGAAGGAAAGCAGACCCTGACCTCTTGGCTGTATGCACCTGGAAGTCAGCGTTTTCAGCACCCAGGTTGGGGGGATGAGAATGTTGGCAGCCTGCCTTCCTGGGGAACAGCTGCAGCCCTCTCCTATGGACCAGGGGACGAAGAGTCTGACCTTCTTGGCCACACTCACTGGAGTGGAGCTTCTGTCATACCGATCTGGGGTCGGGGGAGTGAGAGAGTGGGTCATGGCTCCAATGCCACAGATTCTCCAGCTTTTAACCTAAATTTGGTAGACTTTTTTGAATAAATGTTTCTTCATTTGCTGTATGCCCTTGGAACAGTTTACAGAGATTTTAGACGGTTTAGATTTTAGATTTTAGGATCTTTATAAAGAATTTTCACCAGCTGTTCAATGGAGAGAGGGTCCGCAGAACTCCTTGTGGGACATTCTGGAAGTATGCCTTATCTCCCCTACTCGCTATCCTTTTCACAGAAAGCATTGCTTAATTCCTGGCTTTATAGCTTCAGGTGGTTTGTGGAACGGCTCAGGCAGGGCTGACAGAAAACGGAGGGCTGAGGAAGAGAACCTAGGAGACATATACGTGGGGAATTAGGATTGAATTGAAGACAGCGTTAAAATATGAAATGATTAACTTTGGAAAGAGAAGGTTCAGGTTATGAAGAACTAGGATGCATGTTCATGGAGCACCAAACAAGTGGAAGGCTTATAATGCAGGGCAAGGTACTTAGACACAAGGAACCGTCACTTTGCAAGGTTCTTAAATAATAGAATGTACTACCCATGAAGGTTGCAGAATTGCATTTTAAAACCGGCCTAGACCCTTATTTTTAGATCTCATGAGTGACGACAAATGCAGCTTCTCTATCACCTCCTTCATGATGATAAAATCTGACCGAGGCATTTTATTAACACAAATTATCAAACTAAGGTCAGCGCGGTACCTTTCGCCTACCACTCGGAACCGCGGCAAAGCACCCAAGAATATCTTAGCATTTGTAATAGCGAAGCGCAAGTAAGCCAGAACCTTATTAGGTTCTGGGCCACACAGATAATTATTTTGTTCTTCCGCCAGAAAGTTAAACAAATAAAAGCAGCTGTCTTTCCTACTTGCTTTTCTGCGAGGCTAACTTAGCTGTGTTGCTGCCTGAAGACCGCGGCACAGGGTAAACAGCCTCATTAGATCCCTGGCAATGCTTGGGTGCTTAGGTCATGCCAGCTTCCTGAACATGGGTGACCTATTGTTTTTTCCCTCTCCGGGATGGGGAGATAAAAACTACACTTCAAATATTTACCCTCCTTATCTTTCTTGTTCTAATAAGGGACTTGGTTGTGGGGCCATTTCCAAAGAAATGCCTAATATAGAACAAAGTCAGTTTAAAGAGGTAACTGTTATTTAACGAGAGGAGGATTTTCAAATTACAACCTTAACAATATTAGGGGAAGTGAGTACTCTCTTGTGTTGGCAGGATTGCAGAACTTGGCCTTCCCACTCTGCTAGGGGCAGTTCAGTGTTTTCTTCGATAAGAGGAAGAAGAAACAACAGACACAGTGATGATGTCTATCGGTTTCTCTTGGCGACGAAATGAAATTAAAATATGCTGGGCATAGACTGAAATTGTGATTGGCAAAGTTTAATTAAACTTACTAAAGTTGTGCTCTAAGCTTGACCAGAACTTGAGTTTTGGGTCAAACAGGGGAAACTACAAATGTACACACCCACAAATGATACATATGTAAGCCACAATTTTATATATATAAATATATATATATATATATATATATATATTTATATTTATATATATATATATATATATATATATAAATATATATATATATATATATACACACACACACACACACGTATATGTGTATATATATGTGTGTATATGTATATATATATATAGATTGTGACATATTCATAGTGATTATAGCTAAACTATATCTAGATCTAGATAGATCCATGTCAAGGAATGTGAATTGCTTAAATGACAGGCAAATACATTTTCCAGCTTTTGCAATGTGAAAATTGCTTTTTGAGCATCCAGTGGTGTGTCAGTGCTGCTGATTGTTTTTCGAGAGGGGGTATATGCCCCCTCAAAATAAATCAACAGGATTGCTTCA
This sequence comes from Panthera leo, assembly GCF_018350215.1. Lineage (NCBI taxonomy): Eukaryota > Metazoa > Chordata > Mammalia > Carnivora > Felidae > Panthera > Panthera leo. The sequence continues at coordinate 70,322,052 of NC_056689.1, read as the reverse complement.
AATCAGTTTTTAAATCATCAGGTTTTAGCGAGACTAAGATGAGAAATTTTTTTCCCCCGTTAATGAGCGTTATGGAGTCCTAAGGCACAAGCGAGCTTTAAAGGTTATAGAGATGTCTTGAAGCTGAACCCTATCGGAACATGAAGGAGGTCACTTCAAGTGCTTTGGCGAATAGGAAAAGGAAGTACAGTGTGCATTCCTGTGAAAAAATTGGTTTCTCATCTTAGTTTCACTAAAACCTGATGGTTTAAAAACTGAGTTGAGGGGCACCTGGGTGGCTCAGTTGGTTAGGTGTCCGACTTCAGCTCGGGTCATGATCTCATGGTTCGTGGGTTCAGGCCCCACACTGGGCTCTGTCCTGACAGCTCAGAGCCTGGAGCCTGCTTCTGATTCTGTGTCTCCTTCTTCTCTCTGCCCCTCCCCCGCTTGTGCTCTCTCACTCTCTCTCTCAAAAATAAACATTAAAAAAATTTTTTTTATATCCTAAATCAGGTTTTATGTACATAAAGAATATTTCAAATATTTTTGTGGTATATTCGTTAAAAACAAAGGGAGGGGGTGAATAGCCAATTTTCCCCGCCTCGGGATTCTTTTAAGTCCCAAGTTTCTAACCCAGTTAGGAGTTCAAAAAAACAGTGGAATTAGCTAGAGAATGGAGTTACCAGAACATTATGTACACGAACAAGGTTGCCTTTGGCTAGGTGAAAATGTTTTAAACGCTTCTCTCAGTCCTATTAAAAAATCTGTGTATCTTCAAATGTACTGAAACTTGAGTTGGCTTACAGGTATGCATTTCACTCTAAAAAATGAATACGAAGTCCCAGGGTGTAAATAAGAAATTGTTGTTATTTTGAAGTAAAGCGAAACAAGGAGGCTTTTCCAAATACATTGTAAATTGCAGAATCTTAGAATAGCTCCGAACCTGAGGTCATTGGCTTGCATTGCCCACCTGCTAGGATAAATACTTGGGATAAACGCGTCCACTGCCTTCTCATCTCTATTTGAAGACATTCACGGGCAGAGAAGCCGCGCTCTCCATTAGCACAAATGACTCAGGGTTTGGAGTATTTATTAGTTGTCAGTCACTGGGCTAAGTGCTCTTCTAACGTTGTAAAATAATTCCGTGAGGTAATAATATCTAGTTTAACAGATGAGGAAACTGAGTGTCAGTGGAGAAGAAGTAGCTTGGCTCGTGTTCGTTCCGTGACCAAGTGACAGCGTCAGGTCAGCTGGCACAAAGGCGGTGTGTTTTAGACACGATAGTGTATCGTGTGACAGATTGACTCTCATTTACGTGACTTCTCTGCACATCTTCTAAGATAACCAGTGTAGGCTTTCTTTCCCCTCCACAAACGTTTATCTATCCATTCCTGCCTGTCCTATTACCCTTCTGGTTACCTCTTCCAGGGATGACACAAGACGAGCAGTGTGATTGGAGGGAACAGAAGTCATCTTTTCCCCACTTTAGTTTGCTCTCAACAGTTGTGACGCGAATTCGTAACATTTCAGACAAGACAAACCTCTATCGGGTAAATAAACGCTAGTCCCTCCCTATCCCCTATGTTCAGCTCTGTGTGGTTATTAGGCTTTGTTATATCCTTCCATCTCTCTATTCCGCCGAAGTTCTTGCTCCAAACAATTGTGACACGCCCAGTTTGTTACAACACTTTAAGCAACAACCACTCCCTCAAGGACACGGTTCCCATTTCAGTTGCACAGAATATTGACTGTAATGACCTACGTATAAACCTCACTGTTAGCCCCTCAGTCCATAAATCACTGCATAATGGCAGATGTGTCCCACGATCCGTGACCAACAATGTCACTTCTCCCAAAGTCTGGTGACTGGTCATGTGTGCGTGGTATTCCGTTCATGCACAGACAGCAGAGCGCGTAACTGTGGTGACTTCTCGTTTCCTGGTGGTAAAGCCACGTGACATTTTAGAAACATGGATGAGCCAAAGAGGGAAAGACAGAAAGTACAGCAAAGAAAAAAAACGTGAACACACCGAAGTGACATTTGAGCTGAATGTAGATGGAGCCACACAGGCAACAGCTGGCCTTGGGAACGCTGTCGCTGTTCGATAGACTTGACCGGCATCCAGGGAAACTGAGTGAGGGTGACCTTGACCTGCATGAGGAAAGTGGCTTTGATGAGAGGGATGATGGTGTCCCAGAGGCAGTGCTGATGGAAAAAAGCTTCGCATTAAAGAAACTGTAGGACATAGAGCACAGCATTGAAAGCATGGATAAAAATGTCGGTAGCTGATTCAAACTTGGAAAGTCGTATGACAATCTGCCTTCAAGAAAAATACTTGCTGTGTATCATCAACATTTGTAATGTTTTAAACGACAGTGTGCTAAGTTTTAGCTTTATTATTTTTTTCATTTTCCTCATACTTTCATAATTGGCACTAAGAGTTTTTAATTTTTTTTTTTAATTTTTTTTTTAAGTTTATTTATTTTTGAGACAGAGACAGAGCATGAACGGGGGAGGGGCAGAGAGAGAGGGAGACACAGAATCGGAAGCAGGCTCCAGGCTCTGAGCCGTCAGCCCAGAGCCCGACGCGGGGCTCGAACTCACGGACCGCGAGATCGTGACCTGAGCCGAAGTCGGACGCTTAACCGACTGAGCCACCCAGGCGCCCCAAGAGTTTTTAATATTTTAACCAACATTTTTAAAGCTCATGAAACAGTCCTGTCTTCTCCCATTGACTGTTAGGATTTCTTTGCGTGGTTCCAGACTGCCTGGTCATCTCTGTGGTCTTGCATTACTCTGCAGAGTCAAATGTATCGGCAAATCCTCTTGGTTTCACCTCCAGAATGTCTCCGATTTATCTACTTCTCCCATACTCGCCCAATTCATAATTAGCTTTTTCCTGCTGGGACCAGTAAAAGAATAGCTTCCTAACTGCTTCCCCTCTCCCTGCCCCCTTCCTCATAATGCATCTTTCACTTAGTAGCCAGAGGGATCTTTTAAAATAGAGTCAGGATTTCCCTATTTAAAGGCTCATAATGGCTTCTATTCGAACCCTAAATAATTGCAACTCACGTTCAAAATGTGCCTGCTGCGTAGCCTCTGACTTGACGCCCATCCTTCTGGTCCCGGTTCGGGGCAGGAAGTTTGCGCCTCATCGCCCTGTGTTTATAATGACATGCAGGTGCATAAAATTGCATATATTCACTATAATCCTTGGTTCTTAACACTCCCAGTAAAAAGTCCTGAAACCGCTGTCCAACCCACAAGCTGGACTCATGTCTCACGGTCACCTTCATCTCCCCTCTCTGCTTCCTTGTGTCCAAGGTTAACCACCATTCTTAATCTGGTAGCTATCATTTCCGAGTTTTTCTTTTTAAAATAATTTCATCTTCTCTATATGTATATACCTAAAGTATGTTTCGTTGTTTAAACTTTTATAGGAAAGTCATCATGTTGAGTGGAATCTTTGGGGACTCTCTCCCCCACCCCCTACCTGACTTTGATGGACTCTTCCGACGATGGTTGTTTCTAAGTTTGGCTGAACACAGGTGCTATGAACTCTCCAGCACACGCATCCTGCCTGGCCTACAGCACTCTCGTGTAAATACCTAGGGGCGCTAACACGCAGAAACAGGCTCGTGCATGTACAGAGCTTTGACACATGGCATAGGAGGCATGTCATGTCAGTGAGAGAATGTTTTGCAATGAAAGTAGAAAACATGTTTATTCATACATAAATCACCACTACTGGGTTCCTATTCCATACATACACAAAGATAAACTCCAGAGGAATTAAAGACTTAAATGTTAAAAAATGCACAAAACTTGGGGCACCTGGGTGGCTTAGTTGGCTGAGCGTCTGACTCTTGATTTTGGCTCAGGTCATGATCTTACGGGTTGGTGGGTTCGAGCCCCATGTTGGGCTCTGTGCTGACAGCGTGGAGCTTGCTTGGGATTCTCTCTCCCTTTCTCTCTGCCCCTCCCTCTCCCTCTCTCAAAATAAATAAACTTAAAAAAGATACACAAAACTCAAGACCTAAAAACTTTACAAGTCTTAGTAGAAAGTAAGCACATTATCATTTATTGCTTAGAATAGGAAAACATGTTTTTAATGAGACACAAAATATATCGACTATGTTAAATTTATAAACTTTTTTTTCCCCCCAGCAAAAGACACCTTAGTGAAAATGAAAAGGTAAGTTACTTGGGGAAAGTATTTGCAATCATGCACTATCAAGACTGGAGGAAGAATGTTTGCATGACAGTAAGCACATAGGAAACAGAAAAATGGGCAAGAGATACAAACAGGCATTGAAATATCATCTGACATTTGTGTGGACAAAGTTCAAGTCTGTCAATTCAGCGTGGGGGGGAATGTGGGATCAGTGGCTCTCACAAACTCTGCCATGAGAACCACTTTGGGAAAAAGTGGCTTCCGTGGCTTCTGCACTTTCTGCAGGTGGATGTGTGATTGGCTACTTTCAAGTTCAGCGTGAGGCCTTTACTCTTATTTACCTTGTTTTAGAAATTACCCTTTTGGGTTTTTTATTCATTCTTCTCTCTTTTCAACTACAATGCAAGCTCTAGAGCAAGGATCTTGTCTAATTTGTTCATCACTGGTTCTAGAGTACAGGATCAGAGGTGCTCAGTAAATGGTCCAATGGATGGATTTGCATTTGATTTAGGGGAGTCGGCATCCTTCTAGTGCTCTTTATGAACCGTGTGCTCGCATTCTTTGCCTGTTTCCCAACTGGGGTAACTTTCTCTTATTAGTTCATAGGAGCTCCTCACATATTATAATGATTAATCTTATGTCCAATTTTGTTTTGCAGTACTTTGTTTTTCATTGTAACTTTTCATTTCTGTTCTCATTATACAGATGCTTAAAATTTTTGTGTAGTCCTACGTATCAATCTTTCCCATTATTGCTTTTGGGTTTTAGGTCCTACTTAGAAATACCATCCCTACCCCTGACACTATATTTTTTCATTTTTTCTGGAATTTTGTATTTTCAATTTTTATGTTGCCACTAATTCCTTTAAAATTCTGTATATAGTGTTAAGTAGAGATGTTTTTTCTTTTCAAATGTTCCCAAGACCATTTACTAAATTGATCACCTTCCCTAAATGTATTTTTGAATTTACGATTTTTAATTAATGGAGTTATGATTTCATGATTTTATTTTATTTGCTTGCAGTTTTTTTTAAACATTAAGTCCTATGCTCATTTCCCCCAAAGTTCAAATAATAAACCACGATTTATAGGTTTTTAAGCAGTAAAATTATCTCATGATATACTTAAAACAGAAAGCATATTAAAAACAGAAACGTGGCTTTAGAGAGAAAATATTTAATCTATTTCATGAACAAAATGTGCAAAGTTTTAGAAAAGAGGCATTAGGTTTCAGTATAGAGTATAAATACATTCTTGCTTTTATAACCACACGTATTACACATCTTTTGAGTCGGTAATGAGGGCCGGTGCGCACAGTTGTTCCAAATGATCTTCTGTTAACACGTGCACCGGAAAGCATCACTGAAAATAGTCGAGATCGGTGTAGAAATACAATGTTATATAAAAATATATTACTCTGTCTACATGAAACAAAAAAGCAGACCACAAACATTTTTAGAGTTAGAGTATGGATGGAAATATCAATATGTGATGTTCTAAATTAGATTTTCATTGCATTTTTTAATCTTTGGAGAAAAAAATAAACCTTTGGAATGACAGATATGAAGTCAGCACAGCAGACCAACTGTATTTTCAAAAATAAAAACACAACTTTATCCACACAAAAGATGGGAGAGTCTGAGTCTCTAAAATATGACAAAGTTATGAGATGTTACAATTCGGAAATCTGTTTTATACATACATATCTCAAGCACACAGCAAACTCTGTCCACAAACCACATGTAAAGTAATTAAAGCAATGTAAGTATTTCGAAACTGGTTCTCAATGCACCCCTGACAGTGAGAATTTCAAACTTTAAAAAAAAAAAAAAAATTAACCTATGTAGAATATAATTAGGAAGGTATATTGCAGACTAGAGAGAAATTAATCTTAAAAGCACATGGGGGTACGGTTCTGCTCTGGAAACTGAGATATTATTAGGAATTCTAGAAAAAAAGAATTTGCCACACCAAAACCTTTCTGCTGTAGAGCCATAGCTCCTCGCTGAAACCTCTATAGAAACTACCATTGTTTTTAAAGAGAGGGAAGCCTAAGGTGTGGAGAGGAAATGGTAGTATGTATTCTACAGGTAAATCGGGATGACAGGTATCTGAGACGTGCGTGAAACAACACATTTCAACTCTATACGAGCAAAAACTTGTTGGTTTTGAACAGCATAATGAGCAGGGCAGGCAGCCCATCCTGTACATACCCACAGAATGATTGTAATTCTGGTGGCATTAAGAATAATGACCACAGATTCTAACAATAGAAGATTGTTACATGGCAGAGTCCTTCTACATTTTGAGAAAGGAACAGGTCTATTTTTACCCTTCATTACCATAGTTTATCAACTACTGTTTTGCCCTCTATGTTTTAGCAGATATTTATGAGCACAGCACACCAGAGTCATGAAAATACTGTTCAAACTGGGCATATTTAAATCTGAAGGCTGTTTTTTTCCCCCGATTTCTCAGCATTATGAGGGCTCATTTCACTTTATTTCAAATAGAAGTATGTAACCGCGTGTATTAAAAACAAAGGCAATAAATTATGTTTGTCCATGTAACTCAGTCTCAGGTTTTCAAAAATTGACAAATTTTGCCGAACTCTGTATCGCTGAAAAACATCAGGTCTGTAAGTTGCTGCTAGAAGAGGAAGGAATTCACACCATGCCCTGGCAGTCACAAAAAGGCCTGAGTATATGGTCGTTTAGCAACCCTTTGTGCTTGTTTAGTGTTTTTTAGCGTATGGTTGCCGGCAGAGGCAGGGAGGCATAGTTGGAAATACTTGTGGCTCTTTCCTTTTGGTTGGGGCTTTCAACAGAACGAAATGCCCTAGGGTGTACTCGAGAGCGCCATGCCTTGAAGAAGGGACACCCCAGACAACGGAGAACTCGAACTAGGCAAACATCCCACAACCAGGATCTAGAATTTTCACTGTTCAACCCGAACCTTGGAAAATAATGAAACCCAATCAGCACACTAGGAAATGGAGGGGTAGCAATCAGAAAAGCTGCCTAGTGCTGCCTCCTGGCCCACTGTGCCCAGGTCCTGGGTGGTCAGACCAGCTGCCCGGAAGCCAGAAGTAGCCAGTGGAACCTGTAGGTCTGCTGTGCGAAAGGGCCAAGGTTTGCTGGTCACGGAACACATGTAGACAGATCAGTAAGACCCTAACTTCTAATACTACTCTTTGTTACCCTACTGCAAGAACATGGGGAAAACAAACAATTATTCAGGACAAAATGGAGATTTATGGGTAGTGTGAATTCTTCATTTAAATCAACTATGTACATGCCACAGGAGAAAGAGGAGGAAATCTTGGCAATTAACAGTGAATTCTACTTCTAAAGTATGACACAGTAATTACCTTTTGAGTTTTACATTTCCTTATGGGTTTCAGGAATGAGATTTTATAGCAATTAGCAAGTTCTAATGATTTAAATTAGCCAACTATTTAATGAAAAGATGTTTATAATCTTGTTCCTAGATGATCACGGAGTCACAGTGGTAACATTTTACTTCACACTTTCAGTACCTAACGCTAGAATAGGTTTACTGTAATAGAATTGCATATATTTGAGTCACTGGAGTGGGGGGCGGGGGGGGGGGGGGCGAAGGTCTTACCTACCAGTGCCATTTATGACACGAGTAAGCAGAGAACTTTGTGTGTTACCAAGACTGGCCAAATACTATGCTTCTGGAACTCACTTTGGTTATTAAAATGTTCTTAAATATGACCAAAATTTTTAGGTTGTGAGACAGTCCTGTTCTAAGGATTAAGTTATCCTTTATGACAAGGTCTTATAATTACCTTTTGAAGACCAATTAAAATAGCATTGTTGGAGCTAACACTGAAAAATCTACTTAATTCCTTAATACATCCATCTGCCAAGAAAAATCCTGGATGACATCTGAATTTGAGAGAATAGTACACAAAATCTTTTGGGAAACAAAAGTATACAGTCTGTTCCAAGCCATGAAGGATAAGAGCGTATAATGAAAAGTCAAAGAGCTAATACGGTTAAGTGGATTTAAGTTAAATTTCAAAAACAATCATCACTAGGACTTTTTGGATTCTTTAGATTATTATTTACTATATATAGCGTCAAAAGATGTAGGTCTAAAACAAATACTTTTGAGAGGCAGTATGACATGGTAGTTCAGCAGACGCATCCAGGCCTGGCCACTTCCTAAATGCGTGATCTTGAATATACTGGTGGAAAGGCTTGTAACTCTTTTGTTTCGGTTTCCTCGTCAGGGAAATAAGGAAAAATAGAACCTCTCTCAGAAGGCTGTTGTGAAGATTAAATGAGCTAATACATGAAAAGCACTTAGAGAAGTGCCAGGCACATACTGAGCACTCAATATATTCAGCTCTCTGTAAATACCACACAGGCTTGAGAAAGCATTCACAGAAGCAAGTGCTCTTAATTCCGAGGGCTGTCTTCACTCTACATCTGCAAGTAGGCAGGAGTCAGGAGACCAGTATTCAAATAAAAGATCACTCACGATTCACCTTCTTAACCATTCCACGAAACTGGTCCAACGACAGCCTGTGCCAGGCACTGCTCCAGTGTCTGACGTATTACTCTGAGAACTTGAGATATGGTCACCGACGTTCCGGAGCCATTTTCTCATCTTTAAAATGGAGGTAACATCTATTTGTCTGATTCGTAGGTTACTTGGAAGCTCAAAGGAGGCAAATTGCATGAAGGCACTTTGAAGATTTTGTGGAGCACCATCAGACTGCATTACAGGCATGGGTGCAGGGTGAGTACGTGTGGACCCTCTCAAAGGAAGGTAATTAGTCGTAGTTCTGGGTTTAAGAAAATGTTCATAAAACTGTAGGCTTCTAACTCTAACATCATTTATAAATAGTAATACACTTTATTATAAAACTGTGTTTCTCTTATTGGGTCCCAACTCTATGGGGAGTATTAACATATCAAATAGATGGTTGAGAAATATTTTCCTTTAGAATTGCAATTGCAAAGCAAATGTCAAGCTAGATATTTATGGTCATAAATTATCATCATTAGCTAATAAGTAGCAGCTCCATTAATTACTAAAAGCTTTACAAACACTATTTCATTGAATCCTTATAGCGACCCCATAAAACAGGTAGAGTGGCCCCATTTTATAGGGTTAGAGTCCAAGAGCCTGCAAAGCACGTGCTCTTAACCTCTACACATTACGCAATAAAAACACCAGAATAAAAAGTCCTAATCATTTCTGTCTTTACCAAATCACATACTTAAGAGAACCAATAGATCAAAGCATTCCAAATTATGTTCTGATCCTTGCAACAAAGGTGATTTTAGAAGTTACATCAGTGCTTCCAATTCAGTTTTCCTTTAAATTCAGTTTCACTTTAAATCTTTAAAAAAAACTTCTTCCCCCCTGAAAATAACACATTGTTCACTGAAAACAAACTATAGGCAAGTTGAATTAAAATATTTATAATTTTATCATTGAGGAGAACCACCGTTGACATAGTTCCTCCCAGATATTTTTATGCAATCGTGAACTATGGAATTTAGTTTTTGATGATTGTTCTTAAACACGATACCAAATACAAGGGCCAGACTGAAGTCTTTTTAATTGGCAGATATAATAAATTTTGTGCAGGCAGAAAATTATTACAGATATCTATTTTCAGTTTTTTCCTAAAATTTCCAACCATGGACAAACAAGCAGAGAGTAACTTATTTTGGTGATACTAACCAAAAGTATTCTGCCCATAAGAGAAACTTAGATGAGAAGTTCTTGACTTGATCTTTGTATCTGTGCATGTCTATACATGTGCATGTGTACACACACACATATATTCATCAGCACGTGTGAAATATTTTTGGCTGTGTTAAGATTTATAGCTTTCTGCAGACCTAATAATACTATAACTATAGTTTTAATTAGAACAGTCAGGGGGAAAACTGTTTTGTAGTCATTGAACTTTGCCAGAATTACACTTATGGGTGATTCAACTGTAAAGTTTTTCCTTGTGAGTAGGTTAAATATTTGCTTGAGGCAGCATATTTAAGATAAGCAAAGTTCTTTTCAGGGATCCTATTAATCCTGAGTATAAATTCAGAAAAAAAAAAAAGTCCTACTGCTTGTGAAATAATATCCCAGAGAGTGATGGGAAAAATAGTGACAAAAACAGCACAATAATTCAGGGCAAAGATCCCAGGTATCGTGTCAAAGTGTGTGTGATGCCACATTACTGGCACTTTGATTAAGATGACTTATACTAAAATCTGACTCTTTTTAAACTATCACTGGACATAATTGATACAAGAAAAGCTAAAGCTAAAAAAAAAATGCAAGTCCTTATAGAAAACAGAAGGCAGACAAGGATCAAGAAGTTTTTAAAAATAAACTTTCGAGTGCTTCCTCTTATGTAAGAGGTTTATGTTAGTCATAAATTCTAGGAACCTACTTATACTGCTTTAGTAGGATTCATAAAAAATCATACTAAATCCACATAAATAATATTTTTAATGTAAGAAATAGTGCATATTGGTGACTAAGAATGTTCAATAGAACTATTTTGAAAGAAAATATAAGCTTAATACTAACTGAAAACTGTCTAGACAAAAGGAATAGAGATACATAATACATATGTGTGTTTGTATATTATATTGAAAAATTAATTACCAGGTATTTCTAAATTGGGTTAAAACCATATATACTTCTTTCCCAGGAAGTGAAATTGTTTATGTCTTTTTAAATAGGAAAAGATTAACCCAAAATATTCTCATCATGTCCAAATGGAAATGAGAAGTAGAATATTTCAAATTAGATTAAAACAGGACTTCAGCCTATTTTCCATAAAAGAATATTAATGTTATTCATTCCTTTATTACTGAATGCTTTTTATGGAAAGAAAAGGTTTATGAGGTAATTATATAATAACTTTAAACAAGATTCCTTTTAACTTTACATTATGCTTCTCTTTAAAAATAGCTTTAGCAGATTACAAATTAAATCCAAATCATGACTATGCATTTCCTTCAGAGATTTAGAGAACCTGAGTAAATGAAGCTATTAATATGTTCAAAATTGTATTTCAAAAAGAAAAATGGGCAGATGATGGTAGTCCAAAGATTATAGTTCAAATTTGTTTCTGAAGGGGGGAAAGGCATATTATGTCATCTTGCCTATAAATATTTATTGTGGAAATATAGTTTATACCTGACATTTTCAAAATCCTGTAAGCTGATTAAATCACAAACATATTGAACCAGTTGTAGTAAAAACAAGAATAGGCTTTTAAATAGTTATAAAGGGAAATTATAAGAAAAAAACTTTCCATTATCTTCTACTGGCAATTTCTTTTGGGGTTAAAAACCTCCCCGGTGTCATTTAATCACTGTATGTTTCAGCCCTAATATTTTAAAGAGTAATAAATATATATACATATTAATAGAATGAAAGTGCTTCACACTAAAACTTTCCTTGAAGGCTTAAAAGTGATTTTTTAAAAAACATCACAATAAATGATAATTTAAGTTTTGTATAGGGGAGCCAAAAAACCCCAAATCCAACGAATCTGCATACTTTAATGCTTACAGGTGAAATTTAAACCTCTAAGACAACGTATACCTATTTACTCAGATTCAGCTGTCACAATTTATTCTTTATCATAAATAGCATCACAGATAGTAATATGTCCCGAAGTCCCTTTCTCCTTGAAAGTTGTAGTATTTCTGGGGCCTCACTTATTACCCGGTAAGACTGTATTCAATCAGAAAAAGTTCAGGAATTGAGTCTGTACATCCTTAGACCTCTTTTTCTGTATATAGTTATAAGGCATTAATAATGGCATGTTAAAATAGCAAATAATTTATAATAAAAATAGACATTCTTTTAAATTGCTCTCAAATGAGAGAATCATAGAGAACAGAGAACATATTTACCACCCAGATACTCTTTAAGCTTCTGTAATGTGATTTTTTTTTTTTTTTTTTGGCTTAAAACAGACCTTAGGCCCTGAATGGCAGGTGTCCTTATACCAACATGTGGACTGGATCTTAGGTTCTGTTTAAAGTTATTGTGAAATTTATATATTTAAATGTGCTACTCGCTACTAATAAAGATAGAAAAAGTTAAAATATTTGGTTTCATTACTGTTATCAGTATTCATTGCAAATTATCTTCATAATAGTCTAGACTACAGTGTGGATTTAAGTTTTGTGCCAAATAGCACAAAGTACAAAATCATGGTTCAAATGATGGTCAGTGATTTAGCTGGTACACAGCCAGAATGAAGGAATTTGTTTATAATAGATAAGTAAATATGAAGCGTAGCTTTATCTTAGTATCAGTTGCTAGAACTGAGCAATGGGTCTCCTGGTACCCAGAGGCAGAAATAAAGCTGCTTTTCGTAAGGTACAGTGACTGGGAGGGTGGAGGCCAGGGGCTATGGTGACTGGGTAGCTGGCTGGCTTGCTAAAATACATACTTGAGCTCTACTGGAGCTATGCACCCTGGTTGTGCACTGGTTATTTGTAAAGGCTGACTGAACATAATTCCCTTCATCATACAGGCGTTGCTGTCTGTGCTACAGTAATAAAGAAACACGCTGATAGATAGAATGGCTTCAAGTGATAGGCAATCTCCAGGGATCTGCAGTGAGATGGCTGGTTGACTGGAAATGCTCTCGATTACTCCAGAGGGTATCTGTCCTCGAAGAAGCCATTCGTTGCCTAGAAAATAAACACGTAAATTACAAAGACTGTGTAAGACATCAAGGAGGAAATCAGACAAACCTCACGAAGACTAGATTCAATCAACAGACATTTACTGAAAGCCTCTAAGTGTGAGGCATTATGCTCTGTGTGAAGGACATAATGGTCACCCATGAGATGTTTCCAGTCTAATGATCTTGATATCAAATTGTTAAAATTCTTCCTCTGAAGACTGTAACTTACAAATTTCTGCTGAAATCAGACCCAATAATGAAAATATGACTATAGAGCCTTAATCCTTGAAATTAAAAATGAAACCTATTAAGTTCTAGAAATTAACTAAACAGGTCATTTTTACCAGATAAGAGTGTTCGGGAACGTCATGAAAACTACAAAATAAATGAGGGCACACAAATGTGTGTACAACTCTGTGGTGATGCTCAAGTCCTTTAAGTAATGATGAATTATTAAATACCCAAAGGTAAAAACCAAGTAATTTTTAGAAACAAATACTGCGTGTGTTATTCAGATGGGCTCAACAATGTGAATACTAAGAGATTCTATTGAGCTCATTTTCACACATAACTCTTGTTAGGCTTCACTACGTGGATTATAACACAAGTCTAATAAGCCACTAACAACCTTTAAGCTTCTAGTATCAGAAGTGTTAAGATCTCTTCATTCGTGAGCGCCTCCTCTCAGAAGGAACATATGTTCCTACTGAGGAAGCGCACATGGACGTGGACGTTCAGCTCAGAGGGCTCAGCACCAAGAGCCAGCATTTGGAAAACACAGGACATGCTTTCCTGCCGAGTCACACAGAAGACACTGAACACAACCTCATGACTTCTCAATGACTTGGGCCATTTGTACAAAAGCCAGACCACCTGCTGAGTGGTGATGAAATTCTGTGTCTACTTTTTAGCTTTTCTTTCTTTCTTTCTTTCTTTCTTTCTTTCTTTCTTTCTTTCTTTCTTTCTTTTCACTTCAAGATGAGCCAATGGACTCTGGGCATCTGCCTATATCAGGCTGCTCAGTCTCCCTTCTAGTGTATTGCCTCTAGTTCTCTGTTGATTGAAAAATCATATTTGAGAAAAACAGGTCAAGTAAGAGGAAGGAGAAGGTGAAAGGTGAAAATCTAAAGAGTTAGGTGAAGAGTTTTTAAATCATTATTTAAAAATTCTCTTTAAAACGCTTCAGCCTTCTTTGTTTACTTCTGGATTGGGGAATATGTTTTATTTAAGGTTTGGCTTTGCTAGATGGCAGATTAGTGGGGAACTTCTTATATTTTAAATCAAAGCAAACTGTGCTATTTTAATATCCAATTCTAGAAATAAAACACAAGGTTTCTTTATTATTTTTCAGATACATTACATGTGGGAATTATAAAGTTATAATATGCTAATGGTGCTTTTATACTGACTTTTTTTTTTTAGGGGGGGAGGGGACTTAAAACCTTCACATATGCTGACAACTTTATATAAATCATAGTGAAAAATGGGCATTTTAAGTCTCTAAATAACCGGCCAAGAAGAAAAACCTTCCTTTATTCATAGGTGTATTAATGTACTCTATAAATAATTTTCAAAAACCTTAAATTATCAGGACTCTTGTCTGAAAGCTTATTTGCCCCTGTACAATAAAAACAGAGCCACTATTTTGGACAAGTGAGAAAACAGTTAGGAATTTTCCCTATAGACTACTTCACTTTACTACTACCTGTATTTTATATTCCAGTGGCTTATTATTAATCTGTGTTTGACCACAGAGACTTGAAAATGTTAATTTGTCAATAACATATTTTAAAACTCAATCCACTGCTCTTTCATTACACACAGAGATGAAATTAACAGTGATCTCCAATTGATGCAGTGCTTTCAGACCAACAGACGCAGGCACGACAGTGAAGCCCACAGTGGAGGACCTGCTCTGGATCCACGGACAGCCGAAGATGGCCAGAGTTTGAGTGCCTCCTGCCCACAAAGCTGACTCCGGACATCTTCCTCCTCGCCTGCAGAGCTCAGCCCTCTCCTTGCGGGGGGTGGGGTGGTTGGTCTCCCAAGGCTCAGTCAGTCACCCCAGGGCCAGCTTCCCCGACTCTGACCCTGGCCCACCGAGATCTGTGCTCTCTGGATTCAGATGCCCAGCGGGTGGTTGCTGCCCTGGGAAAGCAGCAAGGTAAGGAGGCAGAGAGCCTGGGTCTGGGTCAGGCACACAAGAAGTGTGTGAGAGGGCATGAGGGAGGAGGCGGGAGGAAATGGGAGACTGAGAACATGCGAAAGAGCGTGGGAGAGCAGGGCAGAGGAAGGTCAGTAGAGACCAGAAGTCAGCACTTCGTTCTGGACCACTAATGTTTTACTTTCAAGTTGTTGTCCACGGTTAGTGAGGCTGGAAAGCACTGCTATAAGGCAAGCAGCAGGCTGATTCCTTCTTAAAAATTAATGAGGAGCACACAGCGATTCAAATACACATTCAAATCTTTACACAATTTACAGTCACTGGGGATACTTTGAGAATAGACGTGAGCAGGAAGTGCTCCTGAACAACTACAAATTAGTGAGTAAGGACAAAGGCTCCGCCTGGATGCTGATCACAGTAATTCATTTGTATTCAGTTACATATCCTCCAACAATGTTTTATTCTTCTACTTGAATGGCATACTTTGAGGATACGGTTTTGGCATCCATTTTCTTATAGCAAGCAAGTACTTGGGCTCAAGTTCTACCTCTGGCATCTCTGAAGAAGAAAATGTAGCTTCAGGCTTAGTAACTGGTAAATCAAGTCCTAATGAATCTTTTGAAATAAAATGAACAGCAACTGAAAAGCTCTAAAGCACCTAACAGATGCTATCTGGAAAAGTAAAAGATAATAGTGAAACAAAGAATGGAACTGGAAAAAGCCCGAGTCAAGTTACTTCAGTTAAAGTAGTATGTTTTTAAAAATATCATACTCCACCAGGGGGGAAACCAATTTCATTCTTTAGAATCGATTCTGAGATTTATATCACCGTATTACTGGAAGGTAGAATGGTAAACATGATTTCATACTGGAATATTTCCAAGATTACTCTCATACCTTCAGCTGTTAGAAACCAACAACTGGGTACTCCTTCGGTTAACTTTGTTCCCGATGGGAGGTCTAATCTTAGCTTGAACTGCAGAGTCTGTCCTGGAGATGCAGCCACTGGGGGAAGTCGAATGTTTGGAGCAGATTTAGGTAGTGTGGGTAATGTCTTCTGTTTTTCTCCTAGGAATGGGCCATCTACAACAGCGTTTTCAGGTCTGAAGACTGGGAGCTAGGAAATAAGGAAATCTGTTAATTAAAGCACAACTGCTTTATAGTAATTGTAAAGGGCTTAATTTTGGACTTCAGTAGAAAAATGAGGTTCTGTATCAATGAAACTTAATTGCCATTCTAGTCTGAATTAGAAATGTGCTTACTTAGACGTCCTTATGATTATTTTATAGGCCGAGAAACATATTTCATCCTGGCAGAAAAAGTTACCAATACTAACGAATGAAACAGAACTAAGTTCATTGTCTGATATGTTTACAGATGGTAGGAAATTAAAGTAATACGTTACCAATTTAAATGTAGGGGGTATAATTCCAATTCCAATTTTCACTGCCAACTATAAGATGATCTATGTCAGGAGAAATGACACTTATGTTATGATGGCAGTCTGTATTTTCACTTTAAATCTTAGGAATCTAAAATCCTAGAATTTTAGAAAAAAAAACTCTTGCTTTTTTTGCAGGCAAATGTGATATATCAGGAGGCAGCTTGAAAAATTTTGGAGACTTTATCCTTATCTTTAAAAAACTGGAAGAAACTTAAATGAGTTCTAATCAATCTTATTTTCAATGTGTTGAGAAATGTGGCTGCTAGAGTTTCCTTTGGGAGGTTATTTGGTAATGACTCACCACAGGAAACGACTACACATTAATTTAAGAATCGTTAAAAAAAAAAAAAAACACCTTGACAACCCACCCCACGTGATATGTGTGGTATGATGTATCTCTATACATTTTGTTTTTAGACATTTAAACACAGATCGGAGTCCTCTTTTTTCCTCTTCTGAAAGTTCAAATTCACTCCAATTTCCAGTATCTTAAACACTCTCGGCACAAATGGAAGTTTTATTTTAACAAGAACAGGGCATTCTTGAACTGGGCATTCGCTCGCTACTCTATCTACCTGTTGTACCCCCAACACTGGAGATGGTTTAACCACAAGTGTCTCTGTCTGTGCTGTGAGCACTTCAGTAGGATTCTTGAAATGATACTCTTCAACTTCTACTTTCAGATTGCTTACCACAGAAATCGTTTCTGTTTCTAAATCCATCACTTTAATTTGATGATTATTGGTGTCTGCTACATATAATAACTGGCCATTCTCTCCAATACACAAGCCTCCTGGTTCATTAAAAGTTGACTCGGTGAAGCTGGAAGTGATAACGTTACTTGCGTCTCCGGTTCCTGCTAATGTCGTGCAGTTTTTTGTTTTGGGATCCACAACTTTAATCTAAAAACAAAGAACAAAGAAGTACACATCTGAAGGCCAATCTCACGTTCGTAGTAAAGCGTAGTATCAAGCAAACCAGAGAATCCGATTGCCATTAGCATCCTTGCTAAATGTCAGGAAAAGAATAGGCATTTCCGTATTTTCTCGAAAAGCCAAACATTCAAATTACAGTCTCAGGGGAGACGCTCCATTCTGAGAGCTAAAAACTACGTAAAACTCCCAGTTACGTCTTATCTTCCAGCAACAATCTTTGATGAAATATTTCTGGAATTAAAAAAATAAAGTAAAATTCTTTTCCTGACAATGGGGCACAGTTGAACTGACTTTCTTCTCTCTCATGAGCATCTAACCCTGGCTGAGAATTGGCTGCTTATGTTAAACCTAATGATTCCCAATTGTGCCTCAATTATGTTAATTTATGGTATCATCACAAGGTAGTAACATTTATTTTCCACTAGTTTTTATAGAAAAGAAAAATGCAATAAAAATGGAAACAGTTGAATAATCTGTGCAATAGAGGCAAAAATGGAAATGCTGAAAATGGAATTATTTGCTAACAGGCACTGCAACTATGCAACAGCTCAGAAACGTTCCTTTGTTAGTTGACATATTAATTTCCCTGTCACCTGCCTTCTTTACTGTGTTACTAAGCAGCTTTGATGGATTGCAATTCACAATTTTTTGCTGTAGTCATTGGGAACGTGTTTAGTCCCTTCCCCAGCTCATAGTGCCATCATATGCTCTCTGCAAAGAAAGGACCAAGAAAAGAACAGCAAAGGCTTATCCATAGTTGTCAAAGACTGTTACTCCTCTCTATTTTAAAGTGGCTGTTGGAGGAGGCTCACAGAGCTTTCAGCATTTTAAATGCCACAGATGCAAAGCAGGGTATTCTACAATTCAGTAAGGACTCACCTTGTGATTATAAGAATCTGCCACGTAAAGTAAATTCCTTTTCTTGTCCCAGGTTACTCCAAGTGGGTGCTGAAGCTTGGCATCGATTCCTACTCCATCAACATCACCATAAGCAAATAAATTCTTTTTTTTTTTTAAAGAAAGAAACAGCACATATTAAAAATTTTACAGTGCTACAGTATACGGTATAAAGTAAAAAGATGACTATATATGCTAGTTAAGTTAAAGAGGAAATGGGTCTGATTGTTTTTTTTAATGTTTACTTATTTTTGAGAGATAAAGAGACAGAGCATGAATGGGGAGGGGCAGAGAGAGGGAGACACAGAATCCGAAGCAGGCTGCAGGCTCTGAGCTGTCAGCACAGAGCCCGACGCGGGGCTGGAACTCACGAGTCGTGAAATCATGACCTGAGCTGAAGTAGGATGCTTAACTGACTGAGCCACCCAGGTGTCCCGGAAATGGGTCTAATTTCACATAAATAGGCCTGGGTGTTTGATTTAGACAAGAAAAACAAAATGACAGAATTCTGAACCTCTTAATTTGTGGTGCTTGATAGTTTTATCCACAGTAATCACACCTCTAGCCAGGAATAGGTCAAGTCTACTAATCTGATGCTCTTTCCACCCTACTGCCTAATACCTAATCTACATTCTCCTCTTCTTTTGGTAATCAATATTTTATCCTTCCTTTCCTCCTGAAGCCTTGACGTGTGTGTAATCAAGCAGAGTCAACATCCAACTTCTCTTGGATGGTTTTGCTACTTATGTTCCTTTATAGTCGCATTTCCTTTGGCCTCACTTCCACTTTAACTTACGTCGAGGCCACGAACTCTGTCTCCTAAAATCTATTAACTCTTTGCAATTCAAGAACCACAAGCCTGGCAGGGTCTGGGCGCAGCATGCAACAGTGACTTTCGGGCATTACCATGGGGTCTCGTTCTCCTCCTACAAGGTGCCTCACCGCCCCGTCCCTCAGTGACACGGCTCTCACGGTGCTGCTCTCGCTGTCTGCTACAAACAGGCAGCGCCAGGGCTCTTCAGAGGCCAGAGAAAGACCTGAAGGCTGGGCGAAGCCGGCCTTGTGAGGATACGCATTATTTCGGTTCTCTTCATTTCCACTTCCGGCGAACCGAAGGCAGGTTCCTTTTTGTAGCTCACTAAAAAAAGACAAGTTCATAGGTGGAATCAACATGGTTACATTGTATCCAATTTACTTAGCAAATGAATGTGAACAATGAAATCAGTGGTATAAATAAGCATTGTTAGAAGCAAACTATGATCTTGGCCTAAAGAGTGCAAGTCAGCTTTGCTTTCACTGTAGTTTTTCTTTTTTAGAGAGAGAAAGAGAGAAAGCGAGCGCACGAGAGGGTGAAGGGCAGAGAGAGGGGGAGACCGAGGACTCAAGCAGGCTCTGCACTGCCAGTGCAAAGCCCGATGTGGGCTCGAACTCCCAAACCATGCGATCATGACCTGAGCAGAAACCGAGTCAGATACTCAACCGACTAAGCCACCCAGGTGCCCCTTTCACTGTAGTTTTTCTAAATCATTAACTTACTCACTGTGTAAGGACACACACAAAATTGAAACTATTCTGAATGGCTAGCTAGGAAGTCCCTGACAAGAATAAGGATCATATCATTGACTAGATAATTTTGGGTTTTTTTCCCCCTACAAAATGGCCAGAGAGAGGTATAGCTGGATCCCACCTTCACTTCCTACAGGATGATAATGCTGCTTTAATCAAATGTAAAACGCATTTCTTAACATACAATAAGAAATTTCTATTTAGAGCACTCTGCAAGGATTCTTTTTGTAACATGGAGAAAGTTTTACACTTTGGCTTCCAAGTTTATGCTGGAGGAACAGTAAGGAAGACGTGGTGTGTTGAAGGAAGGGAAGAAGCTCGCTCAGGATGCAAAATAATGAGACTATGTGCCCATCATCTCCAGATAGGGTGCAGCAGGCACAAGTCCAAAATGACCACCAATCACTTAGTAGTTGATATGTCACCCATGCTAAGTTAGAGAACAGGGGATACAGGCAAAGGGTTATAGAATATATAAAATATGGGCACTTATTCAAGAAACTTCTAAAAAAATAGAGTCATAGAAATACATGGGATAACTACTACACCAAATTAAGAGGTAATTAATACGAGTCTTAATTTCAAATAGGAGTTTCCTTAATTAAATAAAAAAGAGTGGGGAGAAAAAGTACCTTCTAAAATGTTAGGAGTCTTGCCCACTGAAGATCAGTAATAAAGATAAAGCATCCTTAAAATTATGATACGGGTCCATGTGATCTGACTGGACATTTTCCTATTACGAACGACAGTGACAACTCTACTTTTTTGGAAATTTAGTTCACTCTTGACCATCTAGGTCGAAAACAGCCATCACCTACAACAGTAGATTCTGGCCAGTTTTGCTACTTCTTTCTACTGTTTATAATGATGCCTCATATTAATGTTTCTGGTCACCTCACGGTTTGGGCTACTGTCATCTCATGCCCAGAGATCATCACAGCCCCATCACTGCTATCTCTGTCCCTAGTTGTGTCCCACTCCAGATGCTGCCAATGTTCTTTCAAAATCACAGATCTAATCAGGCCACTTCCCAGCTTAGAACTTTCCATATAGGCATGCAGAATAACATTCACATGTCTTAAAAGGACACACAAGGCACTTCACAATTCGGCATTTACTCACATCACTGGTGTCATTTCCTGCCTAGAAAACCTCCCCTTTCCCTAACTCCTACTCCCCTCTCAGGTTTCAGTTTAGCAGCTTCTTCCCGGAAGCCTTTCTGGATAGCTCCTATCTTATTGCCATCGGGTGTTCTTATTCACTTTAAAGGACTGCTGCAGTGATCCCTTTTACACACAGCACTGGCATTTCCCAGCTATTTTCTGTTTGGTGATCTCATTCTTCCTCTGTTAGTCCACTGAAGAGAGCAACATTTAAAAAGCTTTATTCTTAATACAGTGAATATATTTTATCCCTTCAGATTAGCACAGGCCTAGCATCCAGCATGTTTAATAAGTAGGTAAGACGATGACTAAATGTCGCCAAACAGCACACACAGCAACACATGCGCACACACACACACACACACACACACACACGATTTGGAGCATCTGGTATGTTCGATCATCTATAGAACTACTCCTTCCTACTGATAAATATGTCTAAGATGATTAGCACTTACTTTCTATGGTGATTAAACGGTCTTTGTGGTCTAGGACTTCCATTCATTCATTTATTCTATAAACCCTTACCGAACTCCTATTATATACCACATACTATGCTATGCACAGGGGACATAGAAATGAATGAGAAAGGGTGCCTTAAGGGACAGTGTAGTAGAAGGAAACAGTTATGTAAACAAGTACAACCAGGAACGGGGAGGGGGAGGGGGAGAGAGAAGGCACTTATCAGCACAGTAATGTAACTACACAGGGGGTGCAGTGAGGTCATAGCAAAGAATATGCATAGTTCTACCTGGAGTGTTAGGGAGAAGAAACAAGGCTCTACAGAAAGGATATAAAAAAAGTGTGCAGAGACACTATTTTTTCATCTTTATATCCCCAACAGTGGCAGCAAAACTCCTACATTTACTGTATATAAACCAGGCACTAGGCTGAGCTCTTCATATATATTATTAATCCTCAAAACAAGCCAAGGAAGTAGATATACATAAGGAAACGGAAGGATAGAAGGTTAAGTGGGCTCTCCTAAGCTCAGAGAGATGAGTGGCAGAGTCGGGATTCAACCTGAGGCATGACTACAAAACCCGAGCCATTAACCGCTCTGTCACGCAGTCCTCCAGTGTCTGTGTTAATGAGCGGGGATGTCTGGACTGCATGTTAGAGATGTGCCCACAGCTCCAGTTCTGTCTCTAGATGCTCCATAGGGCCGCTCTTCCCAGGTTCCCAGAAGTTAGCAATGGCAGTCACAAGACTTGGGCTCGTGAGACAGAAGTGACGTACGTCACTCCCAAGTAGAAGCTTTAAGAGCCACCGAGCGACTCACCACCTCTCTCTCTGCCAGGGTGACTGGCAAAGCTCCAGACGGTGGCCGCTTCATCGGCCTGGTGGCAGAGGAACGCTCCCCAGTGAACCTACTGAGTCAGCCAGAAACAAACCTTGTCTTACGCTCCCGACGATCGGAGAGGCAGTTCCGGAGCTCCAGCCCAGCACACGCTAGTGACTAGCACGCAGCGGAGCTGTGAGCGTGGAGACTCGGGGAGAGGGAATTCTGTGAACTCGTGTAGTTCACACGAGACAGAAACTGTCACTTACTTTTTCTTTGGTAGTCTGCCGCTGTCCAGGAGCAGTGCCCATATCTGATGAGTCCCTGCCATGGCTATCCAGAGAATGTCATCTCTTTGGACCTCTGAACCTTTACAAAAATAAACAGTAATTATCATATACATATCTCGTTAAGACAAACACTCCGCATGTTTTAGAAGTTTAAAAGATGACAGCGGTTATGTTTACAAATCATCTGAAGAAAAAAATATTTGCAGCGTTTTAAGTTGTTTTTGAAATTTTTCCGTTTTCCTTGTGAAATGTTACTTACTATTTATAAATTTACCTGTAAATTCATAGAAATCCAAAGCATTCTCAATAGCGGTCTGTCCCTCTGCCTCTCTGGACACAATGTTTGTTCTTATCTTATCTGCTAAAACAAGTTGACATATGCTCTCCAGAGAAACTCTGCCAGTCAAATACTGAGCATTAACCACCGAAATTATATGCTTTAATAACAGGGTTTTTGTACAATTATCATGAAAAGACCCCATCTTTTAATACTGTAAAAAAAACAGGTATTTCCTTTGGGGCACCTAGCTGGCTCAATCGGTGGGGCATGCGACTCTTCGTCTCAGGGTCATGAGTTCAAGCCCCAGTTGGCCATCGAGCCTACTTAAATATTTCCACCACTGGATTAGCTAGACTTAGATACACATCACAGCTGTTATTTAAAAATCCACTGTTTAGTTGGCTATGAGAGTTTTCAAAAAAACATAGTTCACCTGCAAAAAAGCTAAGGGTATATAACATATTAGAATATAACCTTGTTTACTAAATATCAGAAATAATTTTCCACTTTCTTAGATGATGTTACAACTAACTACAACATGACAAGGCTCTATTTCTCAAATTCTTTTGTTAACATTTTTTATTTTATTTTCATTTTTTTAATGTTTAGTTTTGAGAGAGACAGAGTGTGAGCAGGGGAGGGGCAGAGAGAGAGGGAGACACAGCATCCAAAGCGGGCTCCAGGCTCTGAGCCGTCAGCACAGAGCCCGGTGTGGGGCTCGGATTCACGAACCGTGAGATCATGACCTGAGCTGAAGTCAGAAGCTTAACCGACTGAGCCACCCAGGCGCCCCTTACCATATTTATTTCAATTTAGGGGTGCTTGGCTGGTTCAGTTGGTAGAGCATGTGACTCCTTATCACAGTCGTGAGTTTAAGCCCCATGTTGTTGGGTGTGGAGCCTACTCTAAAAATATATATATATATATTCAAACTGTATTCTGAGGCAACTTTTACATATAATTGAGAATTTTTAACTAAAACAATTTGGTCAGATCTACCTTATGCTAAAAGAAGTATCTTGGTAAGGCTGTTTTGTTTTTTTGTATCTTCTTTAACTTCAAGTAGTTTGTGTCCAAACTTTTCTTCCTTAACTTATATTACTTTCAAGTGTCTTTCAATTTAACAACAACAAAAATAATGATGGTTCTCAAAAAATTGTGGTTGCTATGTGCCAAGCACTTTATAGAGACTATCACTTACATTTTCTGAGATGCCCCAAGAGACACGTAGTGTTATTAGGCTCTTTTTACAGATGAAGAAACTGAGGCTTAGAGAGGTTAGGTAACTTGCCAGGATCACAGTGCTGGCAAATGAACTGGAATCTGACACCAGGTGGACCAACAGAAAAATCTAGATCACATGTTGCCTCTTTTTCTGTGTTCTTAATTACTATCCTATGAAATCTAAAGGAAAGTATTTTAATTTTTCATAGTCGAATATTTTTATGAACATAAATTATATTAAAAGTGACAAGGGCACCCATTTATTCTGGGGACTCTGTCTCTGCTTAATCACTTTAAAAGTAGATCAAAAGCTTTTCATAATTATTTTATTTTGCTCCTGCCATGTAAGGACAAAGTGCAAAGGTGACCATCTATAAGCTAGAAGAGAGCTCTCACCAGAAACCAATCATGCTGGCACCTTGACCTTGGACTTCTAGCCTCCAGAGCTGTGAGAAAATAAATTTCTGTTGTTTAAGCCACCCCATCTGTGGTATTTTGTTATGGCAGCCCGAGGTGACTAAGACATTCCCCCTGAGAACAGAAATGAGACAAGGATATCTGCTATCAACACTTTTATGTAGCATCATATGAAGGTCCTAATTTGTGCGGTAAGAAAAGAGAAGCACAAAGCATAAAGATTAGAAACAAAACTGTAATCAGTAGAAGATGGCACGCTGTTAAAGCCTCTACCCTCTGCCAAGAGAGAGCTGCGTTGGTACATAGCTGAGTCAAAGACCTAATCGGTTCTCCAAATTGACCGGCCTAGTTCGACCAGAGTCTTACTGCATGAAGGCCAAACTTATGGTATTAAAGTGTGAACGATCTGTTTGGTTTTGCTCTCTGTGTACTTATTTCCTTTGAAGCATGAGAAACAAGAAAAAGTATAGAAGCAAAGGCTGTGTCAGGTCAGGATTTCAGTGTCCTGGAATTCCCCATAACAACTGATGATGACAGCTGGGGGGAGGGAGGTGGTAAAAAATGATGACCATCCAGAACACTTCTATGACTAAGGGACTGAGCTAAGTAAGCATGTTTCAGGGAGTATTTCCTTTAATTTAACAACTTTAGTAAGTTGTTCTCCATTTTATAAAGAAACTGAAATTGAGAAGGGTTAAATAATTTGTTAAAATTCACACAGCTAAACCTGGAATAATAATCTATTAGTAAGTCTGACTCCAAATTGTTAGTGTTCTAACCAGAACAGAGGAACTACAGAAGTGAGGCTGGGCTCTTGCAGCCAAGTTTTCTCCCTCCCTCCTTCCTGCCTCTGCCCCATGAACTTAGCCCTGGCTTCAAGGACCCAAGAACATTTTCTGTGTGATCAGGAGAGAGATCAGATCAAACGTAAGCATGGCTCTCTATGCCAGGATGTGTGTCTACATTCACTCTTTCTGTCCTTCCTTTCCTGTAGCCTATGAGATAACCTATGGCTGAATAATCCCTTACCAGTATTTTTTCCAATCCCTTGCCTTTCCATTTTTGGTTTGTTTCAGCTTACCAGCAGCTCTTTGTGACTTTTAGGATGAAACCCCATATTATAACAAATCCTTCTACAGTATTTGTTAGGTACCACTTTCTACGTGCCAAGCACTGTTCGAAATGCATCACATATTAATGCTCCTAGTAATTCGTGCAATAAACTTTTGACCTATATACTGTTAGTATATAAATACTATTAGTATATAAATATATTAGTATATAAGTATATTAGTATATAAATACCATTAGTATGTAAATAGATAACTATTAGTATCTTTAATTTAGATGAGGAAATTGAGGCATAAAGAGGCCAGGTACCTTGTCCAAAGTCACATAACTACTAAGATGTAAACTAATTAGAACCCAAGCGGTCTGGCTTCAGTCCATACTACACTGCCTCTCAGGAAGTTTTTACCCTGGCCTGATCATTTCACTGAGGGCTGAAGAGTTTGTTCTTGCAGATAAAATCAGAAAGAATGAGAGGGAAGAAACGGGAGAAAAAGGTAGTCGGGCATTTATAAAGTCTATTGAGCCAACAAGAATCATTAATAATTTATACTATCCACCCTGGATTTTGAAATCTAAAGCACGTAGTTGTATCACCAAGTATAGGTATTGGCTCTGTTCCTTCTAACAAGAATATGGTGATCATGAACATTTCAGTTTTAAATGAAGAGTTCATTTAGTATTACTGACTTCCAACAGTCACTAAAAAAAATAAGTAAAAAAATAAAAAAGACAATGCCAAGAGCTGAAAAGGTTTTGGGAGTATTTTTAAAAGGCAAAACCTCTCGTAACTGTGAGAATTAGTGAAATAATTATATAAGACAGGAATAAAATCAGCAAATGAAATATGAAAATGAAAAGAAAATTACCTGCCATCTAGCTTTTAAAAATTCAATGTTATTTTAAGCAACTAGGATCAAAAATAGAAGCCAATGATTAGAACCCTCTAAATAATTTCACCTGTGAAATTGCCCATTAGCGTAAATAGGTTTTTCTACACAATCTCTCAACCTCCTATGAAGCAAAACTTCACGCCACTAGGAGAAAGCAACCAAGCCCAGCATCCCATGGTACAGGAAAAAACCAATTACAGCTGGAGGAAGGGCAGAAGAAAAAAACCTCTCCACCTCTGGGGGAGGCGTCTTTGGCCAAAGACCCCATACCGACACCAATACAGGTTTCCCACTGCTGGGGGAGAAGCAGAAGACTTCTCAAAACCACTCAGAATTTAGCTGCCCCGGAGAGAAGGAACGGGAACAGCGAAGAAGCTTCCCGCCTCCTTTCACGACGGCCCAGGCACACAGGGCCTCCCCAGGACTGAGGTCGACCAACAACAAACAGCAGCGGCCTATCTCTTGTGGAACTACTGCAAGGCAGGGAGACAACCCTGTGGCTCGGCTGTGCAGGGTGACCAAAGGCGGACAGTGTGCCAACACTGAGAAAAACCCTCCGGCACGCAGGCTCCCCACACTAAGGCCGCAGCAGCCCCCTGCCAGAGGAATTCGAAAGCTATGATCAACGGAGAGTAACCACAGCGATCATAAAACCAAGGCCCAGCCTAGGTTCTGACCGAATTGACTGAACCTCCCATTATAATGGCATAAATACTACTGATCTCCTCAGCCTCTATAGTTCTATTCAAGATGACTGGAATATTAAAAAAAAAAAAAAAAAAAAATGAGAAGACACACATAACAGCAAGGCCAGAACAAAACAACACCCCCCTCCCAAACCAAAACTCCACTTTTAAGAGACAAAACAATCAACAGAACAGACTCAGGGATGACCTGAAATCTGGAACTGTAGGGTATGGACTTTGAGAGAGCTATACTTTCTATGTTAAAGAATCTAGAGAAAGAGGTGGCCAACATACCTAAATAGGTGAAGAATTTAAGCAGATACATGGAATCTATAGGAAATAGTAAAATGGAGATGCTATACACAAAAGAATCCCAATAATAAAAATTCCTTCAATAGGCTCATCAGTTGACTAGACACAGCTGAGGAAACAATGACCCTAAAGATAAACCAATATAAATGATCTGAATTGAAACACCACAGAAAAAAAGGTGAAATAAAAAACATGATACGTAAGAACTGATGGGTAGAACATCAGACTCTCACATATAAGTAGCTGAAATCCCAGAAAGAAAAGAGCAGAAAACATACATGAAGAGATGATAGGTGAGAATTTTTCCACCAATAGTGAAGGACACAAAACCAGACTCAAGAATTCTAAGGATAACTCCTACACTTATCAAACTGCTAAAAACCAAAGGAAATCTTGAAGGCAGCCAAAGGCGGGGGGGGGGGGCACTTTATATGTAAAAGAACTAGGAAAATAATTAGACCTCTTGTTTAAAACTATGTAAGTTATAAGACAATGGAATGCATCTTCAAAGTACCTAAAAAAACTCAGTCCAGACTTAACACATGGAGTAAAAAATAACTTTCAAAAATAAAAGCTAAATACTTTTTCAGATATCTCACTCCCAACATCCCCCCCTTAAAAAAATAGCCAAGAGAAATCAATGTCAGCAGACATGTGTCTCTAGAAATGTTACAGAAGTTCTCCAGACTAAAGCAGTATTATTCCAGAAGGACACTTGGGATTCTAAGAAAAAGTTTTGAGAACAGTTTGGCAGTTTCTTATAAAATGACACATACACTTCCATATGACCTAGCAATTTCAATTACTAAGCATCTGCCCAAGAGAACTAAGTACAAATGTCCACATAAAAACCTGTACACAAATGTTTACAGAGGCTTTAATCATAATTGCCATAAACGAGAGCCATCCGAAGTGTCTATCAACTAGCGAATAAACAATTTGTGGTACGGCCATACAATGGAATACTACTTAAAAATAAAAAAGAACAAACTGCTGATACAAGCAACAACAGGGATGAGTGTCAAAAGCTTTATGCTAAATAGAAAAAGGAACAAGAAATAGAACACTGTTGGTAGCTGGAGTAGGTGGTAGAGTAGTGGGAAGGATACTGAGCAAAGGGTCACAAGAACTTTCTGGGATGATGGAAATATTCTCTGTCTTGATTGTAGTAATGGTTAAAGACTGTATGTTTGTCAAAAATCACAGGGCTTAAACCTAATAAGGGTGAATGCCACTTTTATAAATTATATCTCATTAACCTGACTTAAAAAAAATCTTATAAATACAAAGTCAATGTGATAATAAACACTCTTCTCTCAAATTTTAAATAGAAAACAACTGTTTTTATTTTACCAAAATAAAAACACATTAGTCCCACTGTATAAAATTCACTCCTCAAAAAAAAAAAAAAATCTCTCAACTGATTATCTTAGAGGATGTTTTTTATGGTATTTCATAGCATATTAATGGAAGTCAGGGAAGTATATTATCTACGCACATAAGTACCAACACTGTAGATTTTTTAGCATACTAAACAGTTGGATTTCAATCATTAAGAACAGCTAAATTATATCTAGGGAAAATGCTGATTAAAGGGCCAACGAAGGTTAATGGGATTCGGGCACACTGTCCTTTCCATAAATTATTCTAAATCAGGTAAAGTCCAAAGTACTTAGAGAGCAGCAGGGGTTTTGACCTTTATGATAAAAAAAAAAATCTCTTAGAAACATGGCACAGATTCTGAAAAAATATGAATTTGTTGTACTTATTATTTTTAGTGCATTATGAAACTCTGACTATATTTTGAGTGATAAAAAATGAACAAAGATGAAACAATCTCTTTTGTAAAAATAATTTTATGTTATTTTTATGCTTTTATTACTGTAATGGCATGATTAGGCTACATATTCAGTCACTATTTAAAATACATATGTACGTACATATACACATTACATGTATATTTAAAACGATCAGAGGTATTTCAAGTACCTCCCTAATCTCTTGGAGTATTATTAACTGGGTCTCTTGGTAAGACATATATTCAATTGTGTATTCGTCCTCAGTATTTTACATTCTCCTAACCTAATCTATTTTGTTTTTTTTAAGTTCAATTTTTAACTAAGTATACATTCACATGGATACAGGTTGTACATTCAAATGGATACATGTTATATACAAAGCTTAATATCTAAAAATCCATGAGCACACCACCAAGTTCAAGAAAAAGAATATTATTTGAAAACCTCATGCATCCTTCTATAATCATATCCCCTCCTCCTCCCACAAAGAACCACTAGTCTAAAAATTTGTGTTTTTCCTTCTCTTCTTTTACTTTTTAATTTTTCCATGTCTGGATGGATCTCTTGATTGTACAGATGACCCTTGAAAACAGGTCTGAAGTACATGAGTATACCTGTACGCAGACTTTTTATCAATACAGTATAGTACTGTAGTTGTATTTTCTCTTATGATTTTCTTGACATTTTCTTTTCTCTAGCTTACTTTATTGTAAGAATACAGTATATAGGGGACTCCTGGGTGGTTCAGCCTGACTCTTGATTTCGGCTCAGGTCTTTATCTCATGGTTCATTTAGAGCCCCAGATCCGGTTCTGTGGAGCCTGCTTGGATTCTCTTCCTCACTCTCTGCCCCTCCCCTACTCATGCTCTCTCAAAACTAAATAAACATTAAAAAAATAACACAGTATATTACACATATACAAAATATGTGTTCATCAACTTTATGTTGTCGGAAGGCTTCTGATCAAGAGTATGCTATTAGTAGTTAAGGTTTTGGGGAGGCAGAGTTACATGCAGATTTTTTTTTACTGCAAGGGGGTCAGTGCCCCTACCCCCTGCACTGTTCAAAGGCCAATTGTATAGCCTTGCTTCCTATTCAACTTTCTATAAAAGAAATCTAATGTGGGTCTTTTCTGTAACTTGATTTTTTTACTCCGTAGATGCCAGATACTTGTCCATGCTGCTAGGCATAGCTGTGTTGTGGTCCATTTTTGCACTATGGAACAGCCTGATATATGAAGATATTACAACACCTAATCTACATTTCATGTTTCCCTTCTGATAATTCCATCCTCTTTCAAATTCCTAACTATGGTAGAATTTCAGATATATCCTTTTAAAATATTAAAAAAATTTATGTGTTTACGAGAACGATTTTTCTCAGTCAGTCCCTTTCAAGTTGCATTTAATTACACATCTGTTTAAACCAGTTGTACAATTACATAATTTATATATGATCCAATTAAATATGAATGCAAATGGAAAGTTATTTTTATGAAAACAAAGTTGAATACTTTGGGAAGACTTAATGAAAGTAGCTAAGCCAAATTGTTGTTGAACTAAGTGTAGAAAGACTACTGAAAAGAATAGGTTAAAAAAATTTCAGCCCTCAGATTTCCTTGCAGGGGTTTCAAAATTCTCATCACACTTTAAAGAAACCAAAACAATATATTTAGAGTGGTTCAAGACTATCAGGGGCCACGTAAAGAAAAGGCTGTAGTCCTACATCAAAAGATTGGCTAAAAATGTACATTTATAGTTCTTAAAAGAAAGCATTTTTACTTTTATGATTCCCAGATTTAAAAGATTTTTTTTTTTTTTTTTTTCCGGGGCACCTGGGTGGCCGAGTCGGTTGAGCACCTGACTTCAGCTCAGGTCATGATCTATAGTTTGTGAGTTCAAGCCCCGCATTGGGCTCTGTGCTCACAGCTTGCTCAGAGCCTGAAGCCTGCTTCAAATTCTGTATCTCCTTCTTTCTCTCTGACCCTCCCCCGCTCATGCTCTGTCTCTGTCTCTCAAAAATAAATAAGTGTACAGGGTGCCTGGGTGGCTCAGTTGGTTAGGCGTCCGACTTCAGCTCAGGTCATGATCTCAGTTTGTGGGGTTTGAGCCCCGCGTCAGGCTCTGTGCCGACAACTCAGAACCTGGAGCCTGCTTTGGATCCTGTGTCTCCCTCTCTCTCTCTGCCCCTCCCCTGCTCATGCTCTGTCTGTCTCAAAAAAATAATAAATAAAAACATTTTTTAAAAAATTTAAAAAATAATAACTGTTTAAAAAAAATTAAAAAGATTTTTTTCCTATATGGATCAATTATCATAGTGAATCACTTCAGTAATGGATTCTACTCATTTACTTCTGCTTTTATTTCCACAAAGGATTCAGGTAGCTGACAAAGAAATAAACACTAATAAATAAATATGAAATAAGGAAATTGAAGCAATAGGTAAACAGGGTAGAAAAAATGCAACTGTACAGATATTGAAAAATGAATGTCATGTTTCCATTATATTTTGCTCGATAATTTGTCTCTAAGTTTTCTGGTAATCAATACAACAAAGCAAATACAATCAGTTACAATATTCAAATTATCAAGGAGCTTAAACTTCATACTTAGGAAAAAAATAATATAGGGATCAGAAAAAAATTCTCTAGTAGAGAAATTTATAAGGTAATGATTGAATTACAGCAAATCTCTATAGTAAAAACAGTACAAGTCCCATAGGGCCGTGTTTTGATGAATACACAGTGTGAAACACATATGCACACATATAGATATAAATGAATGTGACATGTTTATGCGTCAATATATTTTTTAATGAATGACAGAATCCCAAAATACAGTTTAGTAAAAACAATTGTAAGAACAAATATCCTATGATCCAATTTCCCCATACTCTGACAATATACATCAATCCGGGAGATTAGATTTTAGAGTAACTTAAAGCAGTGGCTCTTAAAATGTTTCCTGGGGAACATACAACTTTGAAATTCTGACCAATTCCTCCAAATTTTATAGAGTTTCTGGGAAGTTTAAGTACCTCAAAAAGCCTAACCAGGAATGCCTGGAGTATATGACCCAAGGTTAAAAACTCTTGGACTAGAGTAGTCATTGTGATTATAGGTCCTTCATATAATGCTTGAAAACCATTTTCTCTTAGTATTTTGAAGGGTGTTAAGCTTAAGTGCATTTAAGATTACTCGTCTTGCCAAGTACCTGGAGTGAAGCTATTTTAAGCTGTAAGTGAAACACAGAGCCATATGCTCTTAATGATCCGTTGAGCTAAGGTAGGACTCACTTCCTTTACTGAGAACTGAGCTTAATAAAGACATACATCTCAGCACATCAGTCCAGGTGGAAGCCAAGAGGGTACTTGTCTCTAGAGCCAAGATTTTCTTTAGAAAGCAGTTTGGATGCATTCTCAGTAGGAAATAAACAACCAGAGATTCCATGCCATAATGTGTGAAAAACTTTTAGCCTAGATTTAAGTACTCCTTGGCTACTTATATAGTATCTGGTAAAGTATATCCTGTTTTTAAGCAATGCAAGTTCTAATTTATGTGACAGACTGAATTACTCATCTTGGTTCATCCACACCCTTACCATGGCCTCGCTGTAGGCAAAATGCAATTCCCATCCCATGACTTTGAGCTCAGTTATGTGATTTGCTTAATAACAGTAGGTAGGCAGATATGACATGAGCAAGGGCTTAAAATGTATGTACTGGGCTTACACTCTTGTGCTTCTGCCTTTTGCCAAAAGAATATGTCTCAGACAGCTACTGGTCCAAGGAGGACGAGAAACAAATGGAGCAGATCTACACCCAAGAAACAGCCTGGAACCAAGCCCAGGCTGAGCCTTGATCGGCTGAACCCCAAACCTATATGTGAGTGAGAAATAAAGGTTTAGGTTTGTAGGAGTTTGGGGATGATTTCTTATGAAGCGTTACTGCGGCAATTACTAACAGACACAGTAAATACAAGTTGTAAATTGCAAAATAGCAACATCAGTAACTGAACTGCTATACAGACTACAGCTTTAAATCACTCGGGACTTACACACTAGGGGAGAAAATTTCTTTTTTCTCCGTGAGGGAGGTGACAGCACACCAAAGTAGCAATTCTCACCCACTTTGACTAGTTTACCGAGAGAGATGTTTCCCGACCGGTTTTCTATCTCTAAGATCTATGTTCAAAGAGCTCAGTGGTGTATCCAAGGCAAAGAGGCAGGAGCAACAGAGAAGTCCTGTTAGGGATGAATATTTTTAACCTTGAAATTATTTAGAATTGGGGGTGCGTGGTGACACAAAGAAGACTGTAGCTGGTTTCACTACGGTTTTAAAATTCTCTGCATATAATATGACCCCTCATTGCTTGCACCTGGGACACACTCTTCCCTCTCCCTTCCCAACCCCTTCCTTCTCCCTTTGAGCCTCTAAAACCCTCATGATTACTGGGGCACAGAGTTCCAAAAATAAAATTCTCAAAAGTAACTTACACGAAATACCTAAGTAATTATTAAGTGCAGCAGTTCCAGTTCATTCAACTATTCTGTGAATAGTAAAAGCTTTATAAAGTTAATCACAATGGAAAAAATTAAGGTCTTTGAATTATAAACACATTAACATAATAGGAAATTACCTCAAATGTAAAGCCATTAAACTAAACTGGTGCTTAGTCACTCTATAAAGATATTCAGATCATACAAACCATTTAGTTCCCTAATACCATCTTCAATGGATTCTACTAACTTTCTTTATTCATTACTCTGGTTTTAGATGTGTAGACAACTATCTCAGTATCACTGAGGGTCAATGAAAAATAAGGGTATGAATGTTTCTAGATTACTTTTTAGTCAATTAATACAGGTAATAAAGATTAGAAAGATAATATAAATCTCATTCATTCAATACCAACATAATTCAGTAATTTTTTTAATTGCCCAAAAGGAGCTATCACGTTTCAATACAAATTTTAATACTCTAAAAAAAGCAGCTATCACTTCTTGATTTCTTTCCGAATGAAGAGTAAATAAAAAGGGCATTGTTAAACAGCATGGTTCATGAATAATCATTTGAAGTTCTGAAACTACGATCTTTCAAATTTAAGAATATTCAGAACTGTATTAACTGGAAACTGCAGCTAAGCTGAAATTTGTTAACATTAGAGTAATATATCGTCTATCGTATGTATAAAAATACAACATGTAAGCATGTAATGTTATATATAACAATATATACTGCTGGCCTTATTTTTAAATTAACAAACACCACCACAGGTAATAAAAGTCTAAACTAACTAGCAATTAGAATTAATCCCAATGAATGTCCCCAGAATATCTTAAAAATGTTACATGTATTAAGCAAAGTTCACTTATATTTAATATTAAAAGTTTACATACCTGATGTCCCAAAAACCACATCCCAGGGGGAACTAATGGGCTGTTCTTCTCCTTTAGCTCCACCTTCTTTATCTGTACCTTGAATCCCAATGCCAGCTACAGTGCTCACCATCTCAGCTTCTAGGTCAATCTACAGAAATTGACACACGTTTTATGCAGTGCATGTTACTTTTGTTTTGTTTTCCTTTTGGTACATGAGGACTTCCAGTAGAACATACAGAAAGGTTTTGCAACACAAAGTCTTTAAAAAAAAAAAAGGCTAATCAAGTACAGTATAGGGTGAGCTTGTTATTCAAATGTACAAAACTCTGTCCTTTTCATTCCCCACCCCCCTTTCCCCTCCCCATCCTCATCATAGCCTCTACTGGTATTGACCTCATTTTAACTGCTACTGATCTCACCTTAACTATAAAGTATGTTAGAAGAAAGTGTAATTCCAAATTTCAAAGCAAAATCTGGAAAAATGCATGTTTCTCTCTTTTTCTTTTTGAGAGAGAACATGTGTGTGCAAGTGGGGGAGGGGGAGAAGGAGAGGGAGAGGGAGAGGGAGAGGGAGGGAGAGGGAGAGGGAGAGGGAGGGAGAGGGAGAGGGAGGGAGAGGGAGAGGGAGGGAGAGGGAGGGAGAGGGAGGGAGAGGGAGGGAGAGGGAGGGAGGGAGAGGGAGGGAGAGGGAGGGAGAGGGAGGGAGGGAGAGGGAGGGAGAGGGAGGGAGGGAGAGGGAGGAAGAGGGAGGAAGAGGGAGGGAGAGGGAGGGAGAGGGAGGGAGAGGGAGGGAGAGGGAGGGAGGGGGAGGGAGGGAGAGAGAATGAATCCCAAGTAGGCTCCACACCCAGTACAGAGATCATGACCATGATAGGTCATGATTGTGACCATGAGATCATGACCTGAGCCAAAAATCAGAGTTGGACACTTAAATGACTAAGCCACCCAGGAGCCCTAAAAAATGCATGTTTCTTAAAGTTAAATATATGTATTTCAGTTATGCTTGGCTAGTAATTGACAAAAATAGAGCTTAACATGTGCCAGGCACTAGTCCAAGAGTCATCCATTTGTCCATCCTCATAATAATCCTATGATTTGTGATTTTGATTAATATTGAGGATACTGAGGCATAGATCATAAAGCAGGTTTCCCAAGATCACACAGCTAGTAAATCGAGGATCTCGGATTTGAACCCAGGCAGTTCTAGCTCTACTATACTGCCTCTATTTTACAAACTGAAAAACTAATGATTTCTGAAAAAAAAACAACAACAAAAACCCTTCGGTTTCATCTCCTGAGATCCTTCCCCCAACATCTCACCACGAAAACTGTCAAACAAACATAAAAGTTGAAAGAATTTTATTGCAAACATCTGTACACCCGCCACCTACTATCAACATGTCACTTACTTGCTTTATCACACAGTTTATGGAGCTATCAATCCTTCAACCCATTTATACCTTTTGACACATTTCAAAGTAAACTGTAAACAAGAGTACACAGGCTCTAAATATCCCGGCTTGTTTATCATTGGTAAGAGGTTCATATTTTTTCAGTTCCCGTTTCTTTTTTGAGGCAAAACTTACAATGAAATGCAAAGATCTTAAGTGTATCATTCAATGACTTCTCATAAATGCATAAAACTGTGTACCTTAATTTACATAAAGATGCAGAATGTTATCTTCACTCCAATAAGTCCCCTTATGCCTCCACCCAGTTAATCCTGCCCCCAGAGACAAACAGTATTGTTTTTTTCATCATAGATGAGGTGTATCTCTTCTAAGATCTTCAGCTAAACAGAATCAAACTATATGGACTCTATTGTGTGAGGCTTCTTTCACTTAACAGGTTTCTGAGATTTATTCATATATAAGTAGTTTGTTCCTGTTTATCGCTGAACAGTATTCCATCATAGGAATATGCCACAGTTCATTTATTTATTTTCCTACTGATGGACACCTGGGTTATTTCTAGTTTGGGGCCTTCAAATAGAGTTGCTCTCAATATTCTCATATGAGCCTTTTGGTGAACTTGTGTTTTCACTTCTCTTATGTACATACACAGGACTAAAATTGCTGTTATAGGGCAGGTACAGGGTAAGTATAAAAAACAAACAAAAAACTTCCAGAAGGATTTTTTTTCCAGTGGTCTATTCCTTTGTATTCCCACC
This sequence comes from Panthera leo, assembly GCF_018350215.1. Classification (NCBI taxonomy): domain Eukaryota; kingdom Metazoa; phylum Chordata; class Mammalia; order Carnivora; family Felidae; genus Panthera; species Panthera leo. Next base: position 70,285,224 of record NC_056689.1, on the reverse strand, counting down.
AACAACATATGAAAGTTCCAAATGCTCCACATCCTTGCCTGTTGTCAGTCTTTTTAATTTTAGCCATTATAGCATTGCATTGTGGTTTCAGTTTACATTTCCTTTTTAACCCATGATGTTGATCACTTTATGTGTTTGTGGCCATTCTTATCTCCTCTAATGTAAATTATAATGAGAAGTTTTAAATTTATCATTTTTTTTTGATTATTGTTTCTGTGTCCTGTATTTGAGAAACTTTTGCCTACCTGCAAGTCATGAAGACATTTTCATGTTTTCTTCTAAAAGCTTTATAATTTTAGCACTTACATTTATGTCTGTGGTGCATCCTGAACTGATGCTTGTATATGATGTGTAAGGTAGGGGTCATGTTTCTCTTTTCCCCCATATGAGTATCTAGTTGTTCAAGTATAATATGCTGAAATGACTTTCCTTTCTCCCTTGACTGCTTTGATGCTTTTTGAAAAATCAAATAACTGTATGTATGAGCTTCCAAAAGCTCCATTCTTTTTTACTGATCTACACATCTATCCTTTTAGAAGTATCACACTGTCCTGATTAGTGTAACATTACAGTAAGTCTTTAAATCAGAGAAGTGTATCTTTTAACTTTGTTTATCCAAGACTGTTTTAGATATAATAAATACTTTGTTTTGCACCTCCATATAAATATTGGAATCCACTTGTCAATATCTTAAACAAATAGAAGCACCTGATGAGTTTTGACTGAGATTACATTGAACTCACAGATCAATTTGGAGAGAATTGACATCTTACTATTGAGCCTTCTAATCCAATATTGGATTAATTTTTCTCAGCAATGTTATAATTTAAAATATCTAGGTCTCATATGTTTTTGTTAAATTTATTCTATGTGTTTTGTTTTTTGTTTAGTACTATAAATAGAATTAAAAAATTCCAATCCAATTGATTACTAGAATACAAAAATATTGATCTTTTTATACTGAGATTGTATTCCACAGCATTCCTAATTTCTATTTGTCCGAGTAGTATTTTCAGAGATTTCTTAAATTTTCTATCACATCATTGGCAAATAAAGTCAGTTGTTGTTCTTCCTTTTTGGCCAGTATGCTTTTTCTCTTTCTTGCTTTATTACAGTGACTAGTACCTCCAGTATAATTTTTAACAGGTGTAGTGAGAATGGGGATCCTTGCCTCATTCCCAATCTTGGAAGGAAAGCATTCTATATTTTGCATGGCGTATAGCTATAAGCTTTTTGTAGATGCCCTTGATCATATTAAGGACATTCACTTCCATTTCAAGTTTATTGCAATTTTATCATCAATAGAAAAACATTAAAACATTTAACACCTAACCTAGCAAAACAACAGTATGGTTAGTATCTTTTATTCTGTTATTATAGCAAATTACACCGATTTAATTAAGTGGTAGCCTCTCACATTTTTAGTGGCTGTTCTATAATCTCTTGAAATTGTAAGGAATATTCACCACTGTAACCTTATCCATATTTTTACTGAACCCAATCTGCAAAAATACAATAGGCAGTTAGGGATAGGCCCTTGAAATACATCTTGATTTAAGAAATGTATCAAAAACTGATGTGATATTCAAAGAATTCCTCTTATAAAAATCTTGTTACAGAGGCGTTTTAATGAATATTCAAAAACTGTTAATTCCTATGTTAGACAAATGATTCCAAAAAATAGAAAAAGAGTAAAAACTAATTGGCTCATTTGATGAAGTTAGTGTGACTCTGGTTCTAAAATCAGGTGAGAACAGTGTAAGAAAACAGAGCCGTTTAATTTATGAACATGAATTTTAAAATATTAAAATTTAACTTGGGATAATCAAATCCAAATTGGCTTTTTAAAAAAAAATTCATGATTAGGTAAGATTTATTCCAGAAATAAAAAGATGATCAAATGTCAAAAATCTCTTAATTCATCACATCAAGACACTAAGGGCAAAAACTATATAATTATTTCAATAAATGTAGAAAATGCATTCAATAAAATCATATAATAAAATAATTCTTAGTAACTAGGAATAGAAAGTTTAACTTCATTAACAATTTTATTTCCCAAAGTTATAGAAAACATTAAATTTCTGGAGAAAATGTCCTCCCTTTAAGGTATGAGCATGACAAGAGACCCACTATCACTGCTAATGTTTAAAGGCAACTGAGGTTCTTGCCAGCAATTAAAATTTTTTTAAATGTTTACTTATTTTTGAGAGAGAGAGAAAGAGAAAGAGCATGAGTGGGGTAGGGGCAGAGAGGGAAGGAGACACAGAATCTGAAGCAGGCTCCAGGCTCTGAGCTGTCAGCACAGAGCCCAACACGGGGCTCGAACCCACGAGCTGTGAGATCATGACCTGAGCCGACGTTGGACGCTGAGCCACACAGGTACCCTTTGCCAGCAATTTAATAAAAGAAAACAAGATATGTATAAACAAGAAGGGAAAAGATAAAAGTGCATCTGTTTTTGCAGGCAACATCATCATTTATATGAGAAACAAATAAGGTTTTACAGAAATGGATGAGCTAATCCTAAAATTCATATGGAATTGCAAGGGACTCAGAACAGCTACACCAACGTTGAAAAAAGAAGAAAGTGGGAGAAGTCCTACTTCCTGATTTCAAAACTTATTAGAAGTTATAGCAATCAAAACAGTGTGGTATAGGCACAAGAAATGATATATAGGTCAATGGAACAGACTTGAAAGTTCAGAAATAAACCCATGTATGTATGAATAATTATTTTCTACAAGGTTGCCAAAACTATTCAATGGAGAAAGAACAGTCTCTTCAATACATGATTCTGGGATAACTGGATATTCATACTCAGAAGAATGAAGTTGGACCTCTACTTCACTCCACATACAAAAAATAAATTCAAAATGCAGCAAAGACTGAACTGTAAGAGCTGTAACTATAAAACTCTCAGAAGAAAACAGGAGTAAATCTTCATGATCTTGGATTTGGAAATGTAATCTTACATATGACACCAAAAGCCTAAGCAATTAAAAAAAATTGGGAATCCTCAAATTTAAAACTTCTGTACATCAAAAGATGTGATTAAGAAAGTGAAAAGACAACCCAGAGAATTTGAGAAGTATTTGAAAAATCACATATCCAATAAGGGATCTGTAACAGAATATATAAAGAACTCTTACAACTCAATAATAAAAAACACAACCCAATTAAAAAAACTGGTAAAGAATCTGAATAGACACTTCTCAAAGGAAGATATAAAACCAGTCCATAAAGATGGGAACAGATGCTTGACATCTTTACTCATTAGGGAAATAATTATCATTGTGGTTTTGAGAGACCACATTACACCTAGTAGGAAGGCTAGAATTTAAAAAGTGGAATAAATAATGGTGAAGATATGGAAAAATTAGAACCCACATGTAAAATGGTACTGCAACTATGGAAAAATGTAGCAGTTTCTTAAGAAGTTAAACATGAAATATAAAACATATAACACAATAATTCCATTACTTAGATATCTACCCAAGAGAAATGAAAATGTATGTCCACACAGAATTTTTACACAAATTCAAAACAGCCAAATATTGGAAACACACTAAATGTCAATCAACTGTTGCACAGACAAAATGTGGCACATAGCTATACAATGGAATGCTATTCAGCAATACAAAGGAAGAAACTAATGATCCGCTGCACCAGAGATGAATTTAAAACATTACTCAATTTAAAAAGCCAGGCACAAGAGACCATATATTATATGATTCTATTTCTATGAAATGTTCGAAAGAGGCAAATTTATAGATAAAAAGTAGATTAAGCTGGGCATAAAAACAGGGATGAACTGTAATTGGGCATGAGGGTTCTTGGGGGGGGGGGGGATGAAAATGTTCTAAAAACAATTTATGGTTATGGTTGTACAATTTGTTAAATCTCCTAAAAGTTCTTCAATTATATACTTGAAATAAGTGCTATGTAAAATATATCACAATACAGTTAGACAACACACAAACATTACATGTTTTACAAGGTCATACACAAATAGAAAAGGTATAAATAGGTACAAATAGAAAGGTATGAATTGAACATACCAGAATGTCTGGCTACAGGTGTTTTTATATAGGGGAATAACAGGAGAATGAGACTGGGCTAAAAAGGAGTTTATAAATTACTAAATGAATTATTCTAAACAAGTGTCAGATCTGCATGAAACAATGATGTCTGAGAAATATGAATGTATGATCAACCCTCTGTAAATGAGGTCTTAAAAGTATAGTAAATATTTTTATACACTTATAAAAATAAAGGAAGAAATAATAATTCCACCTCATTTTTTTGGGAGACACTAAACTAAATAATTTACAAATAACTTTATGTAACCTAAATTTATTGTGATTATGCTACTTAAAAAATATTTGAAATGCAGTGAACACTCCCAAACTCATTAAGTTCTAAGGCAAGAGATAGAACAGAATTTAAAAAAGACAAGTACACCCTGAATGCTGTGGGCTAAGTATCTTACTGCTTCAACACCTTGTTAGCTATCCGGGACACTACGGAGTTATACAAACATACAACCCTGAAAAGACAATGATAAAGAAACATTGACCTTTACGGACTTAGTAACAACAGAAAACCACTTTTTCCTAAAGTGGGAAATCAGGACATACCATGAAATCATGAGTCCTACGAAAAGGTCTGCCTAAAATAGGCTTCTTGGTCAAATAAATTTAGAACCAATTCACAGATATCCCCCTACTAACGTATTCACAATATATTAACATATTAAAGTCTCTAAGAACAAAGTCTGCAAGACTTTCAAAGAATAAATCTGCTTTAATTTGCAAATCCACAAAATCCTTGCCTCATATGTTTTCATATTAAGAGGAAGATACATTAGAAAATGCTTCATTAAATATGTTATTTGCTCAAAAATGCATTCAACAACTATCTATTGAACACCTACTATGGGCCAGACCTTGTTCTAGGTGCTTAAAATTTCAGGAGTAAAAACTTTCATGCTTTCATGGAAATTTACCTTGTAATGGTATTACAGGTTCTATCCATGTTGTTTTCCTATTATATGAAGTGATAATATTGTCAAATGGGCACAAATATCAAAAAGGAGAAAAAGTGAGAAAAGCAAGGAAGTATCTGAAACAATGTGTTTACACAGGATGGGCGAGATGAACTTACTTATTTTCTAAATAGACAGCAACTTAAAGACCAATGGATTATAGCCAAAATATTCACTCATATGAAATGTTTAAAATAACTAGGCACTTGTACAATGGGATACTATGCAGTCATATCATTCATATGACTAATACGGAAAACAAATTTAAGGAAACTGCAGAAGAGGGGCGCCTGGGTGGCTCAGTCGGTTGAGTGTCAGACTCTTGATTTCAGTTCGGGTCATGATCTCAGGGTTGTGGGATCAAGCCCTGCGTTGGGCTGCATGTTGAGCATGGAGACTGCTTAAAGTTCCCTCTCTCCTCCTGCCTCTCCCCCTCTCCCCGACTCATGCTCTCTAAAATAATAACTTAAGAAACCACAGAACATTATTTACATACAATATGCCTCATTTGTTTAAAAAAGGATTCTCTAGAGACATTTATTTTTATTTTCTTAATTTTTATTTTAGAGAAGGAACATGGTGGGGGAGGGGCAGGGAGCGAGATGGCGGGGAGAGGGGTGGGGGAGAATCTTAAGCAGTCTCCTTCCTCAGCACTCAGCCAGCCCAACATGAGGCTCGATCTCACGACATTGGGATCATGCCCTGAACAGAAATCAAGAGTTGGGACACTCAAGCGACTGAACCACCCAGGCATCCCTAGAGGCAGTCTTTTAAATACAAATTTATTTGTATAGGACAGAAAAAAGTCACTGAAAAGACAAAAATTTTAACAATGGGGAAGCTAAAATAGATGGTATGAGCCTTTTTATGTATTTTTTAAATACATTTTTAAGTGTATTCATTTTTAAAAAGCAAGACCATATATAACTTTTATAATGAAATAAAACAAATTTTAAGATTGACTTACATGTATTTCTGGGCAAAGCATAAAAGGTGAAGGGACGTGGGAGTGGTATGATTTTTCTTCTAGGTTTGAGAAAATTTAACTCAAAAAAGGAGAAAGCACTGCTCTGTCAACAGTGGTTAGGAAAATACTTCAAAATGAGGAGCTTTTAGGTGATTAGCTACTTTGAAACAAAAGGATAAACAACAGCAACAAAAGGACTTGATCGGCAGGTTGATCCTTGACAGCTACAGGCTAAGACACAGAAAAACAAGACCCCCAAGAAAAAAACTAAAGCAAGTACCTCTGAAAAAAGCTGCATAAAGAGGACTTGAGGTGTTTAAGCATTATCCTCTCATTTCAAATATTTAATGTAGCAAGTAAATACCAGTTCTTCTAATTAGAAGTATTAAAACTGTATTTAAAATTGAAACTTACCTTTCTTATAAGGTGGTTTTCAGTATCTGCCACATATATGATATTATTCCTTATGGCTACCCCCTGTGGTGAATTAAAAGTTGACTCTGAAAATACTCCATCTTTTCTTCCAGGGTTGGGTCCTAAAAGACAAGATAGCCCCACAGGACAAATTTTTTCCTCTTAAAAAGTTATCTCAAATTAACCCCCCACCCCCATTTGTTTTTCTTTGTTTCCTTTCTTTTTCTTGCACCTATATTAGGAAGATGGATATAAACTAGACCTATTGTGGTGATCATTTAAAAAAAAATTTTTTTATGTTTATTTATTTTTGAGAGAGAGACAGAGTGTGAGTGGGGGAGCAGCAGAGACAGAGGGAGACACAGAATCTGAAGCAGGCTCCAGGCTCTGAGCTGTCAGCATAGAGCCCGATGCGGGGCTTGAACTCACGAACCGTGAGATCATGACCCGAGCTGAAGTCAGACGCTTACCGACTGAGCCACCCAGGCGCCCCTCGTGGTAATCATTTTTCATAACATATGTAAATCAAACCTCAATGAAGAAAGAAAAACAGTATTTAGAGCTGGGATTTTAATATAAATAGCACGATACTTTTACCTAAAGTCTAGTGTTTCCCAAGATCTATTTTCTTAAGAGTAAGTTTTGCTAATGACAGGGCTTACTGAACAATGGTCACTAGTGCACATTAGTAGCATATATCAGAAGGGAATATTTCTATTTTTTATTATTTTTTTAAGTTTATTTATTTATTAGGCGCCTGGGTGGCTCAGTCGGTTAAGTGTCCAATTTTGGCCCAGGTCATGATCTCACGGTTTGTGGGTTTGAGCTCCGTGTAGGGCTTGGAGCTTATAGCTCAGAGTCTCTTTGGATCCTCTGTCTCCCTCTCTCTCTAACCCTCACCTGCTCACACATGCCCTCTTTCTAAAATAAACATTAAAAAAAAATAAGAAGTTTAGGGGTGCCTGGGTGGCTCAGTCAGTTGAGCCTCCGACTTTGGCTGAGATCATGATCTTGTGGTTTGTGAGTTCAAGCCCTGCATCAGGCTCTCCACTGACAGCACAGAGTCTGCTTGGAATTCTCATTCTCTTTCTCTCTTCCTCTCTCCCCCCCCCCCCAGCCCCCCTCCCAAAATAAATAAATAAATATTTTTCTGTCAAAATAAATAAAGTTAAAAAAAAATCTGTTAAACCACAACTAACCAGTATTTCCTAAGTGTATCTGGCCACAGAATTCTTTTGAAGAACTATTGTAGAATAATTATTAATTTATCACAAGATAACATTATTCCTAAAAACATGTTTGGGAACGGTAGCTTGCTGCTGGTTTCTCCGTTTAACAAAGCAGAATATTCATTTACACTATTTTGAAAATTATTATAGAATTAAAAACTTTTTAACCATTTAAATTACACCTACTATAACTAATAATTTTTGAGCAACAGTTCTCATAAGTGCCTGTCTTAAACCCAAACATCAAGTTGCCCAAACAAAAGAAACACAAAATAAAGAACTCTAACAAAAATGAAAAAGAAGAAATGTGAAAACTTAAGGAGCTAAGGGAACAATATCTAAGCATACTAAGAATAGCACCAGGGCTTAGAGTAAGACTAGTTTATTTGCATTAGGAATGCAGGAACCCCTACTTTATGGACTAATGCTGTATATGCTACTAAAGCAGAATTGCAAAGAGATGAATTATTTTTCTCTTTGACTATTACATTATTAGATGTCAATTTAGTCTGGATAAATACGATAAGAATGTACTTAACAGATTTTATTAACTATGTAGATGTACTGGGCCCATTTTAGATCTAAAACCAGGGAGATATATTTCAATACATTTCCTTGAGCTGTTTTTTTTTTTTTTTACTATAAAATATACTACATATCATAATTAGAAGCAAACTTTACCTCCAATGCTGTACTGAATTTGCCCATTCTTCAGGACGACCAAAATTCTATGATGTCCAGTGTCTGCTATTACCAATCTATTAGAAACATGGTCTACCGTTACTTTGCCAGGAAACAGCAATGGTGAAGGTGGCAAAGAATCTTTATAGAGTTTTATTTCAATTTTATTATTTCTGATCTGTCCCCTGTCTTTATAATACTTTAAAGCTATTGAAGTATATAAAAATAATTTATCTTTGTGTCCCTCTCCAATTAAAGAAAATAACATATTTCCACGAGGTCCAAGTATGACCAAAGTTGGCCAGCAGGAGACTTCTAGTTCTTGCCAAAGGCTGGCATCTGCATCATTAACCACAGGGTGAGTGATGTTGTATCGAAGAACGGCGCTCTTAATGTTATCCAGGACTTTTTCATTTGGGAACTTAGCCGAGTGAACACCAACAATCAGAAGACCGTCTAAATGGGAAAAAATGTAAGTTAAACATTATGAAGTAATCAAGTCTGAAAGTCACCATCTGCACATTAGATTATGGGTCATTAATAAACAGTCCAGAGATGAAAAAAAAAAGGCAGAACTAAAAGTGTCTTCTTCAACTGCATTTAAACACACGTATAAAAAAATTAACACTCAAATATCATGACAATCTTGATAACTACATAAAAATGAATATGATCAAAATCACATGGCTATTTCAGGATTACACCTCTTTGTGTCCTTTATCTAGACAAAGTTTTAAAAAACACATTAATTTCTTATGAAGATACTGAAATACTGTTATTTTTTCTCCAACTATTATAAGCCCCTTTGAAATTCATAGTGACTATGACTGCTTTTTGTTAATATTTATTGTCACATTATCCTCTTAGATTTTTCTGGCCTACCCACATTACAAATTAACAGAACAACTATAAGCAAGATGTTTCTATAATATTAAGGTCTTTGATTTATTTAAAATTCCCATTATGTGGTTCCTAGAACAAGCCTTAATTGAAGATAGCAGAAAAAAAAAAAAAAAGGAAAAAGTGTTCAGCTGGATTCAGAGAAAAAACTCAACACTGACTACAGAGGTAATACAATCTCCCAATACACTCCTCAAAACCCATGCACATCAGCATGAAGAAGAAATAAACCCACACAAACTGGCAGGTGTAATTTCCTAACAGACCATCCTTCCATTTGCAACTATTAAATCCCAACAAAAACACAGACATCACACAGGTACACATACCCTCATCCCCGCTTGAGGACAGAAAAAAGTAAACAAAAGCAGGCAGATTGTTGGGGGGTGGGGGCATTTCAAAACTTGGAAAACCAAACCATTAAGGGCAGTTTCCAGTTTTATTTTCCCCTTCATGGCTTGGCATTGAAGGTGGACCCCGGTTTGGGAGCAACGCAGGTGGCTAAGACCATGGAAACCCCTTTCTGGCCCAAGGAGCCAGGGAAACTGGAGAGGGTGGGGGAAACCCCAAGGGGGAGAGAGCTGGGGAGAGTTGACTCCCCATTTCTGAGAATGAACACTCACAAGTCTCGGCCTGACTCCTCAACTATACACATGTGAGGCAGCCCTACAACAGTACAGCAAAGGCTTAAAGAACCGAGAAGTGGATTGCTGGGCTGATGAAAGGAGACACAGAGCCGATGGAAGAAGAGACGGAACTTTGAGTTTGCACCAACAAAGTTGAATGCCTACAAAAACAACTGACAGATACCAGCTCCAAAATGAAGCAGAAGTTTGAATTAGTAGACAAAACACCATAAAGGAACTCTAACTATGCTCCTTGAGGGAAAGAAAAGCACACTTGAGGGGCACGTGGGTGGCTCTGTTGGTTGGGCGTCCAACTCTTGATCTCAGCTCAGGTCATGATCCCCAGGGTTGTAAGACTGAGTTCCAAGTTGGGCTCTGAGCTGAGTGTGGAGTCTGCTTAAGATATTCTCTCTTTCCCCCCTCTGCCAGTCTCCTCCATTCTCACTTGCTATCTCTAAAAAAAAAAGAAAAAAGAAAAACACACTTGACATGAATGAAAAAATAGGAAATAAAAATAGAAAAAAGAACTAAATGAAAATTTCAGAACTCAAAAATGCCATATTTAAAATAAATTCACTGGATGAGCTCAATGGCAAAAAAGAGATGACAGAGAAAAGAGTCAGTAAACCTAAAAATAGCTCAACGGGAAATTATCCAATCTAAGGAGCACAAAGAAAGAAGACTGAAGAACAAAAATGAACAGAACCTCAGGGACCTGTGAAACAGTTTTAAATATCTAACGTATGTGGACTTGGAATCACAGGAGGAGAAGACAAAAAAGATTGACGCAGAAAAAATATTTGAAAAATGCCAAAACTTCCAAAATTCATCTGAAGATATAAATTTACAGAAAACCCAGAAATGGACTCACAGCTATATGGCCAACTACTCTTTGACAAAGCAGGAAAGAATACCCAAAGGAAAAAAAGAGTCTCTTCAACAAATGGTGTTGAGAAAACTGGACAGCGACATGTAGAAAAATGAAACAGGACCACTTTCTTACACCATACCCAAAAATAAATTCAAAATGGATGAAAGACCGAAATGTCAGATAGGAAACCATCAAAATCTTAGAGAACACAGGCAGAAACCTCTCTGACCTCAGCCAGGGCAACTTCTTACTAGACAGGTCACTAAAGGAACGGGAAAGAAAAACAAACGTGAACTATTACGACTTCATCAAAAGCTTCTGCACAGTGAAGTAAACAATCAACAAAATTAAAAGGCAGCCTAAAGAATGGGAGAAGATATTTACAAACAACACATCCGATAAATGGTTAGTATCCAAAATCTATAGAGAACTTATCAAATCCCAAAAACAAACAACTGAGTTAAGAAATGGGCAAAAGTCATGAATAGACACTTTTCCAAAGAAGACATCCAGATGGCTAACAGACATACGAAAAGATGCTCAACATCACTCGTCATCAGAGAAATACGAATCAAAACCACAATGAGACACCACCTCACCACTGCCCAAATGGCTAAAATTAACAACACAAGAAACAACAGGTACTGGCAAGGATGTGGATGGAGAAAGGGGAGCCCTCTTGCACTGTTGGTTGGAATGCAAACTGGTGCAGTCACTCTGGAGAACAATGTAGAGGTTCCTCAAAAAACTAAAAATAGAACTACCCTACCATCCAGCAATTGCACTATTAGGTATCTACCCAAAGGATACATAAATACAGATTCGAAAGGGTACATGCACCCCAATGCTGACAGAAGCATTATCAACAATAGCCAAACTATGGAGGGAGTCCAAATGCCCCTCAACTGATGAATAAAGATGTGGTATTTATATACAATGGAATATTACTCAGCCATCAAAAAGAATAAAATCTTGCCATTTATAACAATGTGGATGGAGCTAGAATGTATTAAGTGAAATAAGTCAATCAGAGAAAGAAATACTATATGATTTCACTCATATGTGGAAACAAAACAGATGAACATACGGGAAGGGTAGAAAAAAAGAAAAGAGGGGAACAAACCACAAGAGACTCTTAATGATAGAGAACAAACTGAGGGTTGTTGGAGGGAAGTGAGTGGGAGATGGGCTAGATGGGGGATGGGTATTAAGGAGGGCACTAGTTGTTAAATACAAGTGATGAACCACTGAATTCTACTCCCAAAAGTTTTTGCACTGTATGTTAACTAAATAAAATTTAAATTAAAAAAATAAATGTACAGAATTCAAGAAATTCACCCTAAATAGGATAAATTAAAAGAAAATCATGTTAAGACATAATCTCTGAAAACCAAAGATTAAAAAATAACCTCACAAACATTTTAAAAGAAGATACACAAAACCAACCCAATGATCGGTGGTTAGAGACTGGGAAGAAGGGGGGGTAGGGAAGAGTGGGAAAAATTATACACTTAAAATATGTGCAGTTTACTATGTGTCAATTATGCCACAATAAAGTTCTGAAAAAAAAAAAATAGTATGAGCTCTGGAGTCAGGCTCCCTATAATCAAATTCTGGCTTTACCACTTGCTGAATTACTTAATCCAATTAAGGCATTTAGCACAGTACCTTTTATACATTATAAAAGCTCAATGAATGTTTGCTATTATTTATTTAAAGTTGTAAATACAAGGACACCCGGGCGGCTGAGTCGGGTTGGTTGAGTGCCCAACTTCAGCTCAGGTCATGATCTCAAGGTTCGGGAGTTAAAGCCCCGCATTGGGCTCTCTGCGGTCAACAAAGAGCCTGCTCCGGATCCTCTGTCCCCTCTCTCTGCGCCCCACCCCCATACTTGCTCTGTCTCTCTCAAAAATAAAAACATGAAAAAAAATAAAGTTGTAAGTACAAAGATAACCAATGAAACAACTTTTTCTAACTAAAGCAATTAGTAAAATAGCAAAGAAAATACATCATGTTAAGAAAAACAAAGAAAACCTAATACATATAATGATTATGCACAATGATAAGTAAATATGAATGGGCTCAACTAAAAAAAAAAAATTCGGGGGGGCACTTGGATGGCTCAGTTGGTTAAGTTTGCAACTTCGGCTCAGGTCATGATCTCGCGGTCCATGAGTCCGAGCCCACGCTGGGCTCTGTGCTGACAGCTCGGAGCCTGGAGCCTGCTACAGATTGTGTGTCTCCCTTTCTGCCTCTCTCCTATTCACACACTCTCTCAAAAAAAAATTTTTTTTAAAAAGAAAAAAAAAAGAAAATGTACTGTTGCCTTGCTTTGTGTGTTATTCATATAAAGTCTGTCCTAATTTCCATGTTTTTGAAAGTCACCGTTTTTCCTGGAGGCCCTGAAGATATTTTTTAAACATCTTTAAAATGTAATAGTTTAAAGTAAGATACTTCTTGGGCTGTTCTGTGTCAATTTTCTCTGGTATCTGATAGTACCTTTCAACATGTAGATTCAAGGTTTCTTTTATTGCCAGAGCATTTTCTTGGATTCTAATTTTACGTATTAGTTTTGGTCAGTTGTTTTGATCGATTTTTCTTCAGTCTCCAAGTAGCCTTATGTTGGATCTCTTCTGCTTGTCTTTCATTTCAATCATTTCCTCTATTTTTACTTCTTTAGCTTATTTTCATTCTCTAGGTTTGTTCTTCTCCCCTTATTTAAATGCCCCTTATTACATTTTTATTTGAATTTACTGCCCCTTAGGCACCTTGTAATTTAGTCTTCGTTTCTAAAATAACTTGGACTTTTTCCTTCTATTTCTTTTCTGAGTTCGATCAACACTCCTTACCTCTTGCATTGGGGGGGGGGGTGCATCTCCATTCTTAGTTTCTGAATTTTTAAAAACATTTTTTATTTTTGAGAGACAGGTTGCGAGCAGAGGAGGGGCAGAGAAAGAGGGAGACACAGAATCCGAAGCAGGCTCCAGGCTTTGAGCTGTCAGCACAGAGCCCAACACAGGGCTCGAACCCACAAACCACGAGATCATGACTTGAGCTGAAGTCGGAGGCTTAACCTACTGAGCCACCCAGGAATCCCTTCATTTGTGAATTTCTGGTTCAAGATCTTTTAAAATTATTCTTAAACGCTGTTTGAGGATGTGTAATTCAATATGGAGGATTGTGTTACAGTTTTTTTGTGATCATTAGGAATGTTCATCAGCACTTCAACTCTAACTTAACATTTTCAGCTTTTTACAATTTTATATGGATGTGATCTTTTTAATATTCCCACCCATTTTGTGGACAGGGCTCCTAGATTGAGAGTACACTTTTCTGACAGTTCCCTTTCTTTGTGCAGTTTCATTTTTGGATAGCATTGTTGCAAGAAGGGGTTGATGTGTATTTTCTCTCTCTTTTTTTTTTTCCCTGCAAGATCCTCAACATTTTGGTTTTGTTTTTTGGGTTATTTTGTTTGTTTGTTTAAGTAGAGGATCTTCAAGGGGAAACCCCATCTCTAGGTCTGATTCCCTCCAAGAGGCAATGCTGCTCTGAGGCTTCTGTTCTTAGGCCCAAACTCTTTCAAGAGCTGGTGCTATGATCCAAACATGTGTTCAGTATTTTGCACTTAGTGGTGGAGTTTCTCTTTCTACTGGTAAGGGGGTTACTCTGTGCTTAGCCCAAGACCTCTAAACCACTCTCCTTTTTTTCATTGAGTCTTTTTTTTCCCCATGGAGTCTTTTCAAATTCCCCCCATCCCTGTTCTAGCACCTGCAGGCTTGCAGCAAGAGGACCTTTAATGGAATTCAGTTTATTTCTCAACTTACAGGTAGTTTGAAAGCATGATATGCTCGGTCTTCTAGTATTGCTGAAGGCACGATCAAGTGTGGTTTTGTTTATTCTCCTTGTTTTTATGTTTGAGGGAGAGGAAAAGATAAGTGGGGAGATTCAAAATTAGGTGGCCTCCATTCTCCTCCAAAACCAGAAATGGGAGAGAGAGATTTCGGTTTTCAACATCATGTATATTGAGATATAATTTACTTGAATTTGTTCCTCAATACTTTGTTAATTGGTTAAATAAAATATAACTAAACCCTAAAAACAGCCTGTTACTTAATGGAGAAAAATAGTAAGTATTTCCAAATAAGATAAAGAACAAGGCAAAGATGCCCACTGTCTACTACTATTAAATAATGAATGGGGGGGGGGGGCTATTAGCCAACAAAATTAGACAAATCGATTATAGACATAAGATTTGGAAAATTTCTTTGCAAATAACATAGCATGTTAGGGGAACCTCAGAGAATCAATTACAAAACTAAACAAAATAGTAAAAGATTTAGGAAGCAGAACAAAATTAACAACAAAAAAGAATACAAAATTAACATAAAAATCAACAGCTTTTATATACCTACACAATAGCCAGTTGGGAGTATAGAATGGTAGACAAAACCCCACTTACAATAAATAGCCACAAAGACAAGAAAAGATTTTCAAACACATTCTAAACTGTAATTTAAAACTACATCAAGGGGTACCTGGCTGGCTCAGTACAGTATGCAACTCTTGATCTTAGGATCATAAGTTTGAGTCCCATGTTGGGTGTAGAGTTTACTTAAAAAATAAATAAAACCACACAAAGATACCATTTTTTTTTAACCTATTAGATCAGTACAAATTAAAAAAGTGTGTCAACCATACACAAAAATAAACTCAAAATGGATGAAAGAACTAAATGTGAAACAGGAAACCATCAAAACCCTAGGGGGAAAACAGGCAACAACCTCTTTGACCTTGGCCGCAGCGACTTCTTAGTTGACACATCTCCATAGGCAAGGGAAATAAAAGCAAAAAATCAACTATTGAGACCTCATCAAGATAAAAAGCTTCTGCAAAGCAAAGGAAACAATCAACAAACCTAAAAGGCAACTGATGGAATGGGAGAAGATATTTGCTAATGACCTATCGGATAAATGGTTAGTATCCAAAATCTATAAAAAACTTACCAACTCAACACCAGCAAAATAAATAATCCACTGAAAAAATGGGCAGAAGACATGAATAGACACTTTTTCAAAGAAGACACCAGATGGCCAACATATGAAAAGATGCTCAACATTGTTTATCATCAGGGAAATATGAATGAAAGCCACACTGAGATACCACCTCACGCCAGTCAGAGTGGGTAAAATGAACAAATCAGGAGACTACAGATGCCGGAGAGGACGTGGAGAAACGGGACCCCTCTTGCATTGTTGGTGCGAATGCAAACTGGTGCAGACGCTCTGGAAAACAGTGTGGAGGTTCCTCAAAAAATTAGAAATAGATCTACCCTACCACCCAGCAATAGCACTGCTAGGAATTGACCCAAGGGATACAGGAGTGCTGATGCATAGGGGCACATGTACCCCAGTGTTTACAGCAGCACTATTAACAATAGCCAAATTATGGAAAGAACCCAGCTGTCCATCAACTGATGAATAAAGATGTGGTTTATATATACAAGGGAATACTACTCGGCAATGAGAATAAAATCTTGCTATTTGCAACAACGTGGATGGAACTGAAGGGTATTATGATAAGTGATATGAAATAAGTGATATGAAATGTCAGTCAGAAAAAGATACCAAGTTTTCACTCATATGTGGAAGTTGAAAAACTTAACAGAAGACCATGGGGGAAGGGAAGGGGAAAAACAGTTTCAAACAGAGAGGGAGGCAAACCATAAGAGACTCTCAAATACCGAGAACAAACTGAGGGTTGATGGGGGTAGGGGGCCAGGGGGCAAAGAAAAGAGGTCATGGGCACTGAGGAGGGCACTTGTTGGGATGAGTGCTGGGTGTTGTAGGTAAGCGATGAATCATGGGAATCTACTCCCAAAGCCAAGAGCACACTGTATACACGGTATGTTAGCCAACTTGACAATAAATTATATTTAAAAAAAAAAACAACAAAAAACACGTCAATACATTTTACTGGAGCAGCAGTGGGAAAAGAGGCACCCTCACAGTCTAGGAACACAAACTAGTACAACCCTCCTGGCTCACAATGTGGCAATACTCAACAAAAGTATATTATACGCATTTAACTTTGACCCAGAAATCCCACCACTAGGAATCTACCCCCAAGATATGCCACCAGCAATACAAAAACATATCATGAGGTTATTCACTGTAACTGCTAAATATTGGAAACAACCTAAGGGCCAATACATAGGACAGGACAGTGAGTGAATAAATTCTGGTGTATCGACATACACACACACACACACACACACACACAAAATGGAGTTCTATAAAAATAATCAGGAAATTCTCTATATGAAGTGGCCTCCAGGATAAATTGTTACATTAAAAAAGCAAAACACTCAAAAACATTTACAGTAGGTCACTGTTAGTATTTTTTAAAATTGTTTCTT
This sequence comes from Panthera leo, assembly GCF_018350215.1. NCBI lineage: Eukaryota > Metazoa > Chordata > Mammalia > Carnivora > Felidae > Panthera > Panthera leo. The sequence goes on along the minus strand of NC_056689.1, from coordinate 70,268,074 downwards.
AATGTTAATTTCTTTTTGAGAGAGGGAAACAGAGCAGGAGCAGGGGAGGGGCAGAGAAAAAGGGAGACACAGAATCCGAAGCAGACTCCAGGCTCTGAGCTCTCAGCCCAGAAGCCCAACACGGGGCTTGGACTCAAAAGCAGTGAGATCATGATCTGAGCCGAAGTCAGATGCTTAACAGTCTTAACCACAGGTGCCCCAGTATTTTTTTTTTTTTAAAGAGAAATAAAAAAATAGAAATCATGTTGGAAAGGGATGGAAAGAATGGGAAACTAGAAACAGGTAGAGGGGTGCGTGGCTGGCTCAGTCGGTTAAGTGTCCGACTTAGGCTCAGGTCATGATCTCGCGGTTTGTGAGTTCGAGCCCTGCTTCGGGCTCTGTGCTGACAGCTCAGAGCCTAGAACCTGCTTCAGATTATGTGTCTCCCTCTCTCTCTGCCCCTCCGATGCTCATGCTCTGTCTGTCTCTGTCTCTCAATAATAAATAAATGTTTAAAAAAAGAAAAGAAAAGAAACAGGTAGAGAGATGAGTAGATGGAACTATACTTTCTGTATAGTTCTGACTTTCAGGACCATGCTAAGATTTTACATACTCAAAAACAAATATAACCAACTAAAAATACAAAGAGAAACAAATGAATCTAGCTGTACTTCAAACGAACAACATAACCTCATGGGGAGTGGAGAGGATTAGTCTAAGCAATTTTTAACTAGTTGGGAGGGACTAGAAGCAAAGACACCCCAGTAGCAATGAGTGCAGCATGTACCCAGATCTCGGTTTCTCAAACCCATTCCCAATATTCAATACTAAACAGAATCAGAGCTCTTTGGAGAAATGGCTGATTCAGGGAAGGGGCTGGGAAAGTATAAGAGGAATCTTTAAATATTTTGTTGTGACAAGGAAGTGTTCGGAGAATGAGAAGCATGGATCAAAAGGACACAGGTGACAGCTTGAAGAGGATCCCATTCATCCAACAGGGACAATATGAATATCTAAATAATGACTTACAGCCCAATGAATTAAGAATCCAAGTCATGTCTCTCTATATTTTACATGTGTGATATACATACATACATACTATGTACCAAAATATACATACGTCCATCTATTCCCTCTGATCAACATAGCCAACACTTGTTCGAAGAAGTGAAGGATAATGGGAGATGTTTGCCTTTAGAAGGTGTTACCTAAGTGAAGAGAGCAATGAAGGAGATTCCATGGCGACAAAACACATGGAAGACAGAGTGTATGAAAGATGGAGGAGACTGAAGAAGTGACTAGGACAGGGAACGAAGGGGAGCAAAGGATTTAAAGGATCTAGGTTGTCAGCCCTAGGAGTGATGGAAGGCATATGGATAATGAAGTGCAAGTCTCAGGGATAATTTACACCAAACTCATGACTTTCCCCTCCAAACCTATACAGCGTTTCCTTTCACCAAATGGCACCGTCATCTGTCCAATTATACAAGCCAAAAACCTACCTAGGATATCTCTGTTATACCAAAGAGCCCTCTCTCATCACCCATATTCAATCCATGACCAAATCTTATTAATCTTATCCCTCTATAACTAGTTTCAAGCTATTATCATGTCTCATAGGAAGCACAACAGCCTTGTCACAGATCTCTCACATCTAGTCTTGTCCACTAATTAGTTACCTACCCAGGAGTGGGACTGTTTTTTTTTTTTAAATGTTTGTTTATTTTTGAGAGAGAAAGAGAGACAGAGACAGAGCACGAGTGGGGAAGGGGCAGAGAGAGGGAGACAGAATCCAAAGCAGGCTCCAGGCTCTGAGCTGTCAGCACAGAGCCTGACATGGGGCTCGAACCCAAAAACTGAGATCCTATGACCCGAGCTGAAGTCAGAAGCTTAACCGACTGAGCCCCCCAGGCGCCCCAAGAGTGGGACAGATCTTGAAACAATCACCAATCTCATCCTGTCACCCTCGACCAGAAAATCTGCCATTGTTCTTTGTGTGAAAACTAAATCTCATCTCCCCAGCACGTTCTCCACGCCTTTCTTCCCCTCCCCTCAGGGTGTTAGAGCAACCTGGCCTTCCTTCAATTCCTCCAGAATATCATTATTCCTCTTGCTTTAATGCCTTAACACACAATCCTCCTTTGGCCTGGAATGTTCTTCACCCTTTCTCACCTAGTAAAGCCATACTTTCCTTTTACATCTCAGGCTTAATTTTCACTCTTAAGAAAACTTTCTTTAATTCCTCCAGATTAAACTCCATTATTTGTTTTCATAGCACCTGTAATTTTTCTTCTTAGTACTAATCAGAAATTATAAAAATATTTGTGAGTATCTGATTATAAGTCTTGCCCTTGTTAGACTGTAATTCCTATTAATTATTTAGGGACCATGCATGTTTTATTATTCATTAGCACAGTACTTAGTAGAAAATAAAATGATGAATAGACAGGGCATAAATACTGAAGAAATTTATATATATATACAATATATAAACCATATTATATTGTCTAAATAGAATATCTATATTAATCTACAGAGACAATTCCAAATAACAATGCCTCCCATTTTTTTCAGTGTCAATAACCTTAAAGTATGGAGATTTTCCTTAAGATATTTTGCTTTTTATGTTAATTGTACACAATAAAAATAGAATGTCAAAGATTCTTCACTACATGAATATTTTGCCAGCACAGGGATCAAAACACTCCATTTAAAATAAATTACAGAAGGAAAGGAAGAGACGGAGAAGGAAGGAGGAGAGAAGAGAGGGAGGAAGGGAGGTAAAGACAAGCTGTATAAAAAGAATAACTGCTTCTAAGATATCAGTGATAAAATAACTTCAAAAACTCACTTTGAAATCTTCAAAGGTCTTATTTTTCAGAGATATAGATATACAGAATTGTACTAGATTATAATTATATACAGTAATATGTACAACATTGTATTTTATACATTATATAGTAGAGTGTATAGTTTAATCATAAACATTGTAATAACCTACTTAAATGGAAGATTGAAAACAGTTGAGTTTTACAGGTTACAAAATTGTAGATGGAGACGTTTTGAGATCTAAAAGACAAGCATGACACTTTACTAGGCAAGAAAGGATAACATTATTCCAAGCAGAATGAATGCTAAGTGTCAGGGCCTTAAGGCAAGAGAAACAGGGACACTGAGGAACGCAGGAGGCCAGAACACCCTGAGGGGAGAGAAGGGTGTGGAGAAGTAGGATTTTAGGTCTCATACTGAGAGATGCAACCATGATATGAAAAGATCAAAATCACTGAACACTAAAGCACAAAGCCAAAGCATTTGAAATTTTTTTTTTAGAATTTCAAAAACTGACCCTGCATTACCCTGCATCTCTCCTGAAACATCCTAAACTGACCAATATTTTCATATTTTAACTATTTTTTTTTAATGTTTTTATTTTATTTTTGAGACAGAGACAGAGCATGAACAGGGGAGGGCCAGAGAGAGAGGGAGACACAGAATCTGAAACAGGCTCCAGGTTCTGAGCTGTCAGCACAGAGCCCGAGGCGGGGCTCGAACCCAGGAACTGTGAGATCATGACCTGAGCCGAAGCCGGACGCTTAACCGACTGAGCCACCCAGGCGCCCCTTACTTTAACTATTTTAAAAACAGAATAATATAGGTACTGCTGCAAAACGAAAATACTGTGTGCAGACACGAGTTAACATGGCATGCCTGCCTGGTATTCTTCCAAGGTCTGCTTATAAGGCTGGCCCTTGCCTGGATTTCAGGAGGGTTCCTGAGATTCTCAGGATGGAGAAGAGTGTCTCACTATGCCTAAACTGTTGGTACAAATAATATGGTTTATGCTGAACCCTTGCTTTCCTTCTGGGACTCTAGAATCTTCATACATGCCACCAGGCAGAAGCTGCCTATTTGGCCAGCCCCCAGTAAAAACCCCGATTGCTGAGTCTTTAATAAGAGTCCCTGGTAACATCTCAAATGTGCTCTAACAACTCTTTGCTGGGAATTAAGTGGTCTTGTAGGACTCCACTAGGAGTGGAAGTCTTGTGTTTGGTCTCCCCTGGACTTAGCCTCTCATGGGCACCTTTTCCTTTGCTGCCTCCACTCTGTACCCTTGAGCTGTTAATAAATTACAACAGTGAGTCCTCCTAAAGAATTACCGAACCCAGGGAAGGTCTGGGGAACTCCGATGCACAATCAAATTACATACTGACTCATAGAAAGGTTTAGTTTCATTATGAAATTAGAACTGCATTCTTCTAATTTTTAATAAAGTATAAAACAGAAAAATAGCATCTCCTCCATAGTGAGAATGCAAGCATTTACCTGGTGGTACTCTGGCGTTTAGGTTAATTCTGATTTAATTATACATTAGCATACACCTAGGAGTCACATTTTAAAATATGTCAAATATTAGGGAATATAGTTTCCCTATAGGGAAAATAGTTTCTCTAATAAATGTTTTCTTATAAAACAAGAGCATTTGTCCTCAATAGCCATTGGGCTACATGTGGATATTATATAATAACATGTCATTAAGGTACCCAGCATAAAAGGCAAAAACATGTTTATAAACTCTCAAGTAGAAACAGAAAAAAAACAAAAACAAAAACAAAAACCACCTGAGGTACCTGTCAGTTTAATGTAAACATGTGCTGAATTACTATGGATTAATTACAAGCTTAGGGCAGTTACATTCTTAAATCTTTGAAGATAAGAGCCATACATTACTATTAAATATCTTTTTACTTTAGACTCTGGCATTTATAATGTCTCATGCTATTAGGAAAATGATGCTGGTCACCGTTACAAACTTGATTTTAAAAGCTGTTTTAGAGCAGAAGGAACTGGGTCCTAATTTGGACTCCTTTCAGGCTGTTTTTGAATTAATAAGCACTTCCCTCACTTAGCTGAGCATTTCTTGCTTACTGATAAAATGAACTGAATATTCCATGGAATTTAAAATAGGCTGCTGAATGTCACTTCAAGAACTATTAGCATTGCTGCAAACATGTTCAGAAACAGAGCAGATAGTAATGAGACAAGACACATCGCTGTAAGAAAGCATATTAATTTAGTGACAGCTTATTGAACTTTCAGGTGATAATCTCTGGGTATGCCTGCTTTTGTGAAGATGAATTGAATATATCTTTTCAGCAATATAAAAACATTTCTAAGTTACTGGCGTTCATAAAGTAGCATATTATTGAACATGTCCTTGAAATTACATTGTTGGGACCACTTCAAGTATTTTACTTTCCAGAAGTATATGTGGATGCAAAACTAGTTTTTATTTCTTGTCACGATGTGCTATAAAAATGATGCTCCCAGTAAACTGGTAAAAAGGTTACAGGGATCCATTCCAAGAAGTCTGAATTTGCTTCGGGTGTGGAATTAACCAATTAAGTTACCAAATACAGTCTTTTAGGGATGGTCTTAAGGACGGAAACAGTTCACTGGGATTCTTAACCCAGATCTGCAGCGCCTTTCTAAAACACAAATCTTACTGTCATCCTCTTATTAAAGCAACAAACCAACAAACCAAAAGCAACCTGAAACACCTCAGTATCTTGACTGGAAGACAAAGTCCAAGCTATTCATTCTTAGTAACAACACCCTTCACAACTGTCTGCACCTAATGTACCTTCCTCTCCTTTTGTCTTTCCCAGGAGCCCCTACAATCTTGCCACACTGAACTATCATTTACCTCTCCCCAAGAAACCCACTTTTCCATGTCTCCCTGCTAGTCTATCTGTTGCTTCCTCCTGCTCCTTTTTCATTTGCAGCTGTACGCCTGCCTGCTCATTTTTCAAGTTCCAGCCTGTCTCCTCCTGAGAAATCTTTTCCAATGCTTCTAGGCAAAGTGAGTTACGCCTTTCCTCAGGTTCCATAATGCTTTTTGTTCAACTCTGTTGCATATTTCCTCAGTTAGCAGAGTACCCTGCACATACTACATGCTCAATAAATATATTTATTTATAGGAGTTTGGCCAAGAGACACAGCACCCAAAACTAGTAGATAACGAGACGCTCTTATTTCTTAAATCAATACAGATGAAATTTTGAAAACATAAATTAGTTCCCAGGAATACTGGAGTTCTTGATAAATCTCAGTGACTGGCAATTTCAAGATACAATATATTACAATTTGTAAGCATCGGAGGTTTTACTTGCACTGAAGATTTTAACCTATCAGTCCCTTTTTTTTTAATCACCCCCTTTTAAAACCAAGATATCTTTCAATTCTGTGCATGTATACTCTATTCCGATTTTTACTCTAAGATCATTGACCCTCTCTCCTTTTTAATCACTCCAAGTGTGAGGCTCCCATTAATTTAAGCCTAATTAAATGGAACCTTTAATTAGTTTCATTCACCCCATATGCTCTCTTTTTCAGAAAAAAGTAAACGAGGAAAAAGATCTGAAAAAATTTCAGTTCTAAAGCAAATACTAAGTATAATCTCTTATATCTTCAGAATTTATAATACCATAACAGAGGATTTCCTAGTGTGCTTTGGAAAACATTAACCTTTATAAGTCATTTTTTAATAAAATAGGGTCAAAGAAAAGGTATCTGCTATAATATTTTGCATTCCACTGTATGCATATGAAATGAAAGGAAGTCTAATCACATTTTCTAATAAGAACTTTTATCTTTATATCTTAGTGCGAAGAGTGTAAGATTAGAAACACAAGTTTCATTTGTTCATAGAACAAATTTCGGTTCAGTCTAAATATACAAGACAAACTTTTAAAAATACTTGATCATAAAAGAGTAAATCATGACCTAACCTCAGAGAAGAAACATAGATTAAGTCTGGTTCTCGAGGAAGGCAAACCATTATCTTTAAGCGTAACTCTTCACGAAAAAGTGCATGGAGTCCTTAAATCATAGATTAGAAATTACTTCTGCAATCATTGAAGTCGTGCCAAATGTTCATTCTCCTATAAGCAAATGAGTCAGCCACTACTCCAGTGCCCACGCCGGGACAGTCTGTTAGAAACCAATTAAAGGGCAGGTACCTTTATCAGAGTATGTGTGTTCTAATGCATGAAGATCAGGCAGTAGATGAATGCAGTTTATGCAGCAGTAGGTGAAGAAATCAAGGATGACTACTTTTCCACACAGATCCTTGTAGACAGAAATAGGCTCTTCAGTGTTCAGCCATTCTAATCCTGAAATTTACAAAATAAATTATGATAAAAAGAAAAGGCAAAGATAATTTATCTAAAACTCTCCATTAAAACATAAACCATTATTATTTCAAGGAGGGGATAGGGCAGTGGGGCAAGATGGGAAAGACGCTATTATGGGGCAATATGCAAACATAGTAAGAAAAAGCTACTAAATTCTTTCAGAAATAGAATAGTCTGTGTGTGAAAGAAAACAAGATCAACGCATGTAGGTAAAAACAAGAGTCAATATCAAATATTAAGAGGACCTAAGTACACAATCAGGGTCAAAGGAGCTTTTTAGAAAGAAGCTCAATCTTAAGAACAGCAAGACAGGACTAAATTCAAAAAGGAACAAAGTGTTAAAATATAAAGATAAACATACAAAATGTCTAATTTCCTAAGAACTAAAATGCTCTGGATTTGAAGGAGGCCTTAACCACAAAATATTTCAAATGCAAAGTTAAGCAAAATACACTATCACAGATTTCATGGAGGCAGTATTAACACTGATGAAGAACGGGTTTGCCTCCCTCCAAAGAGAAATGGAATCTCATTAATCTGTACTTTTGTAAATCAGAATATATAATTGCTTGAGTAGGACTTACAATTTTGCTAATAATTAAAAGATTTTGTTAAATATTAAAAGCACAGCTAACCAATTTAGAAAAACAAAGATAATGAGTTTGTGGTTTATAAGTAAATGCAGCCACTAAAACCGTTAATTGTATCTCGGAGCAGGTATCTGGAAATATTTTATAGAAATTGAAAGCCAAAGTTAGGTGGAAGAAGTGTATAATAACAGCTAACGCCTAATAGCAGTAACTAGAGTTACTCAATTTAAACAAAATTCTAAAAAAAAAAAAAAAAAAAAAAAAAAATCGAAATCAAACCAGTATTTCTGCTTTAATAGTCCAACTTAGTGAGGTTTTAGGTGAGAGTGAGCTCTTAATTATGCATTTTTAAAAAGTGTTAATTGCATACCAGATCAAGTAATCACATAAAACCTCAAACTAATGTATATTTCATATCTTAATGGCAAAATATTTATGAATCTGTCTTTTAAATTTATTTTCTGTAAATAGTCAAGAATGACTTAGATTGGGGGGTAAGGAAACTATTATTAAATATCTGTTATTTTCTTACCATGCTTAACAAATTTTACAGTAACAATGAATATAATTTTTAAAAGCTGCCAACATTTGGGACGCCTGGGTGGCTCAGTCAGTTGAGCTTTGAACTCTTGGTTTCCGCTCAGGTCATGATCTCACCGTTGGTGAGTTCGAGCCTCACATCAGGCTCTGTGGGGACAGTGCAGAACTGTTTGGGATTCTCTCTCTCTCTGCCCCTTATCCACGTGGTGTCTCTGTCCCTCTCAAATTTTAAAATAAGCTGCCAACATTTATTGAGATCTCCTATGAACTAAGAACTTTAGATATATTACCTCTGACCCACATAATTAACCTGAAAGGTAAATACTAGGTTTATTTTATAAGGTAGTAAAGTAAGGCTTGGAGAAATCAAGTAACTTGCTCAAAGTCATGCAGCTAACAAATGAAATAACTAGGACTTAACCCCAAATCTGTCTGAACCCATCCATTACACCACAGTTTCCCATAAACACCTACATCTTTTAAGAAATGAACAAAGCATACTGTTTGCGTTATGTTTATGACTTCTCGATTATAGTTCACTGATAAAGAAACCAAAGAAAAACTCTTACCTAATACTCTGAGCTCAATAATCAGCTCCAGCAGAAAATCTGATTACGTCAAATACGAAGCCTGAATATTTTGTTATATTATTTATGAATCACGAAGGTCAAATCTCATGGTAATAAAATACACCCAGTGTAACTATAAACAAGACTAGAAAATAAAAACATTGCCCCCAAACCTCACTGGTGACTAGTTTGTAACACTGTACTATGTAACTTCTTACAAAGTTTTTTTTTTAATAAACATGCATATATGTATATAATCTCTTTAATTTCTTTGATGGGTTAAGCAGTCACGCACCCAATTCTCTTGTAATAATTCCACAACATTTCAAATCCAGCCTAGGATTAGCAACAGGAAAAAAAACAAAACAAAAAAAAACAAACCAGTTTTGAAGTTAGGAGCAAAAGGCTTGGAAAGACACGTGAGACTGTTGTCAGAGGTGAGGTTCCGATATACCTCCCAGGAGATACTGAACCCTGCCATGTCCAACCGATTAACTATACATGTGGTTTCAGTGTCATGCCAGGAGACACGCCAACACCAACAAAACAATGCCAGTCCCAACCAAAGAAGGGAAAGTACGGTTTCGTTTATCATAGCAAGATGTGCTTCCCAAATAGCACTACTGCGAGTATCAGTTCCCTGGTGTTCCAAGCACTCAAAGAACTGGGATTCACACCCTGTTGACTGGCCATAATTGATTCAGATTTTAAGAATGACAAATGTCACGACTTTGAACGGAGAAGAAGTGTGGCACAGCTAAGATACTTGCCAACCCGGGGTCTGTAGAGTCTGACTTTGGCGGTTATTATTAGCTGTGAAGCCTTAAGGAAGTTACTCAGCCTTCCCGTGCCTCAGTTTCCTCAACTATAAAATAAGTCTGTTAAGAAGCCTCAGCGGGTTGTAGAGAAGGTTAATTAGTCCCCTGAAGTGTTCACAACGGTGGGTGGCACAGACGTGCTAAGTGTCAGGATGATGCACAGAGGATGGCAATGACGACGCTGGGCAACCAGACTGCAACGACAGGGTGGCATGGACATTTCAATCGTCGCCAACCGGACCCACGAAGCATTCGTGGAATGTCTAAGTTAACACAAGGCCCGGGCAAGGGCTCGGGACACAGTGACGAAAGTGCACGTCCCCGCGCTCCAGAAAACCACCCTCTGCCGCCGCTTCCGGCCCGGGGGAAGCGGCACAGCGGGCGAACCGCCCCCGCGCGGCCGTACTACCCTGCCTCGCCCCCCGCTGCAGGGGAGGGCGCAGTCCCCGAGGAAGGGGAGGTTCCGGGAGGGGTCCCCACCCCGAAGCCTGCCCCTCACCTTCCGGAAACTCGGGCACTGACAAGTCCTGCTCCCAGCCGTCCACCTTCTGCAGATACTGGTAGACCAAGCTGTCCTTCTCCTCCTGGGTGACGGCGTCGAGCAGGGCGTACTCCAGAGATGTCTGAGCCGGGAGCAGGCCCGCGAGGCTGGAGCCCCGGCCGCCGGGGGCCGCCATGTTCTCTCCGGACAGTCCAGAGGCGGCAGCCGGGCCCGCGGGAGGGTCTCGTGCAGGGAGAGAGGAAGCGCTTACGGTCCTTTGGTTTCAAAACGGCACATTCGCTTCACGCTCCCCCAGCCCCCACTCCACGCAAACGACACCGTTTCTTTTGTAATCATGCATTCCGATGCTAAGGTACAAAGTGCTGCAATTCCCGGGCCCGTAATTTAGCCACCGGCCCAAGCCACCCCGCCCCTTCCAGAGCCCCTCGGCACAGCTGAGCCTGGACATTCGGAGCGCCAGATTCAGCATGGAGAAAGCCTGCGGGTCAGCGTTCCAGAAGCTCTAAGAGAACCATTCCCTCCCCCCGCCACGCACACACACACTTCACTTTGGAAATTAGAGGGGGTTAGAACAAAAATAAGATAAAAGAAATCCGCAGGACTTAAAAGGACCCAAACTTTTTAGAAGTCCCGCCCTTAGACCGGGGTCAGCCGATTCGACACAGCAGTGGCAAAGGGACGCTGTTCCCGCCAAGACACGAGAGGTAACGGGGTGGGGGGGTGGGGGTGGGTAGGATGCCCTCACGGGAGAGATTTTCTTAAAGTTGGGAGTGACTGGCAATGGCTTTGGCTTATACACAAATACAGCATTTTGTCGCCCTGCTGTGCTGAAAGTGCGAGCGTGAACAGATTGTCAGCGGAGCGGAGCGAGGGGCGGGAGGGGGGCGCCTAGCGGAGCGGACGCAGCTGGAGCTGCTCCACGAGGGTGTGCGGGTGGCAGGTGGGCTGCGGCGAGGATCCGGGTGGGCCGGGCTTCCGACTTCAGAAGTGGAGGGCTTCTGATGGCTTTTATAGAGCCGGCTGTGCTAGCAGCTCACCCTCTCCCTGCCTGGGAGGTGATAGGCCCCACTCACTGGCCTTGCAGCCTCCTAAGTTCAAAGAGAAGGTAGAGCAGGTGGGAGGCATCAGGCCGATGAACGTGGGTTTTGAGGCTGGTGGAGGGAGAGAAAGCTGGCCACCCCTAGGGCAGACCACTTCTGCGGTCTGGAGTTAGGAGTGTGGGTGGCCTCAGTGCAAGCACAATTTCACATATTTGAATTTTGTTTGTTCACTGTGCAGTGTGTGTCCGTTGCTGCTGGAGGAAGATACTGGACTGACCCAGGAAGCTGATGTGGCAGAATATCCAAGAGTCACAGATAAGGGCAATTTTTACCCCCTGAATCACACACCTCTTTGATTATGATGTGATTAGGGTGGTACTCACAAGCCGAGGTAGCCATTTAATGTTTGGAAAACCTGCTAAGCCTGTTGCCCAGGGACTGTGTTCCATTTGTGAATTATTTGGACAATTGTCCAGTGGAAAGGGAACAGACAGGAGCTTTATAACAATTTTACAAAGCTCACCCTGAGATTAAGCTGTTGAACGTATACTTCCCATTAGTGTTTAATTTTCAAAGTATTGCTGATTCTTATCCTTGGAAACGCCAAGTCACTTGAATGAAATAGCAGCCACAATGGTAAACTTCTCAAACGCTACCCCTGTGGTAGGTTCTCCTAATTTTATTGTGGTATAAATGGAAGAGCATGTGTTCTCAGGTATAAGGTTTGTCGTTTGCCAATACATCCATTACCAAAGCTTTAGATTCCCATCGAGTTAGTGGGTTTGGGTTTTTTGGGTTTTTTGGTTTTTTTTTTTTTTTTTTTTTTGGCAGCAAAATCTTTCCATTTAAAAATTTTGTAACAAATAGATTCTCAATTTTCTTAAAAATCATTTTGCCATGTTAGAGGATGCTTTTTTGGAAGAAGACATCTGGGAATACAAATCTAAAAGAAAACCAAAGCCGGTACATACAAATAATTGCTCTGAGAATACTCCAAAATCTGTTGAAAAAGCAACAGATGGAAAATACCAGTCAAAACGAAACAGAAATAAAAAAAGAACGGTAGAAGCTAAAGAAAAGACAAAGGACCCCGAAATTTGCCTTGGAGAAACAGAGAGTCAGACTTCTGTAGCTTCTAGTCAGAATTCTAGTTGTGAGGATGGTTTTCAGCAGTCCCAAGATCAGGAGGCCACTCCAGGAAAGCACTGTAGGACTCGCAAAAACAAACACGTATCTCCAAAGATACGTCCAGTTTATGATGGATACTGTCCAAACTGCCAGATGCCTTTTTCCTCATTGCTAGGTCAGACACCTCGATGGCATGTTTTCGAGTGTTTGGATTCACCACCGGTCTCTGAAACAGGTAAGACTGCAAAAAAGGTAGTAGTTTTTAAATAGCCTAAAAGATCTGCATTAGGCAGAGGAATCAGTCCAGTGGAACAAGCAAGGCAAGCAGGAAACTGAAAGGGAGGGGAGGCACTAAAGTATCAAAGTATAAATGACTTAACCCTAGAGGCAAACAAAGAAACCCTTCTTAAGAAGGGTAAAAGGATAATGGTCAATGGTATGATTGTAGAGAATGTTGCAAACTTGAAAACAGTCGAAATGCATTTTATTATTTGATGAAGGTTCCTAAACATCTCCATTTTTTTTTTTTTGTAAGTGTTAATTGAGCACATACTGTGCTCGGTGCTTTAATTCTGTTTACTTATTTGACTCTCACAATGACCCCAAAAGGTAGGTGGTACTGACATCTTATAGATGAGCATTCTTTTTAGAGTTTTACTTATTTTAAGTAATCTCTATGCCCCACGGTGGGGCTTGAATTCACGACCCCAAGATCAGAGTCGCATGCCCAGGCACACCTATAGAGCAGCACTCTTGAATGTTAAACTGCCCATTTTGTTCTCTTTTGTGAAACAAATTTAAAGAATCATGCATATAGTCAAGTCTTTTTTTTTTTTTCTTTCAATATATTTATTTTGAGAGAGCGCACACACAAGCAGAGGAGAGGCAGAGAGAAAGGGAGAGGGACAGAATCCCAAGCAGGCTGTCAGTGCAGAGCCCACATGGGCTTGAACTCACGAGCCATGAGAGCGTGACCTGAGCCGAAATCAAGAGTCGGGATGCTCATCCGACTGAGCCACCCAGGTGCCCCTATAGTCAAGTCTTCTAAATGTGATTGTGTTGGATTTGTCATGGTATTGTACAGAAAGAAGAACTGGGAAGGAATCTTGGGTTTTTAAGATTCTAATTTAAAATGTGCCAAATGATAAATGAAGTAATGCTATGCTTTTATTATCTTTTAAGATCTATAATGTCATGTTTAACGTAGGAAGTCCTACTTGGAGTATATGAAGAATGGGTTGTTATGATTTGTGTATTTCAGAGATATCATATATACCATATATAGATTTCTAAATCTCAAAGAATTAAAATTCAGCAAAATAAAAATACTCAGTATGGCTTATATATTATGTATGATTCAGAAGACATTTTTATTATTAACCTCTAGTTATTTTAAAGTACTGCACGAAGATGCAAAAGAACTTTAAAAAAATTGGCGTTAGCTTTTTTTATAAAATGAAAGCCTCATCAAATGCTAGTATTTTTGCTCTTAAGTGGCTCGAAAATCAGAAATGGAAGTTGGACTCCCGGGGGGAGCACCTCAGGGTGAAATGTCTTAGGATGAAACCACCTGAAAGGTTTTTCTTTAGGTTTTTCATTGCCTAACCTTAGGAATAGAATCTCAGACAGACTCTTCTTGAATTGAATTTGGTTCCATAACAAATACTTTGATGAGGTGGTTTTAAATTAAGCAGTGAGGTCTTCTAGTTTAATGTAACATCTTTTTGGAGAGGAAGAGGGGTCATTTTTTTTATTTTTATTTTTTTATAAACCTGGAAATTAACGTACAAGGGGATTTGCCAAGATGGTTTACGGAATGGTTCTCAATTATAATAGTGTGATGGGGAGTAGTTTGCAGATTATTATTAAAGCCTTATTATTAACCAGTTTATCAAATTGAATTTCAAATCTTAGACTCTAAAATATTCAGTGTATGAACAGCTATTACTAATTAGACTAATACTGTTATCCTATGCAGTGTGAATATTAAAAAAAAAAAAAAAGGACCCTAATTGGGTACTTTAATCGTCACAAATCCATACTGCTTGATAAGATAAAAATTGGGGTAGAACTTTAGTTCTCTGACAGACACACTAGTCTTTTTCACTCTTTATTGCCTGAGCAAATCTGGACTAGTGAGCACCTGTAAATACCTCATGGAAGCATGAACTGCATTTTGAAGGAGCTCGTATTTATGAGAGTTACTTGGGGAAGGGGGGAAGGTATTAGTCTTAAAAATTTTTTTGGAAACAGATTCTCTGCAGAGAAACTTTAAGAAGTATTTGATTTAAAACTCATAACGAGCACCTTGCAAAACCATACTGGATTATTGTTATTTTATGCTGGGTCTTTTGATTGTATAAAGAGAGCCATGGTCCTAAGGCTTCAAAGTCGGACTGATGACTTTTCACTGACGTGTTGACTCTGTGTTTTGATCCTCTCTTACTTTTTTTCTTTGTTAAAATTTTCAGAGTGTCCTGATGGTCTTGTGTGTACCTCAACAATTCCTTCTCATTTCAAGAGATACACTCACCTCCTGCTGGCTCAGAGCAGAGCCAGCAACCAGCCTCTCGGCAGCTCACCACATGGGCCAGGGGGTCGTTTCGGTGAGACTAATTCAAGCTTCCTCTGTAGCCTTGAGGGAAGATGGTCCCTGCATCAGAAACAGACGGAAAACTTAAAAACCGTTTCACCTACGCCCTCATCGGTGACACCGTGTCTAAAGAAATCTCAGTCTCCTGCTCAAACCAACACCAAGATATCTTCTTTGACAAATCTCCAAACATCCCAATCCACCCCACGACTTGCAGGATGTGTTAATAATGACAAACCAGTAGGAGTTGGTTTGCCTCTTGCTGAAGAATTAGACAGCCAAAACAACTCAGAACGCGCACTCTCTCCACTGCCAGAAAATGACTTTAGCAGCTACGAAATCTCTTACTCTCCACTTCAAAGTGATGAAGAGACTGACGAGATAGATGAAAAGCTAGGTGATTCACAGCAGGAACTGCTGTTTACAGAAAGCTCTAAAGACGGCAGCCTGGAAGAAGAGGACACCAGCTCTTCTTTGTTTCACCAACTCCATGGCTCCTCCCTGAGGGACCAGCAGGAGCGCGGCCCCCACGTGCACGGCTTCGTAACTCAGGATCAACACGACGACGTATTGTATAAACACAACACGCTAACCGGTTCGTCTCAGCCTCTTTTCCAGAATAAGAGCATTACTTCATGTGATGATGGGGCGCATACCGGTGATGATTTCGTGCCGCTTCCGTCGGCATTCGCAGAGGGGCTTCCTTCTAGTTATCAAGCTGTTACAGCAAAACCCGGCAAGGCAGGATGTCGGGCAAATAAACAGAAACAGGTACTTGAAGAATCAGCTGTTGGCAATCAGATTTCCCTTCCATCACTTAATCGTGAAATGCCAAAAGCTTTTGGAAGCCAGGGAGAAGGGGCTCTTTCTTTCCAGCCAGCCCAAAGTAAAATTAGGAAAGCATCAAATAGGAACTTCAGTGCTAGGAACAGTACTAACTCCACATGTGTCTGCGGAAAGGCATTAGGTGGTATACAAGGCAGTAAAGTTACAATTCCAAATACAGAGAAATCTAGCGCGTCTGCTGCGGCCGAGTCTCTGAAAATACCGCCATCTGGTCCAAGCTGTCCTGCGACACAGTCTTCTTCCAAGGTAATGAAACAAACGGATATAGGTGTTTATTTTGGTCTGCCACCCAAAAGAAAAGAAGAGAAATTGCTGGAGGGAAGTGCAGTAGAAGGGCTGAACTTCAATCCAGCTGTAAGTCCTAAGGAAAAGAGGTCCCGGCAGCGCAAGAGGAAAGCAGAAACATCATTAAGTGATTTAGAATTTGATGCAAAGAATTTAAGTGAGACTCAGCCCTCTGTGGAATTTTCCAGTGAGAGGTCACAGCATCAAAGAAAGCGACTGAGAAAGTCAGATTCACTACAGGCGGGAGCACATCAGAAGAGGTCACATCGCCTTATCGATAGGACAGAATCCGAAACCCTCAATTTAAGGAAAGACAAAGTCTTCGTAAAATCAGCTTGTGGCAGGCTGCAGAGAGGGAACACAAAAATCCCAGAGTCATCTAATGCAGGACAATTAAGAAAAAAGACATGCCCATTCTATAAGAAAATACCTGGTAAGTTGAAATGCCAATGTTTAATATACCTACAAAGAATCAACTTAAAATTTCATGTTCATTCCCCATGTTATGTGTCTGTGTTTGTATAAAACAATTTTTATATGTATTTCCTTTGTTTTTTATAATTCATTGACCTGTAACAGATTTTTTTTTTTTTGGCCTATTTGAATGTTTTTGCCCTATTCAATGCAGCAAACTTTTATTAAATATGTTCTGTGTACAAGATCCTATACTAGTAGGTAGATATTACAGATTTGACACAGTTGAGTAAAGGTCAGCTTAATAGGGAAGGAGGAAAGGCTCTCTGTAAGTAGTTATAATAAAAACAGTCCCTATGCCCTTAAGAGAAATACTGAGTGCTAAATAGCTTCAAAGAAGGAAAACTAACAAATTGCATAAGTCATAATAAATGTCGAATAGTTTTAATGCACACCATAACTTAGTTTCTCAGCCTTTTCATATTTTATAATTCCCAGTGCCTTCATAAGTGAATTACAAAAATGCATAGTAAAATGAATTTTATTATTGAAGAAGCCAGTAATGCTTCTTCTGAAGAGAATATAAAGCTGCCAAAATATACCCGGTTTCAGAAAGACGTTTTAAAGTGCTTTGATATTCCCGATCTAGAATCCAAAACGTTTATGTAGGGAATAGCATTTATGTACATCAGAGCTCCAGTTTTGTTGTTAATGATTCCTGTGATGAGTTTTCTGTATTTTAAGTGAGCCAGAGACTGGTATGCTGTGTGTGGATAAGCCTCAGTGGGATTGTGACGTACGCCTGTTTACTGTCTCATCACAATCCACACCCTTGGCTACTTCTTTCATGAACATTTTTCAGAACACCTCAACCATTTTGTTTTCTTACAACTCCTCTAGGTAGCGTTTTTTGGGCATTTTTTAAAAAAGATTTTAAGTAATCTCTACACCCATTGTGGGGCTTGAACTCACAACCTCGAGATCAAGAGTTGCATGCTCTGCTGACGGAGCCAGCAGGCACCCCAGAATTTATTTTCTTACTTCCTCCCATCCCGCACCGTGAAATTCGAATACTGCATATGCTGTTCATCTGTTATTGTACTGTGACCCTTTGGAGACCCTCAGCCGCTGTAATTTGTAAGATTACTTGGGCCTTCAACCATGTCTGCCCCCGGTGTGCACTGCCAAAATAGAATAAAATAAGAAGAAATACAGCATTTTCCTTTTGCTGTTTTGTAGAAGTGAAGGATTTAAGTCAGGAAAACAAAGAAATAATTGCTTAGCATTTTAATTTCTTTTGGTACAGTTATTCATTGAAAAAGCAAAGCCAATAGTGGGATATTTACTAGACACTCACAAGACTTCTTTTCATTTCTAGTATCCGATTTTGCTGAATTTATGTGGAATAAGGTTTTAGGGTATAAAGCTCAGTTGGAATCGAGATGCGTAGACGGTAGGATCTGTTTACGTTCGAACTGAGCATCTTCCACCCTGTTAGCTATCACTCAAGCAGCTGTGTGCTCTTTCCGTGACAGGGACTGGCTTTACAGTTGATGCCTTCCAGTACGGACTGGTGGAAGGTTGCACAGCCTATTTTCTCACACATTTTCATTCTGATCATTACGCTGGATTGTCTAAAAACTTCACATTTCCAGTTTATTGTAGTGAGGTAAGTTTCAGTATTCTAAACTCTAAATGTATGGAATGCAGCGAATTTCTAAGCAGTGTGGTTGAAAAAGAGTAACTAACGTTGTAAGATCTGTCATCCTACTAGAAAAGCTATGAGAAAATAGATTCCACGTTAAGATTCTAAAATTAAATGAGCTATTGTCAACAGTTACAATAAGATTTAAAAAAAATTTTTTTTTACGTTTGTTTATTTCTGAGACAGAGACAGAGCATGAGTCGGGGAGGGGCAGAGAGAGAGAGGGAGACACAGAATCCGAAACAGGCTCCAGGCTCTGAGCTGTCAGCACGGAGCCCGACGCGGGGCTCGAACTCACAGACTGTGAGATCATGACCCGAGCTGAAGTCGGACACTCAACCGCCTGAGCCACCCAGGCGCCCCTAGGATTTTTTTTTAATGCTTTATTATATGGAAACAGTAAACTACTTCATGTACTTCATGGTGCACTAAAACACCTAAGTTTCATCCAGTAAACATCTATTGAGTACCTTAAAAGACATTCAAGGCAAAATACCTAACTTCAAGGCACTCACGGCCTTCAGGTGATACTTTTCCAAGTACGTGGTGATGGGGTTGGTATTGTGCTAGAAAACTGAGCAGAATGCCAGCAAGTAGGAGAAAGTGCTTTACACTGTCCTAGGCCAAGGTCAGAGAAAGTTTCCTGGTGAA
The DNA here is from genome assembly GCF_018350215.1 of Panthera leo. Lineage (NCBI taxonomy): Eukaryota > Metazoa > Chordata > Mammalia > Carnivora > Felidae > Panthera > Panthera leo. Next base: position 70,249,221 of record NC_056689.1, on the reverse strand, counting down.
AGAGATACCTTGAATTAATTATTAAAAGGTGACTATTTTAAGGGTGCCTGGGTGGCTCAGTCGGCTAAGCATCGGACTCCTGATTTCAGTTCAAATCATGATCTCAGGGTTGTGAGATCGAGCCCGGTGTCAGGCTTCACGCAGGGCATGGAGACTGTTTAAGATTCTCTCTCCTTCTACTGCTTGTGTATTCTCTTTCTCTCTAAAAAAAAAAAAGAGAAGTGGTGACTATTTTAATGCCTACTACTAAGGGATTTGGCTAGAATTTGATTTAATCCTCAAGCATTCTTGAATTCACCTCTTTTTTTTTTTAAGTTTTTTTTAAAATTTATTAGAGAGAGAGAGAGAGAACGTGAGTGGGGGTGGGGCAGAGAGAGAGAGGGACAGAGGATCTGAAGCAGGCTCTGTGCTGACAGCAGTGAGCCCGACATGGAGTTCAAACTTAGGAACTGTGAGGTCATGTCCTGAGCCAAAGTCGGACACTCAACCAACTGAGCCACCCGTGTACCCCTAACCTCTTTTTATTAATGAGGCAACTGAGGCTGGGAAAGGGGTTAAATAACGTGCCCCAAGTCAGAGAGCTAATAATGGCAGAGCCAGAATTTGAACACAGGTCTGTCCGATTCCAGAACCAGGTGGAAGAGAGAGAAGAGGACATTCTAGGTAGAGAGTAGAGTTTGTATAAGCGCACACACACCTTAGAAGTCGACCCGTCCCAGGCACTTCGGATAATTCAGAATGGCTAACCATGAGGTAGGGAATAACAGAAGATAAACCCGCAGAAATGAGCAGGGGCCGGCTCATGCGGGGTTTTGGTTGTCATCTGGAGATGGGGGACTTTGCATAGATAGGGAGAGCCAGCGACAGTGTTTAAGCAGAATTGCGACAGTCATTTTAGGAAGTTTTTTTTTCTGGTATTCGAGAGGATTTCCATGAATATCAGTGGGAGAACAGGTAGACTAAGATGCTTGGCTCTAAACTAGATCTGAAGTAGGAGACTCAGTGTTTCGCTGTGTCAGCAACAAGTGCGTTCTGTTTTGCAGATAACCGGCAATTTGTTGAAGAGCAAACTTCACATGCAAAAGCAATATGTCCATCCACTACCAATGGACACTGAATGTATAGTAAATGGTGTAAAAGTCATTTTGCTCGATGCCAACCAGTAAGTATTAAAGTTATATTAAGGCTAGCCTATTTTTTAAAATATTAACAAAAATAAGTATATCTATTTAAGAACTTTCTTATTGAAACCATTATTCCTATTTTTAAAAATTTGAGTAAAATGTGTTTCTCCTTTTGAAAAAAAAAAAATAACGTGCCCGATTACAGAATCAGAGATTAAATATAATGGGATCCTTTAAATATTATCTAACCCATTTTGATGCAGTTTAAATTACTATGTTTAACATACGACATCCCTCTTATTTAAAAAAAAAACACATTTTAACATGTTGCTGTTTTGAAGACATAACCTTTTGCCATTTTCTTTTTTCTTGTTAAATTAAAAAAAAATAATTTTGTTTGTTATTGAGAGACACAGAGACAGCATGAGCATGGGAGGGGCAGAGAGAGGGAAACGCAGAATCGGAAGCAGGCTCCAGGCTCTGAGCTATCAGTAGCAAGCCCGATGCGGGGCTCGAACTCACAAACCGCGAGATCACGACCTGAGCCAAAGTCAGACACCTAACCGACTGAGCCACCGAGGCGCCCCTGCCATTTTCTTTATTTTTTTTAGTTTTTGCCATTTTCTTTAATATCATTTATATAAGTTAACAGATTGTACTCCATTCAGATTACCAGAGGATTTTTGTTTCCTTTTAAGAAATTCTTCAAGCTTTTAATACTAAAGACTTGGAATTTTTTTTTCTTGAAAATGGTTTCCCTTTTTCCCTCTTTTTTTTTTTCTTTTTAAATGTAAAGCACTGTCAGTATCATATTGCCAAAGTGTAATTCTCAACTGCACTTCTTCCTACTTTTCATACAATTTTAGCCTTGTGTACCTTAGAGATCACAGATGTGTAGAGAATTAAAATTAAGACTAGGTCTCCAGAAATCCAGACCCATGCTCTGTCTTCAGGTTGCCTTTAACTTTCTGTCTGCTAACTTCTGTTTCTTTTTTTAATCACCAATTATGACAACTTAAGTTCTGATATTTTTTAAGCCAACTTTATTAGGCATAATTTACATAAATAAAATAGACCCATTTTAAGTATTTGCTGAATTTTGACAAAAATGCACACCCATGTAATTCCCACCACAGTAAAAATTATATCGGAAATTTTCCCCACCCCAAAAGGTTTCCTGATGCTCCTTCCCAGTCAATCCCGCGCTGACTCTGGCCCAGGGAACCATTGATCTGTTTCCTATCACCATGGATTAGGTTTGTGGTTCATTTCCTGAATCCTAGGGATTCAGCTAAATGAAATCACATAGTGTCTACTCTTTTGCATCCAGCTTCTGTCCATGTTTTTGAGATTCATCCAAGCTGATGTGTATATCAATGGTTTGTTCCTTGTTACTGCTGAGTAGTATCAGTTGTATGGGCACACTACAATATCTTTATTCACCTCTTGATGGACAACTGATTTTTGTTTATTGACCTTATATCCTGAGACCTTGCTAAACTTGCACATTAGTTGTAGTAGGTTTTTTATAGATTTCTTAGAAATCTTCTACGTGTATGATCATGTCATCTGTAAGTATAGACAATTTTGTTTTACTTCTTTCCATTCAGAGTGCTTTTTTTTCCCCTCTTGTTTTTGGTCCTGGCTCAACCTCTCAGTGGTGAGAGCAGAGATACTGCCTTGGTCCTGACCCTAAGAAGAAAGCTTTCAGCCTTTCTCCTTAAGCTTGATGTTGGCAATGGGTTTTTCATAAATGCCTTTTATTAGGTTGAGGAAGATGCCCTCTCTTCCTGGTCTACAGAGTTTGTAATCATGAATGGATATTGAATTTTGTCACATGTTCCTTCACCTACTGAGAATATCATATAACTTTTCTCCTTTATGATGTTAACAGGGTAAATAATCATGATGGGTTTTCTGAATGTTAAACCAGCCTTGCATTGCTGGGATAAACCCCACTTAATCTTCATGGATTATCCTTTTAAAAATATATATTGCTGGATTTGATATGCCAGATATTTTGTTAAAGACTTCTGTATCTGGTTTTCATAATGGATGTTGGTCTGTAGTTTTTTGGTTTCTTTAATAATGCTTTTGTCTGGTTTTGATATTAGGGTAATGCTGGCCTCATGAAATATTCCCTCCTCCTCTATTTTCTGAAAGATGTTGTGTATATTGGTATTATTGGTATTATTTCTTCCCCAGTCTTGGTATCATTTTTATTGGTAATGTTGGTATTATTTCTTTCCCACTTCAGTCATTCATCTGAAGTTTGGGGGCAGGAAGCTAAGGGGTAATTTTTAATTACCAAAGTAATTATGTCATATTTTTTCCTAAAATGCAAAATTAAAGTTTCCTGTGTTTTGGCAGTAATTTCCAAGCCCCAATATGGTAGAGCGTCCCCAAGTCTACCGTGAGGCCCAGTGGTTCCCTAGGAAGACCCAGGGGACTCAGAAAAGTTGTCGTACTCATGGTGACAGCAAAAGGATTCAGATTAAAATCAGCAAAGGGAAAAGGCAAATGGGGGCAAAGTCCAGGAGAAACCAGGCCCGGGTTTCCAGGTACCCTTCTAATGAGTGGCACGGATGCACTTAGTTCTCCCAGCAGCCATGTGTCACCACACATGCAAAGCCTGGCCAAGCTGGGAAGCTCATGGAGCCTTGAGTCCAGCAGGGACGTCAGTCGTGTGCACATGCAGCACCCACGTGACTTGCCTCAGCTACTCAGACTCCAGGCCCAGAGAGCAAAACCAGATATTCACCATAGATAACACCATTAGCATAAACTCTCAGGTCAAGCTAGTAACATGTGGCCCCAGGCGTCAGGCGCACAAAGCACTCTTACAGGGCAGAAGATTCCAAGGGCTCAGAACTCCTCTCTCAAGGGCCAGCCAAGGACTAGTCCTAAAGACACGTTTTAGGTGGGGAAGTGTGGAGTTTGAACAATCCTTTCCTGCGCCTGGATTTTTTTTTTTTATGATGTAAATAAACTTTCTAAAGTAAAAATGCTCCATTTCCTCTGTATGCAGTGCTGTGTCTTCACCTACTGAAACTGAATAAGTTCCTTTGGCTTCCTTGCGCGTGTTAAGAATATTCCTTTGTGTTCAGCTGTCCAGGTGCTGTCATGATCCTGTTCTATCTTCCTAACGGTAAAGTCCTGTTACACACCGGAGACTTCCGAGCACACCCCACCATGGAACGTTCTCTTCTCGCAGGCCAGAAAGTCCACACGCTTTACTTAGATACGACGTAAGAGAGGCTTTGTTTGTAGGCTTCCTTTTCCCGCTGACCATACTTGCCCCGTAGATCATGAATAATGTGCACAGGTGTTTAGGTAATCAAAATGATGGCTGATTACCAATTACCATCTTAAGACTATTAGAGAAATGCTGTTTGAAAAACTACGTACTTGCTTAAGAACAAATTTGAGAGGACATAGTCCTAACCAGCTACGACTCAGTTTTTTCTTTTTTGTAATTTCCTTTTGAAAATACGGTTTCTGTGAGAATCCTGTTACTGAAACAAGGAAGGAAAAACGGGGGGGGGAGGGGGAGGGGAGGCAAACTTTAGGAAACACCCTTTTAAGTTATTTTTTCAAAGTACTTGTGTAACTATTAAGTGTAATTGTGGAGAAGAAACAGAAGCCAAAATGCGATTCTGCTTCAGAATATTCAAAATTCTTAGTTTGTTTCTCCAAATGTAATTTTTAAGTGACAACTTTGAATTCCTAAATGTTATATAAACATAATGGCACCAGCCATTTTTTATTATATGTTAAAATACCTCATCATTTTGTTAGAATTTAATTATATCAACTATTTCAACCTGTTTTAAGAAGTGAGTTTGGATGGCATATTTTAATAAAAAAATGGCCTTTCCACATCCCGTTTTCTAACACCATAGCTAATTTTTCCATTTTTTAATATGTACTTTAAATACTAGGTAAATTAAGAAAATAATAAGTAAAAAAAAAACCCAAAACACCTTTTTTTTGTTACTTAGTTTTGCTCAACATAGAATTCTGAATTTCTTTGTGGGTTTTTTATCAGAGGAAAGACCTAAGTGTCTTCTCTATTATTATGGCTGAGCAGCAAAAACAATTTTGAAAATGGGGAAAATATGTTTCTTTGATATTTTTACTCTGTGACATTTTTTAAGTAAAAAAAAAAATGATTGGTTTTCATTTTCATGATTTTCATCCCAAGTGGAGACAGGTAGCTAGTAGTCTTAGGGTTAATTTTATATTTGGTGTTATTGTATTGAGGTAGACCCCAACTGAATCTGTAGTATTCCTGTAATATTGTACATATTTCTGTACCTCCTCAGAAGAGCAGATAACCATGTGAATATTCACTGTTTGATTTAACGCCACTTCAGTACATTCAAATTTGATTTCATCACTTTTTTATTTATTTAAAAATTTTTTTTTTCTAATGTTTATTTATTATTGAGAGACAGAGAAACAGAGCATGAGCATGGGAGGGGCGGAGAGAGGGAGAAACACAGAGTCCGAAGCAAGCTCCAGGCTCTGAGCTGTCAGCACAGAGCCCGACGCAGGGCTCGAACTCCCAAACCTCGAGATCATGACCTGAGCTGAAGTCGGACGCTTAACCGGCTGAGCCACCCAGGCGCCCCACATCATTTTAATTTTTAAACGAAATCAGAATTCTTTAGTTCAGAAGTAATCCCTGCCACTAGTATTTTCTTTGATAGTGATTGGGGTTAAAACAAAAAAGCTGCTGAGGTTTGTAATTCACAGCAAAAATAGCTGGCCAGCTAGAACAGTCCTTTAAGAAAAAGAGGCAGTTTCTTTATATGACGGTGATGAAAGAAATATGAAAAAGATACATTGAAGATGCAGAATTCCATCATAAATTACCCCTGGCCTGTCACAAATATTTTAACCGTAGGCAGTCCATAACCAGAGTGGTGTTAAATCATACTGTTGCTGTACGTACGCTTGCTAAAGTTTGTTTTCTAGAACAACATCCAGCTTAATGCTATGGCTTTCTTGTTGCTCATTTAATAAGTACCGTTTTGAACATATTACAGATACTGCAGCCCAGAATACTCCTTCCCGTCGCAGCAAGAGGTTATCCAGTTTGCCATCAACACTGCCTTTGAGGCAGTAACTCTAAACCCACGTGTTCTTGTTGTCTGTGGCACTTATTCTATTGGAAAAGAGAAAGTCTTCCTAGGTGGGTGGTGGCTGTATCTAATTTACATTAATATATTATAAAGACCAGATTCTCTTTTGCATAAAGCCCTTTCAGTCTGGATGCTTGCACTTGGTACTTCTTTCCTGAAATGGTGCAATATTACCTTTGAAGAAAAATTGATAGAGTTGGATTCCTTTAAACTTTGAAAGGCTTAACTTAACGGAAATGCTTGGTAAGTGTGTGTGCCGTTGCCTATGCGTCTGTACAGTGTTTGGAGAGCAAATGTCCGTTGCTACGTTAGTATTTCAGTGAACTTGGAAAATTTACTAATGCGTAATTGTGTCTCTGCCTTCTTTGAGGATAACCATCAATTAATTACTTTAGAGAACAGTTTTAATTTTTGTACATAAATGGTTTCTGGATATGTAATTGTAGCTTGTCCAGATGGCATTAGACTATTTTACAAAATACTTGGCATTTCTTCCTAATTATGGTCGCATCATGGCAAACATTAAGATATGAAGTGATAAAGCCAGAGTTTTAACTCCTCCCACTTTGGTTCCTTCTTTTCCTCCACCCCTGTCTGTACATCTTTTGTGATTTTTAAATACTAGGTCTTAAAAATAAGTTCTTTGGATTTCTCACAGTTCTTACTTCATATAGTTAACCAACAAAAGTACTCAGTGTTTTTGAAATATTAAAAGTGTGAACGTTTTCAATTTTTTTTGGGGGGGGGGATTCTTATTTTAAATTTTGATTAAGTTGTAACTTAATTTTTTTTTATAAGCTGTGATTTTACTATTTTCAACCTTTTCCTTTGCCTATAGCCATCGCTGACGTTTTAGGTTCAAAAGTGGGCATGTCCCAAGAAAAATATAAAACCTTACAGTGCCTCAACATCCCAGAACTTAATTCCCTCATCACTACAGATATGTGCAATTCACTGGTTCACCTTCTCCCAATGATGCAAATTAACTTTAAGGTAAGTATTCATGAGATGTCTTTTTAGCATGAACTAGAAAAGGTAGTGCAATGATTATAAAGTGGAATCCCATTTTACTTGAGTTTAACTTGGAGGAATTAGAGTGGAGTCATAGTAAACTTTGCCCTAGAAGATCTTTTAAGTGGAATTTACAGTGCTTTTATTTTATTTTGTGTGTGTGTGTGTGTGTGTGTGTGTGCGCGCGCGCACGTGTGCTTGTGAACAGCTGTATAGAGTAATTCACATGTCCTGGGAACTAGAGAACTATCATAAAAGAAACAAAAGTAGGAAAGCATGCAACTGTCTGATCATTCACACCTTATGTTTTGAAGATTGTCTTCCATTCCTTTCCAGTGAGTAGAGCAATGAATGGAGAGTTCTAAGAGTTCTTACTTGTGTTAAGGTCTATTCTGTATTAATTGTAAGCCCCTATAATACTGATATATGTTGGAAATTTACGGGCTGTGAGGATTAAGTGCAACAGTGGGAGTGCATTCAAAAAGGATGTTCTAGTGTTAGTTCTGAGGCAGAGGTTAAGAGACACAAGATATGACCTCACTCTGATTTGGGGCCCTTACTTGTCCGCTTTACTCCTATACTAAGATTCATTCCATTTACTAACATTTGGACACCTAGCAATGGAATACTTCAGAGCTGTGTATTAAAAATAGGTCAAAACATAATGTACACACACACACAAAATGTATTTTCACTTTTGTTAAGATGTTCATGAAATAACATTTATGGAGCTTTTTGAAATAGCTTAAAAAAAAAAGAAAATAAGTTATTTTAGTTCTAGCCCCTGGAATAAGGAAATTGTAACAGGTGTAACTATTCCTTTGTTCATGAGAGAAAGGCAAAATTTTTGTGGTCTATTTTCCTGAGTATATAATTCATAAAAAATTTCAGGGATAATCAAGTCAGAGTTTTGTCCCTCTAAAGCCATCTTTGGAAAAGTACTTTATTTTTTTTTTTTTTTAATTTTTTTAACGTTTATTTATTTTTGAGACAGAGAGAGACACAGCATGAACGGGGGAGGGGCAGAGAGAGAGGGAGACACAGAATCGGAAGCAAGCTCCAGGCTCTGAGCCATCAGCCCAGAGCCCGACGCGGGGCTCGAACTCGTGGACCGTGAGATCGTGACCTGAGCTGAAGTCGGACGCTTAACCGACTGAGCCACCCAGGCGCCCCTGGAAAAGTACTTTAAATTTGGGAGTCATCTGATTTGTGTGGAGGTTAATGAGATGTTGATTATTCATGAAACGGACATTGATATCTTGAGGACAGTATGGCATGTTTTTATGATTTTTATCTTAAAGTTTTATTTCCTACTAACTTAGTTTGTTCCCTTTGAACAAATGACCCATTTAGGAGGATAATAGGGGTGGAAGAGTCAGAGTTTTGTAGAAATGAGGGAGTAGAACTTTTCATGAAAGAGTTTTTATTTTTTTTTTAATTTTTTTTTTTAATGTTTATTTATTTTTGAGACAGAGAGAGACAGAGCATGAATGGGGGAGGGTCAGAGAGAGAGGGAGACACAGAATCCGAAGCAGGCTCCAGGCTCTGAGCTGTCAGCACAGAGCCCGACGCGGGGCTCGAACTCACGGACCGCGAGATCATGACCTGAGCCGAAGTCGGCCGCTTTACCGACTGAGCCACCCAGGCGCCCCATGTTTTTAAAGGTACCTTGTGCTGCACGGAGGTCATGTAAGCAAAGAACGGCAGTTTGGCAGTTAGAACATGTTGGGTGACAAGAACTGTTTGAAGCGATATTGGAGGAGGCCAAGTGGTAGAGGGCTGAGGAGGGAATGAGAAGGTATAAATGGCCAAATGAATGAGAAGGTATACAAATGGCCTAAAAAACATGAAAAAAGAGGATCAACATTGTTAGTCATCAGGAAACCATAAATCAAAAACCACAGCGAGCTGTCATTTTACACTCACTGGGATAGTGATAATAAAGAGACAGACAGTGTCATTTGTTAGTGAGAATATGGAGACACTGGAACCCTATTTATTGCTCGTGAGATGATTAATGGTGCAGCTGCCTTGGTAAACAGTTAGATAGTTCTTAAAATGTTAAACATGGAGTGACTATATGACCAGCTCATCTTAGGCGTAGGCCCAAGAGAATTGGAGACATAGGTCCACATAAAAACTTCGACACAAATGTTCACAGCCACGTTATTCATAATAGCAAAGAAGTGGAAACAACTCAAATATCCATCAAATGATGAATGGATAGACAAAATGTACCATATCCATAAAGTAGGAATGTTATCCAGCTATAAAAAGGAATGAATTAATAGTACACGCTACAGTGTGAATGAGCCTTGACAACATGATGCCACGTGAAAGAAGTCAGGTACAAAAGGCTACATATTATGCGATTCCATTTATGGGAAATGTTCTCAGGAGGTAAACCTTAGACACAGTAACTAGATTAGTGGTTGCCAGGGCTTGAAAGAGAGGGAATGAGGAGTGACTGCTGATGGGTAGTGTCTCTCTTTGGGGTGATGAGAATGTTCTAGAATTAGATAGTGATGATGGTCATGCAGCTTTATGAATATGCTAACAACCACTGAACTGTACACTTTGGGGAAAATAAATGCTAGCAGTTGTCTGTCTTGAAGACAAGAAAAAAAAAAGAATATCTTAAATCATTGTATTTTTCTGTATTTGTTATCTATTGTTGGTATTGCCTTCAGTAGCCCTTCCCCTTCCTCCATGAAAGTTATTGATGACATTTTTGGAAATTACTTATGTGCAAAACACAGGTGGAGTGGAAGCTGATGGTTACCATGGGGCTGTATTTTAGTTTGTACCTCAAGCCAGGTTTTTTTTAATTTTTAAAAAAATTGTTTTAACTCTTATTCATTTTTGAGAGACAGAGTCAGTATGAGCCGGGGAGGGACAGAAAGAGGGAGTAAAGCCAACTTTTTTGCCAGCCAAAAATAGTTCTGTTGCATCAGAGCTAATGATTGTGAAAAGGTAAATATACAATTTTCAGGGTCTGTTAGGCAGGCTTGAAAGCCCTAGAAACCCTATAAAACCATTCATGCTATCTAGCCAGTATCCCAAGTCCATATATGTGGTACACAGTTAATTACCACGTCTAGTTACCCGATTGACTGTGATCAAATATTACAACAGTAACGTTATGGGTGATTACACACTGAAAACCAATCCCGGTTGCATACAGTGAAAGCAGTTTTATCACAAACTAGTTACCAATAAACAGACACAAGTCACGGATCAGAGACTTATAGTGACTAGATCATTCCTTTTTTTTTTTTTTTTTTAAGTTTATTTATTTTTATTTCGAGAGTGAGAGAGCATGAGTAGGGAAGAGGGAGAGAGAGAATCTCAAGTCGACTCCACACCGTCAGCCTGGAGCCCGACACGGGGCTCGAACACACAAATCCCGAGACCGTGACCTGAGCCGAAGTCAAGAGTCAGATCCTTAACCAACTGAGCCACCCAGGCGCCCCAGATCATTGTTGATAAAATTACTAAAATGGTAGTAGTTCTTCAGTTGCGGTTAATGAATGACTAGTGGCTGTTGGCAGTCTTTCCTGTATGTTTGGCTTGGCCGATAGTATCCTCGGTTTTTGTTTGTGGCGCAGGTTGATGATGTGTTTTTGTGGTAACTTCAGTTTGTTTCGTGAAAAGCGGAAATTCTCACTTAATTCTACTGAGTATTTTTGCAGAGCAGACAGGAATGGATGTGTTTCATAACTTACATTGAGAGCTGGACTCTCACTTTATGATTTTTGTTTTGTTTTTTGCCTTTGTTTTGTGTTATTTCCTTTTCTTTGTGAGCACAGGGGGAAGAGAGTTAGTACTTAAGCAAATAGTACTACGCTTACCTAGATCGAGACTAAGCAAGACAAAAACCCCAAAAGTTTGCAGAGGCAGGGATTATAATGAAAACTTAGCTATCTGTCCATAACCTGAACTTTTTGTGGAGAGGCAGTAATTGGTAAGAAATATGACTGTTTAATGGTAGGGATTTAATGAGAAATCATTGATACAAGTGAGAAGTCAAAAGATTGTTATTAATTCAGCAGTGAAATATAAACGTCTGATAAACACAGTCAAATGTTTAGCCTCTACCTAGTGATCAAACATAAAAGTAAAAAACAAAACAAAACAAGGATATGTTTGTCTTCTACCAAATTGGCATACTTTTTAAGAAAGTAATATTCCTATGCCATGATACAGAGAAATTAGCACTCTTATCCACTTGGATAGTAGTGGAAAGTGGGGTAAATCTTTTTACTCAACAATTTCATTGCTAGGAATTTCTTCTAAAAAAGGAGTCCTTTGTGGGGGCGCCTGGGTGGCTCAGTCAGTTAAGCGTTTGACTTTGGCTCAGGTCATGATCTCACGGTTTGTGGGTTCGAGCCCCGTGTCGGGCTCTGTGCTGACAGATCAGAGCCTGGAGCCTGCTTTGGGTTCTGTGTCTCCCTCTCTCTCTGCCCTTTCCTTACTCGTGCTTAGTCTCTCTCTCTCTCTCTCTCTCTCTCTCAAGTAAATAAACATTAACAAAAAATTTAAAGGGGCACCTGGGTGGTTCAGTTGAGCATCTAACTCTTGGTTTCGGCTTAAGTCATGATCTCATGGGTTCGAACCCCGCATCGGGCTCTGTGCTTGCAGAACCTGCCTTGGATTCTGTGTCCCTGTCTCTGCCCTTCCCCGTCCATGTTTTCTCTCTCTTTCTCTCAAAATAATAAATTTTAAAAAAAGAAAAGACAACTGTTTCTTTAAAAAAAAATTAAAATGAATCCTTTGTGAAAAGATCAATCTGTAAGGCTTCCAGTTATTGATGGTGTAATACATGATCAGAAGTAGAAAAAGTTAAGACGGGGCCTATGGTTTCCATTTCTAAAAAAGATCCACACAGTGGGTTTTATTGACCATCTCCCTGCCGGGCTATAAGTTTCCAGAACGTGAAGGCTGTGTCTCTTACCCAGCACTCTGACCCCATGACATGGCCTAATACTGGAGCAGATGTTTATTAGATGAGGGACTAAGTAGATGGATGAATGGATTTGTCTTTGCTTTCTTCAGAACTTTCTACCAGCATCTTTTATAATACTTAAATAGTTCAGAGCATGTGTGCTTAATTTTTTTTTTTTCAACGTTTTTTATTTATTTTTGGGACAGAGAGAGACAGAGCATGAACGGGGGAGGGGCAGAGAGAGAGGGAGACACAGAATCGGAAACAGGCTCCAGGCTCCGAGCCATCAGCCCAGAGCCTGACGCGGGGCTCGAACTCACGGACCGCGAGATCGTGACCTGGCTGAAGTCGGACGCTTAACCGACTGCGCCACCCAGGCGCCCCAGAGCATGTATGCTTAAGAAAGAAAAGAGCTTCAGAAATCCAAGATGACACCATGTGCAGTTTAGATTTTTTTATTATTTTACATAAAACTAGAATTTTATTATAAATTTACACTAAGCCCTTGACACCGTGGGTTTTGTCTTACGACCAAAAGTATTAGCCTTTTGGTATCTCTTGTCCCGTGACTCTTTTTATTTGGATTTTTCTTATCTTTCAAAGATTGAACCTGGGTCACTGATTGTCACATTTCATCAAATGTCAGCACTTATGATGACTTTAGTTTGGAACATTCTGCTCAAGATTTCTTAGGCAAGCCCAGTACTTCCAATGGTAGCCGCATGAAAAGTGTTGAAAGTATTCTAGTTCGTGTTTGAAGAGTGAAAAGGAGTGAGCCCCCAAGAAGAGTGCCAGCGCGTGTCTTTGAAGTGTGCGTGTTGAGTCTGAAGACATTGACAGCATTGCTTCCGCCTTCTATCCGTCCATCGGTCCTCCGTTGGACATATGCACGTGGATATGTTTGGCTCTCTATTCACCCGTGTCAGTATAAGTATCTCTAACAGGGATACTCTTACCTACTATTATTATCCCTAACATCCTAGCCGTGTATTCAGTATCCTCATAGTAGTAGGACTTGGAGTTTGTTTTTTGTTTTTTTCCATTCTTTTTTTTGGTAGCTGATATGTCATCTTTAAATACATGATTCTTATGTTTAAATTTGCCTCATCTTATTTTCAGACTGTACTTAAGCTTGTTTAACTTTAGATAAGGGGAAAAGGTTTTTTTTGTTTTTTTTTTTCAGTGATTTTGATTTTTTTTTTTTTTTGGAAGTATGGCTCTAGGTTATTGCAAATGAATGTTCACCAGGTGCCAACTCGCTGAGATTATGCCAGCGTGATCGTTCTGTTTTCTTCCGCATAACCCACCTTCACGGACTATTAAATAAGTACCCTATTTTTATTTAACAGGCTTTACAGAGTCATTTGAAGAAGTGCGGTGGAAAATATGATCAGATTTTGGCTTTTCGACCTACAGGATGGACACATTCTAACAAGTTAACTGGTATAGCAGACATTATTCCCCAGACCAAAGGAAACATTTCAATATACGGTATAGTTATTACATTTTTTTTTCACTTTTAACGTCTGTTATTACATTTTTAAAAAGAGCTGTGAAAATAAGATCCGAGAAAAACAGACACCAAGGAATCTTTAACATTCCAGTTTCGAATTCCTCTGCGTTCTCTACAGCTGTATCTTTAGTGCGTCGTAAACTGAAAGAAAGGAGCGTGGCAGGAGTAACTAAATGGGCATTGGCTAACACACATCGTTCCGTTTGCCTGATCAGTGCTGTGTGGACGAAACCGTAGAACTGCTTGGGAGGAGGGGTGGGCGGTCAGTTGTATCCTGGACATTCAGGTGCCATCGTCAGGCTGTCAGCAGGAAGACTGGATTAGATGCCATGACGGCAAGAGGTACAGATTTGACTCATTTCTCTCATTTCTTGGAGGGGCGTTACCGTTGTCCTCAGAAATCGCTTATTGGAATAGTGGGTGATGGAAACATTTTTGCTGTGTCACTAGCCTAGTGACTTAATTTCAGCCCCGAAAGACCCTAGTTAACTCACCGCAGGACCCTTTCTCCCTCCCTTTCTCTGTGGTTCTTCATCTTCAGTAAAGATAAAAGGATTTTTAAGATTTTATTTTTATTTTGTTGCTTATTTTTTATGTGTGAAAAGCTTGGGTGGCTGGAATCTGCTTACTTGCTCTGGAGACCAAGAGACTTCTTGCTTGATACTCTTCAAATTTTATTCATTTTTTTCCAGGATTTTCCTGAAACACGTAGCTGAATGAAGTGTTTAAGGAGAAGAATTATTTAAAAAAAAAAAACCTAATTAAAAATAAGAATCTAGAGAGATACATATTAAGAGTCTACATAGAGGGGCACCTGGGTGGCTCAGTCGGTTAAGCATCTGATTTCAGTTCAGGTGACGATCTCACGGTTTGTGAGTTCGAGCCCCATGTGGGGCTCTGTGCCGACAGCTCAGAGCTTAGAGCCTGCTTCAGATTCTATGTCTCCCTCTCTCGGTTCCTCCCCTGCTCGCATTCTCTGTCTCTCTCAAAAATAAATAAATAAACGTTAAAAAAACTGACCCTTTCTTCCCCTTCCCACTTTAAAAAAAAAGAAAAAAAAGTCTACATAGAAACGCAATAGAATTTTTTAATGTTCAAAGTTCCTGTATCATTTTAATCTTTATTCTCCATAAAAGTTGTTAACAATTTTTTTTTTATCAGTAATAAAGCACCAAGGAGTTTTTGACAAAAATACCGTGGATTGCTTTACCTTTTTATTTTATTTGGAGCTTGTGTGGGGTTTTGTTTTAGTAATTTGATTTTTCATAGGCGATACCTTTTCTTTTGTGTTGCAGGAATCCCTTATAGTGAACACAGCAGCTACCTAGAAATGAAACGTTTTGTTCAGTGGCTGAAGCCCCAGAAAATCATACCTACCGTGAATGTTGGCACTTTGAAGTCTAGGAGCACAATGGAGAAATATTTTAAAGAGTGGAAATTGGAAGCTGGATATTGATGTTACCCGAAAGGACTCAGAACTAGTTAGGTAACTTCCGTAGAGCTCATTACTAGTTAAATCTTAAGTGATATGCAACACACTTTATATGAAAAGTGTCTTGAAGGCTGCTCAGGTAAATTGTTTCGTCATTTACATTTGAATAGCACGTTCATGGTGCCTAGTGTCTCTGCATCCTCAGTAATGATGGAGACTGGTCTCCCAAGTACCCTTGATTCTTGCTCCTCCCACCGAAGCAGGTGCATCCTGCTGCATCCAGCCTCAGGAGAGGCAACAAAGGCAGCCTGAGGGACCAAGGGATTCATGATGGGAATGGATAAATGAGATCGAAAGCATTATATACCTGTCATGTTGTATTTTTAAAATTATTTAATATGGAGCATATTTTTATGAGATAACTTTTATGTGGTATGTATACTTAAATAAAAAATTAATCTTAAATTTGCCATGGTGTCTTTTGGTTTTTAGGATTTGTAACTGTGATATTCATACAATTTTGTAAAATTTCAATGAAAGTAATTCACCATTTGACTAAAGAAGATGATTCAAGGAGCCTAGGTAGTCACCCAATAAAGGATGGCGAAAAGAATGCATGAATAGATGTTCATCCGAACTATTTACTAAAGACATTAGATTACTAGAAATTCAGATTGCAGCGTTTTGGTTTTTTTTTTTTAAATGACATTATATAATTTATTTATGAATCCTGATCTGTCCAACACAGACAAAGTAGCTGATCCAATATGAAAATTTGGGGCAGACCAATTCATGTTAAAAATGTTTTTGGGTTAAAAATGTGTTAAAAATAAGAAAACGGCAAGTATAATGAACATATGCATGTGTGTGTATGTGTATTCTTGCATTACCTCTAGCAGTGAAATTATTTGGGAGAGTTAAAATTTTTTTTTAACGTTTATTTATTTTTGAGAGAAAGAGACAGAACACATGTGGGGGAGGGGTAGAGAGAGAGAGGGACACAGAAACTGAAGCAGGCTCCAGGCTCCCAGCTGTCAGCACAGAGCCCGACGCGAGGCTCAAACCCACGAACCATGAGATCATGACCTGAGCTGAAGTCGGGATGCTTAACCAACTGAGCCACCCAGGCGCCCCGGGGGATTTCTTAATAAAGGTTTTCATGGAAAATTATTTCCAGTAATGATTTCAGTCACCAGAAGGATAGTGTTCTCCACGAACTTTATTTTCACAAGCTTGGGTTTTACATTGCTTTGGAGGTAAGGATTATACAGATCACATTTAAGGGAGGAAAAGCTTTTAGGGGCACAGTGGTAATAAATCCAGTTTAACGTTCTTAGTTGACTTCAATTACACATTTAAAATATTTTAGCTTGTTGGGGCTTGATGTTTGAAACTTTTCATTAGTTATTAAGAGTTAGAAAAACTTAGTCTAGCCCACAAATACAGGCCTTTTTATTATAGGGAGATAATGGTCACGTTGCTTATGGTCATTTTAATTTATTATTTGAGTAATGAGGTTTTTTCCTTAGAATTGTGATTTTTTTTTTCCCTTGGTAAAAAGACTTTTCATGATTTTGAAGGCTTTACCTTGAAAATCCAGGCATGTTATTTAAGGGCAGCCTCAGCCTTTTTATTATCCAATGCAAAAAACATCTTTCTACACAAACAGCACTATTTGCAACAACTTGGAATGATTTTGTTTTGCTGCTCCTGCCGCGGAATATGCAGAACCTCGTTTAGGGCCCATCCCAAAGAGTTTTAAATATAAGTCACAATCACAGCCAGGCTTCTCTGGGCTCTGCTGAGAGCTATATATGAAATTCTTCGTTCCAATACCTAACACTTCGGTAGATAAAAAATTTCAATTTTAAAGTGAAATGAAAGAAGAAGAAATCTACCATCAACCAAAAATAAATGGATGACAGCTCTCGAACATCTTAAACATGTGTAGAGAAGAAGTAGAATTAAGCCAATGTAGAGAAAAATGTTTTACTATTTATGTATTTGGAACTTTCCAGAAAAACTGGTTTACACTCTTACCTGACACTGAACATTAAATTCCCAGAGGCAGTGACATTTGACAGGCCGATTTTTCACGTTCTCGTGACTTCCGTGTAATAGAAAAACCTTTTCTACTTCTTGTCAATGCCTTTCGTCACTGTATTAACGTACCTAAATATGAAACTGGTTTTCAGAATAACAAATTTTATTTCATGGGTTGTTCAGTGACTCCGTTATATTCCTACAAACCAAATACATTCAGAATTTCCTTGTTTGGTCCTGAGTAACCATTGATGATAACTAGACTAAGAAACTAAGAAGAAGATCATCTTCAAGTACTAATCCTCAAAATCATCTGTCTGGAAAGAATATTAATATTGACTTGTAGCTTTTCTGGTGGCTTTATTACTATTCATTCAGTTTACCTGATACCGATCTGATCTCAGGAAAATTCCTATAAAGAAGTTCTGTGAAATCAGCAAAACCGTAAGTTAATGGTTATCGGTAATAGAACGGTTTAGGTCTAAGAATGACTTCTATGCTGAATAGTTGGAAGCTTTTAACTTGACAGTCATTTTAATCTGCTAATTATGTTTCCTCTTTCCCTTAACATCTACCCCTTCCTCCTTGAAGTAGACCTGTCTCCTTGCCTGGGTCTCATTCCCCGCCCCCCAGGATTTCACAGTCCCATTTTTGGTAAGCCAGAAATAACTTCTAAAACATTTGTTATGAAGTGTGCCAAGTGTACAAAACCAAGTATTATGCAAAATGATTATTTTCGTTAAACATTCAAGGCCGGGCCAGAACTAGGGTGAGGCAGAAGAGGTTAGCGTATGGGAGTTGAAGAGGTGCTGACCCTGCCTCTTGCTGACCGTGCAGTTGAATGGCCCAAGGAGGGAGAGCCTCCTGACATTTTATGCTAGGAAACCCTCTTGTCTCATCCTATTCCCAGGCCCTGCCTCGTAGGATCTAATTATTGAGTTTTTGTGAATCCAAAATGGTTTTCTAAATAAAATGCTATTATAACTGTGTTTTGAAACAAAAACATTATAATCTGAATTGAAGGGCATACATTTTAAAGAACTTCCAGATTCATCAGTATAGAGCTAATTAGTCCCCGTGGTTCTAAGGCACCAAAACCCAGATGCCTCTGAGACTCCTCCCCCAGGGTATGTAAACCCTCTCAGGGCAGGCCTTATCTGGTTCATTCTATGATCTAGTACCTTTCTCAGTGTCTGGTCCAGAGACATTTCTAATAAACAGGAAATGCTTTGATGAATCTTGGATATACAGTGAAAAATCTATCTGACTTCCAAAATTCTCTCACATGTTTTCCTCAGGTAAAAATGGTTTCATTCCAGAAGAACAACTGCAGAGAAAAATATATGAGACTGCTCAGTTGATTGTTTTTGGTATATTAAAACGTCCAGTAGGTCCAAATCAGGGCGGGAAAAATTTAGAGAAGAAACTTTTCTTGTCAAGATGTATCGCTTTGGTTTGTCACTAAAATCAGTCATTGAGCATTTGAACCCTCCCTCTGAGAACTGTCAGTCAACACTATTTGTGGATTAACCGGTCTGTACTCCACACTATTCTGGGTATTGTGGGGAAATTAAGAACAATACAGCAAGCACTATTGAGAGATTATTCTGTATAGGGTGGAGGGGTTACAAAGATGTTTGTTAGAGGACTCCGCATGAATA
This sequence comes from Panthera leo, assembly GCF_018350215.1. Classification (NCBI taxonomy): domain Eukaryota; kingdom Metazoa; phylum Chordata; class Mammalia; order Carnivora; family Felidae; genus Panthera; species Panthera leo. The sequence continues at coordinate 70,230,345 of NC_056689.1, read as the reverse complement.
AAATAGTCTCAAACATCATAGACTTAGGAAAGAAAGACATGCCCCTGAGGCACCGTAAAAGTCAAGCCTTGAGAAGTGATGTGACACCAGAGTGCCTGGGAGCACTTAAAAGGGAAAAATTAATTCTCGTAAGAAAGAGTCCATGGAGAAGAAGACTTTTTTTTTTTTAATGTTTATTTTTGAGAGAGAAAACACAAGCAGAGGAGGGGCAGAGACGGGGAGAGAGAATCCCAAGCAGGCTTCACGCTGCCTGTGTAGAGCCTGGCACAGGACTCCAGCTCACAAACCGTGAGATCATGCCCTGAGCTGAAATCAAGAGTCGGACGCTTAACCAACTGAGCTACCCAGGTACCCCAAGAAGATGACTCTGAAATGGCCCTGAAAAGATCGACAGACCTCTCATAGATTGGAGAGTGATCCCAGAGACCGAGAAGTCCCAGAGGTGTGACGGGACAGAGTGTGGGAGAGGAAGTTTCAGGGTTGGTGTATTGGTGTGTGAAACAGGCTAGGAAGCGTAGGTGGGGGGAGATGGCAAAGAGCTATAGCCATACTAAGTATGTCCGGGGGTTATTCTGAAGAAAACCAAGGGTTTTTGAGAATCTGGGGGCAGTCAACATAAGTATATGTGTTGGAAATGAAGAAAAAGTGAGGTAGTTATTGATACACACAAATACACACACACACACACACACACACGCACACGTATTGAATGGTATATAAGTCTATGAATTAGAGCTTAACAAGAGAACTGGCCAAGCCTTGAACCTTTGACAAACACATTATAATTATGGGATATCTGTGAGGTGTTGATGTTTAAGACCAGGTCCTTGCCTTAGAGGAGCTTAGACTTTCCTCAGGCGACTGGGTAAAGCCAATATATGTAAAATACTTCAGAGATAGATGTGTGTGGTTTTATATCTTGAGAAAGGACAGACTGGAGTAGGTTGGAGTTGTATGAGCTACTTGGTGAAGTAGGATACGAGAGAAACTAATCTAGCAACACAAAACGCAGTTTGCAAATAATTCATGAGTGATCAGTTGAACTGGTCTTTAAAAAGCTCATTTAATTTAAATGAAACTTGGTTTATGTAAGTGCCGCTCTGATGTATGGGTTGCATTTTATGGCTTAAATCCATATAGAGCTATTGTAGATTCCATAGGGATTTAAAAACACCTAAGAACACTGTTTGCTTTGTCCTAAATATGACAGACGTTTTTTCCAATGAGAAAAACTTTCGTAAAGTCAGATTACATTATGTGTGTAAGCCCTTCTGTTATTTCAAAATGGAAAGCAATTGCTTAATATCATAAAGTGGCTCCAGAGCAGTGTTTTAATACATTATTCGATAATGTTATTAAACTGTTTTTTAAGTTTGTTTACAAGAACTGTTACGAGCTTCCTGTTGAGCCTCTGAGCTCCGATTACATATCAAATGGGATAAGTAGATAAAATTGTAAATGAACCAAAAGCAACAGTGTCTGGAAGGGGAGTGAAAGCCAAAATTCTTGTTTTGCTCAATCAGTCCGTTTCTTTTTATGAGTGTCTTTCATCCATGCAAAGAGTGCTGAACTCTTATGTTTTGTTTTCAATACCTTTATTGAGATATACTCACATACCATATAATCCGCTCATTTAAAGTGTGCAATCCAATGGTTTTTAGTGTATTTACAGAGTTGTGCAACCATCACCACAACCAGTTTTAGATTATTTGTATCACCCTAAAAGAAACCCCATATCGATCAGCAGTTACTCCCCAGGTCTTCCGCCCTCCCCCCAACAGCCCTACACCCCTCCTCCCATCCTAGGCAGCAGCTAATCTTTCCGGCTCTCTAGATTTACCTATTCTGGACATTTCACACAAAATGAATATCATATGTGGTCTTTGTGATTGGCTTTTTTGACTTAATATCATGTTTTCAAGCTTCATCCATGTTGTGGCACGTATCGATACTTTATTCCTTTCCACGACCAAAAATATCCCGTTGTTTGAAAACGCCACACTCGTTCATCCATTCTTCTGTTGGTGCGTATGTGGGTTGTTCCCATTTTTCGGCCATTGTGAACAATGCTGCCGTTGACATTTTGTACAAGTGTCTGCGTGGCCCTATCCTTCCATTTCTCCTGGGTATATGCCTAGAGGTGGAGTTGCTGAGTCTTATGGTAACTGTGTTTAAACTGTCTTCCAAAGTGCTGTGTCACTTTACATTCCCATTAACAACGCAGGAGGGTTCCAAGCTCTCCACGTTCTCATCGGCACTTGTTGTCGTCTACCTTTTTCATTACAGCCGTCTTGGCAAGCGTGAGGTGGTATCTCATTGTGGTTTTTATTTGCATTTCCTTAGTGACGAATTACAGTGAGCATCCTGTCACCGTTTCGAAAGAAGACACCATCCAGAAAGCTCAGTTCTAAACTGAGAAACTCAGAAAGTTCTAAAATGTATTATTAAGCCTAAGCAAAACAGTCAGTTTTATAGCCTTTGGCTTTGATTTGCTAGAAAGTGATGCTGCTTAATAATTACCATTTTGGTTCAATGAGAATTACTTGAATTAGTGACAGGATACGTTTAAAATGCATAGCAGCATTCCAGGTCTCATGAAGTGGTTATATGCAGTGCAAGTAAGAGAGACCTACTGCCTCAGCTTGCAGAAAGGAAGCAAAACGATCATAATTAGAAGTTAGAAGGATGTAATATAGGAGGGTTTTAAATATCAGGGTGGAGGGGCACCGGGGTGGCTTAGTCGGTTAAGCATCCGACTTTGGTTCAGGCCATGATCTCACGGTTTGTAAGTTGGAGCCCCACGCCAGGCTCTGTGCTGACAGCTCAGAGCCTGGAGCCTGCTTCAGATTCTGTGTCTCCCCCTCTCTCTGCCCCTCCCCCGTTTGCTCTCTCTCTCTCTCAAAAATAAACATTAAACAATAAACATATGTACATACATACATATCAGGGTGGATAACACCAGCTGACCTTGAATAAGCAACACCATCTATAAAAAGGGCGTATAACGTTGATGTGATATATACACATAAATCTTTAGTTTTTACATTTTAAAATTGCAGCATGCTATTTAAGATCTTGTCTGAAAGCTGGATAATGAAGTAACTTATTTGGGGCCTGGTTAGCCCTAAATCCCATAATCATAGAATTCCTGGTTAACATCAAGCTTTCCTTTAAGTACATAATAAAAGCATACTGTTTTAAACAACCCAGCTATTCACATGTCATGAGAATAATCAGCCAAGAAACTTATCTTTTTGCTTCAAAGCTGTTGATTTTTATGTAAGAACGCTATACTTCTTCCAGGTTGTGTCCTAGTAATTTATTCGTCTGTATTAAAATTTTTAACAAGTTTCTGACAAAGAACAGGTGAGATGAGTCGGGAGTCATTGGAAGTTCAGCATAAAGTTCCTTTTGTCACCATTTGAAATCCTTGGACAAGAGGAAACAGATGGGTTTGGTTACATTATCCTTGCTGTGCCAAATAAACAGACAAAGACAACGTTAAATCTCCTTTTGCTGTGGGTCTGCATCTAGGCTAGGAATGGTGCTTGATGTTAACCATGCTAGCTTGTCAGCTGCTAAATATTTAACGATAGAAGCTCAAAATTGTAAAAATACACAGCATTAAAAAGTTTATTTGAATCCTCATTGGGTGACTTCATTTAGTTATGCCGGAGACATTTACTGGATGCTAATTAAGTATGAGACACTGCATGGGGCAGAGAAAGGGGCTTGGATGCCTTAGGAAGGTCTTCAGGGACCAAGGTAGCATTCAAAGTGGACTTTTAAACATGAGTAAAATTGGGATTCTCAGAGGGAAGATAAAGCTAAGAATGGCATTTACATCGTCAAAAAAAATCAGACACAGTTCTGAGTAAAGTCTTCCTCTCCGGGTTGAGGTGGGTAGCGTCCATACATAAAAGAAATAGCCAATGTCCACAAGGCTCATTCAGCGCTTCAAAAGCTGAGCCGTTCAAAAACCAACCAGCAAGACACAGAGGCCTGCCTTTACAGGGCTAGAGGAATATGCAAAGCAACTGAGAAATCATGATACATTATTAAAGAGGAAATGGGATGGTGTGGGCAGACGCAGTGTCCAGGCTGGGGGTTGAAAGAGGAATCTAGTGATTAAAAACCAAGCCCGCTCATCATACCCTCCTGGCATTCAGTCACATTCAAGAGAGCAACTTGACGAAGACATATTGGAAGGCTTTTGAATCTTTTCTTTGTCTCACAAAAATGTCAGAAGGGGGGGGGTCTCATTTTCAACGTATTCACCAAGTTAAAAGTTATCGCAAAAGGAGAGAATCCTTCAGCTAAAATGTTGATGGAATTTCAATTAAATTGGTGGATAGATCATGCCTATTTTTTCTCCTCTTCATCCCAAGATTCATTAACGGGGCAGTAAAGATATTAAAAAGGAATCGATTCGTGAGAATAATCTCACCATTGGGTGAGCGATTTCAATGGGAAATTTCTGGAAGACAGAAAAAAGTAAACTGGATGGAATAGATAGATAGTATGGTGGAGAATCTGGAATGAACTGAAGCTATATTTGCGTGTGTGCGCCTGTGTGTGTATAATGACGTAAGTGAAAAACTCATGATACGGTTAACTTGAGGCAAACGAAAAGCCGTACAAGAAAGGGAAGGAAACCTTAGTACACCGCGTGGTTCTGCGATGAACAATGTTTACGTACTCGTGATGATGTAAATAGCGATCAATGATTTAATCAAAATCAGTGATAGGATGCTATTAAGGAATGGAGAAAGAGGAAGAAGGCGTGAGCGAGAATGGTGAAACCAGTTCCCTGCCGAAAACTCTCCCATTGCTTCTGATAGAATAAAAGCGAAGTTCCTTGCTGTGGTTCTGAAATCCCCACACCGTCCAGTCCCCGTCTGCCTCCCTGATCTCATGTCCTCCAACTCTCCCTCCTGCAACCATTATATCCCACCAGACTTTTTTCTCTTCCGAGTCAGGGTCTTTCCTCTTCAGGGCCTTCGCCCTTGGTCTTTTCTCTGTGGAAAGTGTTCTTTTGGCAGAGAATAAGTTGGTTCCTGATACCCGATCTCCTCTTCTCCCACAGAAATAGAACTTCCGCTCAGTTCATGGCTGCCCAGAATAGAAACCACATTTCAAGTTTCTCTTGCAGCTAGGTATGCCTATGTGACTATGTTCTAGCCAAAAGGATGTAGGCAGAAGAGATGGGAAATCGCTGACTTGTGCCCTTATAGAGAGAGGACGTGCCCTTCTCCTTCTCATTCTTGCTGTTTGGAACACAGATGCGGCGAAACCATTTCAGACCATGCAAATGAGGAGCAAGAAAATAGAAGGAGCCTGGTCCCCTGGAAGGCCTACCCTCAGGGTGTTGTATGAGGCAAAAAATAGACTTCACATGCTTAAACCCCTGTTACAGGGTCTGTTACATACACCTAATTACTAGGGCTGGCCCTAGATCATTACAGTACAACTCAGCTTGTCGCCTCAGAAGAACGTTTCTCGTCCACCCTACCTCAAGTCAGTCTTTTTAATCCCTATTACACGTTTTCATTTCTTTTTTTTTGGGGGGGGAGTGTATTCATTTATTTTGTGCACACGCACAAGAAACAGCGAGAAAAAGCACAAGCAGGGGAGGGGCAGGGAGAGAGGGAGAGAGAGAGAGAATCCCAAGCGGGCTCTGCCCTGACAGTGCAGAGCCTGATGTGGGGCTTGAACTCACAAACCGTGAAATCATGATCTAGAGCCGAAATCAAGAGTTGGGGGCAGCTTAACCAACTGAGCCACCCAGGTGCCCCTACATGTTTTATTTTCTTTATAACACAAAGCAGTATGTTAAATTGCTTTATTTGGTTATTTGCTTTATAATTGCCTTTCTCCTAGAATGTAAGTTTCATGAATGCAAAGATCTCGTCTGTTTTGCTCACTGCCTGAAACAGTGCCTCTCTCTGTGAATAATATGCATTTGTTGAACGATTGACTACCTCACACTGCAAGTTGATAAAATAGATGAATCCATTAAAAAAGTGTGATACCCAGATTACTTGGAAATATCGAGGCAAATTTGGAGAAACCACTAAAATATTCTTAAATGGCTGCTTCTAGAAACCAGTGCTGACATGGGGACAGGTGGCACAGGATGCTGTTGCTTTTCATTATGAATGCTTTCGTACTATTTGATTGTTTTTATTTTTCTTACAAGAAATTTTTAATGTTTATTTATTTTGAGAGAGAGAGAGAAAATGCATGAGCGGGAGAGGGACAGAGCAGGGGGGGGGGGGGGACACACAATCCAGAGCAGGCTCCACACTCTGAGCTGTCTGCACAGAGCCCAACGCGGGGCTTGAACTCGCGGACCACAAGATCATGACCTGAGCCAAAGTAGGACGCTCAGCCGACTGAGCCACCCAGGCGCCCCGCTATTTGATTGTTTTTAACTTGTGCATACATCGCTTTGGAAAAGGTCAAATTAAAAAAATAAAGAAACAACTCGATAAAACACTGTGCAGTCATCAAATGATGTGGTAGAAGGATGTTTGATGACACGGAAAGACATCCACAATATGAAAACAAAAAGAGTAGGTTACATAACATGTCAATATGCACAGCAGGATCCATTTTTGCATATGTATGGAGCGCATATGCATAAAAAACGCTGTTATAGTCAATGCATATGGCAAACTCCTAACTTTAGATGTAAGTGGATATTCAGTTTTATTAATAGAATCCGTTGTTCCTGATTAACAGTGTTGAATGGATATTTAAAGACTTTAGGTTTGAAGGGATACTGTGTTGTCTTCCTTCCCAGGGTTCCTACTGGCGTTGGCCAAGCCCTTCCGTTTAGCCATTTCATGAGTTTTACCTCTATTCTAGGAGCAGTGAGGCGCCACACTGAAGTGTGTTAAGCAGACACGGTGTGATAAAGCTGGTTTTAGGCAGATTTCTCTCAGTGGAAGTGGTTAGGAAAGGCAAACCTTGAATCACAGAAATGAGTCAGGAAGCAATTGGGGTAATCAAGGCCGGAAATGGTGGATACCTAACACAGGACAGTAGCAGTCCCATAGAGAGAAAGGGGCTGTCTCAAGAACAATAGGATGTCGTTAGCCGGAAGGGTGGTAAGACTGAGAAGTGTGGATGCCGTAAGCTCCTGGAAAGCAAGGACTATTTTGACCTCGTTTACTACTCCATCCCAGGGCCCACCGAGCACAGTTTCTGGTACATATTGACATCAGTAAGCATGATCTAAAGAAGACAGAAAATTCAAAGAGGAGGCTCAGAAGTCTGATGAGGTCGTTTGGGTGAGAGATGGGCTGGTCACCGAGCAGTAACGGGAGGGCCAGTGTGGGTAGAGGGAGACCAGAGAGGAGCTTGGACTTGTAGCGTTATTGATTCCTGGTGCCCGTTCGTGCGAAGGCAGCCAGAGAACAGCTGCATGTCCAGGGCCGTGGGATCTTGGCTCGAGATGGGTTTGAGAATCACCAGCATAAAGATGGTGCCTCGAGCCAGAAAAGGGAATAATACTTCATTAGGAGAGTATATTGGGTAAGACGAGAAGACAGGACGGGCCCTCCCAGCGGCCCCCCAATGAAAGGACAGGGGGGCCCACGGAGGAGGATCAGAAGGAGTCCGCTGAGAAAGGGGAGGGGAAATCTGGCGTCTGTGGCGGCGAGGAACGCTGCCCATGAAGCATCAAGGTCAGTCCTGAAAGACAACCTTTTGCGTTTAGGACGGAGAGGTTGTTAGCCACATCCAGTGGGGTTTAGGATACACAGGGGAACTGGAGATGGGAACCATTTCACCTGGCCAAGGAGACTAACAGAGTGATCTACTACCTTTTCCTCCTTTTCAGTTTTTCCCCCTTTGATTTCAATAGGTCTCTGAACTTGTACCGACCGCTGCCTTGTCACCTTCTTATCAACGTTCCAGCCACTCGTCTGGCAGCAGGGAGCTTTTTCCACTCGGTCACCCTGGTAATCAGTGCACTCTCGGGACGCTGACAGGGACTTGTTTGTGGTGGTTCAGACTGTGGCTGCCACAACCAGTCCTCCCAGTACTTGGCTTTCCCTGCTGCATGGCTACATCCGTAGTTCCTGTGTGTCGTTTCCATCTCCCCTACAGTAAAGACACACACGTACGCAAATCCAGAAAAGAATAATAGACTTCGTAACATTAAAAATTATGCTGCCGGCCCCTGGGTGGCCCAGTTGGTTAAGCGTCCGACTGGCTCGGGTCATGATCTCACAGTTCGTGGGTTCGAGCCCCGCGTCGGGCTCTGTGCCGACAGCTCAGAGCCTGGAGCCTGCTTCAGATTCTGTGTCTCCCTCTCTCTCTGCCTCTCGCCTGCTCGCATTCTGTCTCTCTCTCTCTCAAAACTAAATGAACATTAAAAAATTTTTTAAAACATACAAAAATAAAAATTACGCTGCTACTCGTGTTCTTTTTTCAATTTTGTTTTAATGTTTATTTTTGAGAGAGAAAGAGAGAGAGAGAGAATGTGAGCAGGGGAGGGGCAGAGAGAGAGGGAGACACAGAATCTAAAGCAGACTCTGTACTGACAGCTGTGAGCCCTATGTGGGGCTCGAACTCACAATCCGTGAGATCACGACCTGAGCGGAAGTCAGACCTTAACCGACTGAGCCACCCAGGTGCCCCAGCTGCCATTCATATTCTTGATTATTGATTGACATTTGCATTGTGTATTTTCCCGAATTTTCTTGGCTAAGGATATTCTCAGCTCTTTCGCCCTTCTTTCCTCTCTCAGGCCATCCTTTCTCTAACACAGCTCCATAATATTATTACTTTTCCTTTATAAATACCCTGTCCTGTTTCTTGCCTCTCCTTGAACACATGAAATCTGTCATCTTTCCCATCTTGCCTTTCATGCTTTTCTCTTTGTAATAACTCTTAGAAGCAATAAGTGATTTGGAAAATGACATAGGAATATTAAGGGCAAGATAGTTTTGTGGTAGAATGTACTGTGTTCCAACAAAATGCTTCTAATTGTATGCCACCTGTTTTATCATCAAAACGTTCATTCAAACAACACTTCACCGAGCACCTTCTGGGTGGTGGGTACCACATATGTGCTATCAATACCAATAGCAAATACAGGCCCCAGCAACTTGTGTAATAAATCTGTGAATAAATGAGAAACCTCAGGCAGTCACTGACAGGAGGTCTGAGGAACAGGATGAGCTGAGATTAGTCTTCACACTTGAAAATTCTGGAAATAAAGCCACAGCAGCATTCCACAGGGGCGTGGTGGTCTCTGTTAGAGCAGCCCAGATAAGAGCAGCTAAAGTAATAAATGGCAGGTCTTCGGCACCTCTTAGCAATGAACATGAGTGGATGAAGAACCCACACTCCACCATGGTTCCTCAATGATGAAAATCTTTTGATTGGAATGGCCACGAACCCCAGGAAGAGGGGAGTTTTTCCAGTTCCAGTTAAGCACCTAACAAAATTACCCATGTGAGCTGGGAACACTAACACTCTTCATGCTGATCTGAGGAGCCAGGGGTTAGCTCTGCAGAAATCACCATCATACAACCTACAATTAATGTAGGGCTCTTTGAGAAGAAATATTGCTCACATAGCAGGTGTAGTGATGAAAAGTTTTGGCTTAGTGTCCAGAAACTATAATTCAGACCTGGTTCTGCCACTAATTTTGTGACTTGAAGCACATTAATTCATTTCTTTGAATGAATGAAACCTGGTCTCAGTTTCCTCCACGACAGTGAGAGAGCTGGTTGATCTCTAGATCATGCCTCTATAATTCTGTGAGTCTTTTAGCTCAGTTGCTTTTTTTTTTTCTATTTGTTTTTCTCCAGAGTGTTTCATGCTTTTCTAGAGCTTAGACACGATGATATTTGTCAAGCCAATTATTACAATGGATCTGTTGTGTAATGGTAACATATATCAAGTGAGAAAATGTTTTGGGCCAATTTATTTTGTGCATTTATTACGTAATATTTATCTATTTTTTTTCTTATATGTGAACAGCAGAACTTCCCCAGCCTGGGTATGGGACCATGGAGGTGAAGCGATGGGAAATCAGTCCCTTATAATGGTATTAACTCCAAAATAGAGGCAGGTGCCCATAGCAACAAAACAGCCTGTCAGTAAAGGATGGAAAGAGAGAGCAGAGTACGTTAATTCTTTAATAGTGAACACACAGGAGCAGAACAGACGACGATTATTCATTGCAATAAACAAGGTGTCGATACAGATCATGGGTAGGACCTATATATTACATCAATTGCCAAATAATGACTCATGGTTCAGAACTGCAGTTTCCAGATTTAACCGAGCGATACATTGCCTTAATAGGCTTTGGCAGAACTATGGAACAGCTTTGGCGATTCCATGGGCGGATAGTGTGTTGCAGTACCTGCTCCTCCCCTGCACATAGAAGAAAGTGATGGTCCAAGAGGCATCAAAGGGCAAGATGTGTTGGAGGTTTTGAGGTAGCTGTGGGGAGAATTGGAAATTGAAACATACACAAGTTGAGTGGCCTTGAGTAAGAACTACTTGTTTCTACCCAAAGGAGAGAACTTTCAGACCCCATTCCTTTCCATGCATCCAGGACTCCCTCTACAGGCTTAAGATAGCCAGGTTTCCAGGTGGAAGATGGGTCTATTCCTTATCAGGAGAGGCAAGACTGGGCAATGGCCCTCAGTGGAGGAGACAGAGATATTCTGCTTTTGAAAAGAAGAGTAGCTTTTTTCTCTCTCTCTCTCTCTCTCCCCCTCTCTCTTTCTCCCTCTCCCGATTATTCTCTGGAAGCAGCTTTCAACCACAAAAAGCATGGCTACAAACACTGCCAAGGAGTCGAGCCCCATTGTTAATGTTCACTCATTCTTGCCACTCCTTTCTTCCCAAACAGCTAAATGTTCAAAAGATAATAAGCATTTCCCTCTGTTTATCCCTACAGGGGTCCATGGAAACACTTTTTCATCATTTCCTGGCTCGGTGAGAGAGGATGTTGTTAACCAACTGCCATTTTTACTGGTGAGATTACAATGTCAAGACCAAAGGGCAGCTGGTTTGCTTCACCGATAAAAGAATGAAAGCCCTTGCTTGTAAATAGCTTTGTCTGTGTTAGCAACCTCTTAAATTGTCTTGCCACCCTCACATTCCCCAACTACTTCAAAAGCTCTGCTCCATTCCTAGGCTGTGTTACCCTGGTGACTAATCTTGATAATCAGGTCCTGGAAGTTTCCATGGAGGCAGTGTCTTAGCACCTGTGTGTGACAGTTTTGAATGTGGTGGGACAGGTGACTGTGGACTGTGGTAGGTGTGCTTGTGCCTGGTAATGGTGGTGGTGGGGGGGGGGGGATGTTCATGTGGAGTTACAGGTGGTGGGTGTGCCCTTTACTGCATTTCTCCACCACTTTGCATCACACCTATCATAACTATCTTAAACCTAAGTTTAAGGGGGCTTATTCCCAGCCAATGCCGAGATACTGGCCTCTGGGCTTTTTGGAAATTCTGAATCTCCCCTCCACGGTCCGCCAGGAGTTGAGACTGACCTATTGTGTCTTCTCAAAATAGTCACCTGACAGAGTGTGCAACAGCTTCCGGAAAAAAAGGTTGGGTGAGAGGAGAAAGGAATATAGTCCCTAAATTAACCAAAAAAAGAGGAGGAGGAGGAGGAGGAGGAGGAGGAGGAGGAGGAGGAGGAGGAGGAGAGATGAGGAAAGGGAAGAGGAAGAGGAGAAAGGAGGGGGCAGGAGGAGGAAAGGGGGGAAGAGAAGGAGGAAGTGGGGGAAGTGGGGAGAACAGGAAGGGGAAAAAGGAGAGAAAGGAGAAGGTAACCAGATGATGAAATGAGACCAGTTTTTGAAACAAAACATTTGCCTTTATGTCTTCCAGAGGCATCCAGAAACTTCCACTGTGTAATGCTTAGTTCACTCACAAAAGGGCTTTTTAACTCCTCATGGATTTCTCTCTGCACTTAGACAGAAATTACTCCAGATGGCAGCTTAGTAAGTGGGTGGGAAGAGCCCAACCAGCTCTCCCTCATTCCAGGGTTTCTCAGAGCATGGTCCATGGGCCTTTCTCAGAATCACCCAGGGCCCTAGTTTAAAACAAACAAACAATCAACAACAGCAACAACAACAACAACAAACAGGACGAATTCCTGGACCTAAATCAGTATCTTCAGGGGCGGATTCTGGGAATTTGCAGTCGGCCTAGGTTTTGGCTTTTCTATTTAAGGAGGAAGGGCCCCAGACGCTTCTTAATGCCGATAAAAATTTGTGAACCACTGCTCTAATCCATAGGACTCAAGCTCTGTTTTTCTCTCTGTAAAAGATAGAATTTAACGTTTTTTTAGCATTTGAACCATCAGCCAAGATATGTGGGCGTTGCTTAGCTCTATGGCATCCGGAAACGTTAAAGAAATATACGTGTACAAATACTGAACGAGAAAACAGTGGCCTCATCGCTATGACAGAGTATCAGCCTAAAAGACACCAGCATGATAGGTCACTTAAAACCGGAAGAACTTGGGAATTCATGTGCTGGGAGCTTATGCCTGGAAGTATGTATCTCGAGAAAGAGGATGCTCCTGAAAACAAAGGTCCAGTAAAGAAGTGTCTTTGTTAAGGATCCCTTCACAGCCTGTACTGCAGTGAATTTCTAGCAAAAGCTGCCTTCTCTCCACATGGATGCACCGTTCACTGCCTCTGGGAGGGCACATGGCTCAGGACCCACCGTTTTTCAGGCTGTATGGCCAGTTGATGCTTAACACTAATCTAAGGCAGAAAAACATCAGGATCTCGTGCCTAACCAGGTGACTGGCTTATCCCCATCATACAAACGCACGCCACCAGGTTTTCTCTGGTGGGCTCAACATACAGAAGCTTCCAGGAGACAGTCGTGAGTGACCCACAAAGGGGAGGGAAGTAAGGATCAGACAGAGAGGTCCAGATTGCTGACGGTGTGGTGAAAAACAAAACATCTGAAGACCGGGTATCTGAGAATACTCAAGGCAACGAACACATAAACAACAACAACAAAAAGCCCCATACGCTTTCCATGTTATGTCCCATAATGACCTATTTGTTAAACTCCATTTTTCATGGAGAGGAGTTGAATGAGGATTCTCGGATGCATTTAAACTTAAACCAAACTAAGTCTATCAAAAAAAGGATCATTAAATAAACAATGATATTGAAGAATCGAACATTCTGAGAAGATAGCAGTCAATGATAGTTTACTTTTGGTATCCAGAATGAAGTTTTTTGGCAGTCAATAATTCACCTTGAGTGCATTAAGGGAAGAGTTTGTGAAGTGATGAGTAGAAAACAGTTCCGTTTTTTATTTATAATGGTTTATGTTGATAAGTTAGTTCTCCGGTTTTACTCAATCCTGACAGATTTTGACAACACTGTTTATCTATTGACCCTACTTTTTTTTTTTTTTTTTTTTTTTTTTTTGCTTTTCTCTAAAGAGGTTAACGATGAGAAAAACACAGCCGGCAAAGGCAGAGGAAGAAAAGGCTGGCTAGGAAGAGGGAACAGCCTGTGCAAACACCTCACGGAAGAAAGAACTTAGAGGCTTTTGGGTGCTAACTGCAAATCAGCGATTGGAGTGTGGAGAGCTCAAGACAGTGACCAGCACAAGGGGCCTGGGCGACAGTCACAAAGAAACAGGATTTCATGCTGTGGGCGATGGGAAGCTATCAGAGGGCTCTGGGATGCTATCAGAGGGATGGAATGCTATCAGAGGGCTCCACATGTTCAAAGATATGAATTTGTTTCCCCAAATTTGCAATAAAACAAAGGCAGAATAAGAGGAAAAATATAATAGTCCATATTTTGTTGTTACCCTGATTTTTTTTTTTTTGGTTGGGCAGTGAATTGATTAGACTTTGTATTATTTTGAAACGAAATAAAGGCAGGTATTCCCCACTTGTTGAAAATTCTCATTCCACCACTTTGCTTTTTCGAAAGACCTACATGAGTACCTGCTTTCACTAACCAAAAGAAATCCGGAAAGGATTTTTGCTTTTAGGGAAAAAGATGAAAAGAGAAAACAGCAGTCAAGCTATTACAGAGGCAAGCCCTTACAGAGGCAGCACACGCCTGAGCAGCGAGTGAGGCCCCGCCAACCACCTTCCCCGGGAACCACTCTCAGCATCTCACTGTGAAACCTCCAGAGCTCCAAACCGTCTGTGAGCACCTGCGCTCCACCTGCATTTATTTGGTGCATCCATTAGCAAGATGTGTCCTAAGGTATCAGAAAAGTGGCAGAGAGGCTATCTTTTGAGTCTGGGAATGCTTAAAAGTTTTCCATATTAAAGAATGGTAGTTGACTCTTTGCTTTACAATATTGGCTTACGAAGGGTTTCAAAGGAGCACTCTACTTTCGGCTGGCAGGGGCAACATGTATTTAAAACAATGACCACACTTCGGGGACAACTAAACACGTAGTCGGCAAGCAGCATGGGACCCACAAGGCATGATAGATGCTTGACGATTCCTTACTGCTGTTCACTCTACTTCTCCCTGGGAAAGAAATACACAGATAAGGAAGATAAATCAGCGATGTCCAGAAAACATTACCAAAAGGGATACAAAATGAGGACGTAGTTGTTAGCTACCTGCTTATGATTTGTAATATTCCTTACTACGTAAGATTTTTATCCATTTACTTTAAATTTTTTTCTGTGTCATCAGGCTCTACGAAGATTACTGATCATTCATACCTTATGTATCTTGGAAGAAAAATCCACTAGGTTTCCAAATATCACTTTCCTCCCGCCTCTTGTCATTTCTGAATTTCTCGTTGCTTTGGAAATCAGTCCATTCATCAATTTCTCAGAAGCCCAACTCCAAAATTTCTCCCCCCATACTCTCCCGATACAATTGTTGACGCTCAGAAACCTAAAGAAACTTAAGTAAAAAATGTCCAGGTAGCTGTGACCCTAATTCATTCAGTGTAAAAGTGACCTTTAAAAAAATTTTTTTAATGTTTATTTATTATTGAGAGACAGAGAGAGACAGAGCATGAGCATGGGAGGGGCACAGAGAGGAGGAGATGTGGAATCCGAAGCGGGCTCCAGGCTCCCAGCTGTCAGCGCAGAGCCCGACGTGGGGCTCAAACTCACAAACCGCGAGATCACGACCTGAGCCGAAGTCGGACGCTTAACGGACTGAGCCACCCAGGCGCCCAAAAATGACCTTTGGGAGTAAAAATGAGAGGAAAACTCCCCTGTGACAGGGGATGTGATTTCAATGCTGTAGCTCTCCGAAGGATTAGAGATGTCCCTCAGACATTCCCAATGTCCTTTTTTTTTTTTCCAGCCGGCTCTTTGTAGTGGGTCATTGCCACGGCTTTCATCTGTAGGAATCCAGATACGGACAGCCACCTGCCTCCCACCCCCAGGCCCTTCTCATGCAGCTCTGAACCCTCTGCAGCGCGCCTTGGAACGTGGCATTGAGACTGCCTGACAGTGTCTGAGCGCCTTGAAGTTTGTGAAGAGCTGGCTTGCACTTCCCTTCCTGAGGACATGATGTTTTGTGGGCATTTGTTTTCAGCGGCAGCACGTTCAGCCTGCCTGACAACTTTCCTGTGGTCTCGGTGGTAGCTGGGTCCCCCAAGTCTTCAAGTATGGCTGCCGACGTTGAAACTATTTCCCTTCTGGTGGCTCTCAGAACTCGGCAAGCTCTTCTACGACTTGTCCTTATTAACTTGGCATTCAGCTTCTGGAAAAACTTAGCATGATGCACAGACTCAGAGTTTCCAATTCTGGATCATGTATAAAAACCTAGGACTAATTCTAGCACACATTCCTGACAACTCATTAATAGTTGTAGTCTTCTATTCGGAGAAGAATCATCCATCTATTCCTAATGTTTGATTGAGTTCCCAGTTCTCCTGGTCTGGGTTTATTTTATCTGAGGACTAAATCCGTGGGCCTATGCGAATTTACATGTTCGCTTTAGATCTCTACCTGAGATGTGACTTTTCACACAATTAGCTTTTATTTATTTAAAAAAAAGTTTTTTTTAATGTTTATTTTTGAGAGAGACAGAGACAGAATGCGAGTGGGTTGGGGCAGAGAGAGAGGGAGGCACAGGATCCGAAGCAGGCTCCAGGCTCCTAGCTGTCAGCACAGAGCCCGACGCGGGGCTCGAACTCACGGACCTCGAGATCATGACCTGAGCCGAAGTCGGAAGCTCAACCGACTGAGCCACCCAGGCGCCCCAACGCACAATTAGCTTTTAGCCTGAGACCCATTATCGAACATTTATGGAGTCCTCAGACCGGAGACACCGAGTCTTCTCCGACCCCAAGTGCAGAGCCGTATTAGCTATTCTGCTAACTCTCCTCTGCTGGGCGTTGTGCCAACACACGCGCTCGGTCTTCACGAGGGGACACACATTGCAATTCTAATTGTCTTTCTGTTTTTGTACCCCAGCGATTTCTTGTCATGGATTAAGTAACATAGCTGAAATTGATATTTAACTTTGTAAACTTCAAGCGCTGGAATGCCTGAAATCACTCTATGACACGAGGATTATTCGCAAAGGCATCCCTCTGTTCTTGTGTTTTGTCAGCCTTTGAAATACTAGCCACGGGTGGATTTCAATCCAATAAAAGATGTGTGCTTCCTACTTACATTAGAGTAAGGAAACACTGAGGAAACTTCACTGCTAGCCGTTGGGCCTTTCCCGCCATGACGGGGGTGACGGGGACAAGTGTGGCCACTCTGCACTTTAAAAGCCAAGAGTGAATCCTGTAGCATCCTTGACACTGTTTTGTTCTGACTCCAAATTCCAACAATATAAATGAAAGCCGAGCCTCTCTTGCGTTGAAATGCATGATGGACAGCAATCGCCCTCTTGCATGTTGGGTGCACTGTTATTTACAAATCTGTTTCCCACTCTCCTGCTTCCCAGATCCAGATTGATATGGGCAGATGTCCTGAGAGCCCTGACTCAGAGCTTTGGTAAACCAGTTAGTTCTCTTTCAAGAACCAGGTCTGGACAAGTTCGGAAAGTTCCTGGAGGCAGGCTGGGATAGAACAATCCACCTACTTTTTTCTGTATCCTTATATGCCCCTGAATGCCACAAATTCTGCTTTTGTGTGCTACTCACACTTGCCACCTAGTGTCCCTCCATCATAGGGGACCAGCAGGACACTGGGGGAATAGGGTGACTCCATACCTCTGATTCTTTCTCAGTGGCAGCCTTTCAAACTATTGAGTCTTCTCTGAGCTTTTTGATGTTTCTTATGAATCCATCCGATGAATCTGGGAGTTCGGAGTCCTAGGTGCAAATTCTCATCTTGCTGCTAACTGAGTTACCTTGGGCAGGTCGTTGGACTTCCTGGGGTCTTTCGATCTCAGTCCGGAGATGAGAATGTTAGATCCGATGGTGTTCCACACTCCCTTTAGCTCTGGTACTCCATGCCTTATGAAGAATCTTCGAGTGTCTGCTCTGAATGAGACATATAACAGAAGTCCTGGAGCCTGCCCCTCAGTAACTATGGTGCGGTTGGGGAGATCAGGCATGCAAACACGAGTCAAGTTTATCAGTCTTGGGCTTTGTGTTATGAAATGCCCAAGCAGCTGACTTCTGAGGCTCACAATTTTGATTGCAAATCTTGAAAATAATACTGATTATAGTTTGTAAACAAATCTGTGAGCTCTTGGGAGGCCAAATATCATCAACAGTCTTTTGCAATTTGTTGGCATAGGGACAGACATCTGCAAATTGTAGATATTTACATAGATGAAATACAATACTCTAAGGGGATTAGACTACATTTCAGTAAAAATGAAATGTCCAGTCACCATATTATAAATTTAATTCCAACCAGAATCTTTATTAAGCCTTTTGGGGCAGGAGGACATGGGGATATAAACATTTTAAAACTCGGCTGCTCTCCAGAAGCCAGCAGTCTAAAATGCAGCAATGTTCTTTCCAGTTGCTGAGAAGAGAATGTCCTATTTTAGTCACATTTAAGCAACTTTAATTGAACTATTAACTCCTTTTTAGCTAGTTCTTGAAACACTGAGAAAAAGTCAAGGCATGTACAGGCATTTAGAACAATGGCTACATTTTGTGTATTCTCAGCCATACTTGACAATGAGTCAGGATCTGCATTAGACCACAGCCCTTAGTATAAAGCTGTGTACATCGGAGGCCCTCAAAAAATGATTGTTGATAGAATGACCTTGAAATTCCAATACACCCGAAAGCCAATTTTAATTGAAGAAAATAGCACTTGTACACGTGAAAATTTTATAAGTGGTTGGGATTTCCATTATTTTTCCATCTAAACCCCATTTGACAAATGAGGAAACTGAAGCTTACAGAGATGAACTTGCCCAAGATCACATTGCCAGGACACCAAGATTTCTCCACCTTCAATTGTAAATGCCATAGTTCTTTCCAAAGTCCTGATGGCTTAGAACATAGGTAAGTAGAGACATAAATAGGGCTAGAGATATGTCTCCCAACAACTTGACATATTTTGGAGGCAAGGAAGTCCTTGAGAAGGAAAAGTTTTTTGTTTGGTGATTTTTTTTTTTTTCCTCCACATCCCCTCCCCCATCTCCCAAACTTTCATATCCCTTGCCTTGGTTGCATGTGTTGGATTTTCGAAATATCATACCCAAGTATAAGTTTCAGAAAAAGCCAAGTAACACAACCTTGAGGATAATTTTTAAGAAGTCCTTCAGTCTTTAAAGTTTCCTTTTGGTGCCCAACGTGCACTGGCAAATGCTTTCTTAACCAGAGTTGGCATCCAGCCTGGTTTTTTATTTTCCTCTGCTGCTACCTGCTGGTGGAAGGTCTGCAGTGGCACCTTCCAGAACATAGACCCTGTGATGATTCATGTTTCTAGAGTCAGATTCTCCTCAAGGCCTAAATCAGTGATTCTCAACTCTGGTCGCATATTAGAAACATATGGAATGTTTCCAAAAATACTGATGCCCAAGCCCCACCACTAGGGATTCTGTTTCAATTTGGTCTGGGAGGCGGTTCATGCATTGGTATTTTTTGAAAAGCTCACC
Organism: Panthera leo; assembly: GCF_018350215.1. Taxonomy (NCBI): domain Eukaryota; kingdom Metazoa; phylum Chordata; class Mammalia; order Carnivora; family Felidae; genus Panthera; species Panthera leo. The sequence goes on along the minus strand of NC_056689.1, from coordinate 70,211,317 downwards.
AGAGAATTCTATGTAGCCAGGATCGGGAACCACTGACCTTATCGGTCAAATCTCACTAGTACAGAAATAATTAGGAAGGTTAATGTAACCCTGAAAAATATGCCATTTTGCCATATCTAGACCAGTTTTCCAATTTATTTCATACCTTTAATACAATTCATTTCTACTTTATGTGACTTTTATGAGTTAAGAAGAAATGAAATCAATTCTTTTTCTCTGCAAACTTTTAGGATTTTCCTCATGACTAAACAGGAATCCGGCCCAAAATGAGTCAGCGCTATTATTTCTCACACATATTTATCACCTATGATATAAACAAATACTAAAAAAAAAAATGAATTATGAAAAATGCATAATTCAGAGAGGTAGCCTGGCATTTCAAATTAGTGTTCCTATAAAGTTAACCTTCCTTTACCACATGAGTCCATGTGAGATTAAGAAATGACAGGCTTTTGGGATGCCTGGGTGGGTCAGTCGGTTAAGCCACCGACTCTTGATTTCGGCTCAGGTCATGATCTCACAGTGTGTGGGTTTGAGCCCCACGTCGGGCTCTGTACTGATAGCGCGGAACCTGCTTGGGATTCTCTGTCTCTACCCCTTTCTCTCTGCCCCTCCGCTGCCTGCACCCATGTGCTCTCGCTCTCTCTCAAAATAAATAAACAAACAAACAAAAAAAGAAATCAGAGGCTTTCTTACTGTTGTAAGCGGGAAGATTAAAAAGACAATTTACCTGAGACTGACTTTGTGCTCGCTCATGAAGGAAACCGAAATTTGCAGAAGGGGAAAATAATGATTTAAACATACAAATACTTAGCACTCACATACCACTGTCACCTCATGTACAGATCCTGCGTATGTTCATAAACTGCAAGGGAATGGGAATAAAGGTTTGATGTTCTTGGAAGTGAAGTGAACAAATGATCCACAGAACATCTGTTAGAATAAGAAAATATTTATCCTCTGTTCCCAGGAGATATTCCATATGCCTGCAGGTTAGGAAGTGTCCCCATAGCCAACCCAATCTCAAACCCAAAGGAAACCATGGCAGACTTATTCTATACATCCTCATTAGTGTTGGGATACCTCGTATCTTGTCAGGACAGAATGCCAGAATCTTTTACCATCACCTGTACCTACAAGGCCTTTAGCCTTTGACCTGCTGGAGTCCCTCCTATCAAGGATACTGTAGCTGGGGTATCTTCTCCTGTACTGTGTGAACTTTCTAGGAAAAAAAAAAAAAAAAAAAAAACAAACCCAAAACCTAAACCCAAACCAAAAATCAGAAAACCCAGCTGGTATCTTTCAGCCCTTAGGCCTTTTCTTAGCTTTAAAGATTTTAAGAACACACAAAAAATTCACACTCTTGTTAAGGAATATTTTCCCAGTCTGATGGGGGAGAATTGTCACTGTTAGCCTCAATGGCAATATTTACTGCGGGACAAAAAAATTATGTACTATAACCTATTCCTCAATAAAATGAATCTGAAATTTCCCCTGAACTTAAAATGTGGCTAAAAAATAGAGCTTTTACAAAAAAAAATAAGGAAATGTGAGAGGGAGGCAGAGCAAATTCAGTTGGTTTTAGTCTTATTGCCTGATTTCAACCTTACTGAAGTTCTGAAAATATTGTGCAATGATTTGTTCTCATGGCTGAAGAAATAAGTTGCAAAACTAGGGAGATGTGATCTTGAAATAATCTAAAAACAATCCACCAGCCCAGTCTCATCCTTGTCTTATTTACAGGATTAGATTATAGCCCTGTGAATTTCTGAATATTATACTTTTGGATTAGGCAAGATTCCAATTCTGATCACCCAGAACAGACCTTGGGGAGGTAGGTCATGTGACTTTGCAAACATCTGCTAAAATCATTTTGTACACGGGAGGAAATAATTTCAGTGCCCTTTGGTCCTGAAAAGTAGATAGCCAGCTCTAAATTCCTGAGATCAGTGTTGATTTATCAACCAAAATGCTATCTGCTAAGATGAATTGTTCCACCTGGTTCTATTTTAAACCAAACGAGATTACTCACAGAGATCCAATCTACTTGACTCAAATATCAATTTGTTCAGGAGGGAAGGCCTATTATTTGGAGGCCAGACATAGGTTTGAAATGGAGGGGGTGGGGAACCAGAGACCCTGCCACCCATGTCAGGTTGCACAGTGAGTCAGGGGCAGAGTTCCAACTCAATCCAGATGTTTTACGGTTCACCAATACTCCGCTGCCTTGGGAACCCTACTGTTGAATTCACTGGCAACATTACCCGCTTTTTAGTTCTTTTGATAGATGCAAACCCTTTTTTCCCTTCAAACGGTGCACTGTATCCTTTGAATGTGAAATTCAGAGCTCTTTATATCCGAAAGATGTTGCTAGGAAATGTCTGATCCATTCCAGCTACCTTGCAGAAATGCGGCAAAATTATGAAGTGAAAAATATCTTAGGTCTTTACAAGGCTACACATGTGGGATTACTACTTCTCAGGACAAAAACATGTTATTCAAGAGATTACATTTGTCAGGAAGGGAAAGCCAAGATTACACTGGCTGCAGAAACCACATCCAGCAAGACCCAAGACTTTAGGAGTAATGGAAAATTTATGAAAGTGTTTTGATATTGCTAGCGTGTTAAGTAGATTTAATATTTTAAACAATTAAAAAGTAGATCTATTTCATCAATAGGATGGTTATACTTAACTAAAAATACATACATTATTAATTTTTAAAATACGGGTATTATTAATAACCAGTATCCAGATTCTTTAGTTTATTTTCAATTCAGATGTCAGTCCTAAAAAAGAAAAATTGGTAGAAAATATATAGTCTCTGTCAACTTTGTATGGAAAACACATCTATTATTATAATTTCTATGCTGGAGTAGATGATTTTACCAAAATGTAAGCTCCATGAGAACAGCGATTTTTGCTTCTTTTGTTTATTGTTGTAGCTCTGGTGCCTTGAATAGTACTTGGAACATAATTGGTGCTGGAAATATTTGTTGAACCAATGGCTTTTCTTCAACAGGTACAAATTGGCCAACAAGTACCCAGGATTGGAAACTTAGAGGATTTACCAAGGTTAGAGAGCATTTAAAACTTGGATCTTAGGGCACGTGGGTGGCTCCGTCGGTTAAGCATCTAACTTCGGCTCAGGTCACGATCTTGCGGTTCATGGGTTCGAGCCCCACATCCGGCTCTGCGCTGACAGCTTGGAACCTGGAGCCTGCTTCAGATTCTGTGTCTCCCCCTCTCTCTCTCTCTCTCTGCCCCTCCCCCACTCGTGCTCTGTCTCTCGAAAATAAATAAAACATTAAAAAAATTAAAAAAAAAAAAATGGGGCGCCTGAGTGGCTCAGTCGGTTAAGCCTCCAACTTCAGCTCAGGTCACGATCTCGCGGTCCGTGAGTTCGAGCCCCGCGTGGGGCTCTGGGCTGATGGCTCAGAGCCTGGAGCCTGCTTCCGATTCGTGTCTCCCTCTCTCTCTGCCCCTCCCCCATTCATGCTCTGTCTCTCTCTGTCTCAAAAATAAATAAACGTTAAAAAAAAAATTTTTTTTTAATTAAAAAAAAAATTAAAAAAACAAAACACCCAAAACCTTGGATCTTAACCCCCACTTTCAGGTTGAAGTTGATCATCAATTTGGGACTAAGGAAGGGATTTCAGCTTTGACGTCGATTTCTGTTTCCCCCATCTTCAGTCCATGTGTTTCTAGGTGGGTGCTCACCTTGACAATTTGCAACGCCAGAGATGGCAATAGAAAGAAGGGTTGTATTTCATCCACTTTTATAGCTTCAGGGTGTCTTGTACACAGTAGGTATTCAATACACATTGGTCGAGTTGCACTGGACTGTGACTTCCATCTTAAGTGAAGCTTTCTATGTTTCTTGGCAAATGCTAATCTGGAAACGAATCGACATAAGGACTGAACACATAGACATGTTGCCATTCAGTCCTGCCATAATGATTAAGTTTGGTTTCATTTCCAGACCTGAAAGGCAAAGCGGTTAACGTATGGAGAAAGGCTGCACGATTCCTTTGCACTTGCCGGTCATTTTCAAAATTAAGTGCTACCTGCGTAATTTTCCATGCGGTTTTGTAATAGATTTATATTCTATTAAGATGCTTCGGTTAAGTATTTTAATATGGGGCCCCCTCAAGTGCCAGGTGAGTTGACAGCAATTGGCTAAGCTTGCTCTAGGCAGCCCCCACCCAACCGGGACTCAAGTAGCGAAGCTGGAGACTGTGTGGCTGAATTTCCACACGAGGCCAGCAGGGGGCGTTGGGCACCCAAGGAGAGGATACAGGGAGGGTGCTTCTCACTGCCTTGCCTCACCTTCCTCTGTCCATACGTATTCCTCAGAGTGAGGGCAGTGATTATTGTTAAATGCTGACTTTCTTTCTTTCTTTTTTGAGAGAGAGAGAAAGAGAGTGCACACGCAAGCCGGGGAGGGGCAGAGGGAGAGAGAGTCTTGATCCCACGCCCCTGGGATTGTAACCCGAGCGAAACCAAGAGCCAACAAACTGAGCCACCCGGACGCCCCTAAATGCTGACCTTCAACACATTTTACTTCCTGTCCAGGCAGTAATCTTCACACCGAGGGCCACAGGATCCACAATTTTCCCATCTGAAAAGACTTCTGGTTGTGCAGGGTATTCAGTTTGGCTTCTTATTACCGGTGTCTCGAGAAAGTCAACGTAGCGTGTGATAGTGGCAACCTCACCTGGTGACTACTGAGTCTTCGAGTGATTTCTTCCTGCCAGGCGCTCTGGGCACAAACTCCTGCCAATGGTTGGGATGCCCAACCTCGAAGGCACAACAGACACGCCGTGAAGTTGGGTGACAGGTCAACTGAATCTTTGCCACTATGGATGAATAAAAGTAGGAATGGATGCTTCAAACTAATGGTCATCTAAAGAGTGGGTTTTTCTTTTTTAATAAGTATTTATTTTGAGAGCCAGGCATATATATATAGAGAGAGAGAGACAGCGGGTCTCTGTGCTGTCACACTGTCAGCACAGAGCCCGACACAGGGCTCAGTCCCACGAACCATGAGATCATGACCTGAGTCAAAATTAAGAGTCAGAGGCTTAACTGACTAAGCCACCCAGGTGCCCCCCTAAAGAGTGGGTTTTTCTGAACCAAAAAGGGCCCATGATCGAAGGTAGATTAATTTGAAGCCAGATCACTTCTTGACCCCCCCCCCCCACCAAACCACATAGTCACAGCTTTTGATGATTCTGTTTTGCGTAGGGATATGAGAAAGTGACTTCTATGACGTCATTTCTGTATTAGAGGTCTAGCTTTAAATTCTTGAATTGCTTGGAGCACAGGACCAAATATATGATAGAGCCAAAGCCTCCCGCCTAGAAATTTTCTGATACAGTAACACATAGAGAGCTGGTTGTTAGTTAAAGAGCTCAAGGAGCAGAGAAGAAAGTTAAAAGCGTGGGAGAAAGAGAAAGAGGGAAAAAATGCCAATAGGCACATAAGAAATGCATCTATAAATATTACAGTAATAATAAAACTTAGGACTCTTTGTTAAACACAATGAAATTCAAAGAAATTTAGACTATAAAACAAAGATCTCTATCTTTGAGCTATCTTCCTCTAAAGAATCCTTAGGACATGTAAAATATTCTCTATAAAATGATTCATGTGACTGCTGTTTGCCAGATTGGATTAAGGAAATAAATCTGCTCATTCATTGACCAGCCAACCTCTCCTTGTTGTCTTTCAACGTGGAATAATAGACAAATTAATCAGTAAAAACATTTTTTTAGATATTAACTTGAAAAAGGGGAAGAAACGATAATTTCTCAAAAGGGAAAGTGGCTATTGGAAACCACCTTGATTTCGTGGTCACATCAGGATATAAAAACAAAACATGAAATCTACTGACATTGGCAAAAATGATACAGTCAATACCCAGAAAAGGTCAAATCAGTTGAGAAGGATTTGCTGTTCCATCAAAAGGTAGGACGAGTTTTAGGAATTTGGAGGAGGTATCTCTAAGGTATTGCATTTCTCAACATTCTGTGCGGAAAATCAGCTCACGTAGGCCTATCACCCTGGCTTTCTGTACACTTCTCGTAACCTCTCTCCAAGGTGTGCCCTCTTTCCGGGCTCGTTTCTGCAACTTAACTATGTGACCTTGAGCAAATCACCTCACTCCTCTGCTCCTCCGTTTTCTCGTGAGTATAACAGAGGTAACCAAAGAGGTAATCTGCAAGATTAGTGGGAAGATTAAACGAAATTATGCCAACAAAGTGCTTGGCACAATTCCTGCTGTAACAGCAAACACACAATAAATGATATTTTTGATTATTATTATGTGCAGTGACATTCTCACTATCATGCTCATTTCAAACTCACCTTTCTCCCTGAGCTCAACCTACTTTCTCCCTCGTCTTTCTAAATGCTATTCATCCCTTTCATTCCAGTTTAAGCCTGGTCTGTTCCAACTGGCCTTGGATGTTAGCTTGTATGCACCTCTTTTTCCTCTGAAATCCTGCCTTGCCTGCTGTTTGTGTGGTAGATTTCAGCACTTAAATACATTCTTATGTTACGCACTTGTCTCGTGGTGATTAGTCACATCCCCTTGAGTGGATCTAGAATGACAGGCTTAAGGGTTACCAGCGTTCCTTAAAAGATTAGTTGTCATTTGTCCAAAAAGGTAGCATTATTTCCATTTTACAGATGCTGTAGTCGAGGCCCAAGAGGTGAAGTACACGTCTAGGCCCAAGGTCAAACAGCAGCTAAGTGACAGGTCAGTGGGACTCCTGCAAACACCATGCCTCCTATTGTGCCACATGGGTCTGGGAGTCAGGCCAACCTGGGTTTGAATCTGTGACCTTGCGACAATTACTTAACCTCTGTGGGCCTCATCGTTCTCACCTGTAAAACGAGGTTTTTCATGCGTAAAGTCACAGCACTTAGCCCAAAGGTTGTTCGGAAGGTTAAATGGAATAATATACATAAAGCCCCGTGCAGCGCCTTGCTTTGTTGAACAGGTGCTCCAACACAAAAACAAAAAATGAAAACCAGCCTCTTTCCGTTCCTTTCTATGACTGTAAGAATAAAGAAGGAACCTTCTACAGCTTCTAAGCTCCCAGCCTATATCAAGCAGCACAGAATAAACACTTGTTTGCTGACTTAGGGCCCAGCAGAGGGCATTTGCTAACCGCGGACGTCAGAACTCTCTTATCCCAAGAGTCTGTGACCTACGTGGCCTAAAAACTCATCTTTGTAACCAAAACCAAGTGGAGACGTTGTGTCCCGTGGGCCCTGTAGCTGCACTTTGGGGGAGTTCACACCGTGAGACGGTAACCTTGTATTTCACCGCAATTCAAAATGCATTTATTGGGGCGCCTGGGTGGCTCAGTCGGTTAAGCAGCCGACTTCGACTCAGGTCATGATCTCATGGTCTGTGAGTTCGAGCCCCGCGTCGGGCTCTGTGCTGACGGCTCGGAGCCTGGAGCCTGCTTCTGTTTCTGTGTCTCCCTCTCTCTCTGCCCCTCCCCCATTCGCGCTCTGTCTCTCTCTGCCTTTCAAAAATGAATAAATGTTAAAAAAAAAAATCAAAATGCATTTATTATTATTCTGAGCACTCTTAAGGACCCTAACAACATACAAGTGATCAAGATACAGCTTGCTTGCAAAGAATCAAGACTTACGGGGAATAACATATAGATTGACAACTACCCTTAATAGACGGACCGGCCACAGAGGAATTAGGTACCACGTGAGGCAGAGACACGGATGGGCAATCAGCACCTGAGAGACGGAGAGAGCTGGCATTTGGTTGGAGGCTGGACCTTGTGGGCCGAGCGTTTGCCGAGTGAGTAAATGCTCCATGAAAAGTGCTCCCAGCGCTGGGGTTTGCTCTACTCTTACTTTTCCTTTAATTCCTGGACCATAGAGAGTTAATCAGGCAGCTGTGGTACAGTCTCAACGATCGGGGCTGTTGTCTCCGTTCTCAAAGTCAGCAAAATGGGAGAAGGATGGCGGGAGGCGGGGGTGGCCACGAAAATGCTCCGAAGCCCCGAATAACGTACAAACGCCTCACAGCCACCGCAAGACCGTGCGAAGGGAGGCATCTTTCCTAAACTGATGGTGACGCTAGTATCGAATCTATTTATACAGCTCAGAAAATAAATGCCGCATTAAAAATGTTCACAGCGCTGCCTAATAAATCCGCAGCCCAGCTCAAGTTTGGCTTATGTAAGCCGAGAGGGTTCCTGGCAGACTTCTCCACGATTTCACCCACTTTGTTTGGAAGTGTGAGATATTAATTAAAGAAAAGTGGGATTACAGCATGCAGGCTGATTTGAGCCGGCAGCAGCTTGCTAGCCGTCTGCAATTGGTTAAGACCAAGTCCTTCCTAAATCTCCCCCATGACTTCAAGCCCTACTCCTCCTCTGCTTAGCTCGTTGCTTGAGCTTCTCACCTGCTAGTTGGCCCTCACGACTGGGTCATTGTTCAGGCTCTGTGAAGACCTTTCTCCTATAGTGTTACATTTTGTGTATTTTTTTTTTTTTTTTTTTGGGTGGTGGTAAAATAAGGGGATTGCAAGACAGTTTGTGAGAAAACCGGATCAGATTAGTATATAAGGCAAATCACATTTGATCAAGGAGTTACCTCTCTTTCGAGCCTGAGAAATCCTTTCAGTCCTACATATGACTCTGAGCGAAAAGGCAGTTATGTTTTCAAAACAATTCCTGGAAGTCTTTAGAGGAGGGCATATAACTTTTAGCTCCTTTAGACAGTATCGAGAACTACTCGGCTATTGATAAATTGAGAAATAGTTTGTCTTGGATGATTTATCGGTATCTTTCCTCTTTTTCTGTGGTCTGGCACTGCATATCTGACCCTTCTAGGTAACTGGGTGCCCTCCTGTCCTCTTCCGCCATTTTTCTGCTCTAAGACTCGTATAGCTATTTACACCTTAGTCCGAATGAGTCTTTAAGCAGGTTCTCTGGTCTTTGCAGTACAAGCAGGTTCTCTGGTCCTTGAGGTACTTTCATTTTAAGATTGGATGATAATAAGAATTATCACCTATAAGGAATTTAAAGAGTATTATTACTCTGGTAATCCACTGTTTCTTACACTAGGGGTGCCCTTACCATCTTCACATGAAGTAATGTGTTAGAAAAGGCTGCTAAATCAGTCCATGGGGAAGACTGCTCCTGCCTTTATTCTTCATTAACTATAAATGAAGCCTATCTTCGAGGTTGGGGGGTGGATGCCTTGGCATCCGACTTCCCCACCCCACTTAGAATCTATGAGTGAAATTTATTTTTATATATTTTTATAGAGATGTAATTTACATATCACAAAATTTACCTTTTTTTAAAGTGTACAATCCGGTGGTTTTTAGTATATCCACAGAGCTGTACAACAAAAAAATGTTCACCGCCCCGAAAAGAAACGCCATCGGTATCCGTAAGCACCATCCCCCATCTTCCCTCCTCCCTTCGTCGACTTTCTGTGTCACCGTGTCTATTCCGGGAATTTCCTATATACAGAATCATATAATATAGGCCCTTTTGTGACTGGTTTCTTTCGCTTAGAATAACGTTTGAAGGTTCATTCGTGTTGTAGTGCACATCCATACTTCATTCCTTTTTATAGCTAAATCATACTCCATTATACGTATATATCATATCTTATTCCTACATCAGTTGATGGACCTTTCCACTTTTGGACTACTATGAATAATGGTGCTATGAATATTCATGGACAAGTTTTTGTGTGAATATATATCTCAATCCTATTTGGGAAGTTTTTACCCCTAAGCAATTTTTACACCCATATCCTTAATTAGGTTATCACCTCCCCGAGGTAACATATTTTATTCTTGTTAATATCACCGGTGTTTGGCTCTGTCCCCTGAATCCAAGAAGTACTCAGAAAGTGCTGATGGTGATAATTCAAAGGGGATAATTCAAAATGCCTAACGATTCAGGGTTTCTACAGGACCTTGAGAACTCTTTTGGTCCTGCCAATTATATTGTGATGGCTGTCCACTGGGGGTTTGGCCGGATATAAAGTTTCACCCCCTGCACCTGCAAAAAAAGAAAAGCCACCCTTCATATGAAGCTTTTCCCAAAGCTATTCTATAGGATTAGTCTTTAAATTTGTTTACTCATTTGACACTGAATTTGTACTTTAACCAAGGATTTAGGCTCATTGGACTTGCCTTGTAGTTCTCTCTCTCTATGTGTGTATTACCCCCACTTGATGACAAGGCTTGCAAAGTCAAGGATTCTTTATTACTCATCTTCCATCCCAGGGACCAGCCTAACAGCCTGTGTCATTGGAGCTGTGCATTAATTGCTTGTTAACTAGAATGTTATACGGAGCCAGATGGCCATCTAAAAGGAGAGGTGTAAAAAATGCTAACCAGTCATGACGGGAGCCTCCAGAGAATCCTCCTGGTTCCTGGAACATACGGTGTGGACTTTTAAGGTTCTCCTGGGCGAGAGGCCCAGAAGATGAATGGATATGATTGAAATCAGTGCCGGATGAGAAAACTTGAGTCATTCCACACATTCCCTGTTTTCGCTGGGAAAGCGCGCTCCAGGCTCGCCCCTGTCTACATCACTGCGCCCCAGGGATTATCCTCTTTCTGATCTCAAGCCACCTCCTCCTCCAGGAGGCTTTTGGCGTGGTGTAGAGTTCGGCTTGCGGCCTCCAGAGGCAATCTGTCTGGTTTAAATTCTGGCTCTGTCACGTGCTAGCCACGAATAAATTATTTAATTTCTCTGTGCTGTACTTTCCAGATCCAAAACACAGGGAGAGCGGTGGCCCTGGTCTTACAAAGCTGTGGTAAGACTCTGGGGCGTGCCCACACTGGGCAGTTTGGTAGTTAATTGTTCTCTAATTTTTCTGATGGAGTCATTGCACTTGGCCTCCAGTCACTTTCCTGGCCGTGTCACCTATCCCAGAACACATTTGGAAGCCAACAGGCAAGCAGGTGACAATATCACACACATCACCATCAAGATAACTGGGCATCCCACATCAATGTCATGGAACCCTGGGCTGGAAACTAATGGGCTTCGGTCACAAAATCTCTCACACCTGTAGCCTATTAACTCTTAGTTTATGTAGGTTAAAAAAAATTTTTTTTTAATGTTTATTTTTGAGGGAGAAGGAGACAGAGTGTGAGTGGGGGGGGGGGGGGGGGGGGGAGGGCACAGAGAGAGAGGGAGACACAGAATCCGAAGCAGGCTCCAGGCTCTGAGCTGTCAGCACAGAGCCCGATGTGGGGCTCGAACCCACGAACCGTGAGATCATGACCTGAGCCGAAGTCGGACGCTTAACCGACTGAGCCCCCAGGTGCCCCTAGTTTAAGTATGTTTAGAACAAGCTGCGTCATCTGCTTTCCCGGCCCACAGAATAAACGCAAGCAGTCCGGGAGCATTTTGTGTAGGAGGAAGGGGTTTTCTGGGTTTCAGTACTCTTTAGGAAATACACAGAGTGGCGAAAGAATGCCCAGAGCCATGACCCGAGTAAGAAGAGTTTAAGAAGGCGAGAACGTGTTAGCAAGCTTTGGGAAGATGATGATTAACATCATTTTAAAATTAAACCTACAGAACAGTACCTTCTCAAATGACATCAGGTAAACAAGAGCAGTATGTCAGTTTTCCTTCCTTTAGCCACGTCATAAGCTCTTGTGAAAGGGTTTTAGATCCTGTATTTGTGCGTGTGTGTATGTGTGTGTGTCCACAACAGCTCCTAAGTGGACATTGATTACTCAGAGAAACCTGTTAACTGTCGAGAAGACAAGATTACATTGAAAAGGCCCACAGCTTGGCTTTAAAATGGCTCAGCACAGGGCCACCCCATAGGGACAGCTGGGTCACTCTGTGGCCTCCAGCCCCACCTTTGCTCACATTCATCCACCTAGAAATGGATTGGAATGAACATCCAGGGCAGCTCTGGAAGGAAAGAGGTCACAAGTGGCATTAGGCACTGAGGATGGGTGTAGGTGTGGCTGGGGGTGGGCAGTGAGGAGGGTCTGTCCCACGCACTTTGCTCTGGGGAGATTATGTAAGGCACACGCCTTTTTTATTTTATTGTAAATTTTATTTATTTATTTATTCCTAAATTTACATCCAAGTTAGTTAGCATTTAGTGCAATAATGATTTCAGAAGTAGATTCCAATGATTCAACCCCTATGAATAACACCCAGTGCTTATCCCAGCAAGGGTCTTCCTTAATGCCTCTTGTCCATTAAGCCCATCTCCCCATCCACAACCCCTCCAACAATCCTCAGCTTGTTCTCTGTATTTGAGTCTCTTATGGTTTGTCCCCATCCTTGTTTTCATATCAGTTTTGCCTCCCTTCTGTCCATCTGTTTTGTATCTTAAATTCCACATATGAGTGAAGTCATATGATATTTGTCTTTCTCTGACTAGTTTCACTTAGCATAATACCCTCTAGTTCTGTCCATGTAGTTGCAAATGGCAAGATTTTATTCTTTTTGATTGCCGAGTAATATTCCATTTTATATATAAACCACATCTTCTGTATCCATTCATCCATCGATGGACATTTGGGCTCTTTCCATACTTTGGCTGTTGATAGTGCTGCTATAAACATGGGGGTGCATGTGTCCCTTCGAAACAGCACTCCTGTATCCCTTGGATCAATGCCTAGTAGTGCAATTGCTGGGTCATAGAGTAGCCTTTTTTTTTAAAGTTTATTTATGTATTTTGAGAGAGAGAGACAGAGACAGAGAGCGCTCGGGCGGGGAAAGGTCAGAGACAGAGGGAGAGAAAATCCCAAGCAGGCTCTGCACTACCAGCACGGAGCCTGACATGGGGCTTGAACCCATGAACTCTGAGATCATGACCTGAGCTGAAGTCAAGAGCCGGACTCTCAACCGACTAAGCTACCCAGGTTGCGTGTTCTGCGGCGTCTCAGGAGACACACGTGCCTCCCCCTGTAACCCGGGGGGTGATGCCCCTTAAGTGTCCCTCACCCATGTAGTGGAATCATCTGGGAGTGGCCATTAGAATGCAGATTCCAGGGCCACACCCTGGACCTACTGAATCAAAATCAGTTGAGTCATGGGTGGGGAAACTTTGGAATCGCCCCGAGGCTTCCTTTTGGGAAGAAAGCCCTTGTGCGGGAGGGGCCCCAAGGCAGAATCTTCCTAACAAGCCCCACCATCCCAACTGATTCAGTTGCAGGCAGAACACTGGGGAGGGAGAGAGGGCCGGCTGCTGGCTCACCCCTGAGAAAGAAGTGGAAGCAAGGAGTTCTATGAGGTGGGTTAGGATTTAGCTCATCCCATCAGGGGCTTAGGGCCTGGTGGCCCAGGTCTGTCCATCTATCTAATGTTAGTTTTTATTAGCATTGCAGTGTAGACTTTTTTTTTTTTTGAGAGAGGGAGATTGGGGGAAGGGCAGAGAGAGAGGAAGAGAGAGAATCCCAAGCAGGCTCCACTCGGAGCCCAAGTTGGGGCTCGATCTCACGACCTTGAGATCACGATCTGAGCCAAAATCAAGGTTGGATGCTTAACCAACTGAGCCACCCAGGTGTCTCTTGGTGTAGACTTTCCAACCAAAAATGGGTTTCAAAGCCATGTGTCCACCCACATTGTTGGTTGCCTGACAGTTTGACATGGATGGTTTTGTATTTCTTTTACTGAGGTGTCTTGGTTTCTTACCTATAAAGATTTAAAATTTATATATATATGTATGTAGTGTATACATAATTTATAATAATTATAAAATATATTTTATATAGTGTATATATAATAATTTATAATAATTATAATTTATAATATTTATAATTATTTATAATAATTATAATATATAATAATTTATTTATAATAATTATAAAATATATTTTATATAGCTTATATATATAATTTATATAAACATGTATTTAAAATGCACCATTATATATTTATTATATATTATTAAAGATATTATATACTTATCATATATTTATTTAAAATATATTATTTAAGGGGCGCCTGGGTGGCTCAGTCGGTTAAGCGTCCGACTTCGGCTCAGGTCACGATCTCGCGGTCCGTGAGTTCGAGCCCCGTGTCGGGCTCTGGGCTGATGGCTCGGAGCCTGGAGCCTGCTTCCGATTCTGTGTCTCCCTCTCTCTCTGCCCCTCCCCCGTTCATGCTCTGTCTCTCTCTCTCTGTCTCAAAAATAAATAAACGTTAAAAAAAAAATTTTAAATATATTATTTAAATTTATGTTTATTATAAAAATATAAATATCTATAGTAAATATATAAAGTATATTCAAATAGCAAATATATGCTTATATAAGTATATATGTATCTAATAAACACAAATTTATGTAAATATATAAAATTTATTTATTTTCCACACTTCTATTGTTTTTAATAAAAGTGACAGGCTCATTGCAAAAAAGTATGCTCTTATAAGTATACATTTATCTAGTAAACATAAATTTATGTAAATATATAAAATTTATTTATTTTCCACACTTCTATTTTGTTTTTAATAAAAGTGACATGCTCACTGCAAAAAAAAAAAAAAAAAAAATTTCAAACGTTACAGAAATGCTTCTCCCACATGGCCAATCTTGGTCCTACTTCTCAGAGATGGTTCTTATTAAGAACTAGATCTAAGTTCATCGAGACTGAACAAAAAGGCATTGTCAAAGCAGCAGCAGACCTAACATTGACTGAGTGCTCACGACCTATCAGGCAGTGAGCTAGGTGCTGTACGAATGTCACCCATTTAAACCTCATAACAAGCCTTCAAGGTAGGTATTTTTCATTAGAGCTGGGAAAGTTGTGTACACACACATACATATACATGAATACCAATACTTTAGTTTTGCGAAAATGGGACAATGTTATGCCTACTGTTCTGCAACTTGCTTCTTTCGTTCTTACTATATTGTGAACATCTTTCCATGACTGCACATGCCGAACAGTTAACACCTGCAGAGTTTTGAATTACATGAGGTCATCCCAATGAAGCAATCCCTGAAGAATTTTTGTATTATTACAGACAATGCTACAGTGAGCATTAAAAAATAATTTTTGTATATTTGTGTGAGTAGTTCTGTAGCACAAATTTCTGGGAAATAGAAACAGGAGGTTGCATAAGGTTGTACATTACGTTGCACACCTTAAACTGATACAGTGCTATATGTCAATTACATTTTAATAAAGCTGGAAAAAAGGCAAAGTCTTAACTTCAATCCAGCTTTAAAAAAGAAACAGTAAGGGGCACCTGGGTGGCTCCGTTGGTTAAGCGTCCGGCTTCTACTCAGGTCGCGATCTCACAGCTTGTGAGTTCGAGCCCCATGTTGGGTTCTGTGCTGACAGCTCAGAGCCTGGAGCCTGCTTTCAATGGTGGGTCTCCCTCTCTCTCTGCCCCTCCCCTGCTTGCTCTCTGTCTCTGTCTCTCCCTCAAAAATAATAAGCATTAAAACACTTTTTTAAAAAAAGGAACAGTAAACTAAAAATTTGTATATGTTCTGTACAATCTGGAAAACAGAAAATGAACTGTATTTGAATGTTTCTTCTATCTGCACAAGGTCTTTTCAAACCTAAATCCAAATACAAAGTGAGGAGCAGGACATCTGTTTCTCAGAGCTGGTTTTAGATTCTTGGTCTGTCACTAAACAGCTATGAAACTGGGAACTACAAAGGAAGTATATTGTTACTATTATTATTTTTTAAAACATAGCATGTTATATGAGTTTCAGGTGTCCAACCTAGTGATCCAACAGTTCTATACATTATGCCGTGCATACCACATAAATGGAGTCACCACCTGACATCATGCAACGTTATTGCAATGTTATTGACTATATTCCCCACGCTGGATTTTTCATTCCCTATTTTATTTTTTTAATTTTTTTTAACGTTTATTTATTTTTGAGACAGAGAGAGACAGCATGAACGGGGGAGGGGCAGAGAGAGAGGGAGACACAGAATTGGAAGCAGGCTCCAGGCTCTGAGCCATCAGCCCAGAGCCCGACACGGGGCTCGAACTGACGGACCGCGAGATTGTGACCTGAGTTGAAGTCGGACGCTTAACCGACTGAGCCACCCAGGCGCCCCACATTCCCTATTTTATAACTGGAGGGTTGTACCTCTTAATCTCCTTCACCTACTTTGCCTGTCCCCCCCCATCACCTCCACTCTGCAGCCACCATTTTGTTCGCTGTATGTATGAGTCTGCTTCTGTTTTGTTTGTTTGTATTAAACGTTTGGGGCCTTGACGTCTTCCTGCACAAAAATGACAGCATAGTAAGATATATTTTCTGAAGCCTCCCTTTGCTCCAACGTTCCCGGATTCGATTAGTCCTTTCGCTGCCTTTGTCTTCCTACTTATGAAAAAAGATTTGACGTTTTTGGCCTTGTAGGATCAATTGGTTAATGCGCCAATCAGTTACGACCTTTCAAACGTAGAAGTGCTAAGTTGTTGCCTTATTACTTGTAGAGAAAACAGACCTTTGCTGTATGCGACCTAAAACCGCTTCAAATTCTAGAATAGTTTCTGGGTCTTTAAGAAAACCAGATGATTATTGAAGCCAAGGGGCCACCCTGCCTCAGCATTTTGGACCATGGGTGGGTGTGATGAATAGGGGGAGGTGTTTGGGAAGGCTGATATGGTATCACGTCTCTCGGGAATCTTGCCTTCCTGGAAAGAGCGTTTCCAACTGTATGTTCCCTAACAAAGAAGGGATTGTGCGGACCATGACCTCAGAGAACACACAGTGCATTTCAGATGAGGGACTTAACAATCTCTGTGGTGTGTGGGACAACGTCTGAGCTAACAAGGCCTTACATTTTCTCTGCGTTCCACAGTCATCATCCCCCTGGGCCCTCTCAGCATCCCTGATGAGTAGCCAGAGAGGTGATAGTTTTCCCCGCCGTTAAGGGGTAGGTACGGAAAATCAGAGAGGAGTGCTGATGTGCGTTATCTCACGCGGCGGTGAGAGGGAGAGGCAGGGCCCCAGCAGAGTCTAGGGCCCACCCTTGCTCCTCAGCAGTGGGTCCTGTCGTGTGACTCTCCAGTTCGTTGGTGTTGACGCTTTTTAATGGCTGGACTCCTCTTCAGGGTCTTCTCCAGTCCAGACTCACCCAGTCGACAAGGTACAACACCTTTGTATTTTAAGGGGCACGTACAGCCGACAGCATGGAATTTCTCTGAATTTGGGATCCGGCCGATGGTGAGTTTTATTTTCTAAAACACAAGTAAGAAGGAAATGAAGCGAGGAAAGATTTTCCTTCGTTGTTTGCTCTTGGTCTGTCCTCATTAGCACCGTTGGAAACTGGTTTGGGAGAAAATCCTACAATGAACCATAACATCTGGGCCAGAGGAAGCCAGGGTGACCTGTATACTTAGGTGGAAGATGGATTTTTATTCCCTGGCAGCCCCTGGCCTGAGCCTTTAGGGAAGATTCCAGAGAACACCGATGATCCCAGATGGGCCCAGTTGTACCAGGAAGTAAAAGCCTCTTGAAACTAGAGGATCCAGATGAAACCAGACAAAACCAGCCCCTGACAAGATCAGGGGGAAATTGAAGTTTGATGGGTTTGCCCTGTAATCTAGCATCTCCTTCTTCTTCTTCTTTTTTTTTTTTACACACACCTCTTCTCCCCTCCTTTCAAACTCTCACATTGTCCCTACCCTGTCCCCAAGCCGACCTCCTTGTCTCTCAACTGTAGCCCAACAGGAGGGAAAGTAAATCTGATTGGTCTGAATGCTCTACGACAAATGGCCTGCCCTTCCTGTGGTTCCACATCTCCCCTCTTCCAACATTCTCTTCCCTTCCGGGGACCAGCTATTTGAATTTTTTTAAAGAATTGGCCATTCATTTTAATATAAACAATAGTCAGGAATGGTGGGGTGGGAAAGTAGAAGGTTTTTCTTCCAGATAACCATTTGGGTGAGCACCTCGTGTTTCTCCATAGCATCTAATTGTTCTCCAATAGGAAGGGGCAGGCCGACCCAGCCCAGGAGAAATGCTATTGTCCCCTCCCACATACACGATTCCACTGTCCAGAAAGGCAGTCTTGATATACTGCAGCCAACGTTGCCCAGGTGAAATTCCTGGATCCAGGTAAAAATCCTTTTTTGGTTTTGGAGCTGATGCCTGGATCTTTGAGGTCAGAGTATCTTTTGGTAACTTTTGGAAGGATCCGGAAGATTGTATAGGGCACGTGGCCTCAGGGTGGCTTTTTGGCAACGGAAATATATTAGAATTACCTGATTGTTGGACTGAGCCCCTGAAATCTACTTCTCTTCCACCACACAAACTCCTACCTGGTCTTCAAAACCCGAGCGAGACACTACCTTCTCTGAGACACCTTCCTAGACTTCCTCAGATAGATTTACTCCTTTCTTTCTGCTTCACTGGCCCTCTGTCCACATCCTAGGGCATATACCTTATTGTAACCAGCACACAACATGCCTGTTTGATCCATACTATGTGAGCTCCTCAAGCCTAGGCTGAGGCCATTTTTGTAGCTCTAGGACTTAGCTCAGTACTAAAGGAGATGTGCATAAATGGCGAGTGAGTGAATGAATGAGAATGAGTCCTTGCTCCACAACTATTTATGTATCTTTGGCAATTCACTCATCCTTGGCTGCTTTTCCCATAGAGGTAATAGGAATAGCATGGGGTAATTGTGTCAGGCAGGAGAGATAAGACCTATGTAATCAGAAACCTTCAGAGCTGGAAGAAATTTGAGAGATCACTTAGCACAGCAGTTTTCAGGAGTTTTTAAAAATTTAATTTTACTTATTATTATGATTGTTTTAGAGCAGAGAGAGAGAGAATGTGAGCGCGACTGGGAAGAGGGGCAGAGGAAGAGAGAGATAGAATCTCAAACAGGCTCCATGCCCAGTGCAGAGCCCAACATGGGGCTCGATCCCACGACCCTGGGATCATGACCTGAGCCAAAATCAAGAGGCGGGTGCCCAACCAACTGAGCCACCCAGGTACCTCAGTTTTTAGGATTTCAAGACAAGGAAATGTTTCTTCAAAGAGAGCTAACAGAGCCAACATCCAAAAAACATAAATGATAAACGTAGATTGCTCTCATCGAAGTCTTACATATTGTCCCCTTCTTTACCTCTTCCTCAAGTTCCTGTCGCTTAGGGACCCAAGAAGCACAGTTTGAAAACCAACTATCTTCCTGTAGAGAGAAAAAGCTGAAGCCAAGAGAAGAACGTGATTTTCCCAAGGTCATGTAAAAAATAAACACAGGCCAGGGAGGGAATTTACCACAGGGAGACTATACGCACAGGCAGAACCATGGCTAGCCCTTTAAAAACATACATAGTTTGTACACGCTCGCATGTTTTGTTTCCTTCTTACAATAACTCAGTGAGGAAGGTACAGCTAGGTCAATTTCGGAGATGAGGGGACTGAAGTGTGTAAAGCTGAACCTGGCCAATGTTCCCCAGCCAATCAGAGAAGTAAAAGCACAGATAACTCTATGAGTACCTACTAGGTGCCAGTCACGTGTGTAAGCATGCTACACATATTATCACATTTAATTCTCCAACAACTTGTATTATCCTTACCCCCAATTTTGCAGAAGAGAGAGATGAGGCACAAACTGACTTAAGGTGATGCAATGCAAATCCTGAGCCAATGCGATTCCATTGTAAACTCTTTCCACCACATCATGCTGTGTATCCGAGGTCCTGGACCCCGATGCTCAGTCTCTTAATCCGGAGCCCTCTCCAAATATCACTTTATATGAAAGAATTTTGAAAGGGTTCTACAGTCACAGTCTGTTATTTGCATGCATTTACATGAACCGTTCAGGCTCCACCCAAGACCTTGATCTTATTCTTGGCCAGAACTGGTCAGCAGGACTCACCTCCTTCTGGACAGACCGACTGAGAAACAAGGAAGCCTCCTCCAGGCCCTGGGGCATCAGGTCATTCACAGCCAAGATGTGATCTCCGTGAAAAAATAAACATCCCAGGTGCCGGGGGCCTTGCCACTGAGCCACACTGCAATGGAACACAGCGTTCAACACAAGTGTGAGACTGTGCTCGCAGGACACAGACTGGGGTTCCCTCATTACCAGCTTCTTCAGCTATGTTACACCCCATCTGAAGTAGACAAACTGCATTTTCTGCTTGAATATTCTTTCGTCTGTCACCTCTGTTGGACCTGCCCTCCAAAGCCAACTCTAATCATACCACCTCTAATGGCCCTCCTACATTCCTCTTCCTTTAATTAACCCCCCATCCCTGACTTCTATTGCACTAGGCGAGCACCCATTTATTGTGTATTTAAGTACAGTGCATTTTATGTTTGCTTGTTTATGTGGCTGTTTTTTTTTTTTTTTTCACCAGGCTATGAGACCCCAGAAGTAGAGTGCTACCTTCAAAAAAAAAATTTTAGACCCATATAACTCCAAGGAAACAGAAGGCGTTTAATAAGTGCTTATTGCAAGTGAGCACATGATGATTACACAATGACTATCTAGTGACTCTCTAGTGAGCCTCTTAGATGGTGGGAAATTTGGAAAAGTGGAAGAGTTGTTTACTGCCCTCTTATAGAATGAATAAGCCTTTTACGTTAAAGGACTTTCTCCCCTTGTGAAAATGTAATCTTCCTTCAGAATAAACTATGAAGTTTTTAAAAGAATTTAGAATCAAATTAAACGGTGCTGATTTTAAGAAGATTCTCTCTTTTGTGTCTGTCCCAGACCAACAGGTGTCTCAAAGCCTCAGACCTTGGTGTGACCATTTGTTTTAGACCTTAGATTCTTGTTGACTTCACTAACTTTTCGTTTATCAAACGGTCATTGCTCATTGATTGGGAATGATTTCCTTGGACCATACCTATTCCTTCCGGCTCTTCTTTACCTTCCAAAAATCAGAAATGGGTACTGGACTTTTGGGTACTCCACTACCAACCCACTTCCCAGCTGATCCTCTTACACAGCAATACCTTCATTTCTGCCTCAACCAAAGATCTTTTGTGAGAACAACTCAACAGTCCAAGCTGTCTGATCGGTTTTGCCACATACAGTTTCAGGATATAATCGTTGTCTGCCTATCTCCCAACCCCATTTATAATCAAGAGCCCTCAAATCTCCAACCTACCATATCCGTCCTGCAGCTTCCGTGAGACTAAGATAATTTATGACGTCAGAAGGAGAAAGGAACACATTCAGTTTCTCCACCTGGCTTTCATCAGGGATGTTACTACGAGATAAGATGTTTATAAAAGTCACCTCAGGCAGCTCTGAGCTGGACATTCCGACTAGACTTTACTTCCTACCTCTAGGATGGTATTTCCCAGTTAAAAATTGTCCAAGACATTGGGAGAATATGAATTTAAGTTACTCATTAATGCCCTCCCGCACCCCTCTTGGGATGTGCTAATGGATGGCAGACAATGGGAAAAGAACAAAAAATGGACTAAACTGATTATATATCACACCAGTCTGCTTATTTCTCCACTGGAAATGATTCCATAGAAGAATATACTGGAAAGACTTAAAACTGAGAACAATTTCATCAAATGCCCTTGACATCACTTAAAACCTAAATCTTCCCCTCTTATTCTATAACCAAACCTCATGCAACTCGCCCATAATTTTAACCATAGACGTTGGGTGACATGCTACCCAGGTCAGCGTGATCCAGAGTTCCAGGGCCCGAAAGACTAGCCAAGGGATAATTTTTAGAAATATTTGGAAATGCTACCCACAGCCCAGGGGACTGCTTTGCTTCCAGCTCTGTTACTCATTGTCCTTGGCCACCACTCGGTAAGAAGAGGAAGCTAGTCGGACTGTTGGCCAACTTGAAGATTTTTAGGAACCATTTAAACTTGAATTCTGAGTTAAAAAGGAAGGCTGTGTTGCTCTAAGGGCGCATAGTTTTAGAAAATAAAACTTTACTTGATTAGTATAGATAATCGCACAACAGTAAGTGAGGCCAACCCCTTTTTGTCATTCATGGTCTGTGCTTCCATATTGGCAGGTGGAAGACAAGAGTCACTTTGTGAGCCTTGTTCTTGCAAGTGAAGCCCCCCGTTCTGGATCTCTGGAAGGGCCTGGGATCCCTCTTTGCTATCAGCAGACTTGTGGGATGTCTCTCTGAAAAAACTAGAAAATCAGAAGTTAATACAATACCCTTTGTCACCATGTTTATTTACAACTTTCTTTGGTGGGTGAATCGGATTTCAGTAGCTAGGAGCCATGTGAAAACTAACAAGGTCTTCAAGTATGCCCAGCCCTCATAATCACAGCCACAGTTAGAATCAAATCCAACAAACTTCCCTTCTGAAAATGGATATGGAGTCAAAATAACCCTTTCCATTGGAAGGGCTTGAAGGACAGAAGTGAGGATGAGACATCAATTCAGAATAGAAAATAAGTTCCCCAGGAGACAGAAAATGACCCGAGGGGGTCACTACATGGGTAGTGAAAGCATTTCGGTGGGTTGAGAAAAGCATTCTCACTTCTTTTTTTGAGATTGCGGAATAATGTGTTGAATTTGGTCTATGGTGATGTTTTTGAATAACTGTATCAACAGTGGTTGTTCTATAAGAGTACATTAGCCGGAATCAATTTTAAGAACATGACAGTTTTACGTACCAGGATTTCATTGGCATGTAATGATGTTCATTTGTCTCCGAGAACTGTTCTGGACTACCAGGTTCAGCAGGTTGACCAGAATCATTGGAAGCAATAAGACTATCCAACTACAGACAAGAGGGATAAGTGTAAGGATGCAAGGCTACCAATAACCGGGTAGCTTTTTATCCCTTACGTGATGGCTCTGGGCCCTCAAAGGGTCAGTACATCCACCGCCGGATGAGCAGTGGTGCTCATGCTGGGAGGCTGAACTGGGAAAGCTTCTGACTGACTCAAAGTCTGTTTTCTCCTCCTGGATTCCCCGTGTTTCCGATACGGTGTTTTATTGGACTAAATTGCTATTTATTTTTCTGTTTCGTCACTAGGCAACTTAATGATATGCACTCTTTCTCCCGACTGGTGCTGCTGTAGAGACGTGTCACCAGGCTGGGTCAAAGCTGGCCTCAGGCCACCGTGCTCACAGGCTAGCCAACTTGCGTCAAGGGGCTGCGGAAGTCCTAGAAAAGACCTTGCCCTTGGGAGGCTCTCGGCTAGCCCCTCACTACTAAGGCATTTGGGGGACTGGTTGCTCAAAAACCCTCAGGGCTTTTAATCGCCTGCCTGGCAGTTGAATCATTAACCCATATTTGGAAACATTCCTTCCAGCCAAGCCGGTCTTCCCGCTGCTCACCTACAAACGGTGCTCTTCCAGAGCCAGCTTTCAGGCCACTTGTGTCACCTGGAGCCCCCCCTTTCCTCTCTGGCCTGATGAAGCTGTGTTCGGGCCTTATGAGGTCCCGCAGCCCCCTCTGACCCCCTCAGCCAACGCCAGTCTCATCCTTCTCTGAACTGTCACTGCATAGTTTTGTACTTACTTTTGGCGGGGGGAGTATTTTTTAATGGCCTTTTCTTTCTGTCTGGAAATCCCCTCCCCGCTTCCCTTCCCTCATGCACTCCAGGCATTTATCGGCGTCTCTCTTCGGCACAGAGCCCTTTCTGTCTTGTATCACGGCCTCCTTCTTTTCAAGGGTCAGCACCGCGAGCACATCACCTGTGCCTGATTCACCACCGAGCCCAGCCTCCTGCCTCAGGAACAGCACGCAGCAGGGACCCGGCAAATATCCGTACAAGGAAGGAAGGATTAGTGGATGGAAGGGGTTACCTGTGAAAGAATACTTTGAGGACTAATATAATGACTCTCTTCTTCTGTATCTTCAGTAGTCTCTGACAAGAAATCATGTGGCAGATGAGCTTGTCCGAGTCCTGGAGAATTGTTTTCCATGAAATGCTGAATAAAGAGAGGAAGACAATTAATTCTATTCTCTCCCTCTCTCTCTCTCTCTCTCTCTCTCTCTCTTTTTTTTTTTTTTTTTTTTTTGCAAGAGACAGAATTAAACCACATGCTTTCTGGGAAGCCATATTAGATTAATTAAGTTGAGAAGATCGGAAAATTTCCCAAGGTTACATGCAGAAGTCCACACAACTTGAACTCGCCTCTTGAGTCTGGGTCACCTTGATGAGGTAAAAATTCAAGCCCGTATTTCAGGCTGTTCTCTACCATTGGGACCTGTAACTTAGAACAAGCAGTTCTCTCAGGGGCGGGTGGTGGGGGAGGGTATATTCCAAGGCGCTAAGGTCTGCCACTGAGTCCCCCCACTCCCATATACTAGTTTTCACCCGGGGCCACCTGGGAAGATAATCAGCCCACGGTCAGGGCACCACACCTTTCCTCTTCCTGCTCAATATTCCTCTTTTGTGTTCTGCTTACACACTTCTATTGTTTCCATAGCAATGCAATTTGCTAATGTTGGTCATGTGATCATATGAATTACAGTCTACAAGGTAATGTAGGTTTAAGCAACTACCACCTTCCCTCCCCAGTGGATACAAGATCCTCTACTAAAGCAGCTGCTTTGCATGGCAGGAAAATTGTTACAAGTACAACTTAATTCTTCCAAGAACAATGCCTGTGAGCAAGGGTTTTGAAAAGAACTTGAATGTTTTCTAGGAAGTCCTTGAAGGGAAGTGATTTTAAAAACAAAATGTTTTCAATGGTGTCTATTTTTCTAGTGCCAAGATCATGAAGCCAGACCGTGGTGAGCTGGGGGTGAAGAACGGTTCCCACAACAACGACAATGACAACCACCATCACCACCACAAAACCCAACAAGGTAGATGGTACTCTTAACTGGAGCTGACTGAAAAATCTCCGAATTCGAATGCAAAGTGTGAAAAGGCAAGACGACCAGTAACGTTATCTTTCGAAAAGCAGGGGGTAGGAAAGCTTTTAACATAGTTGGAGAGCTCCCAACTAGATAAAACAGCAGGTTATGCCATATTAAGATGTGCTTGGCACCCAGGGAGAAGGAAAAGTCAATGGTTACATCTCTAACGGACGAAATGGTATCCACGGCAGGAGATAAAAAAAAACTACCCAACCACTAGGTCCGTTAATCCAAAGTTGGGAAGACTGAATCCAAGAGAGCTGAGAGCACAATCACAAATCACTTTCAAGAGCCAGATGTATTTTTTTCTTCAAATGGGTTTCATTAGAAATGAAGTCACACACACACACGCGCACGTGCGCACACACACACACACTTAAGAGGAAGCAAGATCGATCTGGGTAAATGAAAAAGATGAATAAGAACCTTGGTTTTACCCCAGAAATATAGACGGTATGGCAGGAGACCGAGTGGTGTGTTGGGAATCTTTTTTACAGAGGTAATCTGCACCCTTTGTGTGAAAGGAAGGAAAAGGTTGCCAGCCAGGCTTCTGTTTAGCTGGAGGGTTCTCCGGCCAACATACCCAGATGCATGGTGAGGCGCACCCAAAATGAATGAATACATTTCCAGGTAGGCAGGGCAAGCAGGAAGGCTCATTTGTGGTATAAGAAACAGACTAAATATAGGATAAATACTAAGGCTAAGATCATGACGGTGGGTTAGGCTTAGAGGAAGGTGTCAAATACATGGGTAATACTTTGGAAGCATCAGCAGACTCCCAGGCAAGGCGTCGAGAGAGAGAGAGAGAGAGAGAGAGAGAGAGAGAGAGATGGAAATCCGATTACCATGTCTGGAAGACTATTTCTTGGTGGGGTGGGGTTGACAGCCTCTGACGCGCTGGAAGGACCAAGGAGAGGACTGGGGTCTGAAGAAGGCCTTTTACCACCCAGGGAGAATTTCTCCTGCTTATGGAAGAGGAATATTGCAATCAGGGCACAATCCATGTCTTACCTGGACCGAAGCAACAGCCTCGTCGCTGGGCTTCCCGCCTTCACTCTTTTCCGCTAACATTTATCCCCCCAGCCAGCCTTCTCTCACCAAGATACAAGGTGATCATAGCTCTCTCCTGTTTCCAAGCCCTTGAGGACTCTCAGCCTGGGCTTCCGATGTCCTGAATTTCCCTCCACCTGTCTTTTTGACCCTGTGCCACTATTTTCTGGTCATTTGGGTCTACCATAGACACACCTCGCTTTCCTTCCTCCACGGCCTCTGCCCTTGCTGTGGGCACAGAACAACTTGGAGAAAACATGTCAAAATGATACCTATACACTGAGTTTCATTTATAAAGGTCTACCCTCATAAAGGACTTGTGTAAATCAGCGAAGGTTCTCGGGAAGTAAATTAAAAACCTAAAGCTACTAGCCCTTACATTAAAGAGAGATTCCACTGAAAACGCAAGAGATATGAAGAGCCTTTGTACAGACACCAGCCTAGACTTACTCACTGAAAAAGGTAGCTGTTATGCACCTTGAATAACAATGATGGGAACTGCTGTAGTCTTAGCTACGCTTAAAAAAGTGCATTTCACTCCTCCGACCCCATAATGAAAATTTGAAGGGTCTGCATTTTAGGTCTCTTGCAAAACACGGAAGTATTTTTCCCTATTGTTCATCACAAAAATAACAAGGATGTACATTTTCTCACTTATTTTTTCCTTGTATTAGTGCCAGTTGCTCAGGAGGAAAAGCAAAAGCTACCATTGTTTCCTTGTGACAGAGGCTGTGTTCGGGTGCCCTGTTATTTTATCGGCAATGTAGAGTCACCTCTGTGTTCTGGCGTGCTGCTTTGACGTCCCAGCAAAATGATAACATGAAGGAGACCCAGTCTTTAATCTTCTCCCTGTTGATAGGAATAAACTTTTCAGTTGGCGTGTGGCAACAATAGCACCTGTGCTCCTTTTGAACCAGAAAAAGATTCTTTTATTAAGGTTGGAACAGGCAGTGGGAGCAGGTACCAGGGAAATAAAGATTTTTCCCGAAGTAGCTTCAATGACCCACTGGCTCCTCACCACCTCCACACTTGCACACTAGAATTAATCTTCCTGCCGCCTCTGCGAGGAAAGCTCAGAGAAATGGGAAGAACAGTCGAAAATAACAGTAGTGATCATAGGGTTGGGACCTTTTGGCTTTGACACTGATTTCTTTTGTGTTCATAAGCGAGCCCCTTAACCCGTCAGCACCATTTTTTGAATAGCTACCCAGGTGTGCCTCCCTTTGGGGGATGCGTGTGTTTATGAAGCCTGTGTTTGAATGAATTTATATAAATCACAACTTTTCTATTGACTTTCATGACAATGTGAAAAAGAAGGCTGTTCGCCTTGAGCTTAATCTGCAGCAGATCAAGGCCCTTCATACTTCGGCGTGAGCGTTCTGTGCCTCCTCTGCCCAGCTTCCTCCCCTGGCCTTGGCCTCTCTGTCAAGCAGCCAATCATCTACAAAGGATCCGTTAGGCACCTTTGCTAACGGGAGCCCCCCTTAAAAACCGAAGACTTCTTCAGGGATGAACATGGCCCCTCCCTAACATATGTAGCTTGTACAGATGTTTGTGTATTGGGTTCTTTTATGTGAAAAGCAACTGGGGTGATGAGGATGGGGGTGTGGGTTGACTGGCGTCCCCTCAAAATTCATCTGTTGAAGTGTCAATCCCCAGTACCTCAGAATGTGACCTTATCTGGAAATTGGGTTGGGTTATTGTAGATGTCATTGGTGAAGATGAGGTTATACTGGCCTCCTAATTCATTATGACAAGCGTCCTTAAAAAAAGTTTGGATGCAGAGACACGCTCACAGGGAGAATGCTGTGTGAACATTGTAGTTCTGCTGACAGAAGCCAAGGAACTACCAGAAGCCAGGAGAAAGGCCTAGAACAGACCTTCCCTAGAGCCTTCAGAAGGAACGTGGCCCTGTGACACCCTGATTTCAGATGCCGGGCCTCCAGAACATACGTGAGACAATACGTATCTGTTGTTCTAAGACATTCAGTTTGTGGTACTTTGTTATAGAAGCCCTAGGGAATGAATACTGTTACTTTCTGAGATGTTTTAACAAATAATGAACACTACCCAGTAATGAACTAATGATGGTGTTGCAGGGGGTGGCCATGGATTTCTGTTCAAAGTCTGTTTATTGGTTATTGGTTTGAGATAGTTTGTCTGCTTGTCTGCTTTTTACTGCGCACACAGGAAACACTGTGTTATCTTACTACTTACCTGTCATGGCCAATGAGGAAATATTCCCTGTTAGTGGTTCTGATGGACATCACCTCATCAGGGTGGCATTTGAACATCTTACATACAGATTGCATTTTTTCATGGCTACTTATGCCAACTTCTACACTGGAGTTTCTGTTAGATATAGACACAAAGTATTACACAGATTCAAACACAATGACTACTGTTTTATATTAAGATGCTAACTGAATAAAATTTAGGTCTGCTTGATCAATGGCTTGGAAATTGTCCAATAATGTTTCAAAATAAGTTTAGATCTGGCTCATTACTGATTGCAAATACTTAGTTCAGCCTCACATTTAATTCAAAAATTCTTATTTCTGTTGAATTCTTTGTCCTACAAACGATCATGTTTCCTAATTTTCATTTTGTACCGAATTTCTTAAAGAGAAGGCCAAAAAAAAAAAGCAAATCTCAATACTTTTTTAAAAATCCATCTTGGGTTTATGAAATGGTGATTTGATCTGCTCTCCCTCATCCGTAAATTAAGCAAATCAAAGTCTTTTGTAACTAAATGCTTATTAATGAATAATTTATGAACTGGTATATACAACTTGAAATAAGTATGTGGCTGTGTTTTACTCAGGATGTTCTTCATTTCAGCTTCTTTTCAGCAACCAGTATTGTAAGCATGAAGGCTTTGGTGCTTTCAGTCAATGATTTAAATTTCAATTTGCATGCCCTGTGTTAGTATTCGTTGTTATACACGTTTTCCGGACTGGATGCGCACCGGTCAATTTCAATGGAACCTCGGCGATGTTCGTCTTTGTAATAGGAGACGTGAAGTCTCCTTCCCCCACTCTTTGACAGAATGAAAAACCGCTTTTTCCAAGAAGACTGAAAAATGAAAACATTTTGCATCTTAGTTGGATCTCCAAGGAAGAGAAGGGATTTGAAAAATGTTCAGGAAGCTAGTGGGAGGCCCGTTAGATCATGGTGCATACTTACAGCAGAGAAGAAAAGCTGAGGAGGTGGTGATTTAATAAAGTAATCTTGTTTGCAGACTTCATTTTCATAATAAAATGTAAATTGTTTGCCTAATAAAAGAAAGTGAACAGACTCAGTTTGTTCCCTGTAGATTTGGGGAAGGAACTGGTTCAGCTGGAAAAAGCTATTTCCCTCTGGAAAGGTCTTCCAATTATTCAGTTATGGAAAAGAACTTCGATCCTAGAGCAGGAAAACAAAGAGCCCAAAGGACCGAGGGCATTATCCTTGTTCGACCAGAGCCAGGACTTCCCTTCAGATGACGTTTAGAAGCTCCTTAACGTCGGGTTCTCATTTCTGGGGCGCACCACTGGCTCTCCAGATGTGAGCAAAGGTTTTTCTCTATTCTTGTCAGAGCACCAGCCACAGGAGCAGAATAATTCTGCCTTGCTCCTTGGCTTAGTAAACAGAAGCAAAAACACCTGCTCTTTTTTTTTTTTTAATTTTTTTTTTAACGTTTATTTATTTTTGAGACAGAGAGAAACAGAGCATGAACGGGGGAGGGGCAGAGAGAGAGGGAGACACAGAATCCGAAGCAGGCTCCAGGCTCTGAGCCATCAGCCCAGAGCCCGACGCGGGTCTCGAACTCACGGACCGCGAGATCGTGACCTGAGCTGAAGTTGGATGCTTAACCGACTGAGCCACCCAGGCGCCCCAAAAACACCTGCTCTTGAAAATGAGGTGGCAGGGTGGTTACATCAAAAGGTTTCCAAAATGTTAACTGCTTCTCCGTAAGGATTGAAATTTAGAGGGTTTTTGTCCCCTGTATTTTCAAAAATGTCTTCAAGAAATATGTACTACTTTCATTATTTAGAAAAATGTCATGTTATTAAAGTTTTTTTGCTTTCACCTCCAGGCTGTAGTTCTAGTTTGCCCATGGTTTTATAAAAAACCGTCTTTACTAAAGAGTTAGAGCTTTTTAATTAAGTGAAAACAGAATCAGGATTAGGTAGCACAACTGATGGGGACATTATGCTAGAATTTAGTATTTCTTTTTTTTTTTTTTTAACATTTTCTTTTAAAAGTTTATTTATTTAACGGGGTGCCTGGGTGGCTCAGTCGGTTAAGCGTCTGACTCTTGGTTTCAGTTCAGGTCATGATCTCACAGCTTCGTGGGTTTGAGCCCATGATCTCACAGCTTCGCGGGTTCAAGCCCTGCGTCAGGCTCTACACTGACAGTGTGGAGCCTGCTTGGGACTCTCTCTCTCTGCCCCTCCGTGATTTGCACTGTCTCTGTCTCTCTCAAAATAAGTAAACTTAAAAGAAAAGGCTTATTTATTTAAGTAATCTCTACACCCAACGTAGGACTCAAACTCATGACCCCAGGATTAAGAGTCAGATGCTGTTCCAATTGTGCCAAAATTACTACATGAATGTAGTAATTCCTAGGCAGCTGTCCTCACTTTGCTTCCTTCCCCTCCTCTGTAGCAACTCTGGCTGCTCCCCACCCCACCCTCCATCCCTTTACATGCACACGTACACACACGGAAAAGGAAACGAAAAACAGAATGAAGCAATATTGCAAAAACAAGTTTTGGCTGGCTCCTTTTTAACATTGTATGGCCATGGACAAAAATCACATATTTATTTACTAAACAAATATTGATAGAGCACCTAGAATCCCTAACTTTCCCTGCTTCCTTATCTGTAAAATGGAGACAATAGTACTGACCACACAGATATGTGGGGAGGACTGAAGGAGTTAATGCATGGAAACCTCTCAGTACTGGGCCTGGCACACAGTAGGGCTGTTATCAACAACAGAGGAAACTTTAGCCTTTATTGTTTGCAGAATAAACCAGTCTCTCATCTGCCTCTAATACAGGTGCTCTTTGGTTGTATTAAATTTAAAAGGTTCAACAGATACAGTATTTTATAAAAATTTGGGCCTAGGAGTCCCTAATAACATCGAATACAATTAGCAGAACCTTAAAGTAAAGTAAGTATCTATGGGTACGTAGCCCAGTTTGTCACTCCCAGGGTGTCTGTCCCCAGTATTCACATCGACTACCAGGACACAAAAACTCTGATGGTGTTTGTTGACCATGGCAATGGTGCTGTATTCTCCAGAACTGAAGCTGAGGAAAATAACCCAGTAAACAATTTGGCTACCTTAATCTGAGTTTACGAAGCCATCGGTACTGAAGCCATCAGTATTCAGCCAATTTACTGGTTAAGGTATGTGAAGTCCAGAAATATTATGCGTCTGCCTCACTGCCCCATTCAAGCAAACTCAGAGGGTATGGTGACAGAAAAACTCTGGCCATGATGACATTGATTGTCAATAAGGGTACTGGGGTTTTTGTCTATAGTAGGATTCTGGGCTTAAAAGTGAGCTACTAGAGACACTTAATGATGAGGTCTTTTCATGCCACCTGGCTTCTGCTTGTATTCCCTGCCTTCATGGAGCTTCCTATCACGTGTGGAAGGTGGGTGATAAACAAGAAACGAAAACAAGCAAGGTAAGTGCCGGTTGTGATACGTGCATTGGAGAGCATGACCAGGGTGATGAGACGGAATAGCCAGGCAGGGAGGCCCCTTGAGGAAGAGGAGTCAGGGGAAACCTTTATGAGGATGAGAAGGAACCAAGCGTGCAAAGAGCCGCGTAGGCAGAGGAAGTAGCATAGTCAAAGGCCCAGGGACAGGAAAGGGGACAGGTGTTCCAGGAAGAGAACAGGAGCACTGAGTGGCTGGAATATAATGAGCCAGTGAGGACTCTAAGAGTGGTCTAAGATGAGGCTAGAGACAAGTTCAGTTGGGCCTGGAAGGCCGTAGGCCAATATAGTGGGTTTGATTTTAAAACCAATGGACAGGACCACCCACTAATTAGCTTTGCCAAACAACAACAACAACAACAACAAAAAACCAGTGGGACAATCTCACCCATCCTCTAGGTCCAGTTTGTAGGAAATACAGAAAACAGAAATATGGTAAACACCATGCCAGAGATGTCTTCAGCAAAATCTAGTCTGTGGGAAACTGATGGGACAGATTTTCAGTATTTTTACCCCTGTATATGCAATTTTTGCCCCTAAACATCTTCCCCTGGATTTCCCATAAACTTCTTTCTCACATCACTCTATCCCCAGGTGCCTTTTATGAAGTGGTGTTACCAACACCTGTCCAGCCTCCCCACCTAGAACCCTCTGAATCCCCTTAACCATCACCCTTCCATCAGTCTTATGGCCACTCACTGATTAAGTCATGCTCACTTTCACTTCCCAAACACCTCTGGGATCTATCCTGATCGTTCTGTTCCCACCACTGCTGCCTTCAAGACCTTCATATGTTTCGATGTATTCAAATTCATATGCATTCAAGACCTTCATAGGTTTTTCACTGTACATTGTAGTGTCCAGTTTGACGCCCTAATTCCTGTCTTGACATTTTCAAATCCATCCTTGACATATCCCTGAGAGTAAACACCAAATCTGACTGATTCAGTACTTTGGGCAAGGATGGAATAACAGGGACTGGGTTTACCAGACAAAATATATACAATAGTGGTTTTCAAGACCCTTGGCATGGGCAATAAAGTCACTGATCCCTATGAGATGGGAAACAAACAAGGTGGGCCCTACCACTCCCTTGAGAGAGTTTCCAGGCTATAGCACAGGAAAGGGGAACTGAGGTGGAATTGGGTGAATTCCTGAGTTGAGGAGACAGAGCTAAGGCTTCGGGGGAAATTAAGGCACTAGAGTTCACAGGGACAGAGTGCCAAAGAGGAAAGAGCTGCACACGGAAAGAATCACAGAAACATGCATAAGGTTATTAAGAATTCAAGAGTATGGAGTAATTATCTTTGGGCTGAGGACTGTTCCAGATCCACCTGACAAATCATAAAAGCTAGCCTTTAAAAAAAAAAAAGTTTATTTATTTATTTTTGAGAGAGAGAGGGAGGGAGAGAGAGTGTGCATGCACGAGAAGGGGAGGGGCAGAGAGAGAGAGAGGGAGACAGAGAATCCCAAGCAGGCTTTAAGCTGCCAGCGCAGAGCTGGACATGGGGCTCGGACTCATGAACCGTGAGATTATGACCTGAGCTGAAATTAAGAGTCAGATGCTTAACCGACTGAGCCACCCAGGTGCCCTAAAAGCAGGTCTTAAAAGGATCAAATTGTTTCCAAAAAACTTAACTGCATCCCAGAATAAAGCTCAAGATTTGTAGATATACAAAAATAGGCAGCACCCAGCAAGGTAAAAATTTCGATGTCTGGCAACCAGTCGAAGACTACCAAATATGCAAAGAGGCAGGAAACCATGACCCATAATTAGGAACATTACCGAAATGGGCCTAGAACTGACACAGACGTTCGAATTGGCAGAGAAAGTTGTAAAAACAGTTATTATTACTGTATTTAATATATTCCAGGAGTTAGGTAGAGATACAGATGATATAAGAAAGATCTAAAGTGAACTTCAAAAGATGAAAACCACAATGTCTCAGAAACAAACAAACAAACACACTGAATAGGAGTAACAGCAGATTAGTGCACATGAAGACAAAGTAAGAGAACTATCAACACAGATGCAGAGAGAAAAAAGAATAAAAAAAAATGTTAAAAGAGCACCAATGCACAGTGGGACAATTTCTTTATCTTTTTAACTTTATTTATTTTGAGAGAGAGAGACTGCATTCTTATGAGTGAGCGGGGGGGGGGGGGGGGGGCAGAGGGAGAGAGGAAGAGAGAGAGGCGGAGAGAGAGAGACAGAGAGAGAGAGAGAGAAAATCCCAAGCAGGTTCCATGCTGTCAATGCACAACCTGATGCGGGGCTCGATCCCACCATCTGTGAGATCACGACCTGAACCGAAATCAAGAGTCAAATGCTTAACCCACTAGGCCACACAGGTGCCTCACTGTGGGACAATTTCAAGTGACCTACTATACAAGTAATGAAATCCCTAAGCGGGTAGGGATACAGAAAACATATTTAAAGAAATAATGCTGAAAAGTGTGTAAATTTAAAGAAAACTATAAACCCAGAGATCCAAGCAGGTCAGGAACCCTAAACACAAGGTACATGAAAAAAACTCTACTAAGGCATGTTGTGATCAAATTGTTCAAAACTAGTGATAAAGAAAATAACCTTAAAATCAGCCAGAAGGAAGGAAAATATGTATGCAGAAGGAAAAAAAAAACATGCGAAAGACATTAGATTTCTCATCAGAAATAATGTGAGCAAAAAAACAGTGGAGCAGATATTTAAAGTACTGAAAGAAAAACACTATCATTCTAGAATTCTATATGCAGCAAAAATATCTTTGAAAAATAAAAGCAACTTCAGGGCACCTGGGTGGCTCAGTCAATTGAGTGTCCTACTTCAGCTCAGGTCATGATCTCACGTTTGTGGGTTTGAGCCCTGCATTGGGCTCTGTGCTGACAGCTCAGAGCCTGAAGCCTGCTTCAGATTCTGTGTCTCCCTCTCT
The DNA here is from genome assembly GCF_018350215.1 of Panthera leo. Classification (NCBI taxonomy): domain Eukaryota; kingdom Metazoa; phylum Chordata; class Mammalia; order Carnivora; family Felidae; genus Panthera; species Panthera leo. Next base: position 70,176,826 of record NC_056689.1, on the reverse strand, counting down.
CTCTGCTCCTCCCCTGCTCACGCTGTCTCTCTTTGTCTCTCAAAAAATAAAATAAAATGTTTAAAAAATTAAAAAAAAATAAAGGCAATTTCAAGACATTTTTCAGATAATACAAAAGCTAAAGAGATCCATAAACAGGAGGCCTATACTATAAGAAAGCTTAAAGGAAGCCCTCTGGGTGGAAAGAAATGATACCAGATGCAAATCTGAATTTATATGAATGAATGAACAATGCTGAATGATAACTGCAAAGGTAAATATACGAATTTTGTTTTTGTATTAATTAAAACATTTAAAAATTCAACCGACTGTTCAAACAAAATACTAACAACATACTGTGAAGATTATAACATAATGTGTAAGTAAAATGCAATTTCATTAAGTAAAAGGCATTAAGCCCAGGAGGGGAAAATGGAAGTATACTTTTATAAAATTCTTATATTATATGTGATTTGGTATAATATCATTTGTAGTAAGATAGACTGTGATACATTAAAGATATATACTATATGCCCTAGTGGGACCACTAAAATAACAAAACAGTTACAATTAATAAGCCAAGAAAGGAGATAAATAGTATCATAAAAATACTCAATTAATTTAAAAAACAATGAAAAAGAGGGAAAAGGTGAACAAAGAAAAAATGAGACAAATAGAAAACAATGCTATGATAGACTCAAACCCAATCACATCAATATTCACATTAAGTGTAAATGGTCTAAAAAATTCAATTAAAAGGGTGAGACTGTCAGATTGGGTAAGAAAGCAAGACCCAACTGCATGGTACTCACAAGAAACACATTTTAAATATAAAGACACATGGGGTGCCTGGGTGGCTCAGTTGGTTAAATGTCTGAATCTTGATTTTGGCTCAGGTCGAGATCTCATGCTTCATGGGAGTGGACTCGAGCCCCACATCTGAGCTGTGTGTTGACAGTACAGACACTGCTTGGGATTCTCTCTATCTCTCTCTCTGTGCCCCTCCCTGCTTGTGCACTTTCTCTCTCTTCTCTCAAAATAAATAAATAAATAAACATTAAAAAAACAAATACAAAGACACAAATAGGTTGTAAGTAAAAGGTCAGGAAAAGGATATACCATGCCAACAGCAGTCAAAACAAAGCTGGACTGGCTATAGTAAGATCAGATTGCATAGCAAAATAGTATTACCAGGGATAAATGTCTTTTTATAATGATAAAGGGGTCAATTAACCAAAAGGACATAATAATCCTACACAATTATGTGCCTAATAAAAGACTTTCAACATACTTGAGGCAAAAACTGCTAGAACTGCACAGAGAAATAGAGAAATCCACAATTATAGTCAGAGATTTCAGTACCCCTCTCTCCATAACTGATAGAAAAAATAAGCAGAAAATCATAAAGATTTAGTGGACTTGAACAACACTATCAATAAAAAACTTGACCTGATTGATATTTATAGAACACCCAACAACAGCACAATGCACACCTTTCTCAAGGGCACATGCAACATTTTCCAAGACAGATCATGTTCTGGGCCATAAAACCAGTCTCAATAAATCTGAAAGGATCCAAGGTTTACAAAGTATATGTTCAGGACATAATGGAATCAAACTGAAAATCAGTAACAGAAAACTTTTGGGAGTGATGAAGATTATCTTGATTGTCGTAATGGTTTCCAAGGCATATACACATATCAAAACTTAACAAATTGTACATTTTAAATATGTGCAATTTATTGTATGTCATTTTTACTGTAAACAGCTATTTCAGGGGTGTCTGAATGGCTCTGTCAATTAAGCATCCGACTCCTGATTTTGGCTTAAGTCATGATCTCATGGTTTGTGAGGTCGAGCCCCAAGTTGGGCTCTGTACTGACAGTGTGAAGCCTGCTTGGGATCATCTCTCTCCCTCTCCCTCTGCCCCTCCCCACCCTCCTCTCTCTCTCTCTCTCAAAATAAATAAATAAATAAATAAATAAATAAATAAATAAACAAACAAATAAATAATAGACATTAAAGGAAAAAGGCTATTTCAAAAAATAGGACCAGTCTAAAATGCAAATCTAATGATGCCATTCTCTTGTTCAAGGATTGGTGGTCTAATGAGGTCAAGGTCTGGTACAATATAGTGCCATAGTTCCACAGCCTCATCCTTTACTCTCTCTCCACTGTCCAACTTTATATCCACATTGCCCTCTGATACATCCTGCCTCTAATCCACTCATTGCTTTGTTCATGCCATCCCTCTGTGCCGAGATGTGCTCTTTACCAATCTCTCTTTAAACCCTATACAACTTTTAGGGTCCAAATGCCTTCTCATAAAACCTCTCCAGATTCCCAAAACTACTTGTATGCCCTTTCTTTTTCAGATTCCCATGTTTCACACTCACTTTCATGATTCCTATCATATCCCGATTGTTTGTGCTTATCTTAGCTTCTCAGCACAGGTTACTCACATGTGTTTATCTTAACTTCCCAACAACATTTATAAACTCATTGAGAGCAATGACTCTATTACTTACTCTGTATATCCTCTATAATATGAAGCACAGTGACTTACTAATGATAGGTGCTTTGATCATTTGATTTCTAAATTATTTCATCCTAAATCAGCTTTTCTAACTAGCCACCTGCAATGAACTGTGTAAACATGAACAAGGACCTTTGAATAATACACCTCGAGCTACCCCTATAATAACAATTTAGGCAGTTTCTCCAAGGGAGAATTTCCTATTAAATTATGAAATATTCTTCAGTCTCTTCTGGGCTATAGTTTGTTTCGGCACCATCTCCAAGCAACAGATGGAACATCTGGTTAATGAAAGTCAAAAAATGTCAAATTTCTAGATAGGTGAGCACTTACACAATAATTAGCTGAACACAGCAGCTTCTACTACACTATCCATACCATGAATCATTGTCCCAGAATGCCACCCATTATCCTCACTAAAACTATCTCCTGTATCCTGGGTAGCTTGATGAGAATTGTTTGTCATTTTCAATAAAGTTTTTCCTTAAGAGAGTATATTCCTTGGGTACCTGGACTCTTCTGAGGTTTGGGTTCCATTATGGCTGTCTGTTCTCCTCTGTCAAAAGGAAGAGTTAAATAAATGTCGGTTAGTCCTCAAACAACAGCGTGCTTCACTGATTAACCACTCAAACATCCAGTGTCAGGATGGTGCCCAGGAATGCTGCTGAGATGGGTTATCAGCCCCCACTTTCCATTCTGTTCCCAAGGCTGATAGTAGCCACAGTTACAAGGATATATCCAAGCTGCTTGTGCTCACCAAGTGGACAGGTCTGTGGAGGGGTTGTTAGCATGACTGAAGGGACCATGTTCCCTGGGCCTTCTCTGCTCCTGCTCCATAAGTGACTCTGACAACAAAGTCCATGGGGGAAGCAGCACGGAGGAGAAGAGACAAGAACAGGGCAGAAGGCAGAATGCTATGGACCAAATGCAGCTGAGAAAGCATTTCTAGCCAAGAGGAAGCATAAGATAAGTGCTTCTCCATGCCAGGAACTTGCTTTCTCCAGGGGAAAACCAAAGAGCAGGGACCCTGTTCTTCAACTGCCACAGGTGTCTGCCTGACTCTGGGGACTGAGGTCCACGTGGTGAAACTGACTCTGAGAGGTGGAGCCCTGTCCTGGGCAGCTATGCTGGTGATCCCTTGACCAACGTGGGGCCGTGAGAGAAGGGGGATCCTACAGGGTAAAGGGCCTCAGGGCAGGTGAGATCTTTGAAACCAGGAATGTGTCGGTGATCAATTCTTACCTTGAATTAGTAAGACTTTCAAAACAGAAGAAAGCATTGAGCACTTCAGTGCCCGGGCAGTGCCGGTAAAATGGGAGGGAGGCAAAGGGCCCTTGATACATACTTTGCGTATTATATATAATAACATATAACACTCAAATATGTGTTAACTGACTTTTTATGTTATCAGTAAGGCTTTTGGTTAATAGTAGGCTATTTGTGGTTAAGTTTTGGGGGAGTCAAAAGTTATATGTGGATTTTTAACTGCATGGGGGGTCATCACCTCTAACCCCCATGTTGTTCAAGATTCAAGTGTGTATGTATATAAATACTGGATTTCATACATAATATTTTTCATATTATATATATTAAAACCAGTATATGTATACATATGTGAAACCCATTATATATATGAAACCTATTATATAAATTTTGCTCACATAAGCAAAATAAGCCTAAGCTTATGTTATGTAAACAAAATTATACACTAAATATGAAATTGCATTCAATTTCATACGTGTTTTATATATAAAACATATAGATTTCACATATATTTTTATATATAATACTATAAAGCTTATACTAGTTTTATAATGGTACAATACCCATTTTACAGATAGAGAAACTGTTATCAGAGAGACTAAGCAATTTGCCTTTGATGTCATAATTAAAAAGAAACAGACCCAGAATTCTAACTTGAGAGTTGCTGTCTGAACCACTTTGCTTCTTTTTCTATTTAAAAAAGGAGAATTGGGGCACCTGGGTGGCTCAGTTGGCTGAGTGTCCAACTCTTGATTTCAGCTCAGGCCATGATCCCAGGGTGGTGAGATCAAGCTCTGTGTCGGGCACGGAGCCTGCTTGAGATTCTCTCTCTCTCTCCCCCTCTGCCCCTTCCTCCTGCTTGTGCTCTCTCTCTCTCTCTCTCTCAAGTAAAATAAAATAAAATTAAATTAAATAAAATTAAATTAAATTAAACCTTTTTGTAGTTCTGGTTGCATTTCTTGTCATTATCCCAGAACAAAAAAGCCTTCCAGATTTATCTCTTTGATCCCATTCAAGAGAATCTACACCCACTATCATTGTCTATAACCTGTTCATTTTAATGTCACCTGGGATTTGATGAATGTGATATCAAGAGGTCCTATTTCCTTCTGACTATCCAATCCAAGAAAGTTATGAACCAAGAGCCCATAACAGCAGTTTTGCTCAGTTAATATTTCAGACTACCAGAAGCCTTGAGAACCTAAAACATTCAAACCAAACAGTACTTACAGCCGGTCGCTGGTCAGTTCTCAGCAAAGTACCCTGTCCCTGGGTCTCCTGTTCACTCTGAGCTCTGAGTGGCAAGGTGAAAATTAAATACAAGCTGCTTGAAATGTGAACCAACAGGAAGTTCCTAAACTATCTTAGGACAGATTTTACTCTTGCCCGAAGCTAAAAGGGAAGCTATTGTCCGAGGGGAAGTCCTGGGCTTTCAGTCTTTTTGTGGCTTGGCACAGAACTGCTCTTGGCATTCCAGCTGTCTAGCATCAAAAAATAAAAGCAAACAAAGAAAAAAAATTCCCACTAGCCGTTGTCTTTAGTCACAATGATTCTCATTGAGAACAACCTCAGCCTTGCCTTGACCTCCTGCAGTCATTACTACTGAAATAATCCTTTTGCTTCCCACCAATCCATTTCCTCCCAACGTCCTCCTGGGGAAAGTAGGAAGGATTCCTTTGTGCCAGATGAGGAAACGAAAGCCTGCCTTCTCCAGCACAGTTGCACACACCAACAATCTCCAGGATGATCTGCTTCTTCATCTATAAGAGAGTTGTCATCAACAGGGTGGAACTAGACAGGCTGTCTTGTACAGCCACCCAATAAGTCTTAAAAATAAGAGTTTTACTCACAAGAGGGAATGGCAGTCAAGCCTTGTTGAAATCCTCTCTTCCTTTTGCTTCCAAATTACTCTTCCCATTTGGTTCCCTTCTGCCCTCATCTATTAGCTTTGTCTCTTTGTTTGTTTCTCTACCTGCATGCAGTCCATTCATTTCAGAATTCCCAGAGCACCTTCCGTGGATATTTCCTCACTCTACAAGTATTTCTTGATGCTGGGAGAGTTGAGAGCCTCTTGAGATGGGTGATCTTGAATTTGCCAAGAGACCTGTCTGACGGATGTATGGTTTTCTCTAGTGGCATTTGGCTATTCAGGAGAAGAATGGGGGAGTTGGGGAGTAAGCTTTGTTTCAAGTTAATGCTTTTTTTTTTTTTTTTTTTTTATGCCAGGGAGATATCACAGATAGATGAAGGAGCAAAGGAAGTTAAGATATTTGTGAAAGACTGCCCCAAATGATGAACCATGGTATCAGAGGGACATACGGAGGAAAGAGACTAGAAGGGGACTCCTAGGGAGGAAGCATTGATGAACTTGAAGAAAGATGAAACCAGTTGGCTGGAAAGGTAGGAGGTGCTGCTTGGAGACAGAATGATTGACTGATTATCTTAAAAATAGAGCAGTTGCAGAGAGTGGGTGGCTTTGTGATAGTGTAGACAAAAGGTCATTGGTAATAAGGAAGGCAAGGAACTGAGAGGCAAGGGTGTTTGGTCATCCCCATGGACATTCAGTTTATCCTTTTGGAAACTCTCTAAAGATTTTTGAAATATGAGAAACAGAATAAACGTAATCATTTCCACTCATCTCTCCCAACATATATACACAACAGTGTCGATTTTTATACTTGGATTCGTTTGTAAAAGCAATAGCAGACACAGATGTCAAAGGAGGACCCTGGAATCCAAAGAAGATTGTAGTCAGAATCCTCTTTATGTCAAAAGAATATTTAGGTCCAGTTTCTGGGGACTAGGGGATCTACAATAGGTGATAGAGAATGGCCCAAAGATTATAGGTGAGGGAGACAGCTAATAAGACCACCACTAGGGCCAGAGGAGGGAAGATGGGGGTTTCTTTTTCCTTCCTTTCCTTTCCCCTTATTGCCCTGAATCCTTATAGTATCCACCTGGTTGGCACTGGAGCAATGGGATCAGGGTTGGTAGGGAAAGAGCGGCAATGTAGTTCATAATAGGGAGAGAGAGAGACAAGCAAAGTAGGAAGGAGACCCCCAAAGGTGGGCACCCCCCATAGAGCTTCTTTCCCAAAGCCCATCTCAGCATAGGGTGTGATGCAAATCCCAGCACCCAGTGTTTCCTAGATCCCCCCGCTGGTCAGCAATGGGGCTTCCCTGCTTCTCAGTTTATTGGTACTTCAATTTCATTTCTTAAAAAAGTTTCTATGTGTACTCATTTTCGAGAGAGAGAGGCAGAGTGAGAGCAGGGGAGGGGCAGAGAGAGAGGGAGACACAGAATCTGAAGCAGGTTCCAGGCTCTGAGTGGGGCTCAAACTCATGAACCATAACACCATGACCTGAGCCAAAGCTGGACACTTAACCAGCTGAGCCACCCAGGTGCCCCTGTACTTCAATTTCTATTGTAATAGAAGTAACTCTCTTTAATTTCTGGGCCTGGAGAGGAAAAAGCATGATCCATATGGATTTCGAATACATCATGAATTTGAAAAATCATGCAAAAACTCATAACATCAGAATTTAGCATGATTTCATTCTTCTGCCTTTTGTCCTGGGAGGTGTGTGTGTGTGTGTGTGTGTGTGTGTGTGTGTTCAAATGCTTTTATTGCTTTCACTTCCTGTTTAAGCTGAAAGCAGTTAATAAGAAAGAACGCTTTATTTCAGCATTTATTGGTACCAATTGGATAGCAAGCACTCCTGGGGATAAAAGAAGAATTAAACACAGACTTTGTTCTTAGTGACCTTATAAGCTAATATGGGAGATAAGTGACATAAGGAAACAAGCAGAGTGCTAGTCAGTCCTACCAGGGAAGAGCACACTCCAAGGATTTATGGAAGAGAGTTATTGAAGGGACGGTCTACAGAGGTGTTGGCTGCATTAAGAGACCCAGAAAGGCATGATGAAGCATTCAGTGTCTAGCAATAGTGGGAAAACTTTACCACCTCCAGGTCTGTGGGGATAAGAAGAGAGGGGGCAGTGTTTCCAGATTCTGATGAGAGTAGTAGCTGTGGGTGAGGTGCCATGACATGGGAGCAGTGGTTGTAGGAAGGGGAACGTGGCCACTGTCAAAACCACGGCCCTCATGGAGAGAGCAGAGGTGGGTGGGGATGGGGTAGGATGGGGGAGATGCCAGCAAAAGAGAGTAGAAAAGAACAGTCAGAGAAGTACATGACAACACAAAACCATGTGGTATCTGGGAGTGGAAGCAAATGCTTTGAGCGGAGAGAGGGGTCCCCTACGTCACTTGCTGCCAAGAGGGTGAGCAAGGGGAGAACTGAGAACTGGTCACTGGATTTGGCAAGATGGAGGGCACGATCTTGGCAAGAGCTATTTTCGTGCCGCGGTGTAGAATAGAAAATCTGATGGGAGTGGGTTACAAAAGAGAAATGGCCCATCTGCTGGGGTGAACAGAGCAGAAAAGAGTGGAAAATAGTGGAGAGTCAAGTGGAGATGATCCAGGAGGAATCCAAAATGATGAATATGAAGTGGTGAATGGTGTCCGAGCAACGGAGATCAAGAGTCACGGGAATTCAGAGAAAGGAGCTGTTCTTCCAAAGATGGAAGATGATGAGACCAAAAGGGAGATCTTGTGGAGAAGGTGGCACCTCATCTGGGCCTTGAAGCCTTCCTACCCTCCCACTGCCTCCTAATTATCCCTGGGGTGCACATGATTCTTAGATAGCAGACACTCTCTGGATCCCAGCCTTGGCCTCAGCCACTGGTTCAGAGGCGGAAGTAACCTGCCTCATGAGTGGGATGCTGGGTCAAAGTCTCCCTTTCTTTCTCTGGATAGTGCAATGTGTGGATGGAAGAGCGTTTTGCTTCCTTGAGGGACGCAAACCAAAAATAAATAAATAAATGAAAAGACAGGATAAGGAAAGGGCAGAGCTGAAAGAATTACAGAGATGCAGAGCTTCTGTCTGGATGACTGGCAAACTTAGGGTCAAACCATGCTTGAATTCCATCCTTCCTCTGGACTCACTGATTAGGAGGAACTGATATTCCCTTGACTATTTAAGTCAATTTACATTACATTGTCTTGTGCAAATGGAAATCATTTTGATTGAGAGATGCTATGATTTGAACACTAGGAACTGGCCCAGGGATAGATGTGGGAGGGAATTTGGAAGGAGAAAATGATAACAAAGAAGGCAACTCAGCATAGTACAGTATTCTCAACATAGTTTTTTTGTGTTCTTTTTAAGATGTTTATGTATTTATTTTGAGGGGGGGGAATAGAGAGTGAGCAGGGGAGGGGCAGAAGAGAAGGGGAGGGAATCCCAAGCAGGCTCTGCACTGTCAGCATGGAGCCTGACATGGGGCCTGAAATAGTGACCTGAGCCAAAACCAAGAGTCGGATGCTTAATCAACTGAGCCCCTCAAGTGCCCCAGCACTGCATAGCATTTTTGAGCATGGAGTCAGACTTCCCGGGTTCATTGCTATGCTCTGTGACCTTGGAGAAGTCATTTAACCTCTCTATGCCTCAGTCTCCTCGTCTCTAAAGTGAGAATAATAATAGTACTTAGTTGATAGAGTGGTTATAGGAATTAAATGAGCAGATGGTTGTCAAGAATTTACAATAGTGCTCAGAAGGTAGTAAGTTCTTTACAAATCTTTGTCAAATAAATTAATGGCATTGTGTCTGCAATTTGCAACTGAGATTATGCATAATCCCCACCTCTAATGAGAGGGGCTGGGCTCCCTGATTTTGAAGACTCTCCCAAAGTACTCTACATAGTGACAGGGTCACTGCAGGCCATTCTTTCTATGTTTCATATGAATAAGTAGAGGCCCCAGGAGGCTCAGAAATCATCTAAGAGAGAACTTAGTAATAAACATCATGATAGAGCCAAACCCCACCAGATCCAGAATTAGGACACCACATTTATCCTTCTGGTCTGCTTCCATTCATTAGGAGCCCTTGGAGTTGTCCTCTTTCTCTTTCTGGGGTAACAAGATGACCTTCAGGTACTCAACAGCCCTAATAGTCTGTGGGTCTCATAATACCACCTTAAATCATTCTGTAGTTTACCATTTACAAAGCATTTTCAGTGTCTCCTTCTGGACACACAAAAACCTGTTGAGGGACGCCAGGCAGATATTATATTATTTTTCCTGTTTCACAACCAAGAAGGGAAGCTGGTTGATAAAAGGCTTGATATCAGATAAGTTACCACTAAGGGTCACTGGAGCTGAAGCCCACTGAGAAACTCGGGGAGCCAGCATACCCCCTGCCTGTTATCTCATCCGGGGGGAGGGAATTGGGGTATTTATACACCGACTCCTGTCAATCACAGGGGGGACATTAATTTCGGGCACTTCTGGCCTGTCGTACATGTAGCAAAGTGGGCTCAGGAGACCAGAGGGACTCCTCAGGCAAAGGCCTGTGGCTGTTGGCACTTGAGAGCAGGCCACTGCCCTGAAGTGATGAAAATGAGGGATAGGGGTGACCACCGTCAACATGCCCTGGTTTCCTTTCCAAGATGCTCTGGGCACCTTTCTGTGCAAGCAGGCCTGGGAAAGGTGGTGTTTCAGTTAGGCACCTTGCTCTTTTGACCTCCATCAGGGTTTTTTGAGGATAAGGAAGTAGTGATAAGGCTAAATAATGATCCCCCCAAGATGTCTGCATCCTACTCCCGGGAGTCTATGAATACGTTACCTTACGTTACCTTGCATGCAGGTGTAAGTTAAGGATCTTGAAATGGAAAGATTATCCCGGTTTAGCCAGAGGGGCCTGATGTGATCACAAGGGTCCTTAGAGGAGGGAGGCATTTGGTTACAGGAGAGAGAAAATTCTACATTCCTGGGTTGAACATAGTGAAAGGGACCAAGGGAGAAGGAATGTGGGCAGCCTCTAGATGCTGGAAAAAGCAAGGAAATAGATTCTCCCCTGAAATCCTCAGAAGGATCACAGTTCTACCAACACCTGGATTTTAGATTTCTGACCTCTGTAACTCTAAGAGAACCAACTGGTGCTGTTTCAAGTGACTGAATGTGCACTCATTTGTTCCTGCAGCCATTGAGAACTAATCGAGGGAGAATGGGGATTGGGGGGGTTCGTGGAAGGGTCCACCTCAGCTGTCTGATAGGTAGCTCACGCAGCTTGTGCAAAACACCAATGTTGATTTCACTGCTTGCACCCTTCCTACCAAATGTGTTACCCATCTTGGGAATTGGCACCATTTATGTACCTACTTGTGCCATAAACCTGGGAGGCATCCTCAGTTCCTAGCTTTCTCTCACAATCTCACTTCAAATCTGTCGGCAACTCCTGCTGGCTCTACCTCCAAAATGAAGTCCACATCCGACCACTTTCATAACCTCCATGGCCGCTCCAACCCGCCATCATCCCACCTAACCTAGGCAATGACAGCAACAGCTTCCCACCTGGGCTCCCTTCTTCCACTCTTTCCCTCTGTTGTGTCTTTCACAATGGTTCATCAGATCCTACCACTTCCCTGCTCAAATTTCTCCAATGGCTTCCATCCCACTGCATTAGCACGAGATCCAAGGTGCTCACCTTGATCGAAAGCCCCTACATGATCTGGCCCTGTCTGCCTTTCATCCTTATTTCCCAGCACCCTGCTCTGCAGCACTGGCTTTCTTGATGTTTCTTAAACAGGGCCAGGTGGTAGCTGCCTCAGGGCCTTTGCACTTGCTGCTTGTTCTGCTTAAAACCCTTTTTCACATATCCACATGGTGCACCCCTCACTCTAATTCAAGCTTCTGCTCAGATGTAGGCATTAGAAAGGGCTTTCTCAGCCTTCCACCTAACTTAACTTGCCCTCTGCCCACTCCACCATTCCTGAGCTCCTTATCCTCTTATATCTTTCCGTATACCCTCTTCTCACTTCCTGAAATTATATGAACTGTCTTTTCTACTGAAATATAAATTCCACGAGGACCAAGACGGTTTTATTACCTGTTCTATACCAATGCCAAGAACAGTGCTCAGCACATAGTTCAATAAATATTTGTTGATTGAAAATACACACTTCCCGTTAGGTGACTGTCATGGCTAATCAAAGACAAGTGGTGGCTTCTCATGTAGGTGTCACTTACTCAGCACATGAATTCCTACATTTTTACATAACCACCCACACCTTCTAAATCTTTGTGCCTGAAAGAGAAATTGGTCCTCAGCTACCACAAGTCCTGTCATAAGTTAGAAGAAAAATTGTGAGCCATCTGTGACTTCACGGAAAGTACAACCCTCCAACACAGTTCTTTTCAATCACAAACGGATCCTTTGGCCCTCCCAAATGAGAGGGACCACTGTCCCCACTGGGTGTGTGGCTGTTAGGTGCTGCTTGATTAAATATAGAAAATTCCCGCCTGCTTTTCTTATTTAACCCACTCACTAATTTCACTCACATTCAAACCTCCTGGCTTCAAAAATTTGCCCTGGGTATTTATATTATTTTAAAACATTAAAAAAAGAATTTTAAAAAGCAGATGGAATAAATCTTATCGTTACAAATTCCCTCCTCCCTTGTTCTTCTTCTTTTTCCTTTTTTCCCCTCCCCTTCTTACATCCAACCTCACTAAGGGGTGTTAACTATCCCTCCCTGGGACCCCAGGGCCCAAGGTGTCTCACCTGTTCAACGTCCCTTTTACAGGTGTATTCTACCACTGGTCTGCAAGCTCAGCTACAAAATGGAATCACATGGAGAGGTTTAACGACACTGGTCCTGGCCCCACTCTCAGAGGTCCTGACTCACTTGGTCTAGGTGCTCCCTGGGGACCGGAAAAGCACTCCAGGTAAGTCTCAGTGCAGCCACAGTTGACCAGCGTCACGTCTAGTCCCTCTCGTTGGGGTCCTTTGAGGCTCCCCTTCTGAATACACTCCCCAAACTCCTCGGAATTTTCCATACATCTCCTTAAATTCACAAAGACCCAGCTCTTGCTTGATGACTCAGTGTTTTCATAACAACGCCCACTGAAAGAAATGTCTCCTTACTTGATGTTATAGTTCTTTGGAGTTTGCAAAGCCATTTCCCACACATTATTTCTCTGACTCCTCTCAACGTGAGGTGGGAATTCAGGGCCAAGATGAGGTGAGGACAGCCAGAGCAGCTGCCTGCGAAGTTAGGGCCAGGGCGGCCACATGGAGCAAAACAAACAAACAAACAACAACAAAAAACCAAAACAGTAACAACAAAATGAAACAGAACAAAAACAATAAAAAAAAAAAAAAAAAAAAACCCTCTCAGAAACAGGATTCCCAGTTACATTGGAATTTCAATTAAGCAATAATTTTTTTAAGTTTTTTTTTTTTTTAACTTTTTAATGTTTTAATTTAAGTTTTGAGAGACAGACACAGAGCGTGAGCAGGGGAGGGGCAGAGAGAGAGGGAGACAGAACCCGATGCAGGCTCCAGGCTCTGAGCTGTCAGCACAGAGCCTGATGCAGGCCTTGAACCCACGAATGTGAGATCATGACCTGAGCCGAAGTTGGACGCTCAACCAACCCAGAGACCCAGGTGCCCCAGCAATAATTTTTTGTTAACGTAAGTATGTTCCATGCAATATTTGGGATATACTTAAACCCCAAAAATGTTTGAAATTCTAACTTAACTGGGCACCCTGTATTTTCCTGGGCATCTGTATACCCTGAAGCTTTGGCTTGAGGCTATAACACTCTCTTGCCTTCCTGTGATCTTTTAGCAACTTGCCAGCTTGAGCTCCTGCCCATGTCCCTCCTCTCTTCTGCATGGGTAGCCATTATTCTCAAAAGAGGCTCTTTTGGATATTAGGATCCACTTGTGCTTCCTTTTTTCCCACCTTTCCCTCTCTTCTTTCTGTGGCCTAAATTATTTATAAGTTCACACTGGTTTAAAAAACACCATCAAACATTTATTCAGGAGTTTCTGTGTGCCAGGCATTGTGCTAAGTGTTTTGTATTCATTATTTCATTTACTCCTTACAGGCTCTACCTACATAGGACTATTTCCATTTTAAGATGGAGAAACAAGGTTTATGGAGGTTGAGAGATTTTTCAAGGTCATTCGACTTGGAAGTGACAAAGCAAGGATTTGAACAGGGCTGTCGGGAGTCCAGAGCCTTTGTTCTTAACTAGCATGCTAGGAAAACAAGGTGGTACTAAGAGTTTGTGGCTTTGCTAGTCAAGTCGTCTAGCTTGCTCTGTTTAGCTTCCTGAAGCTCCTTGGGGTTCGGAAACCACTGGATAGACCTCTTCTGTGCCATCTGGGTGGCCTGAGAGATTAATGGTTGACAATACAGCAATCCATAAGATGAATATACATTTTTGGAAACCTTATTTTTAACCCTGAGGGAAAGAAGTGTCAAGGCTTTTGAAGAAAGACTTTAGCAGCCAAGTAAACACTAAATCAACCCAGGGACAATGTTCTTTAAACACATTGGCTGAGGCTAAGGGGCAAATAGTTTATACTGATTCTGGGTAGCTGGCCACAAATGTGATGTGTCAGAAAGGCTTTTTTTTTTTTTTTTTTTTTTTTTCAAGTGTTCTGTATCTTTTTTGGTATAAGCTGCCCCTGTGCTTTAGCAGTCTGTAAATATTTGTGCGATTAACGTATGCTGGCAAATGTCTCAAGAGGAAAGCAGGCTTCATAGTGCTCAGCAGAATTGCAATTAGCAATGCAAAAGAAAAAGAATTTGTCTCTTTCATCTCAGTGCTTAAAAACCTGTCAGCATTCAATACAGCTGGAAGCTTCAGAAAAGATAATTTGCAAAAGCTGATTTTCCTAAGCTTTTAAGAGTTAGCCCTTTACCCTGGTATGAAAAAAACATTCACTTGAAAATTGTTTTTTTTTCCCTTCCCTACTTAACACTAATTTATTAGAATACTGTATTCTAATGTATTCATAATGAAAGGTGTTGTAGAGGGAAGTTCCTTTAAACATGTTAGTAATGTTGTCAAAGGGAGTGTTTTGCATTGTGGTACCCATGAAGTACCAGAGGAGGGAAAACATGGGTGGCCTATCTTCTTTAGAAATGATTGCCTAAGTGATTGGAGAGGAAGAAGAAAGAAGTGTGCCTGCTGAAAGCAGCTGGAGAAGCAGTGCACCTGGACCCATCCACTGCAAGCCGTCTGCCATCTGCTCCTTCCTGACATGTCATGGGCTTCCTCTAAAAGTTGCCATGGCCTTGAGGCTCCTGTACAGCCTCTGAAGTTCCTGGGCAAGTGGTCTGTACTCCCGAGCACATGCGTGCCTTGGATCCTTTGCTCTTCAATCTTGGCGTAAGATGCCTAGCCAGGTGATATGGACTGAATGTTTGTCTCCCTAAAATTCGTATGTTGAAGTCCTGGCCCCCAATATGGTGACATGGGAAGGTGGGTCCTTTGGGAGGTGATTAGATTGTGAGGGTAGGCTCCTCATGAATGGATTAGTGCCCTCATAAGAGACCCCTGAAAGGTCCTTATCCCTCCTGTCATGTGAGGATACAGCAGAAAGGTGAAATCTATGACCCAGGAAGTGGACTCTCACCAGACACGGAATCTGCCAGCACCTTGATCTTAGACTTCCCAGCCAGCCTCCAGAACTGTGAGAAACATATGTTTGTTGGTTAAGCTGCCCACTCCACGGTGATGTTACAGCAGCCTGAGCTAAGACACCGGCTCTCGTGAACAGCCAATACGTTGCTGGCCCTTTGGTGATCTTTTCCCGCTGTTTCATTTAGGCCTTGCTGATCTGCAAGGGAGACTTTTGAGATTAGTATAAAACCCCTACATAAGAATATCCAGGTAGGTTTGTTAAATGAGCAGATTCCTGGTCTCCATTCCAGGAATACAGAATTACAATCGGGGGTTGATGGGGGTGCAGGAATCTGCTTCATACACAGACCCCTAGGATTCTCAGGCATCCAGAGCTTGAGAACCTCTAAAGTGAAAAAGTCACATTAAAAAAAAAAAAATTCCCCTTCTGTACTGCCTCCTCTCACCCTTTCTGGGGTGCCTAAAATGAAAGAGGATTTGATATTTCCTCCAGGAACCCCTCTCGGAATCCTCAAGCAGTGGGACACCCCCTTATCTGCATTCCAGAGTCATGTGAGCACAACTCCTTTATAGCCACTGTTTTACTGGCGTGATTTGTTAACCTCCTCTGGGGAAAGCATCATTTCCTGGTCATCTTTTTCAGCCCCACCCCTAATCCAACACCCAGCATTTAGTAGGGCTTTGGTGTTTCGATCTGCGTATCTTTGGAGAACTCTTAAGGGTCACATGCCTTCAGAAAGTAGTGATATCTAGGCTGCTGTTAATTTGTCTCCCTGCCTCATGACACAGATGAATTGCTGCTTTAACCCAGTGACCACCTCCTTCTCACTTGGCCAGATGTTTGCTGGAAAAGGGCCTAGAAGCAGGTGTGTGCTCCTACGGAGTCCAAAGGCAATCTCCGGTTACCAGAGTCGCTGGTGACAAGATTTCAGGTGATGGGCTGCGAGACTGGACAAAATAATTTGTCGCCTAGGCTCTGTGCCCTTCCGGAAGACATCATCTTCTTTCTCACAGAAAAGCCTTTCTTTCCTCGAGGCTTTAAACCATGCGAATACACTGAACTCCAGCACTCTGAGACCTATTTTGGGCAATTCATAAACACAATAGGCTTAGATGGTTTATGGAAATTTGCTCAGAGAAAACGCTCAGGGCAGAGCCTAAAGCGGACTGCGAGTGTTATTAATAGCTAACACTTAAAACAGGCTGATGGCACCTTGAGAGAAACTAAAGAGAAACCCTGATTTGAGCCCATTGTCCCAGCAAGGACACCACACACGTGCACTGTCTACCTCATGAGCCAAGAGGGTGCTTTTTGCCTGTTCCTCCTGCAGGGTGCTTTTTGCCTGTTCCTCCTGCAAGGGGCAGCCTGCATTCTAAATAACAATGACAACTAGGAATGTGTAATCACCAGGTTTGAGTGCTTATCAGAACTTTGGTTTGTAAAAGGATCAGAAAAGTTTAAGAATGGAGGTGTGACTGAGCACATAACCAACTTGGAACAGGATTTCGGATGTTGATAAGCAGTGTCTGCCCAATGAAGTATTCAAGGATGAAGGCTCTTTCTTAACAGCCATTTACACCGCGCCGCGTGTCTAAAGGACATGAAGGAATGTTCATTATTTGTGACCTTAATACCTATGATCGCTCAGAGAATTTTGTAAAAAGCCCCAAACCCTGACATTTGGGATCTTTAAGCGAGCTTACAAGATAAGTAACTAGAGTGCTGTAATTTTTACTTCCAATCACAATGCACTTAGGCACATTTATTTCTATGAGAGGCTCCTTAAATAGGACGGTCTATTTTCCAAAGAACACACAGCTGGTGAATTCTGAGAAAGAGAGGAATAATGCTTGTTGATTCTTGATTCATGATCTACACTTAAATTTCGTACATTTGGTATACTTTAGATGGCAGGAAACCAGAGACAAATCTAATACACTGGCCCTAATGTTCTTATTGATATAGAAAATACTTCTACTCCATCTGATTTTGTTGCCAAATTAATAAATGGTAGCCCACTGCAACCAGCTTTCTAAGCTAACTAACCTTTTACATGAAGATTCTGAGCTTCCTAAGTGATGACTTACTTACTGTTCTATTGGTGTTCCAGCGTCAAAAGAAACATGAATTATATTATGTGTTGAGGTCAAGTCAGTGAGGTCAATTCGTATCCTGTTTTCCCATTTTTCCACTGCCATAAAAAACTTTAGAAGGAAAGCAAACTGAGCAGGTTAGGAATTAAGCAACCACATTTTAATCAATAAATATGAACATCTGTGTGTTAACCAGTTATTAGGCAGAATAGTAACTTATCAAGAATTCAAAAAGTAACCTTGTAAACAAAGTGCGAGAATCTTTGCCATAAACGTTGCCCACATAATAGAATTAGAGGTAACAAGAAATTTACTCAGAATGAGGCTTGGAATAATCTAACAAGTTCCAGGTATATGTTAAAGCTAAAAAAAGATTATTTTGCACAGAGTGGGCAATACGTAGATTACCTGACAACGCAATGAATAAATGATTGAATGGAGGAATTGCTGAACATCAGGGAATATGATGACTTATATTCACATTATGGGCCATTCTGATATCCATTTCTTGTTCCTGCCCTGCCTCACTAGGCTTTGCTGTGCTCTGTACCGCATGAAATCACATTTCCAAGGGCCCTTGCCAGCTGGCTTCCAGGTAATGCTGGTAGGGTAGGGTGCCAGGGGGAGACTCAGGGCGGGAGAGATGAAGCTGGGGTATTTTTCCACATCTGACTCGGCTGGTATTGCCCCATCTCAGGCAGGGGCTTTGTCTGTGCCATGGCTCCAACCCCCACTATCCCTGGGTGATCCCAGCTCTCACCAGGCAGCTCCCACCATGCCCATGTGGCCAGTTCCTGTGGGCTACCCCGGCTTCTGGATTAAGGGAACCACACCTTTTCATAGCCCTCAGTGGTACCAGATTCCTTTTATTTGGCTTCTTTTTGATTATCTTTGTAAGTCAATCTCCTCTATTAAAACCCCTCTATTGAAACACCTAGTATGGCTTCTGTTTTCTGTCTGATATGTATTAGATTCATTGATTTTTTTTCCCTCTCCTTTAACTTCTCTGGGAATTTTTGCGTGAGAATCTGCCCTAAGCCAATGAAAAATCACTCAAATCACACTCAATACCCACTTTCTGCAATACAGGTGAACATACACTGCTTTTTCTCAAGCACTGGAACGCTCTTTGCCAGGTGCAAATAGGACTCTGTCTGCCGTGTCACCACTGATCATGGTGGGCATAGCCAAGAGTCATCTGCAGAGGTCGTTTTTGTTGTATGTACTAAATGAGACAACAAGGAGAAAAATACAAACAGAAAATTAGTCTTAAGAAGAAATTACGAAGTCATCAAATGGATAACATTGTAAAAAAAACAAAAACAAAAACAAAACTCTCCCAAAACATAGGTACATAAGACAGCACCAGAAAAGTTTCTTCCTGTTGAATCAACAAGTGTTCCTAAAATTAAAATCCTTTAGAATTTCTTGGTATTTCAAGAGCATTAAAAAAAAAAAAAAAAAAAAAAAAAAAAAAAAGACTCATGAACGAATGATCCGTAGCTTTTCGGCTAGAATGCATCCCTGGGATGGTTATTTTCAGAAGTAGAGTTCCTTGGTGAGCATAGAGACCACACATGGGATCTGCTTCTTCTCGTGGAAGTAGGGGTCATCAGACTGGGACTCAAAGTTCCTGGCCACCCTGTTGTTCACCCTGGTGAGGATATGTAGGATCTCCAGGCTCTTGCCATGCTCGTTCAGGATGGAGCACAGGGCCTGCACAAACCAGGACCCGCTGCCCGGGTTCCTCCATGAGTAATAGCCTTCAACGAGACAGAAAGGAGATGATCAGATTGGCTGGCCTGGCCGCACCACCAAGAATGAGCTCCTGGTGTACGGGGCCTCCACACCTGCTTTTCTGAAATTATCTTACTCTTCTCTGCGTGCAAGTCCCCGGTGAGAATTATGCTCGTGTGCTCAGAGAGCACGCATCGTAGGTTTAGAAGGCTGCGTAAAGATGCTCAACGCAAGGCCTGGTGTTCCTGCGTGGATGCATATCAAATACCCAAGTGCTCAAAGGAAATGCCGGAGAAGCATTTTGTTAACTCTGGGACTCCTCGCTGTCCTCTGGGGGCAGAGCTACTTTCCAATCCAAGCCTCACAAGAGAGGAATTTGCAGGAGATTTCAGAGAATTTTGAGATGTGTTCCTGCTGTTGGGGGACCCAGAACTGGAGCCAAGCTCCTCATGGAGAAATCTGAAAGTAAGACTTGGCTGAATGACCAACTGCCTTATGGGTAGAGCCCAGAGAGCCTGCAGCTCTGGGAAGGCCACCATCACAAGGGCAAGGGGTGTGCTTCTCATGGACCGATATGGTCTGTGGCCGAGAGAGTCTGGCTCTCAGTCTTCCCTGGGTCCTGTCCAACACGATTTTTTGGAGGGACAAGGAGACCTCAGCAGGAAGAGGCTGGACAAGTGCCCTGGAGGATGCCCAGAAGAGGAGGAAGGAATCACGACGCACAGGGAGGAATGGAGACGCAAATCCAAAGCCAAGGAGGTATAGGGTCCAGGAAACCCAGCAGTTCAGGAAAGTGCCCAAGGAGAAAGCACCCAGCCTTTAGCATTTCACAGGTTCAGAGCGCAAGAAGCCAGGTGACTATGGGACCCGGAGTTTACCTTAACTCACCTCCCTCCCATCTTTGGCTCTGGGAGAACCTAAAAAGGATCTGGCAAATGGGGGAGGAGGTGAGTAAGGGGAAGGATCAAGGCCCCTTTAGCACCTTAGACCTATAGCGGGGCTGATCTGGGATCAGAAGAAATGGAAAGCCAAATTAGGTTCAGGGTTTTAATTGTTATTTTGGGCTGGACGTTCGGGTTACGGTGCTGTGACTGCCTGTGACTTGAAAAGTGACAATACTGTCTCATATCTTAACATGAGCTGTAAAGCCAGGGACCTGCTGATGCCTCCATACAAGGGCAAGGGAATCTTCCCCTCACTTACCCCCATTCCCTCCGGTTTAAAAGGACAGCATGCAACAAAATAAAGTCGCCCTTGGCTTCCATGACAAGCTGTGATTTGTGCCCCTAGTCCTAAGCGGTCTCACCAGTTGAATGAGACCATTATAATTTATGGCAATCGCTTATTGAATAATTGTACAATAAGCAGAAATAACCTTTTTCTGTGACATGATCGAGGCACTTAGAATTCTTCCCGCGGCGCACTGGTAACCACCGGTGCAAGGATTTAAGCCCAATGGTGTTAGTAGTACCAGAACACAATTCACTTTCAGAAGGGCTCACGGAACGCATCTCGTTCAATACAATGAACTAGTGAGGCTGGTCACGGACAGTCACCTCCATTTCAGTACTGCCCCTGCACTCATGTCCTTTAACCCCTGACCTACATGGTCTTCCAGAGAGCCAGTCTCACCCTGTGACTCTCCTACCTGAAATAGTTCCATTGCACTTCATTATCAGGGTGAAGTTCAGGCCGCTTAGGATAGCACACAGGACTCCCCACGGTGGGGCCTCCCTGTTTACCTATCCAGGTTTAATCCGTGCTGTGCCTTGTCACATCCTGTGCTATAGACGGCGTCCCCCAAAACTCAAGTGTTGAACCCAGCCCCTAATGGGACTAGATGTGGAGATAGGGCCTTTCTGAAGGTAATTAATGTTAAGTGAGGCCATGAGGGTGGAGCCACAATCCCAAAGAATTAGTGTCCTGATCAGAAGAGACCTTCTCCCTCCACCATCTCTCTGCCATGTGGGTGGGGACAGAGCTAGAAATAGACGGTTACCAGCCAAGAAGCAGGCCCTCACTAGAAACCAAAATGGCGGGCACCTGGGTCTTGGATTTCCTAGCCTCAAGAACGGCGAGAGATATATTTCTGCCTTGAGTCTGTGGCATTTTGTTGCAGCAGCCCACAGGCTAACACACCCTGTGGTCCAGCCTTTTGAGTTTTGCCTCTGACCCCTTGGCACTCAGTCTGGCAAGCCACCTTTCCCTTCCCCTGCTGTCTGATTTTTCATGACTCGGTTACGGTGGCGTTTTATGAACGCTTCTCTCACCAGCCTCCCTGGAGTTCACCCTTCTTCCCCTACTTCTGCCAGACCTTGCTCAGAACACCAACAGCTCTACCTTGGGTTTGTTCACCCAGACCGATGACCCCGTGCCACTGCCTCCCTCTCAAAAGCAGGAAGACCAAACTATTTTTTTTTTTTCACGTGATCCTTAAAACGTGTGAAGCTGTCATTCTCATGAAACCTCATCTGTAGATCCTGCCAGAGCTGTTTTTCCAAACACACCTATTTACTGTAACCAACCAATACCTCTGTAGCAAGCACTTGACCAAACTACTACCCCACAGGGCATTTCTAAGTGATAGGTTTTACTAAAGCACAGGAAGGAATTCTACTGAACTGAGGCAAACAAGGAGCTTGGGAAATGGGTAGGCTTGCTCACTCCTGGCATTTTCTGGTGCCTGTTTCTGGGTCACAATGTCAAGAATCCCGGTCTGAGCTACTGCTATAGTTTTATACCAAAATCTCTCTGGGATCTTGAGCATATCATTTAAGCTCACCCCAGCTCAATTTTTTTTTAGTCTGTAAAATTAAGACAGTAACACCTTTCCTAACCACCTACCCAATTATTAGGAGGATGATAAGAGGTAAGAGACACTCTGTAAGACATTCTGTAAGGTGTAAGTGCTACAGAAATGTTTGCTTTTACTATTACCAATAATAGTAGTGATACTTAAATGGAAGGGCTCAGCTTCCTTGGAGAGAAACTCGAACACATCTCTGTGGCAGGCAGAACAATGGCCCCCGGAGACGTCCACGCCCTAGCCCTGGAACCCATGGACAGGGTACCTGACTTGGCAGAAGGGACTCTGCAGATGTGATCACAGTTACGGAAGTAAGGGGGGAGTGTATCCTGGGTTACTCAGGTGGGCCCGACCTAATCCCAGGAGTCCTGAGAAGAGGAGAACCTGTCCCAGCTGTGGTCAGAGAGAGGGACAGGTTCACAGAAGAGTCACAGAGATGTGAGATCGCTGGCTTTGAAGCTGGAGGAAGAGGAGCACAAGGCAGGGAACCCAAACATGCTGGAAAAAGCAAGGACACGGATTTTCCCCCTGGAGCCTCCAGAAGGAATGTGGCCCTGCCATCCCATTTCGGAATTCTGACCTCCAGAAGCGGAAGACAATCCACTTGTATATCGGAAGCTACTGCGTTTTAGGGAATTTAGCACTGCAGCAAGAGGAAAGGGATACAGCCCCAGGCCTGCGTGTTGATGGAGTGGCATGGTCTTGATACCTGGGACTGTAGAATAGGCGAAGAGAAAGTCGGCTTCAACGGGGATCTTGTATCGGGGATTGGCATCTGTGTCATTGATAGGCCCCGAGTCAGCCTGGACCCCGTCATCGAGCTCGGTCCCCCGGCAAGCCTAAGTAACAAAGCAGAGATCACTCCATGGAGTCGGGAACAGGCACGCGTGTGCTTTTCGCTGCTGCGTCCCGGTGCCGAGGGCTATGCGTGGCGGGTTCGGCAAGAATTTGATCAATAAATAAATGAACAAAGCCTGTGTCGAATTAGTAAGCCAGAGCCAATGAAAATCTTGCAGTGTCTTAAAGAAGCCCTCACAATCCGTGGTCTGATGCAAATACAGATGCGAAGCATTTAGAGGTAGAAAACCAAAACCCCAGTCTGCAAACCCCGACCGAAACAGCACGTACGTTTGTAAAAGTGATCCGACCCAAGTCACTCTGTAATCCTTTCCTGTTTTCGACAGTATGGGGGTTACCTGAATGAAGAAGAGTTTGGGTTTCTCTAGAAGAGTTTTGCATCTGTCCCCCCTAAAATGGGCTGTCAAGTCCTTTATCGCTGTCACGCCGTCTGTTCCATAAATTAAATTTTCTTCTCCATGGCTTAGTAAGATGCAGGCGAAACAAGCCGAATTTCTGTGGTCCTCTTCAGAGGCTGCAAGCAAGCCATTGGAAGATTGAAAGGTTAAGACGTAAGTCCTGCGGGACCTCAAAAGGGTCCTCCTTCCCAGCCTGGCAGCGACTGCTGTCGGGACAGGTATTCAGGGGCAGGAGCACCCCTCCAGAGAGAAGGAAGACCAGTGGAGAGAAGCGAGAGGCACGGAGAACTCTAGAATTCTCACTCAGTCTGAAACCAAGATGGCACTGCCTCCTGAGGATGTGCGCCCCAAGTGTGGGAGGGGGTTCAGGCAGCTGCCGGAAGGCAGCACACTGGGGTGCTGAAGGGCATGGCCCTACTGCTTGTTAGGTCTGTGACACCAGGCAAGTTACTTAACCATTTTGTGCCTTGGTTTCATCTGTAAAATCTGTTTTAAAAAGAAGGTACTTCCTGGGGTGCTTGGGTGGCTCAGTTGGTTGAGCGTCTGACTTTTGATTTCGGCTTAGGTCATGGTCTCACAGTTTGTGAGATCCAGCCTTGTGCTGGGCTTTGGGCTGACAGGGTGAGCCTGCTTGGGATTCTCTCTCTCTCTCTCTCTCTCTCTCTCTCTCTCTCCCTCTCTGCCCCTCCCCTGCTCATGTGCACATTTGCTTGCTCTCTCTCTTGCTCTCAAAAGAAATACAGAAGCTTCAAAAAAATAACACTTCTGAAATACATGGGGACTAGAGAAGAGTTTACATTTCAACTCCATTCTGGACAGAATGATACAGACTTGTTCCTTCCCTACGAATTAACTCTTTGAAATTGGAACTGTTCTGTAGATCCCAAACCTATCATTTGCTGTCCTATGAGCACATTTCATCTTTTTAGGGAGAGATCTAAGTTTCCTGAAAGACCCCGCCTAGCCTGCAGACAGGGATGGAGTAGTCCAGACGAAGGAAAGGCTGCCCAGGCTGAAATCCCTCTGTCCTGCAAAGGCGGCCCCCCATCTCTGAGCCCACTGGCGTGCTGCCCCTCCTGGGAACAGGAAGGAGTCAGAGGGAGGGGGTAGGCACGCACCTTGTTTCAGCAGATCTTGCATTTTGGCACAAGAGCAGTCATTGTAGACGACCACGTCAAAACCCAGGTTTCTGAAGCACTTGAAAAGAGCCTCGGCATCTTTGTCTGTTCCGTTTCGGACGCCCATGCCTGTGGGAATCAAGCCCACGATGAGCAATCCCGGGCTGAGAACTGCCTGCCAGCATCGCCTTGTCAGGACTAAGTGCAGCTTTGCTGGCTCTTGTGTAAATGCTCCCAAGGTCACAATTTAAGGGAGCAACTCGGGGCGCGTGGGTGGCTCAGTCTGTTGGGCGTCCGACTTCGGCTCAGGTCGCGAACTCGCAGTTCACAGGTTTGAGCCCCTGCGTCGGGCTCTGTGCTGACAGCTCGGAGCCTGGAGACTGTTTCAGATTCTATGTCTCCCTCTCTCTCTCTCTGTCCCTCCCCCAACTTGCACTCTTTCTCTCTTTCAGAAATAAACATTAATTTTTTTTTAATGTGGAATTGATATATGAAGCAAACTTAAAGGAGAGGGTTACTCAGCTCACCCACAGAAGGTGAGCCTCATCATGGCAACTCCAGTTGGGGCCAAAAGGCTCCCCTTGACTCTTAGCCCTTTGGTCCCAGTCTTGCATCAGATAATGCACATGGTGGGACCTTCGATTCCAAAGCTTCTGGCGTCCTCACATCCCTTCCCCCCAGACACGTAAATAGCATTGGATGGGGGGCTGTCTGCCATAGCAGATGGGCACTGCCTTTCTCCAATCAAAGTCTGATACAAGTTGAAGACAATGGAAAGGAACAGGAGAGGTTAGCCTACACCCACAACACTTACCTGTCTTTTTGTCAAAGTTCTTGTTGTTTATTATGATGCATTTGCCCACCTTCTCAAAATTCATGTTATACTGATATGCAGGCACTTTGTCCTGGGTGGTCGTGACTGATCTTCCCGAGCCATTTTTCTTCTTCTTACTGGGGAAATATAAAGGCAGTCAGAGGCTATGGAAGACATTTGGATGGAAATGGCCTCTGGATTCTATTATTAGCAGGGAAGGGGTGCCCAAGAAAGCTGCGGTATCTGTGAAGAAAAAAGGCCCGAGGGGGGCAGATGGTTTTGTTTAATTGTCATATTTAAAACGAACGGGATCTCCTGCCTTGTTTCGCTACATGCCAGAGAGATGCAAATTAAAACCACAGTGTGATACCGGGACACTCTCACCAGGATGGCCACCACGTGCTGGTGACCGTGTTTCACACCTGGCGTTGTCATACATTGCTGTGGGAACCTACTTTGGACTTGCGTGGTGGAAAACTCGTAGAATCTACCAAAACTGAACTTAAAACACATCCTATGACAGAGCAATTCCACTCCTGGGGCTATCGCCCAAAGTAGAGTAAATATGTTTGCAAAAAAGGAAAGATCTACACACGTGCACAGGGGTACTGTCTAGCAATAGCCCCAAGCAGGAAATTATCCATATGTGCATTTACAGTGCAGTGAATAAACTGAATATGCATATAATGAAATCCTACAGAACGAGAATGAACCAACCGTGACAACAAGAAGCCACATAAACAAATCTCGCAAATATAATACTGGATGGAAGAATCCACATACAGAAAACGCTAATACCTAATAGTAGAAGCAGTTACGTGAAAAGGTGGACAAAAGGAGCAGCAACTTAAAAAAGCAAGTTGGGGGGGCGCCTGGGTGGCGCAGTCGGTTAAGCGTCCGACTTCAGCCAGGTCACGATCTCGCGGTCCGTGAGTTCGAGCCCCGCGTCAGGCTCTGGGCTGATGGCTCGGAGCCTGGAGCCTGTTTCCGATTCTGTGTCTCCCTCTCTCTCTGCCCCTCCCCCGTTCATGCTCTGTCTCTCTCTCTGTCCCAAAAATAAATAAAAAACGTTGAAAAAAAAAAATTTAAAAAAAAAAAAAAAAAAGCAAGTTGGGGCCCCTGGGTGGCTCAGTCGGTTAAATGTTGACCCTTGATTTTGGCTCAGGCTCACAGTTTGTGAGTTCAAGCCCCACGCTGGGCTCTGCACTGACAGTACGGAGCCTGATTGGGATTCTCTCTCTCTCTCTCTCTCTCTCTCTCTTTCTCTCTCCCTCTCTCTCTCTTCCCCTCTCCTGCTCATGCTCTCTCTCTCTCTCTCTCTCAAAAATAAATAAATAAACTTTAAAGAAGAAAAAAGAAAAAAAGAAAGTAGTCCCCTTCCAATCTCCAAACACTGACCATCCAGCTTTCCAGAAGTCTGGCACATGGGCACTGAGGCTGAACATGAAGCATCATTGAGAGAACACAGAAAAAAAGGTCAAATGTGGGTGGAAAGCAGCCGTGCCAGTCATCCACAGGAATATAGGCTCCGCAATAGAAGAGATCTTTTTTTTTTTTAATCTGTTCTGAAAAATTGCTGCGTCCCCAGTCCCGGGAACAATGCCTGGCATATAAGTTATCCGTTAATAAATATTTTTTGGAGGGGCACCTGGGTGGCTCAGTCGGTTAAGCATCTGACTTCGGCTCAGTTCATGATCTCACGGCTTGTGGGTTTGAGCCCCACGTCGGTCTCTGTGCTGACAGCTCAGAGCCTGGAGCCTGCTTCCGATTCTGTGTCTCCTTCTTTCTCTGTCCCTCCCCTGCTCATGCTCTGTCTCTCTCACTCTCAAAAATAGTAAATGTTAAAAAAAAATAAAAAATAAATATATTTTTTTAAAAACTACACACCAATATCCCTTATAATTATAGATGCAAAAACTCTCAAAAAATATTAGCAAGTCAAATCTGTAGGATTATTGACCATCCCCGAGTGTGATCGATCCCAGGAATTCAAGGTTAGTTTAATATCCAAAAATCGATGAATGTAATCCATAATATCAATAAAGGACAAAACCATATAATCAACTCCATTGATGCAGAAAAAGAAATTGACAAAATACAGTACCCTATTATGGTAAAAATGCTACATAAACTAGGATTACAATAGCACTAATCCAACTGGAAAAGGACATCTATGAAAAACTCCCAGCTAATACCATACTTAATGATGAGAGACTGAACGCTTTCCCCCTAAGGTCAAAAACAGGTCAGATATGTCCATTCTGGCCACTTCTGTTAAATACTGCAGGAGAGGTTCTAGTCAGGGCAATTAGGTTGAAAAAAAGTCTTCTGTGAATGAATGAATCAAGTCCTATCCCCTCATTTTACAGATAAGGAAACAGGTCCACAGAGAGGCAGGGGTTGTTCAAGGTCAGCCAGGCAGTGATGAGCACAGTGAGACCAACACGTCGGCCTCAGGTGACGGTCAGCATCCCATGTTGGTGTTTCAGAGTCCCACACCCTGGCCTATCTGTTAGAAGACTCATCCACCACTGTCGCAAAACTGTCATCAAAAGTTGTTAGGAGTAGAGTGAAAATAAAAACTCAGCTTGGTACCTGACAAATGCAGGCCCAAGGGTATTTCCCCCCCCAGACTTCATTGAATCTCACTGTTGTAGTTTCTCAGAGTCTCTGGAAGGACATGGCCTTTGCCGTCGCCCCTCCTACCTGGGTCCAGATTACAGAGTAGCTCTCTATGTCGAATCTCCAGACGCCGATTGCTGTTTTTCAACCGCTACACCACTTTATCCTCCACTTTTAATAAGGCCAACTTTCTTCCGTGATATCGTCTGATTTTTCAGAGAAAAACATCCTCGATCTGTTCTACCATCTCTCGATTCTTCTTCCCTACTTTTTCTGTCTAGTCTAGGGGGGTGATGTCCGTTCTTCTCCACATTTCTTTCCCCAGGGAGGCAGCCCAAACCAGCACTGGACTGAGACTCAGAATCTGCCCAAGGGAACCCTTCACAGAGCACCGAGCCCCCTTCCTGGAAAACAGCCTTCTGTGACCGTCACAGAATCAGATGGCCGACTTGATGGGCAGCAAATACTCTTGTGGAGTCTTCTTCCCCTCCCGGGCCTCCATAAAAGCTCAGAGGAGACGAATACCAGCAAAGTGAGCTTCTGTGGTGTTCAAGGGCATGCCATGTATGGGAGCGTAGGATTTACTTCTGAATTCCCTGTCAACGACCCACACTGACAGTGTCCTCTGTGCATGAGGCAGATTATCTGCACATAGTCCTTCATATGCACACAAAGTCTTTGGTCTTCAATTGATGCCTCTGAAGTTGGGGCAGGTGGCTTAATTATGGCCATTCCATAGGTACTGATAATAACTAACATTTGTCAGGGCTTACTATGGGCCAGGACCTTGTTAAAATTCTCCCTGCATTTTCTCATTTCCTCCTGACAGGTCTTTAGCTAATTTAAGGCCACTCAAAGACCCGAAATAAGACCAGCATAAAGTCTAGCAGGCTGGAGGATCTCTAAGAGATAAGACTCTACTTCTATCTTCTGCTATATGAGTTATCCTAAAACAAACTGTACAAGAACATCCAAGTAATAAATGTGCTGTGGTTTTTTTTTTTTAAAGCTGTCATTAGCCCATCCCCAATGATGAGCAAAACAAAAGATGCCAGTGAGCATCTTTTATAAGAAAAACAGGCTTGGTTGTAAGTTACATGAAAAAAAAAAAAAAAAGGACTCGGCTTTTATCAGAATAGGATTTGGAAAATCAATTTTTAAAAAAAGGAACACAAAAGGGGAATAATGATAGATACACTTTAAAGAAATTTCCATGGTTATGAAAAGTACCTTAAAATTGAATATGAAATGTGATTCTTATCCCTGGTAAATATTTCAAAGGGGAGGGGATTCCCTTACCTTACCGGCCCCTAACTTGAACTCTCATTTTTCAAAATGAAAGGAGTATCTCCTTCCTCTTTCTGGATTTGAGTCCGTCGTTTATTTTTCCTTCTAACCCCAAATAGCTTTTTGTTAAACCCAGGTCTTTCCAGATCCCAAATGTGTATTAGAGAGCAATCAATTCTACTCCATTGACTTCATCTTCTTAAGAGAGGCACCGGCCTTGGGAAAATTCCATCTGCAGCTTAACTTGTGGGGAAGCAACCCCTGTGACCGGGTTAAAGCATGTCACTGGACAGACAACAGGACGAAAGGGCTGTCAAGATGGAGAGAGCACCAGGACAAAAAAAAAAAAAAAAAAAAAAAAAATGTGGACCGAAGCCCACGGCATAATAGATACATTCTGCTAGAATCAGAGTCCAAGAGATCAGAATCCCTCACTGACTAGCCTCGAGGCTTCCCAGCACCCTCTCCTGGGGATTAGCACCCTTTCTGTCCCATTCTCCCTTCAAAGACTCCAGTGAGAGCAAGGCCTTCACTTCCATTTTGCCCATTCTGCCTGCAAGGTTGCTGCAGAGATTATTAAGTACAGCCTCACATTTGGGAAGAGAAATGACTTCTGAGAGGCGACTCTTTTAGGATAGTCCCTAGCTGCTGCATGTTTACCCACACAGGACAGTTATTTCACTGCAGAACTTCTCTTGTGCGTGACCCCTAAGGCTATTTGGAGACACTCGTGGCCTGGTGGGTTTTCTTCCCTTTCCCCCACCCCACCCCACCCCCGAGGCTCTTATTTCCAACTGTGGAAAGGCCCGGCTGGAAGACACAAATGTGTCCCGTCGGCCCCTCCCATAACGACCTGCAGACAGGTACAAAGATCCAGTTCAGCCTCTACTTCCTGGACGAACCGCGAAGGGCAGGGTGTTTAATCAAAATAACACGGTACCGCAGGGAAGAATGAGGAAGTTCTCTGTGTCCCTACGTGGGATCATTTCCAAGGTGGAGGTTAAGTATGAAAGAAAACAGAGGGACAAAACGATGGCAATAGTATACCACCCTTTAGGGGAAGATGAGGGGAAAATCTACGTTTACATTCGATTGTACCTGCATAAAGACTCTTGAAGGGTGACATAATGGGTAAACTCATTAATTCCAGGGCTGGGCTGCCTGGCTCTGAAACCCGGCTCTACTACAGAGCCGAGTGATCAGCAAGTTGCTTAACCCCTCTGTGATTCCTCGTTTGTAAAAAGAACAAAATTACATCTGCCTCCCGGCTTA
This sequence comes from Panthera leo, assembly GCF_018350215.1. Lineage (NCBI taxonomy): Eukaryota > Metazoa > Chordata > Mammalia > Carnivora > Felidae > Panthera > Panthera leo. The sequence goes on along the minus strand of NC_056689.1, from coordinate 70,146,542 downwards.
TAAACAAGCGGATATTCAAAAAGCACTCAGAACAGCTTCTGGCCTGCAGAAAATAGTACCTAAATGTTATCATTACTAACGGTAGTTGTATATCACTGAAGAGTGGTTACCTGTGTAAATAGGGGCCCTGGGGCAAGGGCAGCATGAAGGAGGAAGGATTTGACGATATATCTTTTTTAGTACATGTGACTGAATTAATTATTCAAAAGGTTACAATAAAAATGATTTAGTAGCGGGGCGCCCGGGTGGCTCAGTCGGTTAAGCGTCCGACTTCGGCTCAGGTCCTGATCTCAACGGTTTGTGAGTTTGAGCCCCGCGTCGGGCTCTGTGCGGATGGCTCAGAGCCTGGAGTCTGCTTCGGATTCTGTGTCTCCTTCTCTCTCTGCCCCTCCCCCAACTTGTGCTCTGTCTCTCTCTGTCTCTCAAAAATAAATAAATATAAAAAAAGAAAATTAAAAAAAATGATTTAGTAGTTAAAAATCACCTGCTGCAAACAGATTCCGTTACTTGGCTTATGTTGAAGATTACTGGATTCGGACTTTTTTTGTGCTACTTGTTAAAGAGACACCGTGTTTCTGTTTTTCACTGTGGTCTTACACGTGATTTTCTTCCCTAGCCTTTTGAGCTTTTTCCTCCTCTCCGTGTCAATAACCGTGCTGGTAATAAACACAGTTCTAAGAAGGACCATTCTGGAACGCTCACTGCCTTGTGTACGTTACCTCATGTGCTCTTGACGACCACTCTGTCAGGCGCTGGCCCCGTGACATTAGCTTGCCTGAGAACACAAAGCCACACAGGGGTAGAGCCCAGATTCACTCACAGGTCCAACACGAAGTTTCCTATTCCCACATTTCTTGTCTCTGTTAACACCCAGATTCCCGGGGCCTCAAGCTTAGACCTAGAGGATCAGAGCCGGACCTGGGTGTCTTCATGGAGCCACTCGCCTCTGACATGTGAGGGCCTCAGCACTAGCCTGTCTGCCTGCTGCCTGGGCTCCCCGGACCCTCAGCTCTCACTGCGGTCCCCAGGGCCAGCTCACCCTCCGCTCTCAGACATCACTCTCCGTGTGGGCACGGCCTTTGGGACCCTCGGTTCTTGGCCAGAAGCTCGGACCAGATACACCTCGGGAAGCACGGCCTGGGGAAGGTGCCAATCGGCAGCAGCGAGACCGTATTTAGGGTCACGTGTGTGTGATCCACAGCTTTCCGTGAAAACTGCGAGGTCTCCTAGGGGTGACAGTCAAGTGAAATGTTACACTGCTGTTACTTGGACAACGCAACTGAGACGCTTCCAGGAAATGCCACTGTGTGTGCAACGCCACCCTTGCTCTCCCTCGTTGGCACAGTGTTCGGCGGGTCCCCTGCGTGGCCTTGGTGGCGCAGTAACTCAGGGTCAGGGGAGGGAAGCTTTGCCATCCCGGTGCCAATAGCTCTTAAAGAGTTACTGTCTGTTTGGAAATCAATTGCTAGAGCCAGGCAGACCGTCAGATAAACAACTGCTATCGGACAGGAGCAGCCGCTTCAAGGGCTCCGAAGAGACTGTGCTAATTAATTAGCCACCGCAGAGAGATGGTAACAGTCCACAGCTCAGCGGGGCCAGGTTCTCCCCGGGGGTGGCTGCTAAGAAGCTTTCAAAGACCCAGATTAGAAACTTTTCTTTTTCTTTCTTTCTTTTTTTTTTTTTTTTTTTAACATTTATCAGATTGGAAACGTCTTCAGCTGGTGATCCTCCCCCAGAGATAAGACCTTCTGAAAGTGGATATTCTTGTTTTCCTGGGTTGATAGGACTTCTGCAGAAGAGCCTAGAGCATGGAATTGCTGTGGCACAGAGACCCCAGGACCAGATCAATGGAAAACCAGTCTTTGTCCTGAATCTGACAAACCTCGCCAACGGGGGAGGAGGAACCACTCCAGACATTCCCTAAGTCACCAGGAACAAGCATCACTAATATCACTGAATAGTGTTTTATGCTTTACAAAGCCTGTTCATCATCATTATCCCATTTATTCTGCAAAGTATAGATGAGAGGCAGGGAAAGACATAGTAAATAAAAACTGGCCACAGTATTTAAGTCAGATGCTACCACTTTCCAAACTACCTGCGCTCCCCCCCCACCACACCCCTTCTCCTCTGCCTTCGCTAATTCTCTGCTGATAAACCTAGCTTTTATCCTGACCTTTTTCACTTTCTGAAGACTTTGGCCAAGATTACTATGCTGAGAAGAAACACAGGATTCTTGCTCACAAGTGCAAGGCTCATGACAAACCAGAACAGTGAATTAAAAGTTCTAAATCCTTTTAAAAGCTCCTGGGTTTCACAACTGGCCACAGATTAAAAAAATAAATAAATCTGGCCATGAAATCACTGCTCTTAGGGCCAAACAAGATTGCAATAACTACCATAACCTGGCAGAACTTAGCAACTGTTCAAAAGTGTGCACTAAAATGCAACGGGCAGTCAATCGAATACCGATGCTTCCTAATCCTAACCGTCTTTTATTTTTTCTTGGTATTGCATTTCCTCACCAGTATGAGCACGTACCATTATCTTCTCTTCCCAGACACATTCAGAGAGGCTCAAATCTCTGCTAAGAACACAGACAATGCCAGCATTGATTATCAGGAAGAAACTAGATTACCCTAACTTCTTCGGTTAGGGACCTGTTTTTTGGAACCTCAAATTCTGCAGTGCGAGGGCAACTCAGTCATTTCAACAAAGTCAAGAGGCACAAAATCACAACCAAGCCCTGATGGTCATTTATACAAAAAAGATGTCCTTGAAGAGCCTATAGCAACCTGTACCAGAAACCATTGTAGGACAAAAATACTCTGCCTACTTTGCGAAGAAGTAAAAAAACCTCGGAAAAGGCACAATGAACTTTTACAATCTACTCTGGGCGTGAGTATAATTTTCCCCATCACCGGAGTGGATAAATACAGGTTTTATCCTCGTCCAGATCCCCTCGGCTGCTCGAGATGTGAATTATACCTTTCTATATTTGGAAGGGAATAGAAGCACGCAAACCTGCTACTGTTTATTTTCTAAAGCGTCTCCATGAATAGGATCCCCAGAAGCTCTATCTGTTTGCAGACATTCATCAGCAGGAAAGTAAACACACCACCAGGCACACATTTCCCCAGGGCTCTTCCATTCGGAACTAGGGCTCTGGTTTTCGTAGCTGCTTTGTCTAAATATTTTTGGGATGATTCATTCATGGTTTCAACATTTTAACAGCGGGTATCCCCGACAGTCCTGACATACCAAGGCACAGAGCAAGGCAGAGAGGAAAGGAAAGACTGAAGGCGGTACCTCGTGTCTCCATCCGAAAGGACCCCCCTGTGCATCAGAACTAGGCTTCGCCCGGCAACTCTGGGCAGCGGGTTTCCTTCTTCTCTGTAATAATAAAAACTCAACATGCTCGGGGCTCAGCAGGGGACAGCAGACTGGCACAGCCCGCCTGGCCCTGAAGGCCCGTGACTGAATCAGCAGTGAACCGCACACTGGAGTTTTCCATAGGACCATTCACGCTGGGGCTGGGAAAGTCACACTGGCCTCCCCCTTCTCTGCTGACCGGCAGAAATGCCCAGGCTCCACACGGCTGCATTCTCCCCACCCCGGGACAGCTCCCTAGAGAAAAAGTGACTTTCTAGGAGCATGGGATCTGAAGTGGGGGAAAAAAATACCCCAGACTTCCACAAAGATGCAGCCAGCGGCACCATTTTTAAGAGTGAAAACATGGAAACGGGAATGGCTAAGCAAGAGACAGAGATTCAGTCGAATAAAATACCACACGGCTATTTAAAGTGATGAGCGTGCAGATGTGGGCAACCCAACAAAGTGCCAAGCTACAGGAGGTGGCAAAATTACATGTAAGTAAATGAACAAAAATCGGAGGGGAGTTTGTGGTGAATCAGAGTCCAAATGCTCGAGGTTATTTTTCGCCTTATAAAAGCACGCAAGGCATTCGTACAAATAATAAAAGACTACAGAGGCAAGCCAAAGCCCTTAATTGTCAAATGAAATGAGGCATATAAATCATTTTTCAATCGTCTTGAACAAATTGAATGATCCAGGAGTTACTACCCTTCCCCATCTCACCCCTCCAAATGCAAGGAGGAAAGTGTGAACACGTAAAAACAACACCCTTATTAAGCAAACTGCTCACAGTGATGCTTTTCTCAATTTCCTGGTTCAAGGTCGCGGCCAGGGAAAGGTGTGCCACTGACAGAGCGGAGCTGTAACACCTGATATCCTGGGCAAACCGAACCCTCGGCCACGCTCAGGTCTGTGAGCAGAGAGAAATCTGGCTCCGTACATTCTGTTCTGGAACCCAGATTTGCAAACATACGCTTACTTTGGGAAACAAAGTCTATTTAAAATAGGCTATGGAGGGAAAGATTCCTTCCCCAAACTTCTCCACATCACTTGCCTCCTCCCCTGAAAAACAAAGCAGAGAGACCTCTGACAATAAAAATTGATAAAAGAATTTAAAAATTCAGGAGGGAGATAAAGGACAGAATTCTCTTGAAACAGCCTCAAACTGCTGTCTGTATGATGGCGGGGGGCTCTAGAATTTAGAACAGCTAACAGGACTCAGTCCTCTCTCTCTTTTTTCTTAATGCTTATTTATGTTGAGAAAGAAAAAGAGAGACAGAGAGAGAGAGGGAGAGAGAGAATCCCATGCAGGTTCCGTGCTGTCAGTGCAGAACCCAAGGTGGGGCTCGATCTCACAAACCGTGAGATCATGACCTAAGCAGAAATCAAGAGTGGGATGCTTAACCCGCTGAGCCACCCAGGTGCCCCAGCCCTCATTCTTCCTCATCTGTGGAACAGCAGACAAACCCACTGTTACACATGCGTGCCAGACAGAACACCCTGAGCCCCAGCAAGCTCAGGGTTTGAACAGGCAAGGCCACACTGCACAACTAACTCTTACTTGTGACCGCGTGTTCCCCCGAGAAACAACAGGTCTTAAGTTTCATAGTACTTTTCTGCACCTAGGCTTAATTCTGTACAAATAGTGTCTTAACATTTTTATTACTATGAAAACCTGATCATTTACTTCCCTTCTTCACTTTTTTCTTTTAACCATACAGCTAGCTCATGATTTCCCTTCTAGAAGAGCAATAACCTATAATAACTGGAGATATTCTGCATGTGGGGGAAGCTTCAAAGTCTCTAGATCCTGTCACCATGCTTTAGAGGTGTGGATCTCTGCTCCTGAAATGGGCACTTGACCCTCTATCAGAACGCCCATCGCTAGCCCTGCTGGAACTCTGTCCAAGCCCTCAGCTGAAGCAGGGCAGAAAGGGAGCAATTTCAACGAAGAATTAAATTTGCTGACCCACTTGGGTAGAAGAAAAAACCTGCTCTGCTGGTAGATTAACGTGGCTGGCCAGCTCAACGCCACTGCAGTTGTGACTGGCACTTGATGTATGGGGTGGATCGCTGGACCCCAAGTTAGACCCAGGTCTTGGTGCTGGTCTTGCTGGGTGACTATGGGTAAAGTACTTTACCTCTCTGGTCTTAACCGTCCTTGACTGTTATGGGAGGGAGCTGGATAAATCACATTTTTAAGGCGTCTTCCAGTTTTAACGTTACGGTTCTATGATTTCTTCCCTGTCAGGAATCATGTACAGTTTCTTCCTCATCAGGCAGTTCAGTAAGCTGACAGTTACTGTATTCAATTCTCATAAGCAATCCAGTGGACAGGTATTCATATACCTATTACGCAGACACAGAAACTGAGGTTCAAAGAGGTCAAAGGACTTGCTGGTACCTCAACTAGTGATTGGGAGGCAAGGCCAGAACCAGAACCTGGGATGTCCACCTTCACGCCTCCATTGTTGCCATTTTAAGAATCATCACTGCTTCTAGATTTATTACAGCATTAAATCGTTAGTATGGTCTATGTACAAATTTCGGAGACAGGCATCCAGTATTCTGTAGTATGAATTCGAAGACTTCCTTTATTGAAAGGTGAACTCCCTGGGTATATTTTACCATTCTCTTTCTTTTAGGGGGCCCAGACCTGGCCTCTCTTAATCAGTGGGTATGATCGAATGGCTTTTGCTTAACATATTCTTCGGAATGAGTTAAGGTCTGCTATCTTTGCTCTGTTAATTCCAAAGCATTGCTTCTTCTGAAACACCCTCCCCTCCAAATGAAAAGACAGGCCACCAGGATCTTTCTTATAATTATACAAATAACACACATTTTTTTACAGGGATCTGTTTACGTATAACACTTAACTGGTGGAGAAACCCAAGTTGCAATGCAGGAAAAAGAATGATAACCCTGTGGCATCCATTAAATACACTCGAAGAGCACACAGGGCAGAGCACGAAGATGATATGGAAGACAAAGTCCATGGGATCTGAACCAGCGTCTCAAAAACAGGGGATTTATCAAGTTTCAAGAATGAGGCTTTTCTCCTGCCCCCTTCACCTGGTAAACGGAAGGATAAGCAAACCTCTTTGCAGGGACACAAAGGCTCCACCAGGGCCCGGGGGAAATCTCAGTGCATGAAATCTGTTTGCTCCTTTGTCTTTTATTTCCCTTAATGCTGACCTTGAGCAGAACTAAGCCTCTGATTTCAGAGCTGAGGTATGCCTGCAAGAGGACATGTGTGAGGCTGCTGGGTGGGGCCTGGCCTCGTACCCTCGATGGCTCCCGGTGTGGTGCCACCAGATGTGGGCCTCCACTCACTTTCTAAGAATCTGTGTGCTTTGTAGCTTGGCCTGACCATCACTGTCGCTGGGGCTCTTCCTGGGCCCTGATAACTCAACTTCCAACTCCTCTGGCTCTCCCTCCTCCTCCCATAGTTCCTAACATACTACAATTCAGCAATTAGCTATTCTCAGCCATTAGCCATTTTCTGTAGCCATGCCTAGACATTCTAAAAGAACCTGAGTTTACATTCAGGGCAGGGACCACACTGCTAACACGGATGGCTGGTAACCTGTGCCAGGTGCTTGGGTTACCTTTACTTCAAGAAGAATCCCTCTGTAAGTTCGCAGATGACTTTAGGCCTTGTTCCTTAAACAATGGCTCAAAATGAATGCAGGCTGTGCACATACCGATTTCTCCTTTTTTGTTTTTACTTCTACTAATTTTAACTAATTAAAACACTTTTACTAATTTTAAGTTAATATCTTGCATGTCTTTCCTTTGAGGTTTCCTATGTTTTCCAACCGTTCTTCAATAATTGGGAAATAAGAAAACATTTAAATGCATTCTTGTTTTAAAAAAAAAAATTAAGTTAAAGAGCAGTTGGGTTTACTCAGGGTCCAATGGAATGGAAATAAAACGAGGCTGTGGCGCCATCTAGTGACAGTGAGGCGAAAAAGCCAAGACAAGTCTGAGAGCTTAGCACTACCTGGGGCCACGGAATCCTCCCAAGCTTTGGGGGGAAAAAGGAGACCTGTTTCCCAGAATCCTTGAGGTCTCCAGGGGAGGGCACGTGTCCTCAATTAGAGAGGGGCAAGAGGTGCCACCTGATAGCAATTCTGACGCCCCGAGAAGGGAGCTGGGGACAGGACAGTCTGGGTAGGGTGCCCACCATCAGCTGCGGGGAGCACTCCAGCGCAGTGGTTGATGCGCTCACACGTCGGACCTGTGGCATAGCGTCCCTCACTCCGTGGAGGTGGACCCTTTGCTCTGCCATTTTCAGGTCACCCCAATGAATTAAATTCAGCAGAATAAACAACTCCCCTTTAGAATCTTAAGTAACAGAAGTGAAAGTATAGGGTGCTGACCAGTCAGGTGTGACAGTGGACACCTGCTCTTTGCGGCAAATCCCACTGTCTGGAGTTGCACTTAGGGTCTGGTCCCATCACATGCCAAGTCCCTGGCACCACCCAAATCCATCCTGCGCTCTCGGGCAGCAGGGCCAAGGCAGCAGAAATGTTCAGGGAAGCAATGGAAGGTGGCAAACACCGGTTTTTCTGTTAGAAATAATGGATTTCGTCACCCCTTTCCTAGCCAGACAGCTCAGGGGTCACTATATGACTTCAGCTATTCCCTGGGGTCCAGGTGCCACTTTCCTCCTCGCCTCTCCCCTCTTCAGCTCTTCAGCCCTCTTGGTCACAAAGTCTCGCTGCTTCTACCTCTCTGCACCCCTGGCACATCTGGGGCCAAAGGCGAAGGCTCCACCTGTCGTATTGGGCTGGTGTTTCGCTCCCATTCTCGCCCAGAGAATTTGCAACAGCACCCCCTTCAGGCCCTGCCCCGCACTGCAGCTCTGCTGCTCTGGCACTTTTTTTTTTTTGGTAGGTATGGTTGATCAAGTCACTCTACTTAAACTTTTCCATGACTTCCTTGTTCTTTAGGATTCCAAATCCTTAATATGACTGACAGACAAACCCTTCTAAAGTCTGGCCCCTGCCCATTTACTTTAATTCAAATATTTGATTGGAAAATGGAATTGAATTCAAATATTTTGCAAGGATAATTGTTTATTTTGATAAATGAAGCTTGATGTCAACACCAGCCATGCTATAAAAAGGTAGCGAACTATAATACAGAAAATTACCTGAGCTTACTGACCTTTCCAAAGGACTTAAGGGGGTAAAAAAACCCCAATATCACAGACCATGTCTCTTCCGTAAAATGATGCATCTTAAGGCAGAGGTGTTCAAACAGGGCACTCAAAGACCTTCCAAGGGGTGCAGACATAGGATATTTTAAGGAAGTTCATGATCAGATCCTCAACTTGCATGTGTATTTTTCCGAAAACTGGTTTGCCTGAGATACTGCCTCCCCTGTTTCCCATCTCCCACCAAGTAAAAGAAGAGCAGAATTCTCATCCACCCTGATTCTTAGATGGTGTCAAAACCTCCACATCATCTAATAGACAATTCAAATATAAGTATCTGTGGGTCTCTTTGAATCAGGCATGGTAATGGGCTTCCTATTTACACAAGAGTCTAATAAGGGTGAAGGATGGCGTTAGAAATGGGGCTGTTTGGGGCCACCCTGGGCTGTTCCAAATTCGATGATATGTTTACAAAATACACTGAATAAAAATAAACATAGAATGGAAAGGGAACGTTGTGGCTCTTAAATAATGACTTTGCCTTTTTCACTTCCTGATTATTTCCAAAGACACTATCACTTTTGAGCTAGAGTTCTGTGACAGCAAAGCAAATAAACACTGAGAGAAGTGAACACAGCATCCGGCTTTCTTTGTGCCCTTTCCTTCCTCTTTCCTTCCCTCCCTCCCCACCCTACATCCATCCATCCAACCTTCCTTTCTTCCATTCATCTATCCATCCATCCATCCATCCATCCATCCATCCGTGCATCCATCCTCTAAGAACTAGAAACAAGATGGTTGTCACAGGGATGCCTTATAACACATTTGCTGAACTGGAAATGGTATCAGACCTTTATTGGTTGAAAGTAAATCTGGTGTGGCAGATTAGTTTGGCAAGAAGGACTGGTTTTGTCAACTAGAATATACAGCAGACATTTGACGTAAGTGAATGAGCTACATTCGCAGCTCTAAGGTCTTAACCATGAAATATCTTAAAAAGCAGACAGTTTAAAAGCTTTTTACCAAAAAAAAAAAGGATACTGACAAATGTTCATCATCGCTACTTTAATTATCTTATCTCTGTTGGGAATATTTTGGGTTAAACAATTTGCCTCCAACTAAAGAGGAACAGGCTTAATTAACAGTTTTTTGAGAAGTTTTGGTAAAGCCTTTTGAGCATACTTCCCATTAACGGAAAAAAATCAATGTTTCTAAGGGCAGAATAACAAACCCTTTTGTAAGTCAAGTAATTTGTAATTATTTTCGATACAATTGAAGGACCTAATTGATTTGTCATTTTTTGGCACAGAACTTAGAAGGAATTCAAAGAATTAAGTGACAATTATTATCACAAAACTGTTGCCATCCCACGTACTTATTCATGGTTTCTTAGCGCTTCTACCTCTAAAAATGACAAACAGGCAAAAGAGGTGATACTGAATGCTTCCTTATTCTGGCAATGGCTCTCATTTATCCACGTATGCATAAGCTAGCTTTTGAAAAGCCCGCTTTCCCATTGTAAGTTGCAATTTAAATGCAATTTCTATTTAACAATTATCTTGATGAAAAATGATTTAATAGTGCTAATGACTTACCAACATTTGTTTGGATCAACTGTGAATTAATTAAGAGTCAAGACAGTAACTTAGTCTCGGAGAAATTATCAGTAACTTAACATAGCAGAAATTTCTTGTAATACTCATGATACCTGGAAAAATGTCTTAAAATTTATGCATACATAGGGGCGCCTGGGTGGCTCGGTCGGTTAAGTGTCCAACTTTGACTTGGGTCATGTTCTCACGGTTTGTGAGTTCGAGCCCCAGGTTGGGCTCTGCGCTGACAGCTCAGAGCCTGGAGCCTGCTTCGGATTCTGGGTCCCCCTCTCGCTCTGCCCCTCCCCCACTTGCACTCTGTCTCTCTCTCTCTCAAAAAAAAAAAACTTTTTTTAAATTTTGAAAAACTTTATGCATACGCATAGATGCACACCTTTAGGTTACAGAGATGCATGATGGGGAGATCATTCAAGCAACTAAATCTATGACAGCAAAATAAAATACTGTGGGGGGAAATAAAGCGAAAAAACAAGAGTTCCGGGGAAAAAGAAACAACAAAAATTCCAGCTGTTGAAGACAGCTTGCTCGTGTACATTTTTAAGGGAGAAACGTGGTTATAAAAGTACTGTGGATTCAGAATCCACTGAATACATTTAAAGAAGTGATTTTCAAATGTCAGTATTTACAACATACCGCTGGGTTTCATAATTTCTGGGAAGTATACCACAAGGCTTTACTAAGACTTCTGAAATGAACATTACAGTTTCTGTTTCTCTGTCACCGACAGGCAACCTGCTTAACCTAAAGACTCAGAGACTTGGAAAAACTGAAGTATTCTCACGTCCTTTGCACCTATTTGCCAAGAAATTTATAGGTCACCTTAAAATATGTGTGTGCAGATAGGGGCGCCTGGGTGGCTCAGTCGGCTGAGGGTCCGACTTCAGCTCAGGTCATGATCTCACAGTTCGCGGGTTCGAGCCCCACGTCAGGCTCTGTGCTGCCAGCTCAGAGACTGGAGCGTGCTTCGGATTCTGTGTCTCCTTCTCTCTCTGCCCCTCCCCTGCTCACTCTTTGTCTCACTCTGTTTCTCAAAAATAAATGTAAAAAACAAACAACAACAACAAAAGTATGTGTGTGCATGTGTCATTTTAGAACGTTATTTTGCAGCTCTGTGAACGAAACATTTGCTGGCCACTGTTCTAAAGGGCTCGTACTGGATCAACTGACCTTATGGCTTTCGAAAGTTCTCAGGAGTTGCAGCTGCATGTTCTGCTCATTTCATGAGGTATCCTTGACCCTAAATGGCCACCAAGGCCAAAGGAACTCAGGTCCAGGATGTGGAGGTCTTCTCACTTTTCCGAGTCCTGTCCGGGATGGCGTGACCCAAGGGTTTCTCTGGGATTGTTTGGAGGGAGCCAGGCTGCCCCTCATCACCGGCTCTTCCCCTCCTGAGCACTGCTTGGGAGCACTCCCTAACCTCAACTTTGATCTCTGTCACCGTCCCTCCCAGGTGGGGCTCGACTTAGGAGACGCCGAAAAGTCTGATGCTTCTGACCCACAGTGCCCTCCGGCTTCTTGCGAGGAAGCCCTGTTGCCTGCCGCCCCATGGCCAAGGGTGAGGGGAGGTGAGGGGCCCCTCTGGGTCCCTGCATTCCTACTTTTAAATGGAGAGCACAGGAGAGCTATTGGGTGGTGGTGGTACCATGTACGTTCTCATCTCAGCTCCACCATTTACTTTTTTTTAATTTAAAAAAATGTTTATTTATTTTTGAGAGACAGCGAGAGAGAAAGAGAGAGAGAAAGAATCCCATGCGGGCTCTGCACTGTCAGCACAGAACCCCAACGCGGGGCTTGAACTCACAAACCGTGAGGTTACAACCTGAGCCGGAATCCAGAGTCGGATGCTTAACCAACGGAGCCACCCAGGCGCCCCTCCGACATTTATTAACTGTCATCAAAGAGGCAAGCTGGTAAACGTCTGTGTGCCTCAGTTTCCCTGCCTATTAAATGGTGATAACGATAGAACTATCTCCGGGGATTAGGAGGACGGCGTGCCATACTGAGCTAGCACACGAGAACGTAATAAATTAAGTTGTTGTTATTATTATTATTAAATGCCAAGATCTGGAAATTTAGAAGTGGACTCAAGAAACGACAAGGTGAGAATCAGCAGACGGCATGCTTCCTTCAATGGAGGGCTACCCTAGAACCTCCTGTCCCATGCCCCCGGATTCTGCCTGGCAGCCAAACCTGGTCCCAAAGGGCAGCAGCAACCCAGGCTCTGCCCCAAAGGAGGCTGCCTGCAAATCACCTCTGATGCGGACAGCCCCTCCCTCCTGGGCAGGTGCCACCCAGATGCACAGCTGCGGAGCCGGAGACCTCCCCCCTCCCCGCCAGTTTGGTTTCCCCCACCTCTGGGCTTGCCCCCAGAGACAGGAAGTGCACGCCGGAACCCGAATGTTGTCACACACAGCTGTCAGGGTTCTGTGCAAATCTTCCACGCGCAGCACGGACCTCCTGCCCTGAATGTCCCTCTCCCCAGGCGTGTGTGGAGATGGCTGAGGCATGGCAGGCTGGAGGGGCCCGGGGCCCCCCTTTAGCCCAGGAAACGTACCTGAAGAGTGATGGCACAAAGGAAGACCGGTCTGGCTTAGCATCAACTGCATCTCTGCTTGCTGAGTCCCCAGCTGCTTGCTCCACGCCACAGCCCTGATCGTCTGCCATCTGGAAGGAAGAAAAAAAACCAGAACCTTGGTATCTAGCGCATCACTGGCCTCATGATCTTTTTAAGTAGCACTCATTAGATGATACAGGGTTTTTTTCTAAGATTTTTCTTTAATTTATTTATTTTGAGAAAGACAGAGACAGTGGGAGCCAGGGAGGGGCAGGGAGAGAGAGAGAGAGAGGAAATCCCAAGCAGGCTCTCCACTGTCGGCGCAGAGCCCAAGGCAGGGCTCGAACTCACAAAACTGTGGGATCATGACCTGAGCCAAGATCAAGAGTCAGAGGCTTAACCAAATGAGCCACCCAGGCGCCCCTAGGTTTGCGGTTTTTGACTAAGCCTGGAGATGAGCAGTCTTGCACGTTTAGGCTCCAAGGCTCCTGCACCAACCATGCAGTTAAATGCTCGAGTGCCAACTCTATTTGAGGCATTGTTCCAGAGAGGGAGGAGGCAGCAGCAAAGAGAACAAAAGCTGTGCCCTCAGGGAGCTTCTGATCTGGCGTCCCTGATTTTGTTAAAGGATCCCCCAGTAAGAGAAGCTGTGGAAGGTCTGTAACAGGAAACTCCCTCTACATTCCTGACAGGTGACAAGGTGCTCAAGCTTTGCCTGGCATCGCTTGAACCCCGTTCGAAAACATTAGCAACCTGCAAAAAGCAAAAGCTCTCTGTGTCAGACGGTTTTCGGCGGGTCTACCAAAATAGATAGATTTCCATCCTATTATTTTCCTCTTCCAGAATCTTCAAGAGATCCCTATGATCCAACAGTTCAAATCTAAACCCACCTCCTTGGGTTTTAAGACCCTTTATGATCTAGTATTGGAGTTGGCAAACTCCGGCCTACCACTTGTTTTTGTAAATAAAGTTTTATTGTTAATACAGGCATACCCATTTGTTAACATATTGCCTATGGCTGCTTTCCTGCCACAACCAGAGTTGAGCAATTGCGACAGAGACCATACGGCCTGAAAAGCCTAAAATATTTCCTACCTGGTTCTTTATTTTAAAAAAGTGGGATCTCTTACTAACCTACCGCTCCCTCTACTTTAAGACGTGAAAACAACAATAAGAATAGAAACTGACTTATTATTTGCTTGTACTAATTGCTTTGTAAGCATTATCTTATTTAATACTTTCAACAATGCTGTCGGACCATTCCTATGATCACTGCTTTTTGACAGATGAGAAAGGTGAGGTTAGAAACAGGTAGATAGCTTGTCCCAGGTTATATTACGAGTAAAGAGCAGGACTTGGATCTGAAGGCAGCAGCATGCACCCCACCCAGAGCACACCCCCCGTTACCATCATACCATGCAGCCTCCCAGCATCCTTAAACATATTATGCTCATTTCAGGTTCTGTCAGGGCTCATAGTTCTCTCTTTCTGGAAGTCACCACTCATACATCTGCTGGACATGACACCTTTGTCCAGCGGGCTAATAATCAATCTTCAGAATTCAGCTTAAATGGCACCTCCACAGGGAGGTCCTCCTTGATTACACCTATCTCATCAGTTCCCCCCACCCCTGTTCTCTTTGTCTTTTTTTTTTTCATTTTCACTCTGCTTATTTGTAGCTCAAACACAATTCTAAGTTCATCACGGCAGAAGCGCCCAACACACAAAAGGTGCCTACGACAGAAATATTAACTGAACGGAAAGCTGGAAGAAACAAATGTCCCAAGGGAAGAGAATCCGCTAAAAGTGATATGGCCGGTTAGAAGAGAGTTTTAGTAGAGCCTGTACTAAAGCCGTTTTTCCTACATCCAGTCCTGTTTCCTTCCCCGTGAAGGGCTCGGCTTTCAGTAACAAAGGAAACCCTCTCCAGAGTCTAATTTCTGCTGGTCTCAGTCTCCGAGCAATTGCACAGAGTGGGTGCGCAGATGCAGGCCTGCATTTCTGTTAGGCCCGCCCAGGGATGTTTTCACTCAGTCAGAAAACAAGAAGGCATCCACTGGACACAACACACTGTGCCCCAGAGCACAAGTAACGGCTTCTGGAGGTGGGGAGAAGGAACCGAGCTTGAGGGAAGGGAGGCATCCAAGATGGCAGAGTGCTGACCCAGTGGCTGTGAGGAGTTCTGAGTAGTATTATCACGTCCCCTTGCAGCTTACCTGAGGGGTGAGCTGGGCAGTAAGGAGAGAATGGAGAGGGAGGGAGGGTCCCACACGAGCTCTCTACCATGACTGTGGGAAGTCAGGAGGCCATCTTGTTTCTCAACACCTCATCAACCCTCCACCATCGCCAGCAACGTGCATTGTGTGTTCAGCGGGGGGCGGTTAGAGCGTTCAGATTAGGGTGCAAAATGTTTCTTGAAAACAGAGATGACCCCATTCCCAAAGGAGATAAGCATGAATCCAGGCACGCAGAAACGCTCGATAATTTTATCTCATCTCCTTTACATACACTTAGTTACTTTTCAGTGTGGATTGTTGTCAGCAAAGCACAGAAATACTTTGTAAAGTTAGCAAGTTAAAGTTATCCAAGAGCCGTCAGAAGAAGACACTACCTTCAACATGTGGTAATTAAGCCTTGAGCCTTTTGCTAATGCTAGTCTTCAAGGCTGAATCTAGGATGTATCATGATAAAACAACATGACCAATTTTTTTTTTAAAAAAGGACAAACCTAAGCAAAACAGCTCCTAAGAAAGCCAGACTTTTGCTCTGATGGTGTTGGGGGTGCTGGGAAGAGTTGGGGCAGCTCCTCCTCGAATACTTACTGGGAGCCTAACGCACCAGGCCGTGTGCTAGGAGCTGGGGACACTGCTGGGAGCAAACTGACCTGGTGCTGCCTTGATGGGGGACAAACTTTGATAAAAGGAGGGCACAAATGTCAAGCTGCGATTGTCGTGAGTGCCATGCGGACCAACAATCTGTGGCCATCCCGGGGGACCCGACTGGGCTTCAGAGGAATTCGGGAAGGTTCTCAGGGGAGGAGATATCTGACCTGAGGTCTGAGAAGGGGAAGCCCAGAGGGTACAAGGCCGGGGGGTGCTGCAGGCAGAGGGGAACTGCACACTCAGTAAACCCTTGACCTATTCCGTCAAAGCAGGGGTGCGGCTTAAACTGCTTGTCCTTCCCAGCCACGTGGAGGGGACTTTGGACTTGACTACAGAGGCATAAAATTCAGGCTTATGTCCACGGATCAGCCGTGGGAGGCCTCCCAGAGTTTTCCCTCCAAACATTAGGCCAGAAGGGTCTTCAGCCTGAAACCTACAGCATCTTGCTGGGTTGATGCTGAACGCTGCGCAGAGGGACAGGAAACATTCAACGACTGTCTTACTCCTATGAGGCTAGGCTTGATTTCTGGGTGAACTCAAGTTCACCCAGAATAAGGGTGCTGACCAAGTGAGGTGCCTAATCCTGGCCACATCATTTCAGTCAGGCCAAGGCTTGGATTTCCACAGCCTACCCAAGAAAATCCAGGCCTATCTCACCTCTGCTGTGCCTGGAGAGGGCAGGCCTACTGTTATTTTCTTGTGTTCATCCCCTTTGTAAGGGCTCAGGCTGTAGCCCCCGAAAGGAGGAAATAACCTGTAAGTAAACAAAGGACAGGGCCACGTAGCCTGCCAGAGCAAGAGTTCAGGCGAAATGGCCTAGAAATGACCCACACAGAATAACCCACAAGCGATTTTACTGCCCCATAAACGCTAAACTTGACTACAACGGTGAACGGTAGCAAGGTGACCTGCAGCCTGCCTTTTTTTCACTTCCTCAAGAGACCTTCAAGAGCTCAGTACCAGGGGCCCCAGCCAGGACGACGATAGCTCCAACGCACTGAGCTCCGACGGAGGGGCTGTGCGCCTGTCACCTCCTTACAGCCTGGCAGCAACCGTCAGCCCGCGGTCACCACCGATCCCATTTAACAGACAGGCACAGGGAGGACCGAGGCCCACAGCTGACAAACAGGGACGCGGGGACTGGCGCCCAGGGCGGTCAGACACCCGAGCGCTCACTGCCTGCCTTGCGAGAGATCGATCCCCTCCTTCGCGTCTCAATCCACGCCCCCTTTTTCCAAATCCCGAACAGCCCGAACTGCCCGGCAGTCCCAGCTGGTTAGCGGGGAAGGGAGGGCGCGCTGAGCCGAGCCGGCGATGCCGGAGGGGGGCGGGGGGCGCGAGGGCCCTTTCTTTCCCCAAAGTTTCGTTGCGGGCCGGCTGGGGGGATGAGAGGGGGAGCAGGGCCAGGTGGGAGGGCGGTTGTGGAGGGGGGGAAGGAGCGCACGCGGGCGGGAGGGGCGCAAGCGGGGGCGGGGGCGGAAGTTACCAGGCCCCTGCGCGGCGTCCGTCGCGGTCCCTCGGCGCTGAGGGTCTGAGGCCGCCCAAACGAAAGCGAAAGTAAAAGCCCCGGCGTGGCAGGGGGCGGAGTCGCGCGGGGCAGCCCCGGGCAGGCCGGACAGCGGGCGACGCCTGCTGCCCGCGCAGCAGGCGCGCACCGCCCCTGGAGGGCGCCCTCTGCAAAACTGGTGGCCGGGTCCGCACGCTGTCCGCGTTCACCGCCCGGGGGAAAGGCGCCCGTGCAAAGTTGCCCGCGCACCCCTAGAACTTGCCGGATAAAGTTCGCAGGCAGCTCTGCGATCCCGACGCCGCGCTCACAGTCCCCGGGAGCGCTCCAAGGGACCCGGGAGCGCGCTCGGCCAACGGGGCGCGCGCGGAACGGCAGCCGCACACCCTGAAGAGCGCGCCCGGCGGACTTAGCGGCGCTCGAGGGTCGGGCGCTCGCCAGGGGTTCTCCCCTCCTGCCGCTGCTGTCCCCCGTCTGCACCTCCCTTCGGGTCTCCGCACCGGTTAGGGGACCCGGTTCCCACAGCCAGAGGGCTCTTCCCCAGCCGGGCCCCCCCGACCCCAGTCCGTGCTGGTGGCGTGCCCACCCCGGGGATTGGGTGCCGGGCGCCCGCAGCAGCTGGAGCTACCTTCTCCGGGGCGGGGCTCCTGGGACCAGCCCTGGGGTCGCCGATGGGCTTCCACTCGCTGGGGCGTCTCGGTTCGCGCGGGGGGCGGTAGGACCCGAACTCCGCTCCGTCGTCGTGGATGAGCTCCGTCTCCTAACTCGGAGAACTGGTCTGAAGTTAGTGCCAGAATCTGTCCTGCTCGATTTACTGAGCGCCCCCAAGTGTCAGCCACCGGGGATGTGGCCGTGACTTAGTCGAACGTGGGAGGGACCGTGCGCTCTCCCGGATCCCACCTCACTCCTGCCCCTGCGCCCCGCACACGTGCGCGGATGCACACGCGCAACACACACGCTGGCCTCTTCACCCTTGGGCCTCCAGCCGGCGCCTCCTGTGCCTCTGTCTCCAAGCCCGCTCAGGGAAGCGACTAATTAACGGGTCACACTGAGGTGTGCATGTATGAGAAGTTACACTTCTACCTGTGCCAGAAATAATTGCTTTTGAAGAACTTTCAACCACCTTGAGTGAAAGGAAACCGTCGTGGCGTGAGATCAGGCAAGAACCACATCTTGTCGTTTTGTTTGCTGGCTTTACCCTGGGCCCGAGACTCAAGTAACCGTCTCTAGAATCTCACCAGGTAAGGACGCTTTCTTGGTCTAGGAAGGACTGGCTCCAGGTAAGTGTCAGGGCATGGCTGTAATTTACTAACTGCTGCAAAAATCCCGAATTCCCGAATGTTTTAAACAGTCACACTGTTTCCAATATGGCTGTGTTATATAGGCTGGAAATTTGTGCCCACGGCCCCCATGGTCGAATGTTGGAGCTCGATGCTCAGCGTGATGGTATTAGAAGTTGGGTATGATTTTGGGAAGTGCATAAGTCTTGAGGGTGGAACCCTGGTGAGTGGGATTAGTGCCCTTATAAAAAAAAAGGCCTGACAGAGCTTTCTAGTCCCTTCCACCCGGTGAGGACACAGACGGAAGTTGCAGACTGCATCCCCAAAGAGGGGGTCTCGGGAGAACCCCATCATGCCGGCACCGTGATCTTGGACTTCTAGCCTCCAGGACCGGGTGAAATAAGTTCTGCTGTTTATAAGCTATTCAGTCTGTAGTATGTTGTTACAGCAGCCCGAACAGGCTAAGGCAGTTTATATAACAGCCATGTTTCTAAAATGTTGGGGATAAACTAAGTCCTTATAGGCACTAAGATAATTTGCTTTTTTAAAGGAATTCGGTTGTGAATCCTTTGAGAAATGAAAACTACCAGTAAGGAAAATTGGTTGCTTTCTAATTTAATTTATAAATTTAAGTTTTTTGCAGGTTATTCAGGAGATAGAGTGAAACACAATGTTAGATTTGGAAGGGACCTTAACTACTCCTCCCTCTGCTCATTTTATAGATAAAGAATCTGAGGCTCAGAGGAGTTTTGCACACCCTTCCTAGCGGCAGAACCAGGATCAGGTTGCCTAGAAAAATAATGAATTTTCCATCCTCAAGAAGTCTCTACCGTAAGTTATATCATGCAAATGTATATTTGTATTGCACGTAGGAATTCATTGCTGGCTAAGAAAGATGGTTTGAAGGAAAACTTTCTTTTTTCAGTTCTTTAGTGTGGGCTGGCATGGGGAACCCCAAAGATATTGCTCTGAGGCTGGATTTTCCCAGTATTAACAAGTAAAATGATGGAGATATGGAAGAGAAGAAATAATTTTGAACTTTTCCCTCTACAATAGTTTTACTGAGACTTTAGATCCAAGTGACGTTCTAACTGTATTTCTTGTGTCTCTCCAGCCTTGGCCCATGCCATTGTCTTCTGCTTCCTTTCCATACTCATATGATTGGCATGGAAGTCTTCCTCCTCCTTCCAGAAAAGTCCCCAAACTCCATTACTCAAATGGTTTCCCCAGGGCTAGACTCCTGGGTGCTCCTGGACTGGTCCCTTCGGCCCTTCCCTCTGGCCCTCTCCTCTTGCCCCGGCGAGCTCCTTAATCCCCCCCTCATCCTGCCGAGCACAGGACCCCCAAAGGATGCCACCAGCGATGTTTCTCCAATTCTTCACAGCACAGCTCAGGCCAGGCTATGACTTTGTACAGGACTCCATTGAAGGATATCCCTTGTTTAACAGAAATGCCCAGAAATGTCTTAAGAGGCACAAGCCCAAACCCAAACTCTGGTTGAGGCACCGGCAGCCTCCTTCAACGGGGGGTGGTGGAGGGGAAGAGTGGGAAACTCTGGGCTTAGGCAGAATTCCCTGAAAGGGGGAATTCGTGTCGAACCTATTATCAGTTAATTGTCTCTGAGCTCCGCATCCATCCTTTTTGTCTGTTCCGTAAAAATTGACCTGGGCCCTTTATGTAGTTTTCCTTGCTTCCCTCCCCCTGCCATGTTATGCTTTGCCTGTAGGGGGTGCTGGACAGAGATTACAAGAGGAAAACCAGTGTCTCTGGTGTGCTCCTGGAAAATCAGGCTCTTACAGAGGCTTCTCGGGTTTCTGTGGCGCACCCAACTTCCCTGGTGCCCAGCTACTGCTCTGCCTACCAGCCGGCAGCATCCTACAACCCTGGTACTCCCTCACATGGTTTTGAGATACCTCCCTATGAACCTAGAGAGTCGATTTCCAGGAAGTTCTAGGGGCCAGATGTCTAGCAAGTTCTACCGGCACGGCATTGACAGTGACTTCTCTGTCATCTAGTGAGTCACGGCCACACTCTCTTCAACAAGATTTGGATCTCAGCCCCCCGGGGTGAGGAGAAGGTGGGGGACTGTCTGTCTCAGCTCAGAGCAGGGGTAGCGGCTTGTTACGTTGTTATGTTACGTCACGTTACTTTACAGGCTATAGGCCGTGCGCTGTGGTAATTAGCTCAGAATCACGTATTTGACTTCATTGGCTCTTCTTTCTGTGGCTCACTCCCACCCTCACTCCTGCCTCGTGGAACCACTCCCCAAATGAACTACCAAGTCCTCCCCTCAAGATCTGCTTTTGGGAGAACGTAAACTAAGGTAGACATGCACCCCCCAGCGAGGGAGGGACAATTCCAGTCTAAGCAAAGTGACAGGGACAGAACGAAGGGTCGGGAGCTTTCTCCTCCCTCTGAATTTGTCATCTCCCTGTGACTTCAAAACCGTCTCACGTCCGTGGCCCTGGGGGGGGCACTGGAAATGACTCCGAGCTAGGAAGAATGACCTCATCTTCTGGATGACAGAACCAAGGTACAAAAAGATCTTGACCTGCTGAAGCAACGGGGCTTCCATCAACAGGACGAAATTGAAGAGATAAACAAGTGCTCTGTTTAAGTTCATAAAGAAAGTCAGTTATCCACAGACTGAACATGATAGCGATTCGTTTGGAACGAAATGTGGAGTTTTTCACTGATCACAATGTCCCTATGAGTCAGGACTTCAAAAAAAAAAAAAAAGCCAAAGAAACGTGGGGCAGTGTTGGCAAAAGCATCCAAATCGAGGACCCAGAAGATTCTCCATGGCCTGGCCCTGGCTCACCACAACCAAGCCCAAGTCTCGGACTCTTTGCTGATTGGACGGCGTATCGGACACCTCTCAGGAGCCACTTTATTTATTTATTTACTTATTTATTTAGTGTTTATTTTTGAGAGGAGGGGAAAGGCAGAGAGAGAGAGAGGGAGACAGAGGATCCAAAGCTGGTTGGTACCAACAGCAGAGAGCTGGATTCAGGGCTCGAACTCATGAACGGTGAAATCATGGCCTGAGCTGAAGTCAGACGTTCAACCAGCTGAGCCGCCCAGGCGCCCCAGGAGCCGCTTTAGATCCACGCAGCCTCACCTGTCTCAGGACCTCTGCCTGCTTGGGTCGGTCCAGCCTCAGCACTGGCAAGTAGCTCTGTGTGGGCTCTGGCCATCTTCGTGGGGGCATGACCAACAGTGTCTTTGGCCTTCTGTTGTCTTTGCTCTTTTCCCCTGTCGCCGTTGAAGCATAAGATGCTGGGGACGCCACGGGCATATACACAGCAGGGACGCGTAGGGACGTTAACACCCAGTGGGACTCCCACCAATGGGAGACAAGGACCAAGAGGTATATTCTTCCCCCTTCCTTCCTGTAGCAGATGTTCCTGATTAGAAGTTGTTTATGTAGCCTCTTGGAAGAGGGCGATCGAGCTGTCCGGTGCACCTCATATCAGGCAGTGGCTCCTTTGAGAGTGAACCTTCATATTGACCCCCTCCCCAACTGCACCACCATTTCCCGCCTCTTTTCTTCTCCCTGGCACTACATTTCTAAATAAAGTCCTTGGACATAAGCCTTTGCCTCATGTTCTGTTTTGCGGGGAACCCGGGCTGAGACACGTCTGAACGAATCCCGAAGGCCACACGAGTGTCGTGTGCTCCTTGGCTACGGCTTGGATGGGTGGCTTAGGTAGTCACTGTGGCAAGGTGGGGGGAGGGCTCTACCGGAAGTGAGCAGGGTGGGATGGACAAAGGAGCGACCGCCCACAGTGCCTGTCAAGCAGATGGGAGCCTGTGGATCTCCCTCCAGCAGTGAGCGGTCACCCGAGTTCCTTAAGGTGTCCAATTCTAGTTCACTGGGCTTGTTTCTCCTCGTGACTTCCGATCCCTAATAAGTGCCTTTTAGAAGCAGAGGTGAAGGTACAAATCCAATTCAACGTCTTCATTCTGTTAATTGTTGTTTTCACAAGGGCGACCTCAAACCGCAGCGGCTAGGTCACCCCTTAGAGAAGTGGTAAGTGGCTTTTAACTTACGTGGAATCTGACTGTAATTCCTCATCCCTCTGGGTTGCGGCAGAGTCCTTTCTCAGTGATTACTGGGGCTCGCACCCAGCTGCCCAGGAAAAGCTTGAGAAGCCTGTTAAAGAGCAGAACGTTCTGGGAACACTTCAAGTCCTGCACCAACTTTCAGCGTGGGAGCCTTCCGGAGCCTGGGGTCCCTGCTCGGGGTCCCCTTCCTGCTGAGAGAGCAGCCTTGGGCCCCGCTATCTATCTGTGGGAACCCCGGACTGCAGCCCCTCCTTCGTGTCGTGTGAATGCTGCTTTCTGCTTTTTCCCCACTTGCTTTGCAACCTACTCCCCCTTCCCAGCTCAGTACTTAACTGAACATCTTTTCTGTGTCAGGCCTTGTTCCAGGCACTAGGGAAAGAAATGACAAGAACCAGGGATCCTGTTTTGAAGGAACTTGTATTTTGATGGAGGACACAGATACTTTTATTTTATTCTGTTTTATTATTTATTTATTTTCAAAACGTTTTCTTTATTTTTGAAAGAGAGAGTGTGAGCGGGGGAGGGGCCGGGGGAGGGGGGCGGGCAGAGGATCCGAAGCGGGCTCTGTGCTGACAGCTGCGAGCCCGATGTGGGGCTAGAACTCAGGAACCGTGAGATCATGACCTGAGCCGAAGTCGGATGCTCAACCCACTGAGCCACTCGGGTGCCCCGGAGACAGAAAATTTTAAAATGCAGAGATTCTGATATTCAAGATGTCCAGTGGTGGTTAACTTCAATGAAGCACATAAAGCAGGGTAAGGGCCATAGAAAGTGGTCAGGTGAGGGGTGGAAACAGGTGAGGTGCCATCTTTTGGAAGCTGTTTCTAGAAGGTCTGTTTTAAGGTGACATGGAGGTAGACACTGAAGGTGACAGAGGGGCTTCATGAAGCCAGGAAGAGAGGGTTCGTCTTTAAGCTGCCCCACTTCAGGCCTGGGAAGGAAGAGAATAAACAGACCTTCTTGGAACGATCTAGGATAACGTACAGAGACCAAAACACTGAGAGGTCTAGTGTGTTCTTATCCTAATCAGGTTTCAGCCTCACAGTTGTGAACATCTTTTTTATTTTTATTTTTTTAGATTTTTAAAAAAAGTTTATTTTTGGGGGCGCCTGGGTGGCTCAGTCGGTTGAGCGGCCAACTTTGGCTCAGGTCATGATCTCATGGTCCGTGAGTTCGAGCCCCGCGTCGGGCTCTGTGCTGACAGCTCAGAGCCTGGAGCCTGCTTCACAGTCTGTGTCTCCCTCTCTCTCTGACCCTCCCCTGCTCATGCTCTGTCTCTCTCTGTCTCAAAAATAAATAAACGTTAAAAAAAAAAAAATTTTTTTTTTAAAAGTTTATTTTAGAGAGAGAGAGAGAGGTTGAGAGAGCGCGCACAAGTGAGGGAGGGGCAGAGAGAAGGAGACACAGAATCCGAAGCAGGCTTCAGGCTCTGAGCTGTCAGCAGAGGGCCCAACGCGGGGCTAGAACCCAAGAATCGTGAAATCGTGACTTGAGCCAAAGTCGGACCTCACTGACTGAGCCAGCCAGGCGCCCTATTATAAACATTTTTAATAGATAAAGCTAAAATTCAGATACGGTGTTTACCCCTCCCATGGAGTGAATCAATCCTGTTTTGTTTCTTATATTTTTGGGAACTGGCCTCTCTGCTTTAGTCACAGGCCTCATAGAGCAAGCTTTTCTAATTTGATCATTGGATGAGTGTGTGGCCTATCTCTTTGTATTCTTTTCTTGGGTTATGATCACAGTTAGTGTTAAACTACTACATGCTGCCTAATCACACACGAGGATTTGGTCACCCACATAAACATGATGCTGTTGTGAGTTCATTTTTCTATTTAGAGAAGCACGTCAGCTAGAAATACCTCCAGCTCATTTCCCAGACGCATGCGTGCTAAGCCAGTCGCCAAAATAGCCCCTTGAGTAAGTGGCAGCTTTAAAAACCATCCAGCTGCTGACTTCAAATTAGAAGGTCAGCAAAGGAAAGTGGAAGTGGGATTTTGAATGAGCAAGGTGTCCACAAGGTTTTGACGGTGGTCGGGATTTTGGGAGACTTGAACAGCTAGCCTGGGACTGTTCCTTGGATTTCTTGCCTGTTGCCTCTTTTTGTCTGCTCTCTTCGGACATCACGATGAATGTGCAAGCTTGTTCTAGGTGTGGGTATGGAGTTTATCCTGCTGAGAAGATCAGTTGTCTAGATCAGGTCAGTAGACATGTTTTGGCCTGCGGAGATAAATTTACCAATACGGGAAATTTATCTTCTCACGTATGGATGTGTGGTTGTTTTTGAACCATCCAAAAAATGTATTTCTCACCTTTCTTCAGTTCTACCCATTTCTATCTGTCTTCTGTGTTGCCTTGAAAAGGTTATTCATTTATGTAACGTTGTATTTGTGTGTATGTGTACATGTGTGCTTATCACCATATTATCTCTAAAGATGAGTTTTTACCTGGAAATGTACAAGAATCCTGAGTCTGGGGAAAAAAAAGGTATTTCTGCTAAATCTTTTCTGTACAATTTCTAGATATGGCATAAAGCGTGTTTTCACTGTGAGGTTTGCAAGATGATGCTATCGGTTAATAACTTTGTGAGTCACCAGAAAAAGCCGTACTGTCACGCGTAAGTGTTTGATGCCCTGCCCCACCACCTCTTGGGTTTTGTTTATTTTTTAACGAGGAGCCAACCAGAGCTTCAAATCACACAGTCCAGAGTTAAATCCAAAAATCATCTTCCCCAAGGTTTTCATTTACATAGAATCATTGACGAGCCCTAAGGCAGGATTTTATGCAAAGGACAGAAAGTTGAAAATTTCAAATTTCTTACAGTAAAATGGTAAATCTATCCACTGTAACCACATATCGAATTATTAAATACTGTGCAGAACAGTGTAATTACCACAGATATACCTATAAAGCTTTAATTTTTTTCTTTGAAATAATTCCAGAATCCATTTCTGGTTTTTTTTCAGAAAATTTTTAAGTGGTCATTTTCTAGTTGAAATTTTTGTACGTTCTATATATTGAATTTATTTGATTTAATTTTTCTTTCTTTAAGGCCTTGCTTGGAAAATCGTGAACTTCATTATTAAGTTGTATATTTATGAATGTAAAAAACGACTACCTTTAAGAATAGTCACTCAATCATCTTGGATAAAATACATTTCTGATTCTGGTTTATATATATTTTTTTCTAGCCATAACCCCAAGAACAACACTTTCACAAGTGTCTATCATACTCCATTAAATCTAAATATGAGGAAGACTCCAGAAGCCATCCATGGGGTAAGTTACTTAATTTTGAATTTCAAAATAGCCTTTAAAGAAACTTTTTTAATTAACTCAGGTTTTTAAGTGTCTGTGTCGACATTGAACCTGCTCATTTTCTTCACTTACGTGTGCAAAGCGCATTTAAGTAACGAGTGTTGCTATTTGCCTTACACACTATAGGGGCCAATACCCAAGATAATCTAGCTTGAATATCCAAGGTATTTGTAATCTTTCTCTGTCTGCCAGTCTGTTCACTCTGATGGTGGTTTACCTGATAGGCCCTGTACGCACTAGGTGCCTAATATGTAAAATGAAGTTTATAGAGTTGGAAAATATTATAAGAGCCTTTCCTTATTTTTTCCCCTGATTATTTTGGTATAGAAAATTAGGGGCGCCTGGGTGACTCAGTCAGTTGAGCATCAGACTCTTGATTTTGGCTCAGGTCATGATCTCACCATTCGTCATATCGAGCCCAGTGTTGGGATCTGCACTGACATTGCGGAGCTTTCTTGGGATCCTCTCTCTCTCTCTCTCTCTCTCTCTCTCTCTCTCTGCCCTTCCCCCACTCATGCTCTCTCGCTCTCTCTTTCTCAAAATAAGTGGATACATAAATTAATAAAAAGAAAAAAATTTAAAGAAAAAAAAGAAAACAGTAAACTTCTAACTCCACACTCTTAAATCTTTCTAGATTCAGTAGTTCTTAACAATTACTAGCAGCCTCTCTTTCCCCTTGGGACAGCAGCAGGTCAAAGAGGCTTTGATTTGGAAGCCATGTTTGCATAGACATGCATAGACAAGCCGTGTTGATAAGCCAACCTCTTTTGAGAAACCAACAATGGGGTTTTGTCAGAGAGCCGGCTATTGACCGGACCCTCGCGTTTATTAAGACGATGACTCATTTAACTTCTTTCCCCCTGCCCCACAGAAGTTGCTCTGCGGGATGGAGCTGGCAACTTTCTAAAATTAGAAACTTGCACATGACGGGGAAGACTGTCTGTGATCTGCCCTCCGCATGTCCCCTCACCTCATACTGCCTCTCCTGCCTGGGCAGGCTCCCCTTCTCCGCAGGAAGACCTGTGTTAGATGGAACCTCCCCGATGCCCACTGCCACGTGGCTTATTTCACTAAATGCTTTGCACTGATTGTGAGCTTATTTCTTAGCAGGCTTAGATAACATTTACTCCACAGTCATTTAATTCATTTAGTACACGCCACAATCTGACAAAGTAAGTACGATCATCATCCCCTTCTGCTGAGGAACCTGAGGTGCAGAGTGGCTCACACATGCCTGATCTCGAAGAATTCGCAAGCAATCCTAGGTGGCCGAGAGGGTTAATTCTCGGAGGATCTTGTTTTCATCTCTTCATGGCTAAGGGCAGCTCCACAAAACTACAGTAAATACGGAGTGTTGCTCCTGCTGAAACAGTGCCACACATTCTTCTAGGCTCTTTATCCGTCTTACCTTTTTTGTTTGTTTTGTTTTTTTCACAAGAATCCCCTGTAATATTATCATCTTGCAGCCGGGGAGGCTGAGGCTCAGAGAGGTTGAGTGACTTGGGCGGTTTTACCCAGCTAGTTGAGTGGGTACAAATCCAGGTCTGTCTGACTTTAGAACCCGTATCTTAAACAGCTCCATTGGCCTAGCGTTGCGTACCTAGAGGGGAGCAAACTGTCCGGAAGGAAGAAGGGACTTGTTTATGTTTACAAACGTCCAGACGTTTCTGAAGTGGTATAGCCAGAGTGCGGCAGACTAAATGCAAGGAGAAGTGGTTGCACATCAGAGTGCTCTTTGTACGTATTGCACTGTCTACAGAAAGAACCGTGATATCTTTATTTTTCCACACGGCGCTGGCTCTTAACTGGCACGTCCCTGCCTTACAATCCTACCACAGGTCACACGGTATTACCTTTCTTTGAGGCGGAGGTGGATTCATTTTGTTTTAACTGTGTGTGACAGGACGGATCTGAAGGGAGATTATCGCTGGTTCGGTTTCCAGGCACAGGCAGGACGTCTGTGAACTTCCCAGGATGCCTGTGTGTGCGCGTTCGTTTACATCTGTGCGAATATGTGTGTCTGTGTATAAAGATGTATGTGTGCGTGTGGGGAGTGTATGTACGTGTGTATGTATGTGTGAATCGTGCACGGGCATACACACGTGTGTATGTGATGCGTGTGTACACGTATGTGCGTGTGCGTGTATGTGTGTGCCTATGTGTATGTGTGAGCGGTGTGTGTGTGTGCATGTGTACGTCTCTGTATATCTGCGTGTGCGTGGTGTGTGTGTGTGTGCGTGCATATGTGCACATGCGCGTGTGCATGTGTGTGTGTATGTGTGTTATGCCCAGTAATTGCCTGTTGAGGTCACTTTCTCCGGCTTCCCCACCAGCGAAAATTTCAGAGGGACAGCAGTGTCCCTTCTGGGCCCCGGATCTAATAGCCACCTTGGGAAGTGGGATGGATTACTTTCTTACCCTCTTGCATCTCCGAGAGACTTTGCCCGCTGAATAAAAACCAAATTCGTTGTACATGTGCTAAAAGAAAAAAAAGAACAAAAGGGGTGCTGGGGTGATGGTGATGAAGGAGGAAAGTAAAGATTTTGAGTAGGCATTTGGAGCAGGTTGACATTTTTGTGCTTCCTAAATGCCTCCCTTTTAAAAATAAATAAATAAACGTTTGAGACACCATTTCCTGTTTGGCAGGCGTGAATGGGATTTTTAGGAGAATAAAACATCTAGATTCTCTTTTATTCAGAGAGTAGACTTTAGCTCTTAATGCTTCCTTACCTCACTGGTGACACCTATGGCCTTTTTCCTCTTCCTACTTCCTTAGAATGATCTGGAATCTCATGAAAAGTCTCCAGAGAAGCAGGCACTCCCCGGTGATGGATTTGTCCTGTGGGTGGAGGACGGCAGATAAGGCTTTCTGTCTATCTTGGTCACATGATTCTGATTCCTTATGTCAGTGGCTCTCAAGGAGGGCAGTTTTACCCCTCGGGGGACATTTGTGATGTCTGTGGACCGTTTAGAGTGTCAAAACTGTCAGAGAAGGGCACTGTTGGCATCCGATGGGTAAGGAGCAGGTATGCCACTAACCATCCTGCAATGCACAAGGCAGTCCCCACAAAAAAGAGATACCTGGCCCCAGATACCGGTAGCGCTGCCGTGTGGAACCCCTGCCTTACATTCACGGGATGTTTGTGGTAGTTTCTCAAAATCCAGGGAAGAAACAGGGAAAATGCTCTCAATTTATATATTTACAGATACACGTATTGGAGCTGCACTAGGCAGTAGCAAGCCTAGAAAGTCCATGAAAGAAAGTGCTCTTAATATGGAAATAGAATTCCCACCTTCTAAACCTGGCTCTGATTACCCATTGGATGATTTTAGTAAGGTCATTTCTTTCTTTTCCGTTTCTTTCTTCATCTGCAAAATTAACGATTTACACTTCAGCTTGTTAAAATTGCAGATCTCTGGGCCCCCTTTAGACGTCATAAATTACGATATCTGGGTTTGGACCTAAGACCTTTCGAGTTTTCCTTTTATGGTTAGTCCCGTTTAGGTTCTCTGTAAGAAATCTTTGCCCCTCCCGAGGCTGTGAAGATACTGTTGAGACGTCGGTTCTGCCCAAGGTGATCTACACGTTCGGTGCAATCCCAGTCGAAATCCTGGTGGTTTTTGTAGAAAAAAAGGATTTTTTTTGACGAAAGGATTCTAAAATTGACCTGAACGCACAAAGGTTCTAGAATAGCCAAGAAATCCTGAAGAACAAAATCGAAGAACTTCAGCCACGAGATTTCAAGACTTACTACAAAAGTAGTTGTAATCAACTTGGTGTAGTATTGGCATAAGAAGAGACAGACTAGCGGAATACAATCCAAGGTCCAGAAATAGGGCTGCACATATGTGGTCACTTGAATTTATAACGAACCTACCATTGGAAGTCGGTGTAGCAAGGACAACCTTTTTTTTCTTTTTTAAAGTTTATTTTGAGAGACGGAGGGCACACACGCGAGAGCCAGGGAGGGGCACAGAGAGGATCCCAAGAAGGCTCCGCACTGTCAGCTGCAGGGCCCAATTTGGGGCTTGACCTCACGAACTATGAGATCATGACCGGAGCCGAGATCAAGAGCCTGACGCCTAACCGACTGAGCCACGCAGGTGCCCCGAGGACGATCTTTTAATAAAAGGCCATGGGATTATTTGGATATTTGTGTGGAAAAAAAATGAACCTGGGTCCCTACTTCATACCCATACACAAAAATTAACTTCAGGTGTATTATAGGTCAAGATCAAGATAACAAAGGTAAAACGATAAAGCGTAGGAGAACGTGTACACGAATCTGGGGAGCCAACGTTTTAACAAGCTCCCCGGGTGACTGTTGCACAGACTGAAGTTAAGAGCCACTAGTCTCGTGTCTAGCGTTTCTGACGTTACTCTAACCTGCATACTTGGTGTTGTGTGAGACGTTCATAGGGACTTTCGGTCTTTTTAATTGCACTGCTAAATAGGGCTTTGCACACGACAGGTGCTGTGCACAAGCCACCTGGCTGGTGGCACAGGTGAAGTCACAGTGATACAGTGCATGTTGCCATCCACTTACGATGCTTTGTGGGCGAGATTTAGAGAAATCCCTCCGACTTAACTCCAGATTTCTTATTTTCCTTCTCTTCTCTGATGAAAACATCACCGCGTTACTGACAACGTCTTCATTGTGCAGGTGGACGACCAGGATGATAGCGAACGGTTTAAATCGGTTTTTCACTGGGACATGAAATCCAGGGATGGGGCAGATGCAGCTAACAGGCAACCCCTGGTGAACGAGGTGAGAGAAGAGGTATGAAGGGGTCTGGAAGAAGGGAAAAGAATGGCACGCTCTGCGAATGAGATGCATTATTATTTTTTTTGAATGTTTATTTAATTTTGAGAGAGAGCATGTACGTGTGTGCACGCGCTGGGGAGGGGCAGAGAGAGAGGGAGAGAGAGAATCCCAGGCAGGCTCCGCACGGTCAGCATGGAGCCCAACGTGGGGCCTGATCCCACGAACTGGGAGATCATGTTCTGAGTGGAAATCAAGAGTCGGACACTTAACTCACGGGGCCACCCAGGCGCCCTGAGATGCACCTTTATTTTTACTTCTAGAGGAATTGATTAGGCTTTCGTTCACCCAGTTTGTGATCGCAGCTGTCTACAGAGGACATCCATCAACAGGCCATGGGGTCATGTCTACCACATCTGCTCCCAGTCCAAACTCACTAGTCAGTTTGTTGCTTCCAACCACCGTGTTTCTGTCCCTGGGAACAACCACCCAGGCTGGAAACCACGGCTGCCCTTTCTCCCTCTGATACGCCACTCAGCTCCACCCTTTCCCTGCATTTCACTCTCCCTGCTCTGATCCACATCATCTCCTGTCGAGTGACATTGGTCACACATCGCTTCTTGGGTAGCCCTAACTTACCCTTCCTACCACCTGAGAGTTTATGCTCACTCTCTATGGAGAGTCTTCTTTCAAAATTCCTCATCAATTTACTTTTAAAAACAATTTTTAATGTTTATTTATTTTTGAGAGAGAGAGAGAGAGAGAGACAGAGCATGAGCATGAGCATGAGCATGGGAGGGGCAGAGAGAGAGAGGGAGACACAGAATCCGAAGCAGGCTCCAGGCTCTGAATGGTCAGCGCAGAACCCAACTCAGGGCTCGAACTCACGAACTGCAAGATCATGACCTGAGCTGAGGTGGAACGCTCGAACGACTCAGCCACCCAGGTGCCCCTCAGCCATTTACTTTTAATTATACATGTGATACTTGCATTTTCCTTGTTGCAAAAAAAAAAAAAATCCAACGTACAAAGTTAACCCCTTGTTCACCATCGCCAGTCAGTCCCTCCGTAGACGTACCTGTTGTTTGCAGTCTTGTGGGTATTCTTTCAGACTTTACTCATTTACAAACATGTAATTCATTTCTTAGTACTTCCATTTGGATATGACTACTGCCACTTATTGAGGGATCTTTAATGAATTATTTAACCATTTTTTGGCTTTCTCCTTTATAAATTGAACTTCTGTCTCTCCAGATCTCCGGTTTGCCCCATGTCCAGCCCACTTGGTTCCCCATTTCTTCCCCACAATTCCAATCAGATTCACCTCCTCATGGTCTTTCATACGAAGCCTGTCATTGCCTTCATGCTTTTGTTCCTGGTAGTCTCCACCCTGGGAATGTATTCAACAAACACTTACTGAGTCAATTATGTGCCAGGCACTGTTCTAGGCTGTTAGAACAGTTCCAGGCTGTTCATCAGTGAACAAAACTGATGAAAATCCCAACCTTCTAGAATGGTTGTCCGTCTTCCTCTCTTTGCCCCTGTTAACTGGCCTCAGCCTTGAAGGTTCAGCTCAGATTCCATCTTCCTGCCAAGAGTGGGGCCCATCTCATGTAGGCCGCTTCTTAAAACCTTGTGTTTATCACCAATACGGTACATTTAAGCACACAAACATTTTCTAATCACTACCTATTTTGTATGTTGGTTTTATCTCCCTAGATAGGCCACAGATGTCTTACATAAAGAACTGTCTTCCCTTTTTTCTTTTTTTTTTGCTTTTCTGTTCCCAATGTTAACTGCTTATCCCGAGATCAGGCACATGACAGGTAGTAGGTTTTTGCAGTGTGTCTGAATAATGCTAGTTAATCTCACGTTGCCCCTCCATAGCGACTCCCCACTGCTCAATCCGGGTACAAAGATGAGCAAAGAAATATTAAGTTATATTTAGAACCCTTCTATGATATAAATGAATCTCAGAAAGTTCAACTTTTTAGGATATTAGGTTATTTTCTAGGTGAAAAAAGTGAACATTTTTGTTAGCTGAGACCCACCATATGCCAATAGGAATTTATAGCCTTTAGAGAATTTCTCTTATGTTAACAGCGTATGTGAGCATGCTGGGAGGATGGGGTAGCTCTCACCAACCAATGTGTAGGGTGTGTGCTTATGCATTTGTGTGTTTCCTTTATAGAGAGGCTACTGGACCGGATATGGGGAAGGGAGTGGTTGGTGCCCAGGAGCTCTGCCAGATCCTGAAATCGTAAGAATGGTTGAGGCCCGAAAGTCTCTTGGTGAGGTAAGGGCCCTAGACATTACTCTTGCAATTAGTTTGATCATTTCTTTATCTTAAGATTGTGGTAGACAGACTACCGACCCCTCCCCCAGAGGTTACCATGTGCCAATCCCTGGAACTGTGTATCTGTTAACCTTATATGGCCAAGGGGACTTTGCAGATGTGACTAAGCTAAAGATCTTGAGATAGGAAGATTACCCTAGATGATTAGGGGTGGACCCAGTGTAACCACAAGGGTCCCTATAAGGAGGGAGGCAAAAGGGTCAGAATCAGAGACAAGGTGAGGTGATAACAGAAGCAGAGGTCAAAGCCATGTGGCGCCACACATGAAGGGTGCCAGTGGCCTCTAGAAGCTGGAAAAGGTAAAGAAATGGAGTCTCCTCTAAAGCCTTCAGGACGGACCAGCCCTGATCACCCGTTTTGGACTTCTGCCCCGCCCCCCAACACTGTAAGAGAGATTTCAGTAGATTTTCATGTAGAAAAGGCAACGTTGGCCCAGATTATGCAAGTCCTTAATGATTTGCACACTTCTAGCCCCTCCACACACCCAGGGCACTTACCTTTGAAGAAACCACTTTGGACACTATCATTAGTCTTTGGTGACTCAGCCTTCAGCAGATAGAAAGAAAACAGAAACACAAATGCTGTGGTGCCCGGTGTCATTAGGAAGGCTAATCATCGGAAGTACTCAAAAAGTTAGAAGGGAAAACTAACGTTTTGTTCTCGATGCCATGGAACTAATTCTCGTGGACAAGTTACGGAAGAGTCTCCCGCACATTAACCGCTGCATTAGCATACCAGCCATTGGGTCAAAGGGGTTGTGTTCTCTTTGGGTCCCCTTGGGTTGTACCAGGTTCCATAGAATTCGATGTAAGCATTGAAGCGGAAGCCCCTTGACCTGGGAAACATGATTTCTTCGGTGTTGACTGTTACTCAAATCGCCAACGGAATGACATCATCAGGTTTACCGCAGGTGATCGAAGTGTTTTTCAACTACCTCATAAATCCAGCAGCATTGGTTCTGATGGTGCTTTCCGTGGCAGTTTTACTTGTTCTCACCTCGTATCATTCTGAATCTCGTGCTGACATTGGTTCTGACCAGCAGGAATATACAGAAGACTATGAGCAACAGAGGGGCAAGGGGAGTTTCCCAGCCATGATCACACCTGCCTATCAAAGAGCCAAGAAAGCCAACCAGCTGGCCAGCCAAGTGAGTGCCCTAGTGCTGGTTCACCATAGGTTATGCTAATCTTTGTCACCAGTGAGCCTCTGGGATTCGGGTAAAAACCACCAAGAGAGTGCTTATGGACAGTAGGTGTCATTAGTGTGGTATTATGGAGACAGCTGTGTCCTCATCTTTTCCTTGCCCGTTGTCTTCTGTGCCTGGATTGGGCCACATTGGCCAAATGGAGAATACACCAGGTTGCCTACCCAAAGACTGGACCGAACAATTTCTCGAGGTCGCTTTAGCGTTTCAGATACTGATTTTTATGAAGTGGATGGCAGATCCGCCTGAAGAAGAGCAAAGCTTGTTGGCTAAGAGGTCAGATTTTTGGAGCCAGAATGCTAGGATTTGAATCCTGGCTGTCTCACTTACTAGCTGTGTGACCATGAGAAAATTACTAAGCCTCTCTGTTCCTCGGCTGCTCATTTGTAAAATGGGGAAAATAGTAGCCCTGCCTCATGTGATTGTTATGGAGAGGAAGTGAGTTAGTATTTGTTAATGTTTAGTTCCTGGCACTCTCTTGGACTTGACACGTGAGCATTGGTGCTTTTTAAAGAGGAGCTTATAAAGCAAGCCCTAAAAACTTGCCCTGGGCTTGTGTCGAGTGTAGCCCGATGGAATAGCTTCAGGACAGCTGCAAGGAAAGGTCCTCACAAAGACTGGTGGGTATGACCTTGACTCTCTGCTGTCTCTTCATCAGGTGGAATACAAGAGAGGGCATGATGAACGTATCTCCACATTCTCCACGGTGGCGGATACCCCTGAGTTGCTACGGGCCAAGGCAGGGGGACAGCTTCAAAGCGATGTAAGAAATGATGGAGGCCAAGACCCTGTGATTCTCCTTTAAGAGTCTCTATTCCTTCCTTCCTTGGAGGTGGAGGGAGGAAGTATGTAGGAGGCCTCTCAGTCCCATGTGGGAGCCAGGAAGAACTTTCTGAGGTCAAGGATGGTCAAGTCAGATAGGTCAGCTAGCACAGACCTTGTGAAAACTCTTTCTCAGAGAGAAAACTTAGATAGTATCAGTAACAAATCAGGTGTATGTGATTAATCTGAAAAAATTCTGCCCTTGTCCCTGCAAATTATAGAACGTAAACTTCTAAAGAATTTCTACCGATTGCCTTTTCACAGCCCAGTTGCTCCTTAGCATAACAAGACCAAGAACTTAGTCTTCTTCTGAGTGGGAAGTTTAAGCACAAATCCATGTTCAGCTTAATGAGTGGTTCCCACTTGCCTTTGGTGGAGAAGCCTCTTTTGTCTCCCAAACTCGACTGGTGGCTCCTTGAGGGCAGAAGCCTTACTGCTCCGCCCACCCCCACCACCTGGCCCACAGTAGGTGCTTCATAAGTAGGTGTTGAATTCTGTATTGAATGTCTCCGCGCACCAGGCATTGTGCTGGGTTTGGGGAAAAAAGAAGGCAAATAAGACGCGTGTGGTCCATCAAGCTGTAAGCCAGTGATGATGCCATAGGGAGACATGGAGGGAGTTATGCAACCCCTCATCAGATTGCATGCTAGATACTGGGACTGTGGCATGAGATTCATTTTCTTTTTTTTTTTTTCATTTGCCAGGTGAGATACACAGAAGACTATGAACAGCAGAGAGGGAAAGGCAGTTTTCCTGCTATGATCACCCCTGCTTATCAGATAGCCAAGAGAGCCAATGAGCTGGCGAGTGATGTGAGTGTCCGTGGCAGTGTTTTCATGTTAGGGGAGGAAGCGGGAAGTTACCTGGACCTGGCGAGTACAACTTCCTGTCTGCTTTTGCGTGCACCGTGGTCCAGGAAGTAGCTCTCCTTCAGAACTCTGAAGCCGTTTTACCAAGACGATGATCTGGCACTTTTATGTCTAAGACACACTCCCTGGACCCAAGCAGGAAAAAAAAAAAAAACATTCCACAAAACACTTGGTTTTACTCCCCTGGCTTCTGTGCACAGAAGGTTAAATTCACCAGGTTTGTCCTTTGCCTTCGTTTAGGTGAGATACCATCAACAATATCAAAGAGAAATGAAGGGAGTGGCTAGTCCAGCTGCCGGAGCTGCAGGTGCATCGTCAAGGGAATGTATGGACCAGTATGGCCAGGTATGTGATACATCACTTGCTTTCTGACGGTCAGTTCTCCGGTCAGCAGCCCACTAGCCTGCGACACACCGATGACCGTTTAATCCGGGGTTGGGCTGTGGTTTATGTTGCCCTATTTATGAGAGGTGGATTTTCCCAGCCAGACAGCAACCACAAATAATGACACAGGGCTCAACCTGATCCACGAAGGAAAAACAGTTTCTCAATGCTTTTCCTTTTCTTTTTTAAAATAAAGAACCTATACCAATATGGTTGATTTGGCAAGAGTAAAGCATTCTCACCTATTTATTGAAGAATGGTCCCAAGGCCTAAGACTGGCTAATTTTAACTCATCCCTGTAGAAGTGTGAAAGGGATCCAAATACACGTCTCAAAAACTATTGGGCACTTCACTGAATAGCAGGACTCATTTCTTAGAAAGTACATGTCTTATTGAGGTTACTGGATAAAGCAATATGCCAGAGGATGTGTATCTTTTCCCTAGTTTCACTTCTCACATGAACTACTTATTGATGGGGTATAGGGGTAGGTTGAGATGATAATTAGAAGCTTATTTTTATTTGTATGTCCCTCTGTATTTTCTGGTGCTAAACAGGTGTAGGAGAGAAAGGGAACATTATTTTTTCACCATTGTAAGTAAAGGGTATTGGACGGCCATGTATGTTCTGGAAGATGCCATTCAGTGGGCTTAGTTGATTTTTTAAAAATTAATTGGAATGTTGTTTGAATTTTTGGTCAGTGGCTAGACTCTACAACATACGTGATTTATTCGACATACATCATTTATGAAAGGAAACAACTTATTTCTCTTTAGAAAAATAAAACATCTCTTCATATTGGGGAGACACTCACGGAAGACTTGGGATGTGTGTGAAAATAGACTGTGACCCCTTTGCAAATGTTTAGTTTTGAATTAAAAAGTCCCTTTTATTAAATTCCATAAGTTAATTAAATGGTCTCCGTGCTTTAAACCCAATGAAATTATGTCTTTCTTGGTTTCATGTTTTAAGTATATTTTATAGAAGGCTCAAGACAACTTTAAAAAATCACTTTTAAGAAATATTTGGTTCCTATATTTGGCAAAAAATATTTTGCTCTAAATTTGGACAGAGCTATCTGCCAGTACATGAGCGTGTCTAGACGTATCTATGCACATCGATGAGATGTAACCTCATAGTGTCATAGTTATTTTCTTGGCTGAAGTTTCTGGTCACGGTCATAACAAATCTAAGAATCAAAGTGGGTGTCGTTTAATAGCACCGCCAGCAACTGTTGAGAGGATCAGTCTTGGGTGGCATTTCCTTGTGTGATATAGCGGGACCCGCCAGGCATGAGTAGGAGGGAGTGAGAGAGAAGCGGACAGTCAGATAAACTATAAATATCCGTAGTGCCTAAAATGCCATACAATTCATTCTTCTTTTCAACGAGTAACTGTTTTTTTAGGTTAATGGACTGTATCATATCATCAACGTATTGTTTGTAACCAGTCAATTCCCCAGTAGGATTGAGTACCTCACTAAAAGATTTACACCCCCGACATAGATACACATAAGCAGAGAAGTTAAACTAAAGCTGCAAACCAAACCTACACCATAGAGCAGAATGGGGAAGAGGGGATTACCAAAGAATTCGAGAGCCTTTCTTCTTCTTTTTTTTTTAAGCTTAACTTTTTTTACTTATTGCATTTGGCCCCAAACATTCTGGCATCCAAACATAAAAGAGCACTCGGACCGAACAGTTGTCACTATTGGATAAAAAGGAAGCCTGGATTTTCTCATTTGACCCAGCTTTCTTATTTAAGAAAATGTGTGTGCCATGGGGCGCCTGGGTGGTTCCGTCGGTTGAGCGTCCGACTTGGGCTCAGGTCATGATCTCACCGTTCGTGGGTTCGAGCCCCACGTCGGGCTCTGTGCGGACAGCTCGGAGCCTGGAGCCTGCTTCGGATTCTGTGTCCCCCTCTCTCTCTGCCCCTCCCCCACTCATGCTCTGTCTCTGTCTCTCTCTCTCAAAAATAAACATTAAAAAATTTTAGGAAAGTGTGCGTGCCAGACTCTGACCCTGGTACAAGGGAGTCAGGAGCCCCAGGGGGCACGTGAGGTAGTTTCACATTTGCGGGAACACAGATGAAGAAGCAGCTGATTCTGCCTGGGGCAGGACTGGGAATGAGGGAGGAGCTCCCGAGAGAGAGGGTGGCGTCTGACAGGGTCTTGAAGTATATCCCACTGCCAGGAAAGGTTTATGCCAGTGAACGTCATGATGGTTCCATGGGGGAGGTTTGCTTTCGTAGGAGTCGGCGCATGGTGTAGGGAAGAGGAAGGAAGAAACAGGCCCAGATTATAATAGTCTGGAATATACCTTTAGTCCCATTTAGAGCCTTTCACCCCAAATACAAAAATTCAAATAGTGATATAATGCTCTTCTTGGCAAATTAACATACATTGCTGGGGAAATGGGATCTTGCATGTTAATGAGTTTCTCTGCAGAGATCTGTTAACGGGCCCAAGAAAGGCAGCATCTGAGATTACTGGAAGACAGAGGGACCTCCCAGGTGTCAGATAGGACACGAGTACTCCATGTACTCATGGAGATTTGTAGAATGTCCGCGTTTATCTGGTGGAAGTGATGAAGGTGATAATGATAATAGTTACCATGTATTTCGTGCTGTGTGCCAGGGACCAGTAAGTAGACCTGACCACCAAGTCCACCACCTTAGCCACCACATGGTATTGCTGGGCCCTGGAGGGACCAGTGTGGGTGGACCTCTACGGCAACAGGCTCTAGGAGGTATCATTGCTAGTCCCCCCCACCGCCATCCAGGGAGGGGAGCATCGCTGATGGAAGTTTTCGATTGGCCCAGCAGGGTTACTTGGAGGAATATGAGGAGCACAGAGGAAAAGGCAGCTTCCCCGCCATGATCACCCCAGCTTATCAGAACGCCAAGAAAGCCAACGAACTCGCTAGTGATGTAAGTACCTCATCGGGAAGACCCACAGGTCAATTTCTTAGAGCTGAGCCAGAGTAAAATGTTAGCCCTCAGTTTCTCTCCAAATTTCTGACATCTGCTTCTTTTGTTCAGACTCTTCGGTCACAGTTATCTGCTTCAAAGGAGACTGACACAAACTGTGGAACTCCCTTTAGGTCAGCCGAAGCAGGTGCAGATGCTGGGCTAGCCAGATCAGCGGGGCTAGAAGAGCCTTCGCTGAATGGCCCATCTAGAAACCTAGCGCTTTAGGGGAAGAGCTGATTAAAATAAGCCATATGATTATCAAACTGGGTATAACCCAGTTGATAAAATGATTTTTATTTGCAGAACGTTGGCCAGCTGGCGGTCCTTGAAAGATAGGCTATAATTAAACTCGGTAGAGGGACGTGCACACATAGATCTAACACAACAACTTGAGCTTGGTCTATATATAGTTAGAAGCCAGCCATGATTTTCACACCCCGCTTGCCCTACTCCTTTACTCTGTCCTGTTCCGTTATTATACCCATTTGCCCAGGAAGGTGCACTCTTGCCTCAAGAGGATAAATACCCATTTGCCAAGGAAGGTGCACTCTTGCCTCAAGAGGATAAGTAAAACACATTACTCATTTCGCCCCTCATTAGCAGGTTAAGTGAGAAAATATGTTGAAACCATGGGCAGGCTGGGTTTGGAATGATACCTTTTGGTACAATTGTTTCAAGGTGTCTCTTCATGCAGAATT
Source organism: Panthera leo (assembly GCF_018350215.1). Taxonomy (NCBI): domain Eukaryota; kingdom Metazoa; phylum Chordata; class Mammalia; order Carnivora; family Felidae; genus Panthera; species Panthera leo. The sequence goes on along the minus strand of NC_056689.1, from coordinate 70,106,724 downwards.
AAGCATAAAGGGCACCAAGTGTGAAAGGGGCCAGTAAAAATTTTAATACAAAAGGAACCGAGTAGTTTATGGATTTCATGGAGAAAAAAGTCCCTGTGATTTTTTAATTTTCCCTTCAGAAAGTTCTATTAAGTAAATGTTGACGTTAAATGTGAGGTCATTTTGGAGTCACTTCTCTCCTGAAGCATGAAAACAACAATTCCTTCCTTGCGTGTTTCTTTCAGATAAAATACAGGCAGGACTTCAACAAGATGAAAGGGCCTGCACATTATCACTCCCTCCCAGCTCAAGACAACTTGGTTCTCAAGCGGGCACAGAGCGTGAACAAGCTTGTGAGCGAGGTGCGTATGGGGGACAGTGGACACTGGGGCGACCCCAGAGTGAAAAATGCCACGGACTGTGGCTTATGCGCTATACGTCGTTACCAGTTCCCATGGAACGAATGCGCCGTAAAAAGCAACTCACAAGAGAGCCCAGAATCAAACAACCTGAACTTAAAATTAAGTGTCTCCAAGGGTTCAAAAGTTTCTTCTCGGATTCCCATAGGGCTGTAGACTGTCAGACATTTCAGGCAGTAGATTTTTAGGTGCAGGATACTGCCCTAGCCAACCTTTATCACGATATGTCATTGTCGAAGAGTGGACATCGAACATGAGAAAGTGTTTGCAGCTTTGCATGTCTCTTATCCTCTTATAATTGTAGCCAGCTTTCCCAGAAGCTGTGTGTGTCGTATGAATTCCCGTTACCTTGGAGGCTGGACTGGCTGCCAGGCGCCGTGTGTTGTTTGGGCTGCCTGGTATTTCAGAGTTTTTGAATTGCTGGGACTCTGGCAAGGAAATAACCCCTGGAGCTCCCAAATCCTCATCACGCCCTCCAGTCCTTTCTTTCACAGCAGCCTCTCACTGGCATTTCCTCTCTGGATCCTAAAGGCATTTGAGTTAGCAATCTCTTGCGACAGGGAAGAATGAGAGCTGTTAAAAGTAATCCCTTAATCAGTTATCCGCAACCGAGAAATAGATATTCAAATATCCTAAAATATTTTTCTTCTCTAACCTCAAAAGGTCCGTCCTTAACCCCGAACTGTTACTTACTCTGCGGTCCTCTAACCTTGGGCTGCTCAGAATCCCCGAGAGTGACATTTTCCTCATCTTAGCAGGACACTCACGTATTTTGGAGTCATAGATGGGTGCCTAGGTCTTGGAATCTGCTCTTTAAACAAATGTTCGCGATGGTTTTGATGCTCCAGGCCAGAGGTCAGCGAACTACAACCCGAGTGCCAGATCTGACCCATCGCCCGGTTTTGTAGATAAAGTTTTATTGGAACACCACCACCTCATGTTTGGTTACACGTTGTCGATGACTGCTTTCACACCACAAGAACAGAATCCAGTAGTTGCCGGAACTTGCTCTCGATTCACGGAACAGTGGATCTAGATGGAACCTTTGAAATTGTTAGGTCCTCACTTTGTCGTAGGTCTGGAAAAGTAGAGTGTCTTATTCTGGTTTAGAGAGACTTTCAGGAACAGAATTGGAACCAGACCTCTGAAAGTACCATTTTACCACCCAGGAAAAACACTGTTAACATTTTGGCCTTTGTCTGGGTGAAGATACTATAACCTAGTTTATGAATATGAAGACATTTATAGATTAGAATTCAACTATATTTACAGTCTGGTGTACTTTTTTCACTTTATATCAGATTGTGAGCATTATAATGCATCTTGCATACTTTATTTAAAAAATTTTTTTTTTAATTTTTTTCTAACGTTTATTTTTGAGACAGAGAGAGACAGAGAGAGACAGAGCATGAATGCGGGAGGGTCAGAGAGAGAGGGAGACACAGAATCCGAAACAGGCTCCAGGCTCTGAGCGGTCAGCACAGAGCCCGACGCGGGGCTCGAACTCACGGACCGCGAGCTCATGACCTGAGCCGAAGTCGGACGCTTAACCGACTGCGCCACCCAGGCGCCCCGCATCTTGCATACTTTAACAAGCATGTTTCCACCATATGTTTTATAAGATAGGATAACAAATTATATATATTTGCTTGGTGAGGTGTCACAAGAGAACCTTCGGTTTCTTTTCGCTGTTATGTTTATCCCGTAAGACAAACCAGTCGTGCTCTATTCGTGGTAATCAGTCTGCAGCCGCCTCCTCCGATTACCTAGGATGACTTGGAGTCTGTTTCATGACTGTAGCCTCACATCTTGCATCCAGCTACCCAGGGGAGCTCAACTAGCCAACCCACTTAAAATTAGAAGGCACTCGATGCGTCTGTTAGTGGTCTCAGTTATTATACTGCTTTGTAAAGCAACTCTTGGGCCTACGTTTTATTGAAGTGTACATACGGAGAAGTGTATAGGTCATGAGTACATAAGGGAAAGGATTTCCACAAGTGGACACATCTGTGCGCCTAGCATCCAGATCAAGAAACAGGACATGACTCAGACATATCCCTCCCAATCCCACAGACACTTTCCCCCAAGAGTGACCACTGTCCTGATTTCTCAAACCTGTTTCGCCACTTCTTGGGCTCTATGAAATCTTACCGTAGTTTCTCTTGAAAGGGACTGTATGTGTATATCTTTAATTTTCAGAACCAAATTGTTGATTTACCTATTTATTATTTGAAAGGAAAACATGTACTGCTAACTTACAGTATCCTATGCCTGGTCTTTTTAAATGCTGGGTTGAAAGTTTTCTAAAAATATCCTGGTAAAGTCCTGGTGACATTTTTCAAGAGTGACTTCGGGCTTGGTTTTACTGTGCATCTGGTGTTTTGGTTTCCAAGGTGGAATATAAGAAGGACCTGGAAAGTAGTAAAGGTCACAGTATCAACTACTGTGAGACGCCTCAATTCAGGAACGTGAGCAAGATCTCAAAATTCACCAGTGATGTGAGTTTTTAACACCTCAGCGTTGGTTTGGGGCTTTGTTGATGAGCTAGTTTCTAGGTCTCTTAAGAGACAGTCTGTGTGAACATATCTGTTTGTCCCGGAAGCATGGCCTCTTAGGCACGAATACCTAAGAGTTTTGATGAAGGTTGCCTGCAGGCAGTAGTCCATGTAGTGTTAAATTCTGTCACGCCCCCCGCCGCACACATGACCTTGAGTCCTCATGGTAGCACCCATCCTCTTGTGTTCTTCTTGTGTAGCGGTATCTGGCTCCTGGTGGTGAATGCTGGGGAGGGAGGCTGGCTGAGCATGTAACATCGCCTCTCAATGTGACCTCGTGCTTCTTAGTACCCAATCTCCTTTAACCCGGGGACCCAGATGTTCTTTCCTCATTTTACAGATGAGCAGAGACATGCTAGAGTGGCATTTGCAAATCTGGAAATTCCCAAAGTTCTGGGGACGTTTCGTTGAGCACATCAAGGACCCATACTAGATGTGATTTTATTTCTGCTTAGCTGCACATAATAGTAGAATTTAAAATCCTGAGGGAATTTGTAAGGTTCAGGGAGGAATTTATTGCCTAAATGTAGGGGTTAAGAGCACCAGATTCGGAGCTGACAGTCCTGGCTCCATGATTAGCCAAGTGTTCGACTTTGGGCCACTTGTTTAAGCTCTCTGAGCCACTTTGTCCACCTATAAAATGGGGATGATACTAAGTCCCTCCTCGTCACGGAGTGTTTGTGAAGATGAGCCGAGTAGGATCGTGTCTCAGACATAGTAATAGATTTGTCTAAAGAATTTCACTGCCTATAGGGCGCCTGGGTGGCTCAGTCAGTTGAGTCCAACTTCGGCTCAGGTCATGATCTCGCGGTCTGTGAGTTCGAGCCCCGCGTCGGGCTGTGTGCTGACAGCTCAGAGCCCGGAGCCTGCTTCGGATTCTGTGTCTCCCTCTCTCTCCGCTCCTCCCTCACTCACGCTCTGCCTCTCTCTGTCTCTCAAAAATAAGTAAACATTAAAAAAAAAAAGGATCACTGCCTAGAAACTCTATGGCCTCCCAGGGTAGATTATTTTAACGTAGCTTCGTTAGAAGCCACCCAAAGTGGTCCTGTCTATGACTTCTTGGTATCCCGTTTTGGTTTTCTCTTCATTTGGTAAGCTGCATTTGGGACATGACGTCATTACTTCCCATGGTTTTAGTCGTAACCCATTTATGGTGTAAAAATCACAGAATTTGGCAAAGCTCAGGTTATATTCTTCATATAATTAGAAACGGAGGTAATAGCCTGCAGTGATTTATATGAGCCCCGAGCGCCTGCATAATCAGCGCCTGTCCGTTGGGGAGCGCCACACGCTCAGGGTAGGTTTTCACAGGGGGAAGAATCTGGTATATTTACAATTAGAAATGTTCCAAGAAAACTGGGTCTGTTGTGTACTGCCTGTGCTCACCCAGATCCTATGTTTGGTTGTGTGCCCGTGTTCTGGCCTCACTCCAGCCTCTTGTGCTTGCTTGAAGTGTAAGTTGCTTTGTTACAAAAAGGTTTGTCTTTTTTACTCAGCAAGGCACTGACTACTTCGGTAGGTTCTATGTAATCATTTATATTAACAATTTAGTGCATTAAGATGAGTAGTAGTTTATCTTCAACAGGTTGGGAGGAGAATGCTTTTCTTGAAAGTTTTGTGTTTCCGTGTAGAATAAATATAAAGAAAACTACCAGAACCACATGAGGGGCCACTATGAAGGAGTTGGTATGGACAGACGGACCCTCCATGCTATGAAGGTTGGAAGCCTGGCAAGCAATGTGAGTCCTAGTTTGAAGGGCCTGTAGGTCTGGGGACCTGTTGGGGTGGAGGGAGGTGAAACGTGAAGATTTCAGCCAATTCTTTTTCGACTTCCCTTTGTAAAAGTCAGTGTTCTATTGTGTAAACATTAACCGATACAACCAAAGCTAGGTTGACAATTTGCAAAAGCTTCAATTTATTGGTCTCAGCTTTCTCTGGCTTAAAGAGTTCTCAAATGTGTTATCATGGATCTAGTGTGAGAAAAACATTCCGTTTCTGAGAGAGAGAGAAAAATGGCTGAGCATAATTCTTATTTGAAATGCCTCAAATTTCCATAGTGTTTGTGGCTTGTTTGGAGTTGGTTAGTGGGTTGGTTGGTTCATTCATTTATTCAATGGTAGTGTTCATTGAAGACCTCCTGTGGGCAAGTGCCGGTCAAGGTGGTGGGATAACGAAATAGATGGGATCCCATTGCGTGTAATCTGTTAATCTCTCCTTGGCTTTGTCAATTGGGTTGACAGGGTTGCAAATGTCAGGTTGTAAATCTTGGAGGTACAGGGCACTTAAAAGAAACTGATTTCATTATTAAAAAATACAAAGGTCAAATTTCCTCTGCTTGAGAATGTCAAATTTGACCTATAGAAAAAAAAAATTTTTAAATCTTGACTTTTCATTTATTTTCTGGGGGTTTAGCCAAGAAGCTCTTTCATCATATACCCATGTGCCACTGCTTCCCTTTGTAAGGGGTTCCATAATTAATAAGAAAGATAAAATAAAAATGTGCTACAGATGGAAGTTCACTAATTTTGGATTAATTAAGAATTCAAATGAATTAAAGGCAAAGTGCGAACATAATTGAATTTTCCTTGGAGGTGGTGAAACTGAATTAATTTTATTTCTTGTTACTTTTTAGAAGTTTCCTGTGTCATTCAAACAAGGTCAAAAGAAAGTGGGGACTAATTTCTTTCTTTCTTTCTTTTTCTTTGTGTTTCAGATTGCCTACAAGGCTGATTATAAACACGATGTTGTGGACTACAACTACCCAGCCACTCTTACTCCTTCCTATCAAACCACAGTGAGACTGGTTCCCTTGAAAGATGTAAGTTCTCCTCTGGTAGCACCTTCTGCTTTATTGCTTGTCCCTTCCTCCTGTGGAGTGATTCTTAGGTAGCGAGATGGAAAGAGAGAAGATATAACAGTTCGTAACAGATGGAAGGGATTAAGAAGGGGAACTTTCGGGGCGCCTGGGTGGCGCAGTCGGTTAAGCGTCCGACTTCAGCCAGGTCACGATCTCACGGTCCGTGAGTTCGAGCCCCGCGTCGGGCTCTGGGCTGATGGCTCGGAGCCTGGAGCCTGTTTCCGATTCTGTGTCTCCCTCTCTCTCTGTCCCTCCCCCGTTCATGCTCTGTCTCTCTCTGTCCCAAAAATAAAATAAACGTTGAAAAAAAAAATTTAAAAAAAAAAGAAGGGGAACTTTCCCACTAGGAAGCCCACGTATGCATGTTTGGAAACTCTTAGATTTTCTATGTAAGGTGGGGACAACTCTGGTTCCATCTTGAAAATAACCTGCTCTTCAGTATCTCCTTGTAGAATTTGGTGGAATATGTCTGCTGTTGGGCACATTGAAAGCAATCATTCTTTAGACATGAGGAGCTTCTTTTTTTCCTGATTTAAAGTTTTGGAGTATGGTACGTTGAAGGACTGCAGGAAGTAAAATAAAATAGCTAAAAGTTGAGAGGAAGTGGTAATGTTGACTCAATTTTCTCTCAGGAGCACTTGGGAAAGTATATATATTTTTTAATTACTATAGTGGTGATTTTATTTAGGTACAGTTTGACTTGTCCCAATGAAATAAGTATAATTCATTAAATTTATTGTTTTCTAAGTGTAAGAATTTTACTGCATATGCTTATTACAGGAAATTTAGGAAATACAGAAAAGTACAAAGAAAAAGATTAAAGTCATCTGCTATCTTAAAAAGTAGTTAAGGTGGTTTAGAACTGAGTTCATATCATAGTTATTGGCCAGTGATGGTTATCTCCAACCAGTCAATAATTTAATAAATAATTCAACATATATTTACTCAATGCCCAGTGCTACTTTCCTTTACATTCCCTTGGGATCAGCATGACCTCAGTAGCTGACTTGGGTGTTGCTCTCAGTAAATAGGTCTTCGGGTCGCTCTCCCTTTTGCTCGGAGTGGGAGCCTTGTCGGGTTCAGCTGGGCATCTCCAGTGTTGAACGCACGGCTTACGGGACAGCAAAGGACAATCACCGGCAAAGGATAGTTTAGTGAATGAAATAAGCTTTTCAAATGTGTAGTAAAGCAAAGAATGGGAAGTCAAGGAATATAAAGGGCCTAAGCTTTGCTCCTTCTTTTCCCAGGAAGTTTGGTTGGGTTGACTTTCTCACATCACCTTCATGAAACCCAAGGTTACACTTGACTACCTAAGCTACTTCCTTTCTATTTTGCCTGCATGCATTACCTGGGAAACTTGAGGACCAAGAGCACCTCATTAAAATGCGAGTGTCGGCTCAGCCCGTAGAACTCCATCAGTCATGCCTAAGAGCACAGTCAAGTGGAGAGAGATTCCTACAACTTTGTACTCCCATTATAACAGGACTTGCTATTACATTTGTCTGTGGAAGGCTGTGGAATCAAACCACGCACCTGAAATACAGCCTGGTCAGCTGCACGAGTCTGATAGGAGAATCAAACCAGACTGGATTCGAAATACTATTTAGAAGCAGAGGGAGATTCTGAACTAGAAGCCCAAGAGCCAGATCCAGGTTACAGAAACGTTTAGTTTGACCACACAGAGTTGAAAAAGTAATTGGACCAACATATAGAGATTTGGGGAGTTCATGTAAAAATTCATATTTTCATCTCTTCTGGAAAAATCTAAAAATGCTGGGAATGGCCACCCTAGCTCCTGCATGATAGCAACTGGCTGGGACTGAGGGGCAGCTGCTCTGGGTTATCTTATTCTCCTTTAGCTTCCCTTCCTGGCTCCCATGTGAATTTGAATTTACCACCCCAGAATGTAGGGATTTACATACAGGAAGTGTTGGGAGAAGGAAGTTTGGGGAAGGAAGTTGGGGGGAATCCATTACAAGAGCATTTATGGTCCCTCTGTCTGGTGGCTCTAAACGTGGTCAAATAGCTATGAAATGAAATAAACAAGCGTGCGTCTTTAATTAGAGAGCATTCCCTTCAGATGGATTTTATCAACACTAATAGCATTAAAATGAGATTCCATCCTCAGCAAAGAGCTCCTTCAGAAAGTAGATTGAAGCAATGGCCAAGCATCTGTGATGTTGCAGAGATGTGATTAATCTTGGAGACTGTTAATTATGTCCCGCAGAGGAGAGTAGTTGTGCTCTGCAACATACTAATGCAGAATTATTGGGAAGGAATATGCCTTTTAAAAAAAATACAGTTTTCGTGACATTTTATCATGCATAATTCTGAACTCTAATAGACTCTTTATTATGAGATGATAATTTCCCCTCTGAGTTAATGCACCAGGAAGCAACTGCACTCTAATCTCATTAATGGTTGACATTGAAATGACTTTATATTTCCTACTTTTCCTATATACCCCATATCCGCAACTCACAGTGTGCAAAAACTTCTCTCCCTGGACCACTAACCAAAAAGCACAAAGCGATGCCGTGCTTTATCTCCAAATCCAACAAAATACCCCGTGGCTCAGTGTCGGGAAAGCTCAGTTTTTCCTAGATCCTGTTCTAGGAGTTAATTTGTAAGTCATTTGTTCATACCCAGAACATATTTGCCTGTCTAAACAATGGTAGCTCTGGCTATGGGGGATCCCTGATTCATCTGTAAAGAAAAAAAAAAAAGTAATCGCTCCAAGCACCCTCGCTTTGGCAAGCCAGGTTTACAGTGGGAGCCACTTTGGCTGACATTAGCTGGGTGACCTTGGGCAAATTAGTTCTCTGGCACTCAGTTTTTGCATTGTAAGGTGGGGATAATAAGAGCTTCTGCCCGCAGGGTGGTTGGATTAAATGCATTCTTGTGTGTGAAGCACCGGAAGTGGTGCTAGGCACAGGAAGTACCATTCTTTTTTTTTTTTTTTTTAATTTTTTTTTTTTAACGTTTATTTATTTTTGAGACAGAGAGAGACAGAGCATGAACAGGGGAGGGGCAGAGAGAGAGGGAGACACAGAATCTGAAACAGGCTCCAGGCTCTGAGCTGTCAGCACAGAGCCCGACACGGGGCTCGAACTCACGGACCGCGAGATCATGACCTGAGCCGAAGTCGGCGGCTTAACCGACTGAGCCACCCAGGCGCCCCAGGAAGTACCATTCTTAAGCCACGATTGTCGTTAGCCCGTGGTGGGACAGGCAAGAATGGAGTGAGTACAAGGAGGAGACACGGGAGACAATGGCCCTTAGGTCTATTTCACTTGAGTCACTGGGCTATAAAAATGTTGAACTATTCGTCAGCATTTAAAAATGGCAAGGCTTGACACAATAAAATAGATTTCGGGTTTCTTTGGAATAACTGGAAGATCTGATCATTCTGGGCCCCGCACTGTTGCACCGTAATGTTCCCAGAGCTGAGCAGCAGCTGCGGGCCTTTGCCACAGTCCCCCCCACTCCTGAATGCTTCCCCAACAATGAGGCCAAACCCTTAGCCCCTACTAGCCCTTCACCTGTACCCAGCTAGTGGTCTGTCTGGCTGTCACAGACTTTGTGACCTCTGGGCTACAAAGTCTCCCTGAGGTGAGCTGTCACCTATGCAGGCAGCAACAGGAAGTAGCAGCCGGCAGATAGAATGAGAGGTGTCAGACTCTAGACAGACCGCTGGTGGGAGGACAGGGCAGTGGTGCCCCTTGTGGAGGGCAGGGCCAGCGGCCAGAGGAGTATGGCCAGAGGCGGTAGGTGGAGGTCTGGGCAGAGGTGCCAGTAGACAGTGGGGACCCAGCAAAGGGGTGTGACGTTCTTAGGCGTGACCTAGGCCGAAGGATGCGGCCGCACTGTGTGGGAGACCGGGCGGGGTCCTGGGCTTCAGGCGATACGACAGAGGCATGAAGACTGGGCGTGGGGTATTCAGTGATCTGGTTGCTATGAGCAAAACCGGGGTGTCGCTGACGGGAGGGCCTAGCCAGGAGCCTATAGGCAGAGGGGCTCGGGTGTCACAAGCCACCGGGTCAGTGTGGGGTCCCAGGAGCAAGGGCCCAGCTGAGATATCTGCGCGGACTGTGCAAGTCTGCTCGCTCCGTGCAGAGTAGCCTTCTGTGGCTGTTTGCTGAAGGAATGCATGAATGAGCAAATGAATGAGCGTCAGGGGACCACGCAGGCCGCAGGGAAGAAGGTCAGGAATAGGTTAGGGGTGCGTTAAGTTTTCCCTCCTTTCCCTGGATTGAGGGCTGGCCTTGGTTAGACCGTGGAACAGGCCATCCCCCACCTTCAGCCTCTTCGTCTTCGCTAGCCTGCATCCCGGCTCCCCTTCCGCCTGTGCGGGGCTCTGGGCCCTCGCGCAGCTCACCGCCACCCCCTCCCTCGTCACCTGCCGCCAGGCCTCAGACATGTTCCTATACCTCTCTGCTCAATTCGCATTCTGTCTACAGTGGATCTTAGGAGGAAGATCATCCATCTCTTAGTGGATGTTTGGAGGAAAAGAAGACAATTGAATGAATGTCTTCTCATGGGAAAATGGCTAATAATCCTTGAGTCTCTGAAGGGCAAATTGTACTTTCCAAAGAGAAAACCCACGAGCCCCCCGTGTCTTGAAATGATGGGAAACCTGGAAGTCAGTGCACTAGGCCGTGCTGGAGGTTTATCTTACCTCCTTCTCTTCTGAACTGGCCCACCCTTCTTCTTTCACGAACGTGCGAAGCTTTCGGCCATTTTCTCAGGGACACCGACGGGACGGAAGTGAGGGCCAGGCAGGGGCTGGCGTACAGGGTGAAGCCACGCGAAGACCATCCTCGCCCAGAGCTACTGATGCGCCCTCGCCTCCCACCTCGACGTGCCTATGGCATCAGTTGGACTTTTTGTCCCTCTTGCATTTTTCGTTCCCTTTTTAAAAAGACCCCTTTTCTTTTGAAGCATAAAGCATATATAGAAAAGTACATTAAGCATAGATAGGCAGCTTGAATTATTACAAAGTGACCTTGTGCGTGTGTTTCCATTGGGAATGCATGTAAGAATAGAACTGTTGAGACCTAAGGTATGGGTGTGTATGCCAAGGCGCCATACTGGTCCCAAAGTAGCTTTGCCAACCCGCACTTCCACCAGCTGTGTTGTGAGCGTTTCTGCAGCTCTACATCCTTGCCAGCCCTTGGTAGAGTCAGTGGCTTAAATGTTCACTCTTCAGGCAAAAGCGGAGGGGTGTCTAATTGCAGTTTTCATATGCATTTCTCTGATTCATAACAGTAATAACGTAGATGAGCACCTTTTCCTGTGCTCCCTGGCTCACTGTGCTCCTGTTAAAGTCACTCAATTCTACCATGTGTTGGGGTTTTCTTGTCAGTGGGGTTGGAGAGTCTGTTGGTTTCCAATTGGAATCTTTGATCCTTTTTGTAGTAATCAGAGGATCACAGCTCTGCTGAGCTTAGGGGCAGGGAACTAATAAGCAAATCTTAGAGAAAAGTGTTTTTTGTTTGTTTGTTTTAACCAGGTCAACTATAGGCAAAGCATCGACAAATTGAAATACAGCTCTGTGACCAACACCCCTCAAATTGTCCAAGCCAAAATCAATGCCCAGCAACTGAGTCATGTAAGTAACCTGTCCTTGCCTAGTGGGGGGACTCACAATTGCTTTGTGGCCCCTGGATATCTGGCTCCCAAGGATTTGGCTTTCATTCATGGTGACATATGTCTTGTGACAAACATGAAATGACCTCCCCTCAATGTAAACTTTTTATTATGGAAAATTCCAAATATATTTAAGTGTAGAAAGGGTAATGTAATGACTCCCCGTGTATCCATCACTCGGCTTCAACCACTACCAACTCGTGGCCAGTCATGCTTCATCTATATGCCCATCCACTTCCCCATTTTGTGTTATTTTAAAGAAAAAGACCAAAGATTGGATAATTTAACCTATCAATACTTTAGAGTAAATCTCTAAATGATAAAACATTTGTAGACATATTTATACAATTTTAGTATATCATCCCAAAAAAACTAATAGTAATTCTTAATACCACCAGTGTCCTATTAGCATTCAATGTTCCAATGATCTCATAAAGTTATCATTTTGTCTTACGGTTCGTTTGGAACGGGATCCAAATGAGGTCCGTGCTTGTGAATGGCTGATAGCTCTTTAAGATTCTTTTCATCTTTAAGTTTTCCTGTTTTTCTCTTTTCTTTCTTGCAAGTTGTTTATTGAAGAAACTGGACTGTTTTTCCTGTTACGTTTCCCACAGTCTGCACTTTGCTTACTGGATCCCTATGTGGACTTCATGTGTTCCTCTGGCCTCCAAATGTCCCATAAAATAGTAGCTAGATTTATAGGTTGGATCAGGCTCAGGCTCAATTTGGGGCCAAGGATGCTTTTCAGATGATGCTCTATTTTTCCACTGGCAATCACCTAATGTCTGGTCGGCCCTTTTTTGTGTGTGACTTAAGATGGCCTTTTTTTTCAATGTGCGCAGCCGTTGAGACTTACTCCCTGAGTATCTACTCTGCCTATAGTGAGATGTTCAGCAGTGTAGCACATTAAAAAAAAGAAAAAAAAAAGTTCTGTATCCATAGTGCTTCAAAGGAGAGTTGGTGAAATAACCACAGGGAGATATTTTATACACTCACAACTCAGAGTGTGCCCTTGAGTTGTTTTACTTGTCACTTGACCTCTTTAATCAGCTGATTTCAAACACTCATAAACTCACAGGCTTCCTTGTCAAATTTTCCAAAAACTCCTTGTCGGCTATTGGGTCTAAGGGGAAAGTGAAAAAGAGAGGCTTGCCTCCGAAATTCACCTCCTGTCTGTATAAAAACCTTGCATTTACCCTGTGGGTTGATTTTAAATCCAACAGGTGAATTACCGCGCTGACTATGAGAAAAACAAGTTGAATTACACACTGCCACAGGACATACCTCAGCTGGTGAAGGCCAGAACCAATGCTGAACTATTTAGTGAGGTGAGCAAGCAGTGGAGGTGAGAACGTGGTAGGGGGTGCGTAACCTATGTGAAGGTGAGGGCACCAGTCCCTACAAGCAGGGGCTGTTGTGTTTGGGGAGAGACGTTCATCAGAGACGCCCATCACATTATTGTTTTGAATTTTGCTGTCTCATGGACTGTGGCAGTTCACGGGGGATAAACTGATCGTAGAAATGTAATTCTCATGATCTGAGCATGTGCACAGCATGTTCTCAGACACACACACACACACACGCCATCACCATCATCGTCATCCTCGTCCTGGTGACTTCCCACCGGTGCTTCGCTGTGTGGCGGAAATTCGAGTTTTGAGATCAATCTCAGTCGCTAGATTTTTCCTGGAGTCACAAGGGGGCTGTGATTAGGCTTCTCGTTCTAGATGGGGGCAGGAGAAGAAAAAAAGGAACTAACGTTTATTGAATGCCTGCTCTGTGCAGCACACTGAGACAGGCAACCAAAAATGGAATTATTCAATTATCATCACCCCCCAAGGACGCATTTATTGCAGGGACACAGTGGCATGGGCTTTGGCATGAGAATCCCCCAGGTCAGATGCTGGCACTGCGATTTTTAAGCTGTGTGACCTGTGCGAGGTCATAGATGTCTCCGAGCCTCATAGGCCTAATGCAAAGTATGTACAGTTGATGAGTAGAAGGCACTTAGGAAGGACCAATAAACTGAAGGTGTTGTTACCATGGTAATATCAATACCTTCCATCTTTACCAGCTTGGGATCTGTTTTCATGTTCTATATCCAGTTTATCCCCACAACAGCCCTGAGACAGATAATAGGAGATTTTTTTTTTTTTTTTTTCAAATGGCAGAGTAAGGCTGAAAGAGCTAATGTGCCTTTCCCAAGGTCTCACGATCAGGAAACAACAGAGCAAGGATGGACACATGGCTCTTCTGTTTGTCCCGTCCCATCCCCGCTGCCCTGCACGGCCCCACAGCTCAGGAATCAACAAACCGTGTTAATAATTTCTGTTACCGTTTTGACCATCATAGGCAAGATTCTGGTCTGCAAACAGATGGAGAAACCATCTTTGTGGTTGTCGTCGTTGTTTTAAACGTCTTTGTAACCTTTGGCAGGAAGATGGATCGGGACTCCTATTCACCTGTGTTTCTGTTCGTCAGGTTAAGTACAGAGAAGGCTGGGACAAGGCCAAGGGGAAAGGATTTGAGCTAAAACTGGATGCTATGTCTCTGCTGGCCGCCAAAGCCTCCGGAGAGCTTGCGAGCAATGTAGGTTTTTCTCTCATTAACTCAGAAATGCATAAGAAATGGTTCCGATAAAATGTCAGTGGTCCTGCAGAAAAAAAAATAATGACCGCTAACGTTGTAAACATCACGCCTCTTTAATCATCTTCTGGGTTCGCGAAAGATGGGGAGGTTGTTTTCAGAACTCTTTCCCTTGCCCTGTGAATACCAGAGCCCCTTCGATGGCAGAGTTTCCTTTCCCCTCACAGTAAACCTTTTTCTTTCTCTCAAGATTAAATATAAGGAAGAATATGAAAAATCAAAAGGCAAAGTCATGGGCACTACGGACTCCAGGCTTCTGCACTCTCTGCAGGTTGCCAAGATGAGCAGTGAGGTAAACTCTTTTCGGTCCTCCACACTTTCTCGGGCTTGTGCTGCTTTAAGAGTCCTTCCAGGACCTACTTCACTGCTACCTTTTTATTGACTTCCATCTACAATTTCTTTCCCTGTTGGTGTGAGAAGTTTGTTTGCTTTCTTTATTTAGCCAAAGCATACTGTTCTTTTAAAATAGGGGCACCTGGGTGGCACAGTCAGTTAAGCGTCCGACTTCAGCTCAGGTCATGATCTCATGGCTCATGGGTTCCAACCCCACGTTGGGCTCTGTGCTGAGAGCTCAGAGCCTGGAGCCTGGTTCAGATTCTGTGTCTCCCTCTCTCTCTGCCCCTTCCCCTTCCCCTGCTCATGGTCTGTGTCTCTCTCTCTCCATTAAAAAAATTAAAATAAAATAGATGAGAGGTGGGGCCCCCAACAGTGATCTCTTTCTACTGCTCAAGGTACAAAGGTGTCCGGCCACAGTTATTCATCCCACAGATGTTTACCAAGCAGCTACTGTGGGCAAGATCCCGTGTAAGACACCTGGGCTATCAGAATGGACAACACATAACAGGTTCCTCCCCAGCGGAGCTTAATTCTTACGGGGAGAGTTAGACACCAAGCGCCCTGTCTGTTGTGACCATGTCCTGGATGAATCCTGTGGCTACGACACACTTGATACTCAGAATGTTTAGCAGATAACTGAGTCGCCTAAACTCCAACCAATCGAAATGACCCTGCTGGTAAATGACTTTGGTGGCTGGAGATGAACCTTGGTAAACGTCACTTGCCGAAATCCTTTGGGGAGGGGGGGTTCTGCTACGAGGGACCTACTCGGTTTCAGATCAGGCCTTCCCTGCCAAAGCCGAGGAGGCCAAAAGGACACACGAGCACTGAGTTTCTGCTTTACAGCGGCTGCTCCAAGTTGGTGCAGGCTGCATGGCACAGCCAGATATAATTCCCTGGTGAGTCATTAAGGAGCCATGGCTTAAACAGAATGAGAGCGTTGGCATCTGGGTCGCCATTTTGGATGTGCCTACAGAACACGTCCTGTGAAGTGCGTTATCGTGAAATATACAGAGACACTGAGAATTTGGCTGCAGGTTAGACAGAGAACAGAATTATACTTCTTATTTTCAGCGGGAGGAGTTGGGGCCAAAAGGATGGTGTCTCGCCCAAACTTGTGTAGTGGTCAGTGGTAAAGGTAGAGATCGGATCCTAGAAGTCTGACTTACTGGAACCATACTGACTCTGCTGTGGCATGCCGCCTTTCCTCACCACCACACCACCATCACCCCTGTCACCACTGTCATCACCGACATCACCACTGTCATTGCCATCCTCATTGGGAACGTTTGTCAAGTGGTTGCTCTCTGCCAGTCCCTGCACTTAGCAGGTTTCAGCTGCTGTCTTGCTTGCTTATCGCGATAGTTCCCTGAGGAACATGAGCCCCAGAGGTCATCCACTTGGCAAAGGGTGGACCAGGTCTGACCTAAGACTTGTCTGGCTCTGCAGCCCAAGCTCTGTTACTCTGCCTCGTAAAGGTTCCGCAGAAACCGTACATCGAGCATTCTCCTCCTGGAGAAGCCAGGGAGAAAGATTTCATATTGGTGAGAGGCATTCCTGCCAGAGCCAGAGCAGCACGGGGCCTCAGCTCCTTAGCAGCACCGCCTTCCCGAGCCAGAAATTGGGTCCCACCTTTCTGACAGATGGGTGACATTGTCGTTTCCTCATGAAAGCCCGGGCTGCTTTTCTGTGTTTTGAACCACTTCTGCAAAGGCCGACCTCAAGTAATGGGTCTTGTCGGTACATTCAAGGTCGAATACAAGAAAGGCTTTGAAGAGAGTAAGACCCGCTTCCACCTACCCATGGACATGGTACACATCAAGCATGCTAAGAAGGCCCAAGCTCTGGCCAGTGACCTAGACTACAGGAAAAAACTGCATGAATACACTGTGCTGCCTGAGGACATGAAGACTCAGTGGGCCAAGAAAGCCTACGGGCTCCAGAGCGAGGTGAGCCCTCACTCAATGCCGGTTCTCTTCCTGCCCCTCTCGCGGTTGGGCACAGGCACGTCTTGAGAGCGATTTGGAACCTGTGCGTGAGTCTGTTCTGTGACCCCGAGGACTAGGAAGAACTTCTGAGATGCGTCGGCCGCAGGGAAGGCGGGTGGGGAGGTTGAGCCCTAGATACAGTCGAGACAGCAGAGGGAAGAGGGCGGAGGACTGGGGCTCAGAGCTGGTGTAGAAGGCCAGATGTGTTGATCACGGCGCTGAGCAAGGAGGAGGCGAGCGTTGAAAATGGCAAGTAAATCTTGGAAATTTAGCAGGTTGGGAGACACGATGTTCGGTCAAAACTGTGTGAAAAGCCCTCTTTTTGGTGCGGTTGTGGTGTTTGAGCACTAAGGCGGGAGATGCTCTGCTGGTTACAAAGTGAGCCAGTGGCCTCACCCGCAAGGAGAGTCCAGCCCGACTATGAAAGAGCCGAGGGCAGTTCTACAAATGCAAGAGCAAGGGTTTTCCGAACTCTCCCATCTTCTTTGCACCCACGCGTCTGATTACAGCTTGGGTTTTCTCTTGCAGCTGCAGTACAAGGCCGACCTGGCGTGGATGAAAGGAGTCGGGTGGCTGACGGAGGGGAGCCTCAATTTGGAGCAGGCCAAGAAAGCGGGACAGCTGATCAGCGAGGTAACCTGAGCTCGGGCCCCCGGGCTCCTAGTGGTTCTCAGCCCGCGACTCGCCGAACACCGTCTTTTCCCCTGATGCCCCCTCCGCAGCCCCCCGGCTTGTTTTGAGGGGGACTCAGAGGAGGACCTCTCCGTTTCGCACCTGCAGGGCACCCTGATGAATGTTCCGCACACCCTCCCCCATCCTGGGAGGTGTTCGTGAGAAGCCTTAGCGGTTTACGTAGAGGAGCAGTGGCAGCCAAAGAATAATCCAGAAGGGTTGTAATACGCAGTCGATTAGCACGTGGGAAAATGTGTTTGTCACATGAGGCGTGCGTGCTGCCTCCTGAATCAGAGGGTCTGCTGTTTGGAGGTCAGCACTCTTCCCGGTGCTGTGCCTTCGACTCACTGCAGACTCCGGTCAAGTCACGCGAGCCTTCCGACCCTTTCTGTCGTGTAGAACAGGGAGTGTTTGAGAGTCCCTGCGGCTCTCTCTCCACCAGGCAAAGTGGGCTTTGGCAGCCGGCAGAGGAAGACTTTTGAAGGGCATCTCATTTGGAAGTGTGACTATTTCAGGAGCTCTGTTTGGGATCCTCAAAGGGAATTCTTGTGTCAGGACCAGGAAGGCTGAGTCGGCATATCTTTTGCAAATGGTAATAATAGTGATAACAGCTGCACAGTCCCGCAGCCGTTGCTGTCATTGATTGACCACTTTGAGGACGTTGCATGCAGACTGCTCATTCGTTGCTCACGGCGGCCCTGTGTGAGGAGACACTATTACTCCCCGGTGAAGATCATTTTAGTGAGGGAAGAGGGACTGAGAGTTTCGAGGGAGGAGCAGAGCTGGGCTCTGTCCCAGTGTGTTCGGCCCGATGCCCCAGCTCCTGACCATTAGGTGGTATTGCATCCCCGAAGCACGTTTTGTAAATGACTCTTATTTTTCCACTGCTCATCCTTCTCTCAGACACAGACACGCTTAAGGTTAGGATATAGAAATAAAGAAGGTAGACAAATGGGAATAACGCTTCAGGGTTCCTATGACTCAGTTCAGGCGTGCTGAACTCCCCAGTGGAGAAAACCCAAGCCCCATTTGCCTTGGATAAAGGCGTAGTGAGGAGACCCAACCAGCTGACCTCCAGCCCTAGGAATTTCCATCTCTGTCTCACTTCCTCGGCCTACGAATTATTAAGCTCCTCAAGGGCCGGGAAAACACTATTCTCTTCGCCTGTTTCATGTTTCTGTTGTGCCCTGTCCAGGGTGGATTCTTGGCTCCTCAGTAATTTCTTATGATCTGACCCATGCAGAGCCTGGAATAATCAGGAATTTCCAACCATGGGAGGGAAATGCGACTTCCTTCAATTATGTGGTGAAGGAGTTTTCCCATTCAACACACTGGAACTAGAGAGGAAAATTACAAGTCTCTTTGGAGAATTTTTTTTTCCTAAAGGCAGGAGATTTGGAGTCTCCAATATTCCAGACCCGACTCTGGGTTCAGGTGGTGCCCGTGACCCTCTTGCTGACAGAACTGGTGTGGTGCTCACCTCTGCGCTCCCCGCCACACGAGGCTTTTGCTTCAGTGAAGCCACCCCCAGCGGCCGCCCTTCCCGTCCGCTTTGGCACCTCCTCCGGTGGAAAAGCCAGAGGAACTAACCTCCGGGAGGGACAAGAAGTCCCTGTGGGGAGACAGAATTAGCACATTTGAAATCTTGCCAGTTACTTTGTGGGTGTGAGGCGGGGACACAGTGAGGACGAGACCTCGGCGATCTGGGACATGAAGGAACTGGGAGGCCGGATCCCACCCGACCGCCAGCCTCCCGCCTGTGGCTCCCGGCATCCCCGTTCCCTATGGCATAGGGGATCCTTGGATAGCCATGATGGCACCATGCCTAACGGTGACGGCTGATGTGAACCGTTGCTGTGTCCACGGACTCCGCTCGCGGAAAGCATGGCATTGAAGCCTCTGCCCCACCCCAGAGTGAGACAGCTTCTATTTTTTGTGCCGCCGTAGCAAGAGCAGCTCGGGTGACCAAGACAGGTGCCCAAGGTCATGAAGCTGGAAAGGGGCAGAGGCGAGACCTGGCCTCCATCTTCCTGGTTGTAAAGCCAAGTTCCCTCCACGTCACTTTTCCTGTGTCAGATCTCGATTTATAAAATGGGTGCATCCCAGGGCATAAGGTGAAACATAGGGTTTCCTGAGGGAGAGGCTCAAGCTCTCACTCAAGGGTGGGAACTAAAAGAGGCTCACCAGAGCGGGCTGCCTCAGGCCTGTGTGGTCCCGATTAAGCTGCCGGCCCAGCCGTGACGGTCCCCCTCCCCCCAAGAAGATGCACGGGTCACTGAAAGTGTGCGTGTGGACGTAAGCACGAGTGTGGTGGTGGGGACAGCCAACCCCTAATGCTACGCTGTCCCTTTTCTTTGGAAACAGAAAAACTACAGGCAGAGGGCGGACGAGCTCAAGTTCACCAGTGTGACCGACAGCTCCCAGATGGCACACGCCAGGAAGAGCCAGGAGCTGCAGAGCGGAGTGAGTCCCAAGCTGCCCTTTCTCCGCCATGCTGCCGTGTCACGGGCCGGGCGTCTCTGAGACCACAGCAGGTGCTGCCCGGACACGATCCGGGCACCAGCGAGCCTCTCCTTTAGACAGGCGGGGCCTGGCTCTCCCGGAGCCTGCAGGCTGTCTCCGGGCACCGGACCCCAGCTCTCTCTGCCTTACCCCACTTCCCTTCTCTGCTGGTTGTGAGGACAGATGCCGACTGATGCTACTCATTTCAGCTCTCAGTATTGCCCCGTCTCGCTTTCTTCTTCTTTCTTCCCCCGCCTCCTACCTCTCATCACAGGCTCTGTCATTCTGCAGCCGGGAGAGAATTCTCTTTGGGGGGGCGGGGAACATGCGCCCCAAGACGGGCGGCATCGGAGTAAAACACCGTGTATGTTGTTCGCACGTCAGTGTTGAGCACTTCCTGTGCACGTACACCAAGCACGTGTTGGAGCTGCGGCAGGGTGGCCAGGACCGTCCTAGTCGTCCTTCATAAAGGTCCAGGGACACGTGCCGGAAAGGACGCTACCGACAGAGCTCAGGGGCATCAGAAAGCCGCCTTTTGGAAGCTCAAGTGGGGGGGTGGGAGGGAAGGGGAGAGAGAAAGAACAGAGGGGTACGTTTTTCATGGAGCAGGTGTTCACTTGTGCTGTCTTTTTGGTCACTGCTCGCTTTCCAGGTGTCACTGCCTGGGAATGCATTGGGACTGGCGATGGGGGCAGGGGGACGTGCAGGGGAGCAGAGAATGCTTCTTATTTTTCTCATTCGGGGAGCCTGGGCCCACCTGAGCCCTGCAGCGGGTTATTTTCTGTGGCCGTGGACAGCATAGATGGGAACAGCTTGGGAAGCTCAGTGCCTTCTCAAGGGTGACATGTGAAGACAGGGACCTTGGCAGTGTGGTCGGGTTGGTCCCCTGACCACACTCTTCTTGAAGCTCCTCACTGCCTCACCCTCTGCCTTCACCCCTCCTGCCTTAAGCCCCATTTGCTGTCGTCTGCTGGCCAGCGTCTGGTCTGGCGGGTTTTGTAACGGACCCCCCCGTGCAGGTCGCAGAAATGCCAAGCAGATCTGAAGGCGCACCCGCGATGCCGTGCCACCCACCCCACCCTGCCACCTGCTCCTGACCCAGTGCTCTCTCCTGACAGGTGGCCTACAAGGCAGGAAACGAGCAGTCCGTCCATCAGTACAGCATCAGCAAAGACGAGCCTCTCTTCTTACAGGCCCGAGCCAACGCTGCCAATCTCAGTGAGGTATGGCCAGAGGGGGCGGGGGCGGCTGTAAACTCTGCTTTCCCGCGTAGGCACTTGGCCACTGTGCTCTGTCACCTGGGGTTCCACACATCCGGTCGTTGTAAACAGCTCATCCAGCAGACCTCGTTCCTGGCCAGTTGTAGGGGGAGGGAAGGACCACTTTCCCTAGGAACGAGTTGGCGGGAGATTTGACCCACTGACTATATAACAGGGTAGGAGGTAGTGGTTCTTCCAGGGTCGCGGCTCGAACAGCATTAGAGCATTGCTAGAAGGAAGGAAGCAGCACTTGAAGGCGTTAGCTCCAAACTGCTTGGGTTTGTTCGGTCCTTGGGTCTATCACTTACTAGGTGTGAGACCCTGGGCTAATTCTTTGCACTCAGTTGTCCCATTGGCAAAAGAAGGGTAATACTAGTTCCCGTCTCATCGGGTTGTCACGAGGCTTCAGTGAGCTAATATACGGAAAGCCCTGGGAGGAGGAGGAGTGTGCCGAAGGTAGCCATTACCCAGATGGCTCTCAGACACAAAGCATGCGTGGCCCCATCCTTCTCCTCCCTGTCTTTCAGCAGGGGCCTTCCTCAGCTCTCCCCCTCAGCTCCCAGGTCTTTGGAGTCCTGATCTGAGTCCTAGGTAGAGGGGAAAACTAGAAGGAGCAACAGGGGCTAAATTGATTCACACACACAGAGAGGGAGCCTTCAGAAGAGAGACCTTGAAACCCACAGGTGGGGGCAGGAAGGGACATGGGAGGAGCAAGGACAAGCCCCAGGTGGACTAGAGGCTGGAGGCAGGGAGACAAAGATACGCAGCTGTGGCACCTGCTGGGCTGAGCGGGCTGCGTGCGCAGGGGTGGGGAACCTTCCAGAAATGTTGCCGGGCGTTTTGCAATGTTATTCCACCTCGGGCATGTCTTTGAGACCCCCGTGAAGACTCCTAGTAGTTTTCAAGGCCTCTGGAGTTCAAATTCAGCTTCTTTTGACTGAAGCCCTGTGTGTTAGGAGGCCTTGAGGCAGGAACAAGGAGGTCTGGTGGTGTTCAGGTTACCAGGTTTCTGTGGAAGGACGCAGTCGTGTTTGCCTCCTGGAGAGAGCATTACAGACTCTAGGGAAGGCTTCCCGCAGGAGGATGATCTCTTTTCTCCCCTACCTCCTCAGAAACTGTATAAGAGCAGCTGGGAAAACCAGAAGGCGAAAGGGTTTGAGCTACGTCTTGACTCCTTGGCCTTCCTGGCAGCCAAAGCCAACAGGGACCTGGCCAGCGAGGTGAGTAGGTGCTCAGCTTGTACAGGGCGCCACGAATCCTGCCGTTTTCCATCTAGGAGAGTCAGAAAGGGTCTGAGCCTCAGGGTCCCATCGGCGAAGTGGGGATAAATACGACTGCTTCACAATGAGATAATCCTGTACGAGCCGAGAGCACACTGCTTGCCACACGTTGGCTTTCAGTAGGCGGAGGCATTATCAGTGGCAGCAGCACGAGTAGTAAGCTAAATGGCTTATGTGACAGATAAACTGAGGCTCAGAGACATTCCAGGACTATCTAAGGATGTCGTGGCCTGCCAGTGACCGAGCATTGTGATTCTGGGAAGGTGGTTTGACCTTGCAAAATCTCAGTTAACTCATTGGTAAATCGGCAGTTGCAAAATGTTTACGAGGAAATGAAACAAACTGACGTGTATCGAGCGGTTCATAGTCCACTGCCATCTGTCGGGAGTCTGATGTGAGATCAGAAGCCGAGGCCAGAGTGGAAGACAAAGTCTGCTAATGTCATCAAGACAGTCTTGCTTCCAGAAGAAATGCGTGCACATAAATATATTCTCCTATATAAATATATGTAGATATCAGCTGAGCTAAACAGTAACTTGGTGATGTCATTCTGGCATAAGGTCCTTATCTTGTTCCTGGTGAGAGTTCATGAACCAGCACTGGTCTACAGATGCACTTTGAGGGGCTTGGGTTTGTACCAGGCCTGGCTCACAGTGAGTGTTCAATAAATGGTGGCAGGTATTAATACGGTTGTTGTTGGTGCAGGTGAGAGGAGAGCCCAGGTCTCCTGATAATATTATCCTGTTACAGTTTTTAAGGCAGTTCTGTATCTGTTTTTTCCTTCTGATCCGCATTACTGTCGGTCTTTTTCCAAGCGAATATGAGCCCCTTTCTCAAACAGCAGCTGTGTTTGGGCTATTCTGTGTCATTTTCATTCCATGACTACTTTTTGTTTATAACGTTTTCACTATTCCCAGAAAGGAAACAACGGGCCACTTAAAAATAAATCCAGAAAAATTGAGGTGGAGGAATACAGACAAGAGATGGAATGTCACCAGGAACCTGGGAATAGACTGTTGCATAGCTGAGCATTCAGTTTAGCTCTGAGCTTCCTGGCAGCTGAGGTGAAAAGGGAAATAATGAGTAATCTTTTATTTCACTGTTCAATGATAGGAAGATTCTAATTCTAGTAAGATTCTGTTGTTTGGCTTTGTTTGGACTTTCAAACCCTCAGTTTGAAAGTTAACAATGCCTTTAGGAGATGCTAACATGCCCCTCTCTCTCCTTCCTGTTTAGGTGAAGTACAAGGAAGGTTATGAAAGGTCCAGAGGGAAGCTGATCGGGGCGAAGGATGCCCAGGGGGATTCACAAATGAGTCACTCGCTGCAAATGTCCAAGCTGCAGAGCGACCTGGAGTACAAGAAGGGGTTCGAGGACACCAGGTCCCAGTGCCACGTCTCCCTGGACATGGTCCACCTCGTGCACGCCCGCAAGGCTCAGCATCTAGCCACAGACATAGGCTACAAGACAGCATCTCATCACTTTACCGCTTTGCCCACAGACATGAGGGTGGAATGGGCCAAGAAGGCGTACGGGTTACAGAGCGACGTAAGCTCCGTGTGCACGCGTGCGTGTGCTAGCGTTGCCGCGATGGTTTTCCCCAGCACCCCCCCCCCCGCCACCGCCCCCGAGATGGTAGTGTATCCCCTGACATACCTGCTTCTGGATCCCAGGGCGGACACAGCTCAGCTTTCCTAGTGGTTTAACCTTTATTTGAGCTCTGCCCGCTTCAGATACTATACCACCACCCAGCGACTTTTTTCCTCCGGGGCATTTGCTCTATGTCTGTTTTCCCTCTTTCGTTTTACTGCGGGGGGCGGGGGGGGAGACATGTTGGTGACCTCCACAACCGCGGCCTGTTCTGGGAGAGGTCTCCCACCCTCCTTCCAACCCTGGCAGTGCCCTTTGCGGGAAGAGTGGCACACGCTAACCTGAGCGCTCCCTCCCCTTTCTCCTGGGTGCCCCACCTGGCTCCCCTCCTCCTTCAGGTGGCTCTTGTGCGCTGAGAAGGCAGGTCAGCTGCCTGCACGCTGGGGGCCGGGCGGTGGGGAGGGCGGTACAGACACACCCTTCCCGGCAGAGCGGTTTCGGGGGATACAGGTGATGCGCGAGTTTTAGAGAAGCGTCCATTTAAATGGCTTTCCATTAAAACGACTCCTTCCATGCACGGGCGAGCAAAGAAATGAGATGTGCCCCCTGCCCCGCACCGAGGCGCATAGGAAGGAATCGGCACCGTGGGAGGCCTGGGCTGTCTTGTGAAATTCCCTCAAATAGCTCCCCACCCGGGTTCTGTTGTGAGTTCTCATTTTCTTCTCCCCTGCTTGTCATTTCCAACAAGGAAACGGGGAAAGCAGACAATGAGGACACTCCTCTTCCCGAGGTAGACACGCGTCCCTAATGAGGGACAAGGTTGATCCGACCCCTCCCGCTGAACCCCCGGGCGCCCGTGGGTGGGGCCTAACGCCACCGGCAGCGGGAGGCTCCAATTAGAGGGGAAATTAATTGACATTCTGGAGCCCTGCCTGTGACTGTGCAGAAATGGATAAGACAAAAGTGGCATCTAATTTGACTCAGCCAGCACCAAGGCGACATCTGGGAGCCGTTAACAGCCCTTTAAATGTCTGCGCGCCAACAATGGCCTGCCTTTTTCTTCTTTCTCCTTTATCAGAACCAATACAGGGCAGATGTGAAGTGGATGAAAGGCACGGGCTGGGTCGCCACCGGGTCATTAAATGTGGAGCAGGCGAAGAAGGCAGGAGAACTCATTAGCGAGGTGAGATTTCCTGACAGCGTGCAACAGGGCCGGCTGCACTAGGCGTGTGGCATTGCTGTATAAAATTAAAATAATTTCCACTCAAAAGGCGAAGAAAAAGGCAAAGCTACATGAAAGGCCCGGAAGCCCAGACTAGGGCTGGTAATTAGAGGGAAACTACATACCAAACACACACCAGTAGGGGCCCGTAGAGCCCCGGCAAAAACAAAGTGGGTGACAAATGATATTATGAATAATAATGACAATCAAAAAGAGCTCAATTGCTACCCACCAGCTTACCTTTTTAATGAAGCAACAAGGGAGAGATGATGAAAAGATAACATTTATTGCACCCAGAAAGCTCTTTCGGGACTTGATGCCCGTTTTCTCTCTCTCTCTCTCTCTCTCTCTCTCTCTCTTCCCGCCACAGTGTAAACAGTTTTTGAATATTCACGTGGTGTGGAGCACGTGACCCGGGTCTCTCCTGTTGAGGGGTCTCACTTCTACTTAAATCTCACGCTGGTCCACCTGCAGCCACCCTAGCTGGACCCTAAGGCATTACAGCGTGCTAAAAAGATCTGTCTGCTCACATTTTGGGGAGAGTTTCATTAAACAGGTCTTTTAAAGATCTGATCAGGGTTTCTCCCTCTCAGAACTATTGGCATTCCGAAAGCTCTCTGTTGTGGGGGCTGTCCTGAGTCACGTGGGGTGTCTGGCTGCACCCCTGGCCTCCACCCACTAGATGCCAGTAGCACCCTCTGCCCAGGTATGATGACCCTCAGTGTCTCCAGATGCTGCCGGAAGGTGGAGAGCCACTGGACTAGACACACCAGGGAGTTGTCATTGCCTCGTGCTCACACGGAGGCTGCCCGTCCTCGAACAACCCAAATCCCACCTCTGTTCATGTCTGTTTGGGGAGGAACTTGCTCAGAAGGCAACTGAGAATTTTTCTAGTTGCCTCCAGAGTAACCCAGTCTTTCTGGATTTTCCTGGGTGGGGAGGGGATCACCACGGCTGCAGCCACAGAGGATGGTAGTCTTTGTAATGAGCCTCCTGGGACTTTGTTTTGAGAACACTTTCTTACTGAATGTGTAGGTAGGACAGAAAGACACCTAAGTTGGTTTTTCAAACACACCTGCCCAGCGTTGATATCTTTCCCATGGGAGAATGTTCTGGTTAGCCTGACATGTCACAGAGCTGGTTCCAAAAGCGGGTTCACTCTGATGGGCCTAATTTTTTAGGAAATCTTAGTCAACGTTCAAGGCTCAGTGGACACTTCACTGCCTAAGTAGTTCATCCTGACTGAGGAAAGACCTTCCTCAAAGGATGATTTTGAGAAACTTGCCGCAGCAAACATCTAGGTTGGAAGACTCATGCTCCTAAGCTCTCGTTGGGCCCACTCATAAAAGGATGTGAAAAATAAATCATACACACAATTTAGACTTCAAGATGATTCTTTCATGCATCTAAGTCTGGCATCCAAGGGAGCTTTCTGGAACTGTTTATCCCACAGTGGGCTTAATTTTCCACCTCATTTTGCAGACTTACTCAACAAATTGGCTTATCTTCTATGCTGCATGCCAGTCCTCAAACTTCAGTAAGGCAAGAAAATCTTTCAGCCGTTCTCCCTAATCACCTCACTTCTGTTTCCCACACTTCCAGTTCAGTGTCAAATTGGCTGACCTCTTAATTTTCAGCCCGAATGCCACACACTGCCGAGAAAACCACAGATGCATACACGCCTGTCTCTTAAAGCAGGAGTCGGCAGACCTTTTCTTGGAAAGGACCAGATAGGGAGTGTCTTCAGCTTTGTGGGCCACACAGTTCCCGTTGTGGCTCCTCGGCCCTGCCACCTCTGTGTGAACACAACCATAGACCACCGTGTACGTGAACGAGCATGGCTGTGTTCTGATAAAACTTTAGCAGAGTGACCCAACAGAGATGGCTGGATACCGAACCCTGTCTTCCTTAATCAACCCAGGCTACAAAAACTGACCCTGATAAATGAGGAAGTGTTCATAAAATAGGTCTTTGATTTGAGGAACGATACACTTCATAAGTCCGTTAAGAGTGCGACTGTCCTAGTCTCCTGGAAATGTATTTGGATTAAAAACAAACAAACAAACAAACCCGGAATTAATTTAAGCATGACTTTTAGAATCAGAATTGGGTATCTAGGTCTTTGCCAGCATTGGAATTCTTTGTGATTCTGTGTTTGTTTGTTTGTTTGTTTCCAGTGTCTTTCAAAATGTGAGCTCCTTCCTTTCAACCATAGCACCCTTCTTCTTGTTATCGTAACATTCTAAAGAATCCTTGCTCGTGTTAACTGAACCAAGTTCTAAAGTGATTGAATAGTTGTGATCCCTGACTGTTAAATGTGAGGGTTTTGACTGTGATAATCTCCGCCAAGTCCTTTCGTGGAAGGAAAGCGGGAAGCTTCAATTGATAAATGTAACCACCTTCTTGCTTGGGAGACCCAAACTAAGAGATGTAAACAACGCAGCATTTGAAACCCACAAAAAGAACCCTTTCCTAGGCGTACATCCCCCGGTATTTTACCGGTATAACCCAATTTCGCGATGTTTTCTTTGCACCAGCTAGAAATACTTTAATGTTAATTGACATGAGGTTATTCTTAAATTGAAACAAATATTAACCTGAAGGCACCTAGGATATAAAGACGGAGGAAGCCGAATAATAATTATGTTCACAAATTCACTCTAATCTCAAGCAACCTATGATTTTCCCTTTCAAATGGCATGAAAGAGCGGCACAAAATTCACAGCTTTGATCTTTTTCTGCTCAACAGAAGAAGTACCGTCAGCCTCCAGATGCTTTGAAGTTTACCAGTATTAAAGACACTCCGGAGATGGTCCAGGCCAGAATTAGTTATACCCAAGCCGTGGATGTAAGTGATAATATATATACATTATGAACTCTAAGAGTGGGCTCTTCTTTCAACACTGCGATTGAAGCTGAGGGTTCCTTGCCTTGCTCTTTCTGTTGTTCGAAGGATGAAGGAACTCCTTGTCCTTTGCCAAGGAGCACCTTAGCGGGGGTGCTTCCTCATTAGGATGCAAATGGGGTGTTACCGCTCTTCTGATGCCAAGTGGGGCTCTGTCACCCCACTGCCCTCATGCTCTCCTGTCTTCCCATTTGCATATCTTCAAGATTTGTGTGTGTGTGTGTGGGGGGGGTGCTTTTCCCCTCTCCTTTTTGTTTTAAGGTGTTGTTTCCAGAACTGGAACTTTGGGAGTGAAAATTCTTGGCATCTGGAAGACTCAGCCCCCCCTAGTCCTCCTTGGGACCCGAGGACAGGAATTCTTGCTCTCTGAATTCCCCCAAAGACTTTGGAAATGATTTGGGTCTTGCGGGCACGAGACTAACGGTGAACTCACTTCCCGTCTTCCCTTTTTAACGTGAAACTGAGACCTGGCCTTTTGTCCTCACTGCATGGCGTTCGTTGGAGACCAAATTGAATGATGAGGTCCCATAAAAACTCACTTTAGGACATGGGTTAACCCCATTTGGCTGATTCTGCTGAGAGAGGCCCGCAGATCTTTGTAAAGTGGGGCAGACACGCCTTATAAATATCTTCAAACCATTCGACTTGCCGTGAGGAAAATGTGCAACCCTTGGTGAAGAGGAGTTTCAAAATTATCTCTCATGCTTCCCAATTGAATATTTTATTCTGATTGTGCCTTATTTAACAGGCATTTGGAAATGTCCTGAGTGCCTATCAGAATAAGTTTTGGGATGATTTACAAACTTACGGGTTTAGGAATTTATAATTTCTTGACAAGCAGCCCATCAGAAACAAATTAAATTCTGAAAAACACAGATGGTCAAACAAGAACTTCTGTATGAAGAAAAACAACCCGGGCTTCTTCCTTACCCTAACCAACTCTAGGGGGCAGTGCTGTGATACGTAGAAACTTTGGACACAGCTACTAAGATTTGGGATGGAAAAGCCCGGCTTAGAAACTTTCTCTGGTGGCCGATGCCAACTTCGTGTGTCATCACGAAGGATGGCATGAGCCTTATAAGGCATCCTTATGAGGATGTCATAAGCCCAAATCAGAGTTCCGCATGAAAGACACCCCAGACCCACCTGGTAGACATTTATTAGCACAAGAATCCTCGAGACGGAGGAAGGGAGTGGGGATCGAAGTAGGTCCAGACGTCCCCTGTGGAAGAGCCCTCTTTCATGCTTCTGAATTTTAATGCCCTCCCACGCTTTATGGTTAATAACAAAATTATTAGGTGTTAACTAGACCTCATTTTCCCATCTGACACCGTGTCGGGTTTATGCTACAAGTAGAGTGTTAACGCAGAGGCAGGTTTCAGCCTGTCGTGTTCTGAGCTGGGACGTAGGACTCAGGAGGGCACGAAGCCCGTGTCACCGTGCTGGCTGTGGGATCCAGGTGGAGGCAGGGCACCCAAGATCCTGTCCCTGTGGGGAGGTGGCAGCTGTCCCTTGTCTCCCGGAGTGTAACTTGGCTGATGGCTGTGTGGAAGAACCTCCTGGGTTTAATGCAAAACCTCTCTTCCTCCACAGAGGTTATATAAGGAACAAGGAGAAAACATAAAGCACCATTACACTCAGACAGCCGACCTCCCTGAAGTCCTCCTGGCCAAGCTGAATGCCATGAATATCAGTGAGGTGAGGCTGGCGGATGGGGCACTGGCTTTCATTCCGGGGGATCCGGGGACCTGGGCAGTGCCCGGCAGCCTGTGCTCAGAAGCATCCCGTACTCAGAAGGGCCTGGAGCTTACTTGAATGCTGTGCTGTCACCATCTTGAAATTTGTAATATTTGTGACCAAGGGGCCCCATGCTTTCATTTGCGCTGCTGAGTTCTGCGGGCTAGGTAGGCCGTCCTACAGAGGAGTCAAGCTCATTTGCAAGAATGAGACTAGGAAAACCGCCTTACTACAAAAGGCGTTGGTACTGAGGGGGTGAAATGCGGGAGCGTCAGAATATAGGTGAGGGCAGCCAACGGCTATGGCGAGGAGAGACCCTTCCCTCCCGTGACCTTGATCAGCAACCCCCCCCTTTCCTGTTCTTCGACAGAGACAGTTGTGTTCTCCTTATCTTACGTCAAGATCTGTGCACGCTCAGCCTTATGCCTCCTTCTTCCACTCGGCTTGCTGCTCAGAGAAATCTGGGTCTGTCTGACTCTAACGAGTCGCCCCCAAAAGACTCTCCCTCCCGTGGGTGGGCGTGAGGCAGGCTCCAACTCTTTCTCGGTTTTTGCTAAGACGCAGTGATTTCTAACTCCAACCGGGCGCTGGCGGAGAAAACCCATAACAAAGCCGATGCCCATCTTGGTAATGAGCATCTCAGAACCACCAGATCACACGAAGGTCTTTATTTGTCCACATGTTCCCAACAGACACGTTACAAGGAATCCTGGAGCAAACTTCGAGACGGTGGATATAAATTGAGACTGGATGCCATTCCATTTCAGGCAGCAAAGGCTTCCGGCGAAATCATAAGTGACGTGAGCATCCACCTCCATTACCGTGTCAATGTTTAATCCTAACCGATTTTTACTCCTTTTGCCCCCAGCCCCTGCCTTCTTTTGCCTGTGGATACTGTCCTCTGCTTTCCCAACTGACTGTGTTAGGGCAATCTGGTAACGACCAGTGAGAGAGAACATACCATACAACAAAAAAAAATCCCCTAGCCGGGGTACAAAGCCAAATGCCGGACTGTAACTCTGGACCCCGGGCAGATGAAATGCACCCTCCACCAGGCGCTTTCCTAAAGCAAGTCCGCGTGCAGAGACTGTTAACAATGCACCCACCTTCTTCCAGCGCGGGCCGCCCAAGTGCTAACATGTCCTGCCAGTTCATATCCAGCCCTTTAGTCATTGGGAGTCTTGCATATGAAAGAATAGGCCTTTTGACGACTCCCGCGCGTTTTCTTTTAACTCACCCAGTCACTGTCAAAAGAACAAAACATTTTCGCCCAATACCCACCTCTCCCATTCCGTGTCCCTTGTCCCCGAGCTGTTACTCTCTCCCGCTCTCTTTCCCTTTAGTACAAATACAAAGAGGCATTTGAGAAAATGAAAGGGCAGATGCTTGGCTCCCGGAGCTTGGAAGACGATATCAGCCTTGCACATTCAGTGTATGCGAACTCGCTGCAGAGCGAAGTAAGTAGGAGAAAAAAATGCAGCGGGACTGGGGGGCCCTCACCTAATGGTGCACGGCCAGCGTGTGTCGTTTGTCCTTCCGGTTGTGGCTGTTGGCTCTGTCCTAACTAGCTGTGTGCCTTTGTTGGGTCCCTTGGCTCCTCTGGGCTTGAGCTTCTTCCTGCGTCAAGTGACAGTTTGAGCCAGACGACCCCTGAGCTCCCTTGGGCCATTCTGTGATGTGATCAGTGGCCACGAACGGGGGCCTGTGGGCTAGGTTTGGACGACAGAGCTGTTTTGTTTGGTCTGCAGAGTGAATTAGTCGCAAACCTTTAAAAGTGGAACATTTTGCATAAAGGTCGTAGACTTCCAGCCAGAAGCTGGCCCTGGATTCCTCAAGGCCACAGTTGACGTTGACGACCGAGAGCTCCGTTTAGAAGGGACCTATGCTCTCCTGGTCAGGCGGCCGCCTCCTTTTCCCTCACTGCCCGCCTTACTCACTGGTGCTATCGTCTGGGTGCCTGGAAACGTCTGAGTTTGCAGCCCGTGGTTTCGACCCTCTGGATGCTGGCACGAGTGTGTACGCAGTGTCCCCTTGTACATATGTGCGCTGGCAAACGGTGGGGCTAGACGCTGACGTATATCCCCTGTGTTACGAAGGACGAAGCACCTTTACACCCCGGGTCTCCCTTAACCATTGGACGAACTCTCTTGAGGAACATTATCGTCTTATCCATCCCGGTTTACTGATAAGACCTAGACTCTGAGCGCCTCAGTCCCTTGTCTAAGATCAGCTAGAAAGTGAATATGGTGCCAGCCCTCCATCTCAGGCTCTGTCCACAGCTTCACATGTTCTCCGCCTCAGTTTCCCCATTTCTAACATTCTTCCCCCCCAACCCCCACCCCTTTCTGGGCTGGAGTGCTGACCGAAGAATGTGGGGTTGCACATGAATTGTCCTGGCCTTTATGCTAGGGGTCAGGGGAGGGTGCTAGATGGGAGCAGGAGGTAAGGGAGGGGTGGCCGGGGCTCTGGGAAAGATGGCGGAGGTGGAAGTTACGCATCTGACTCCTGAGAAAGCCCAGAGTGAGCTTCGCAGACCTTCCGGCAGCTTCTCTGAGGACTGCCGTGGAGCTTGTGGTCTGTCCTCTCCTCCCTCAGCGTGCCTCTTGGGAATACCCATCCCTCAGAACTGGCTTTCCAAGCGTCTACCCACTGCTGTTGGCCCCCAGATTTCTTTTTTTTTTAATTACATTTTTCAAGTTTATTTATTTTGAGAGAGCGAGAAGAGGAGGAGCAGAGAGAAAGGGAGAGAGAGAGAGAGAGAGAGAGAGTTCCAAGCAGGCTCTGCACAGTCAGCGGAGAGCCCAGCACGGGGCCTGAACTCACGATCAGTGAGATCATGACCCGAGCCGAAATCAAGAGTAAGATGCTCAACCCGCTCAGCACCCAGGCGCCCCTGCCCCCAGACTTCTTAGGATGTCGTCTGATGCTTTGAAGAAGCTGCTCATCGGCTAAGCCCGAGAAGGGAGTCCCCGGTGTCTAAAGTCTGAACCTGACAGGGGGAGGGGGAGAAACTCTGGCGGGCCCCGTGCCCTCACAGGTTAGCCACGTACCTTCTTGCCTCTGGCAAATGGGAAGATCTAAAGACCCAGCAAGGGAATCGCTGACGTGATGTGATGTAGGTCTCCTGCACTTCTGTATTGCCCCAACTGGGGGAGCCGTGGGCCTTCATCATCTAAGTCAGTGACCTCCAGGAGCTGAGGGTGGTGAGTGTCATGAATCCTGCTAATTAAGCCAGTCCCTACAAGAAAGGAGCAGCGGTCCCGCCAGAACGTCTCCGGGGCTCTCCTGGGAGACCCTCACTGCACTCGCTGTCCCTGGTGGTCCCTGTGCAAATGGTGGCTTTGAAATAGCGGCTGTTGATCTGTCTGCCCCTCTAGGTGAATTACAAGAAAGGCTTTGAACTCTTCAAGGCACACTTCCATCTGCCATTGGACATGGTGACCCTGGTGCATGCCAGGAAGGCTCAGAGCCTGGCCAGCGACCAGGACTACAGACACCCGCTCCCCCAGTACACTTCCTTGGCCGAAGACCTGAGGCTCAGCTGTGCCAAGAGAGCCCACAAGTTGCAGAGCGAGGTAAGGGGGCCTGGCCTCTCTCTCAGGGCTCTGTCCTCTCAGATTTGACCAGGAGGCAGTGACTCCAAGCTCCCGTTGGTGCCGCGGGGGTTTCCGGAGGTGAGAAATCCCAAACCGGGGTCTTCTTGGGAAACGCTGCCCCGTGCTCCTGCCCAGCACAGTTGCACAGATCTAATGGCAACGGGAAACATCCACTGGTTCCAAACATGACGTTTTCACACATGATCTCATTTGACCCTCGAAATAACCCCGTATCGGTAGTCTTTACCCCATTTTAGAAATGACAGGGAGGCTCGAAGAAGTTAAAGAGAGAGCTTGCCCGAGACCCCACAACTGTCAGTGAGAAAGGGGGGCTGACACGTGAACTTAGATGGCGTCTGACCAGGATGCCCTCCGCTCACATGTTTTGCATGTTGAAGATTTGCTACCGGCACTGCCTTTGGCCTCAGGTCTGACCGGGGCGGGGGGGGGGGGGGGGGCTCTTCTTCGTGCTTCGTAAATTCCCAGGCTGCCCGTTTTCTGAGGGAGGCCATGCTCCGTTAGGAGAGGCTGGGGTCAGAGCGGACCCACTTCAGGCAGAGGCGAGTGTGTGGGGGAGGGCAGGGCATCCGGGCCCCAGCAGTCCTTCCTGGGTCCCCGCGACGAGTGGTGGAGACCTTCACGGGCCTCCCACGTGCGTGTCAAGCTCGAGCCACCTGTTTCCGGAAGCAGGTGGCCTGGGAGTATTGGGGAGCACCGAGGATTTCCTCACCCCCAAAGAGATCCCGGATGTCTCCCCTCCACAGGCGGCAGCGTCCTGTTTGGCACTCCCCTTCTTGCCTACCTTTCTAGGTTTCTGTGCTATGGGCTTTGCAAGTAACGGGCTGGGGTTGGAAAGCAAAACACCGCACAAAACCTGCATCCTGGTTCGACAGTGCCTGGAAGCAAAGGGACACTCAGATCTGGGTATCTGTCGTCTGTTCGGGTTTTCCGCCCGTGTACGGTGTTTACCGGCTGCCAGAAACTGTCAGGAACCCCAGAGCAGCTGCAACCATGGAGCTGCCACGCTCAGCTCAGGGCCTGTGTGTCACTTGAGCGGAGCCCTCGCCTGCCCTTGCCTCTCGCTGTGACAGCACTTGGAAGGCAGCAACGGCCGGGGGCGGGGGAGGGGGGGCACCTGGGTGGCTGCAGGGGAGCGAATTTGGGGACCCTTTAAACTGTCAGCCCGGATCACTCAGGTACACACACTCGCCCCTACCCACACAGACAGGCCTGTGCCAGATGATTCTGGATTCATTTATTAGTTCTTTCTTAACCCATGATTAATTAACGCCACCCTCTGCTGCTGGGTTTTGTTTTAGAAGGCCTATTAAACCGTCATTTCCACATTTGCCCCAAGACAACTGACTTTCCAAGCACAATCCACTCCAGCGTTTATGTCTTGATAGCCCCCATGAAGATAAAAACCTGCCTCACCTCCCTCCAAAGCTACGGAGACAGGTGACAGCAGAATCGTTTTTCTTTTGACCTACATTTTTGTTTCCCCCACAAACACTTACTGGGAGGCACCGTGTGTTTGTTGAGGATGCTCTGTCTGGAGACACTGGCTTGGCCGTGAGTTCTAATTACGACGTTATCCTCTCGTGGGTCCTCCGGCTTCTCCTTGCTTCCTTGTTCTGTGAGTTTGGCTTTTCTGATTCCTTGTGTTGTCTCTTCTAGAATTTGTACCGGTCAGACCTGAACTTCATGCGAGGCGTTCCCTGTGTCATTCCAGGCACGTTAGAGATCGAAGGGAGAAAGAAGGCATCTGAACTCATCAGTGAGGTGACCGGGGACCCTGGAGGGCTGAGGGGTATCCGTCTTATTTCCACGGGACAAATAAGCATTCAGCTTACTTCTTCCTGCTGAAGCCAGTTAGAGGTTAACTGTTAACCGTGGCCGTTCCCCACATAACCTCTTCTGGGGCCTCTGTTCTGTTATGAGATCCTCCATTTAGACTGGATGTCATTTAAGACAGCTTTGCACATATCAAGCCAGTCCCTTATGAACACATAAGAATTATTCACTGACTCGTAAGATCTGCTTCCCTAGGGTCCCTTTGAAGAGTGGCCCTGTGGTACAATGACAAAAAGGCCGGCTTTGGAGACCAACAGATGGAGACTGAAATCCTAGGCCAGTGCTCATTTGCTGTGTGACCTCCAGCCTGTCACCTGCCCTCTCTGAGTCTCACCTTTGTAATCGGTTAAATGGGGGTACTCCTACCCCTCTCGTTTAGTTTTTATGAGGATTAGCGCTAATAGTCCAAGCAACTATGCTTCTCTGGTGGCTGGGAAATGGTTGTTAGAAGCTTGGTGATAATTTCATGGTAAAAATACAGAAGTCTAGAATTCTAAGCCCTTTGAGCTTCTGAGGAATCTTACTTACACCTGCAAGGGCTCTGGGACGTCCACTCACTGTAGATGCAAGGACAGGAGGGCATAACGGAGGGCACTGGAAGTATCAGGTGGGCTCACACATTGATTAGGAGCTCTGAGAAAACGGAGCTGGCCTCACCGTGGGAGTTCAGATTGAACTTTGCGCTTTACTTTTCCAGTGAAATCTCAAAAGAGAGTGGTTTCTGAACCTGGTGGGGCATCAGAATTGTCTTTGGAGCTTGAAAAAAAAATACAGATGCCTGGGCCCACTGACAGTTTAATGAATCCTGGTCTCCCGGGGTGGGGTGCAGGCAATCGGTATTTTTTTTTTTTTTTTAAAGCTGCACAGTTCTTTCTGGGACATTCCCAGAGCCGAGGGGCTCTGGGTCTCCAGTGAACAAAGGTCGGGAGCAAACTGCAAATTTCAATAGTCACGTTCCCATTCATGGCAAAGGGCTAGATGTCCTCTCCTCTTCCTGTGGGTAAGCATCTGATTCAGTCCGTCCTGTCCTCCTCTGCGTCTTCCTCCCTCTGAGCTCCGAGGTCACGAGAGCAGGTGTCGGACTGGATTCCGGGGAACAGACTAGCAGCCTTTGCAAAGTGAGATTTTATAACCAGTGCTTAGAGAGCTTCGTCTGCTTTTGGTTTGATGCCTAACAAGTCGTCTTCTTCCCTCAGAGTAAATACCGTCAGCATCCCCAGTCATTCAAGTACACAGCTGTGACAGACACCCCCAGCCTCCTTCATGCAAAACTCAGCAACCAGATTACCAATGAGGTAAAATCGGATGGCTTTGGAATGGCCTTTTTAAAAACTGCTAGCTTGTTAAAAATAACGTGTATTTGTGGGGTCGGGGCCGGGAAAAAGCATGCGTGTTTGCATGGGGGTTTGGAAAGAAAAGAACGTCACATATGGAATGTAAACATTTTCCAGAGGGAAGGAAGGCCTAGTTGGAAATCTGGTTCAGACTCTAGTCTTGCCCCTCAAGGGCAATCACGGACCAGCAGGATATCCTGGGGGGCTTGTTAGAAGTGCTGAACCTTGGGCCCCACCCCTGACCCACTGAATGCACATGGTCCTTTAACGGGGTCCTCACGTGTTTCCTTGGCACATTAAAGTTTGAGAGTACTGGTCCGTCGTTCATCTGTTCTGTCTAGGAACATAATGGCTAACCGCACGTCCGTGGTCATTCTGATGATTATTCTCGGAAGGATGTGTGGTTATTCAGGGGTGCTGATGCAAGGCCGGTTACGTAGAATGCTGTTGGTCGGACCTCTGGAATTTCTGCCTCCTCCCTTACTTGCTGTTTGCTCACTTTATTTAAATATCTCTACCAGAGCGGCACTCAGGGGAAGGAATCTTATTACATAAAATCAGTGTTCCAGCCCCTTTGGTTCTACTTCTTGGTGGCTGTCTTGCAAGTTTGAAACAGAAATTGAGCTTGGCAGAGAATTAAATTTGGCATCGTCCTGAGTTTTTCAGATTTTCTTCCTGACTCTTTTAGAAGCCAGTTGAGATTTGGCTATTTATACAATTAGGGTCCACTCTCCCCCAAGTCAAAAAGTAAGAGACAGCAGCGTAGGATAAGAATGTCCCCAAGAGCTTGGGTAGCGACCGTTCTCAATTTTAAATTCCTGTCCAGGCTTTCCTGCCTGCTGCGTGAGCTGGATGCTATGGGGTAACACTGCCTCTTGTGATGACCTCTGGCCTCAGAGAACTCACCAGTCACAGAGCCATTTCTGATCACAAGAATAGGTGTTTTCATAACTGGCGGAGGCCATGCAGGGCGGCCTTGGTGGGAGTTTGCTCACGGAAGGAGCTGGGGCTTTAGGAAAGGATGCAGACCAGAGTTTGGGAGCCCCCCTTCCGCCAACCAGGGCTTCTCCCAAATCCCCCTGGATCTTGGTATTTATCGTCTGTACACTATATCCTCAAGGGAAAAGTTTACAATGAGAAGAGCTTTGATAGTGTTCCTAAATGCGGTTTTCTTTCCTCGGCCTATTATTGGGCAAAGCGTAAGGAGGAAAAATTACCTTTTCTTTTACCCAACATAGGGTCTCAGTGCGGCTTCTGTAACAAAAGGCAGATTAACAAAAGAAAAGCATACTAGTTTATTTAACTCAAGTTTTACATGGTACGGGGAGCCTTCATAAGGAAATGAAGACAGAAGAAACGGGTTAGACCTGAGCGTTTCAGTACGAGGTTCGATGAAGAGTGGAGAGTCACGGCAAAACGTGATGAGCTAAGAACAGGGGCACACTTAGCTCGGTCTGTTCGCTCAGATTCCTCTCTGCAGCCCTCCGTCTTCAGAGATAAGGACGCTCATCGCCTCTGGGTGTGGGGAGGGCATCTCTCACAGGAGGGTCTTCTGACCTGCTTCAGGAGAGGGGAGAAGAAAGAGTTCTTCTGGCACCTGCTGTTTCCCAGATTCCTTCAGCTTAAAGCATTCAGTACGCCAAGGTGCCGTATTTTGGGGTGACCTGTCCCGAACCCCGTCAGAAGCAACTTGTAATGTCTTACATACTCCTTTTATGTCACTCAATTTGACTCATGAAAGAACTGACTTTATTGAAAGAAAGATCTTCCCCAGGGCTGAAGGTGTATCTGTGACACAGCGAGTGGCCTTCCGCAAACCTATTTCTGCAAACCTATTTCCCGCTTGCCAGCGAGGGACCTGCAGCGTTGCAGAAGCACTGAGCGTTATCTCCTTGCTTTTTCTTCGTTCTTTTTCTACCCAGCGCCTCTATAAAGCAGCCGGGGACGAGGAGAGGCACCGGTACACAATGACCCTGGGTCTGCCTGAGTTCGCCCGAGCGAAAGCAAACGCGGCCAATCTGAGTGACGTAAGCCTTTCTTGACGTAAGCTGAGGTGCAGACGTGCTCCAAAGCCACGTCTGTCTGTGGCCGTGATGGGCTCTAACAGTGGCCCTTCTGGTTCTCCCAGAAACTTAAAAAACGTCTTTTAGATGCTCATGGTAAATGCATTTTTCCTCAAGTGTGGCACGTACATATGCGTCAGAGAGCACGCCAGTGTGAATGCTAATGAGATTGTCTTTGCAAAAGAGAGAGCTTTTGCTGGTCAGAAATCGATTCTCGAACGCCATACTACAAATGAAAGGGGTAGCCTTTGTTCGTTGGTTCGTGTAATTTTCTTTTTTTTTTTTTAAAGAAGATCTACATGTGTTCCTACTGTAGGCCAAATACAAGGAGTCTTGGCGTAATCTCCGTGCTCAAGGCTACAAGCTGACGATAGACGCTCTTCCCTTCCAGGCTGCTCGCGTCTCTGGAGATATAGCCAGTGATGTGAGTTGAATGATATGACCTTCCATTTTGCCTAATTTCTGTTAACTTCTTGTAAAACAATGTCTACAGCTGATTTTCCTGAATTAAAGCAAATCTATCACCGTGTGAGACAGGATGTCACCTGCAGAATATATTAGTTAGGAATGAGACTCTTTGACGGAGGGAGGGAAAGAAAGGCTCTGTTAATCCGAAGCTAAACTCAGGCAAAGGTCTCCAGCAGGAAAGCGATTAGGATTTGTTTCTAATGGCGGGGTCTCGCCAGCGGTCCCCCCTGTAACGCGTGAGCTGCCTGCTTTCTAACTGCGCCCAGAATTCGACAGAGAACTCGTAAGAGAAATTGTAATACGACCGTAACGCATCTCCCTCTTGGCTCTCTGTAGTTTCACACGTTGGCGTTAGGATTTGCCAGCTGTGTTTCAGCCACTCTGTTGATAGCGTCCATAGCTTTGGGACATGAAGGTGACTTTCTCTTTCCCACAAACAAATCACAGAAAGCGTGGACTTCAAATAAATGGATCCTGTCTTTTGGGTTTAATGTTTTGCCAAAGTACAAACGGTTAAAGCACAAGTTTTTCTTTTACCTTTTTTGATAAATTCCTTTTGGCCACAGGACACACATAAGGGGAGTGGGGCCCTTCCTTTGGTCCTGAGGATATGGTTTTAATTAGGTAGGAAGAATGGAGCGCTGTTTTAATTGTTCATCCCCCAGGGAGGAAGCATGCTCTCATGCCACCCTCACTGAGGTTTTTCTTATAATCATCACCTCCTAGTGGAAGAGTGGGTGAGTTTTCTAGGGTCGGCAGTGAAACCATGCAGGTGGGATTTAAGCAGGCCGAAGGCCGGCCCCTGACTGCAGTCTCCCCTTCCAGTTTCTCTACCGACATGACTTTGTGAAGGAGCGAGGTAGGCTGATCGGGACCCGGAGCGTGAGCGAGGACCCCCGGCTCCGGCACTGCTGGCGGGTGGGCCAGCTGCAGAGCGAGCTTCAGTACAGGCGGGGGGCGGCGGGCAGCCGAGCCCAGTGTCACCTGCCCATGGACATGGTGCACCTGGTCCACGCCAGGAAGGCCCAGGCCCTAGCCAGCGATCGCGACTACAGGACATGGTGCCACGAGTTCACGGCGCTGCCTGAGGACCTGAAGATGTCCTGGGCCAAGAGAGCTCACGCCCTGCAGAGTGAGGTAGGGGACCTTCGGGCTGCACGCCAGCCCCTGACCTTCCTCCCCCCGCTGAGGCTGGATGTAAATCTCTGCTTCTTCCTTTGCCTTTTGGTCCCCCCCACTCCCCCCGCCAAAGCTAAAACTTGCTGGGTCTGTGTCGGGCCATCTAGGTTGGAATCATTCGGCTGTTTGATAACTGTTTCTTGAGTACTTACTACACCATTCCAGGCCCTGGGAATTACCACGGTCAATAGAAAAGTCAAAAACTGCTACTTTCCCGGGGCTTCCATGATCTGGGAGGGAGAAGGACTGTGATAAGTAGGACACGTGGTACGTCGGGTGGACACACGTGGTGGAGACACACAGAGCAGGGAAGGGGGGGTAGGTGGGTGGACCTGTGTGTGTGCAAATTAAAACGGAGGGCGGGGCCAGGGCACTGAAAAGGCAACATTTGAGCAAAGACCAAAGTTGAGGGAAGGAGATACCACTCCAGCCAACAGAATAGCAAGTCCAAAGGCCAAGGCCCTGAGCGGGAGGAGCCCCAGCCTATTTGAGGCCAGCACAAAGGAAGTGGGCGAGTGAGGAGGATGTGGTCTGGAGCGGGGGTCCGAGAGAGAGTAGGGGCTGGACGGTATGCAGTGGGGGGGAAGCTCATGCCTGGCAAACAGTGATCCAGCCACAGCTGACGCTGTCTGCCTGCCTGCCTGAGTGTCCCTGTTGCCACATGCTGCGAGGTGGGGACAGTCATGACTCCTCTTACCCAGATGAGGTCACTGGGAGATGCCCGGGCAGGACTGACCCCAGAACCCACCATCTCACCCATCTTGCTCTCGAGGAGGGAGCTCCTTGCAGGGGAGTCAGGCTTCCTACAACCCAGGTGTGGACACTGAGACCCAGAAAAGAGAGGTCCTCACCCAGGCCAGGGCACCAGCCCCTCCCATACATGCTGACATCAGTTCCCTCCTCCTTCCAGGACTCAGTGTCTCCCGCTGGGACAAGGTAACGATGATAATGTGGGCGTGGTCAGCACTGGGGTGCACGTGCTGTGTGGCAGGCACTGAACCACGTGAACTTGTACGTGTTGTCTCCCTCAGCCCTCGGAGGAAGGAGCTCTCGTACCAGGCTTTCTCAACTCCAGCACCTCAGATGTTCTGGGCTGGGTGATTCTCCATGGTGGGGCCCGTCTGGTGCATGGTGGCCTCTACCCACTAGATGCCATGGCACTGCCCTCCCCCCGGTGTGACAGTCAGAATGTCTTGAAATATCGCCAGGTGTACGTGGGGGGCAAAACTGCCCCCAGTTGAGAACCCAGTTCTCAGTTTAGGACTGGCCTATATGAAACCTCGCATGGTGCCCGGTGCATAGAAACGTGCCAGGAAGTGTTAGCTGTTTTGATTGTTCTCTACACCAAGGTCTCGATTCTGGTTACCTTTAGGGCAACGACCACTCTTGAGTTTAGTTACACGGCACAGACAGAATATTATAAACACATAATTGGTGATGAATTCGGACTCCGTGATGTCATGATACACTGGCCACCTAATTATTCATCGCAGTTCACTGGAATGGTAGTTATCCCAGTCAGGTCGAGTGTGGGGCAGGGGGAGGTCATCGGGCTCCACACAGGGGATGTAGTTACTAAGGGGCCAGCCCAAGTTCCATTAGGAAGGCCTTCCACCTGCTAGATGGCCGTCCTGCCATCTCCAAGAATGGTGCATGGCATGACCATCTTGTCAATGGTCTATTCCTGGGGGGGAATCTCCAGGGCAGATACAGAGACCACCCGGGAGAGGTGAGGGGAGCCGAGCCGGGAGCCCCAAGACACTCGTGGGAAGCCCCACTTTGTCACCCACTGACTCTGTGTCCTGGAACTTTCACTTTGCTTTCTAGGCGTCTGTCCCTCCAACAGAGAAGCGAAGAGGTTTGACCAGTGACCTCAGATCTCAGGGTTCACGGATAGATGTTTTTAAGAGGGTGGCATCAGTATAATGTCAGATTTTTATTTCACGTTTATTTACTTATTTTAAGAGGGGGAGGGGCAGAGAAAGAGAGAGAGTGAGTGAATTTCAAGCAGTCTCCGTGCTGTCAGCACAGAGCCCAATCTGGGACTCTATCTCACAAACCCTGAGATCATGACCTGAGCTGAAATCAAGAGTTGGATGCTTAACCGACTAAGCCACCCAGATTGCCCTCAGATTTTTACTTTACTAAGTAAGAAAAAAAACCCTAAACATTATTTCAAGCTACCATTTATATCACAGTTTTTTTTTCTGAAAAGAAAGGATATTTTAATGCTAAAAAATGTAGGAAAAACAATCTAAAAAGCAAAGGACTTTCCAAGAGATGATAGCTGGCATTCTTACACACTTTATGAAATAGGATATGTATTAAAATTTGGAATGCTGAGAAGCTATGGCTTAATTTTTTTAAATCACCGAATGATGTTTCATGCATTGCTTTTTAAACTTCAAGTTTGTTCATTTGGTGGGGGGCGGGTAGAGTGCAAGAGGACAGAGGGCACCTCGTAATGTTGAGCTGGTTCTGAGGCTTCAGTTTTCTTGTGGTCGTTATTGAAAATCTAGTTTCATGTAGTTATGTTGTATAGAAAAAGAAACAAAGGCTCCGTGTGTGTTGACTCAGTTCGGCTCGGTCTGGGGGAGGAACAGTAGCCCCCAGCCTCCGGCTGCTTCTCCTGCCCTCTCCTACCCTGGCCAGAAAGAAAGCTGTGGGTCGGGCCAGAGGGAGCCAAGAGGTGCTCTCCCCCAGGTCGAAGGTCTCAGGCCACAGTTGCTCAAGCCATGCTTGCCTCGGGACGTGTATGAGATACATGCTGTGCCCAGGCAGTGCTCTACAGTGAATGGCCATGATCTTGTGCGGGGGCTGCAGGGAGTCCTGGAGAGCACCTTCAGGGACTGTCAAGGGGACAGCCCTGACCCCACCCTTTACGGCTGCATGACCTCAGGTAGACTCTGTAAGCTCCGTGAGCCTCAGTTTCTCCATCAGAAACAACAATAACATTAGCTACAATGTTTGGAACGTTTATTCCGGACCAGGCATTTGTTTACATGGTTTGCACCAACTATCTCATTTAGTATCTAGGTGCATACTGCTATTCCTCTTGTTTTTACAGATGTGGCAGCTAAGGCACCTGTAATCTTAAATAACTTGCCCTGGGTCACAGGCTGGCAGGGGAATGGCTTGCTCCAGACCCTACAGCAAGAAGCAGAGCAGGGCTCTTGTGTCCAGACTCCTAGTTCAGTGCTCTTTGGCTCCCCCGCGTGGCTGGATTAGGACCCCAGGTGCTCTGACTCCTAAGGGTTCCTTTAATGACCGCCTGCGTGGTACACCGAGTGGACAGCCGCCGGTGGCTCTTCTGAGAATCTGAGCAGTCAGTCGAACACCGAAATTGTTCTGCGCATGGGCATAAGAATCCCTCCTTTGAAGGATGCCATGAACAATGCATGAAATAATGAGTCTAAAGCAAACCACACCCTGTGCAAGAGAGTGATTATGAAGGGTCCCATTAATATGACAAATACACCTTCCCACTGGCCGCCTCCTGGGTGCAGTTGTTTACATCGTTGGAAATTCGGGACCCAGTTGCAGCCGGTGCTGCAAAATGGGGGTGCCGGGAAACCCCACGTACGAACCCGAAGGTGGCTTCCAGGCAAGGGAAAACAGCAAGACTGCCATTTGGGGAAGCCAGATGCAGTTGGGCAGCGTGCGAGGCTCTCTTATTATCTTAGAATCCTTCTTTAAAACCATCTTTGGGTAGGTAGCTGATTCTTCTCAACTCCCCTCTCTCTCCCCCTCTTTCATCGTGAAGTCTGGGGCAGGCGTGTTGTTTTTAGGGTCTGCGTGAATAGTCCAACCTGGGCTGGGAGCTGAGATATCAATAGACGATCCATTTATAAGAGAGTCTGAGGCGCAGTCAGATCTTTGGGGAACCTGCATCTTGCTTTCTGACTTACCTGCGATTGTACTGTTCAGCTCAACAAAAGGCAAGTTGAAAGAGTGTTCCCCACTTCATCTTGCGTATGAAAGGAGCGAGACCCGGCTGTGAAGAGGTCCTGTCGGATTATTCTCTCTAACTTAGAAATTTATCCAATTTTCTCTGTTCTTTATCAGAGTGGAAGGCAAAAGCTTTGCCGGTGTAGACCGAAAGATCGTGGTATAAAAAGCAATCTTACTGACATGGGGTTTTGAAGCCTGCTCCTGAACCTGAGTGATGCCTCCCTTCACCAGTTAGAAAGCAGAGTGGAATTTGCACGGGGGCATTAACCAGCAGACAGTAGATCAGAAACGGACCCTCTTTGAGACCAGCTGTGAGGGACGCTGTGAATCCTGAAATGAAAAGGAACTAAAAAGGCCGAGAGGCTGGTTTCTGGAGTGATATTTTGCGTTACAGCAGAGCTTGTATCTAAATTAGAGAAACGCTATCAACTTCGTTTAGATCCAAATTTTAGATTTCCTTAGAGGGTCTTTTTCCACCTTTAAAAAATGCCTAATTTCCATAAAGAGAAGAAGAAAAGCGTTCATGTGACTGTCTCATCCTAGATAATGGTGGGCAGGTGGAGGGATGGTACTAAGACCTAATGTTTTAGGAGACTCCTGATCAGACTCATTGTCCTACAGCAGCACTTACAATTTTGTCCCAGGGATGCTGCTGTAGTTCTAATCTTCTGAGTCCTTAAAATGAAAAAAAGGGTGATAAAGCCCAGCCCGTTTTGACCTTATGAGCAAATCCTGGGGAACGGTGGCAGGGGGAGGGAAACGTAGGCACAAAAAGAT
The DNA here is from genome assembly GCF_018350215.1 of Panthera leo. Taxonomy (NCBI): domain Eukaryota; kingdom Metazoa; phylum Chordata; class Mammalia; order Carnivora; family Felidae; genus Panthera; species Panthera leo. The sequence continues at coordinate 70,061,906 of NC_056689.1, read as the reverse complement.
TAAATTGGCTCCCATACTGTAGGCCGGTTGTATCTAAGCTTGTGCCCTTCTTAGGGTCCTGCTGTAATTGTCCCCGCGCCCTCCTGCCCCCCCCCCCGGCCCCCCAAACCACCACGAGACAAAAACAGATCCAACACCTAGAGCAGCTTTTGCTCCTGAGGACCCTCAGGCGTTCTCATGAGCACAGAAGGGTCGTTACCACCTTCAGCTGTCACAGAGAGAAACTGAGTCACATTTGGTAAAGTGATTTGCTCTGCGTCACGGCAGGTTTGACCCAGAGCTCAAAGCCCTTTCATCACCTGGAGGTGGGCAAAACTGTTGTATGTAGGCAGGCAGGCAGGCAGTCACCTCACTGCCAGAAGGAAACAAAATAACCCAGGCAGATGCCTGGGCTTGGGTGTAGATCTCCACTCTTCCTTCAAGCGATCATTTGCATCCATTACCTTGGCTTCTAACCCTGCCAGTTCACAGGTGGGGTCTTCTTGTATCTTAGGCACGATCCATTATTTAATTCCTGGCAGAGTGCACGAACTCACGTGGTTGGACTTAACGATGTGCAGACACACTCCGAATGAAGATGTTGACACGTCATGATGAAGCATTATTACAAATCAAGGATCTGGGAATGCCCCGACAGTCTTAGACACTCTCTTGGTAAAAGCCAATGATTTTCTTCCCGCAGTTTCGCTACAAGTCCGACCTGATGGGCATGAAGGGGACGGGATGGTTGACGCTGAGTTCCCCACAGCTAGAGAGTGCAAAGAAGGCTGGAGAACTCATCAGCGAGGTACCACTAACCCGACCCTATCGTACGTGCAACCTATAGCATTCACTTTCTGCTGCAGAGGGAACCTGCTTACAGGGTGGAGATCCCAAGAGGGCCCCGTGGCCACTGGATGCCCAGTGTTTTTCTTGGCCTTTTGCAACCCAGTGGCAAGACTGAACAAGATCTCCCTCCACATGAATTCACTTGCTGGGGAGTTAAAGGCATGTTCCCAATGGGCAGTGAGAGACAGATGATGTGCTAGAAGGTTCTCAGTAGGCATTTTCGGTAGTCATGAGCTAAGCTGGCCCGTTGTTTTCATGGGGGCACAGAACTTGCCATCCACCTCCTGAGTTTACTCAGAGTGCCCAGTGTCTGGGGCTTATCTGATTTCAGAAGGTGTTACACATTGCGTGGGGAATGGTTACCTTAACCCAACTCCCCACCGTACTGGTGGCCTGGAGATTCTTGCCCTGGCGTCCCCTTGAGGGTGGCACTGCCTTCTTCCATTTCTTAGTAACAGACCTTACTGGGACCCTGCTGATGCTGAATTCTCCCCTCTACTGAATTCCTTTATTGTGATGAGCCAGGCTATTGTGCAGCTTTCGAGAGAGAAAGAGAGAGAGAGAGAGAGAGAGAGAGTAAATAGTGGTAAAATGTTCCTTATCACAGGGGCCGCTTGGACCTCTTGTATACCCCTGTGAGCTACCCGCCAAGAAGAGAGACTTGTTTTCCAGTCGTGTCATTGGCCCATTTGGTACTGAGCAGGTGGTGCAGTGAAGCTGCATGCTGAAAAATGCATGCTGTTCACCGGTTTTATGGGAACCTGTGCCTTTTTCTTACAGACTAAATACCGTAAGAAACCAGACAGTATCAAGTTCACCACGGTGGTTGACTCCCCAGACCTGGTTCACGCCAAGAACAGCTACCTGCATTGCAACGAGGTGGGCATCTTCCACCACTCGTCCTAGGTGCCCCCTAGTGGGTAGTGTGCCGCCCGGTACTCAGTGCTTCAGAGGATGGGCTTGGGACAGCTGTGAGCGCAGACCTTCTGTCTACTGCCTGGGTGGTCGAGGGCCAGTTACTTCTCTCTTCTAACCTCCGCTCCCTTATTGGAAAGGACGGCACTGAGAGCACCGTTTCATAAGATGAAATGAACTAACTGAGGGTTAAATAAATAAATGTATGTGACACTTTTAGCAAGTGTCTGGAACATAGTGAGTCCTCAATAAGTGTCCCCTATTATGGCGTGTTCGCAATCATAACAATACTAAGTATTATTGGTGATCTTTTCGTCAACATTAGAGAGATTCGTCTCAATTATTGATAGATGGTAATGGAATTAAAGGCTGAACGTAACCCAGTTAGAAAAAAAGAACAGCCATGTTAAAAGCTTCTTTCTGCTTTTACTCCGTATGATTTAACCTCATTTCTTCTCCCCTGTATTTATTTCGGAGTATAGGAAGTTAAATATTTTCTGTCTGAAATTGTCAAGGGATTTGATTTTGCACAGAGAAAGCTGACCCCTCATCACACAGAGTCTAAATGTTGTACCGAAACATTCGTGTTTGCGAAGTCCAAGCTGAATTTGGAAAAGGATCAGAATACTGTATTTTCCTCTCTAAAAGTAGATGAGGCTCAATCCCTTCCTAAAATTATTTGCAACTCTTAGATCAGTGCTCTAAAAATAGGAACTAAGAGAGAGCTCGAGTTTTAAAATTGTGTCTTCCTGGGACCCAGGTAGACTATGAAAACTTTAATTTTCTGGAAACATCTTAAGGCATTTCATGGTAAAAAAAAAAAAAAAAAAAAAAAAAGACTTGTTAGCCTTTGTGTCTTTTTATTATTATTCACGTCAAACAGCAAGGGCATTAAGGCATCTCGTTACAAGTAGAAACCTTGAACAATGCTCAGTTGCAAAGATTCTCAAAATACCCACACACCTTATACTGTTGTAAAACACACGGGCGTAGCCAACCAGGGTATTTGTTTGGGGCCCATTTGGAGCAGATCTTGATGAGTATTTTAAACAGGGTCTATTTAAAACCAGCCGGTCCCACCTGACTCTGGACACACAGGCCCCTATGGTCAGCCGGTGGGTTCTGGGTTCTGGCGGGAGGCCCTCCACGTGCTGGGCTGGGTTCTGCCCCCACGATGGTGGGCACTCGGTGGGAGGGGCAGGAAGGGGGTCCGCCTGTTCTCCGCCTGTCACTTCGGCCGGTGCAGTTCTGCACTTACCGTGAGCCTGTCTTGCCCACAGCGCCTGTACAGGGCGGGCGACGCAGAGTCCCTGCACAGATACACCCCGATCCCCGACCACCCCGATTTCACCAGGGCCCGCCTCAACGCGCAGTGCCTGAGTGACGTAAGTGAAGCAGCCGTTCATGTGGTGTGTAAGTGTGTTTGTAAATGTGTCCATACCCGAGCTGGACGTTACTTGTTGGGGAAGAAAAAGTCCCAGGAGGGAGGACCTGGGACGGGAAGAACACGGGACCGAGAGTGAGACAGACCACGTGTGCGACTCAGAGCCACCTTCCTCGCCGGGCCTCAGTTTCCTCAACTGGAAAATGGGTTGGAGCCGGGCGAACCGATGCCTGTGGTTCCTCCCAGCTCGGAAATTCTGGTTCCGGGCACGACCGCAAAGACCTCAGTCGTGCGCTCTCCTGGCCCTGGCAGGGGCAGACGCTTGCTCTGTCTCTTTCCCGGACACGTGTCCTCGGCCCTTCGGAGCAGGGTGACTTTGGAGACGCCGTGGCACTTTCTCACCGCACAGTTTGGAAAGACGCTGCGGTTGCCGCCCATCGGGCACAAACACAGTCTCCTTTGTGCGTGAGGCGGTGGCCTTCAACACTTCCGCGTCCCTTAGATGTGTGCCCTTTGCGTGCATAACCAAGATGCTGTTTCCTAAACCCAGGCTTGTTGTTAGCAGGGGTCGGAGGCCCCCGGTTGTAATAGAATAGGCAGCCGCTCGGCCAGCAGAGCTGTGATCCTGGGATAACAGGTAGCCAGGCGGCAGAATCAAAAGACGCCGTCAGATCAGAATAACACAGGCTGAGTGTGTCGGCCTGGGGCAGCGCGGGGCCTCCCAGAGTCCGGCCATTCTTCCCTCCCTGGCCCGGCCATTGTGTCCTGGGGCTCCGCGCAGATCAACAGCTGCTACCGTGCACCCCAGAGGTGGCCGCCTCGCAGGGGTTGGCGAGAGGCGCCTTCTAGTTAGCGTGTGTATTAGTTTGTTGCGTTTGTAAAGCCCTGTGGGATCCCACGCGGTGAATGCGACGGGGCTTTGTAAATATGAGTTATTATGACCATTTGATGCTTTTGAGGGATGTGCGAGCGATAATTTTAGAACGGCAGCTCTGGTGGGCTGACCTCCATCTGGGGAAGCGGGACCTCCCCCTCAGCAGAGCTCGGACAGAACAGCCATCGCATTAATGCTTCAAGGATGGGAGAAGGCCAGGCCTCCATTTGACGAGCTATTGGAGGCCCATTGCCCCGAAAAACTGGGATAAGACTGCCGGTCCGTTTGGGGGCCAGCTTAAGGAGGACGGCCGCCCCGGGCCGGTGACGGCGCATCTTCTGGCTCACAAGGGACGCCAGTCTGTAGAGTCCCAGAGCTGAAATTAGCCGCCGGGGCATGCGGATATGGAGAACTCATGAACCTCTTTTGAAAGAGCACTTCTTCGGGGGCGTGTAGAATGCACACAATTGGATCAAGTGCTCTGTGAGGAAGATGTGGAGGGAAAGTGACCTTCCTGGGCAAAGAAAGCCATTGAGATGTGTAAGGCAGCCGAAATAACTAAAAATCAAATGACTCTAATGTGTGAGGATGAGGACAAAACTGTGCCCACTGTGATAAAGAAGAGAAACGCCCAGGGTTCCAAATCAAAGCGCCTACGGAATGTAAAGGCTCCCAGTGGCAAGGCAGAAACCTCAACAGAATAAAAAAACTCAGGGAGGAAGTGATGACAATCAAGCAAATAGTATACAGGGAGAAGGGGGGCAGGAGAAAGGGAGCAGGCGTCTTGGGGAGAACCCCAATTTGGGCCACACTGGCTCGTTGGCCCTCGGCTGCAGAGACCCGGAAGCGGGGGCGCATCCGACACCACCGTGGGGTGACGTGGGAGTTTGAGGCGGAGTAAAGCTCGGTGTCCCTACCCAGCCCAGATCTGGTGTGGAGGCCCTCTTTTAGGAAGGCGCCAACCATCACCTTCCCAGGGGACGACGCTAAGAGTTGGGACTCTGTGTGCTGGGCCGCCATATTAGGGAGCATAATGCTAAAGGCGACGGTGGGTCTGTCGTTATCTGAACGCTCCCCCCCTTGTACGTATCCCTCACTCACGCCTGCTAAACTCAGTGGCGACCCGGGAAATGGAATCCTTTGGGCCCTGTCTGTGACCCATCGATTAGGTGATTGCCCCAATGGTTATGGGCTCTGTATTTCTAGGCCCTTGAACGCAGTAGGTATTTGGCTCGTGGTTGGCAGCGTTGGGTGTTGGAGGTGGAGGCCGTGATGAAGGTGAAGGTGATGGATGGCGGTACCTAAAAGCGCGGAGCCCGGCCATGCCTGGCTCAGCCTCCATGGGCCCCTCTGGTTCCGGGCCCAGCTGTGCGGCCGTGTGAGGCACTTTGCTTTTTATCTGCCATCCCCGCTTTGCTTAATCTCCTCAATCCCCTGTAGAACAGAGCCTCAGGCTTGACCTCTATTTCCAAGTGACAAAAGTAAGGTTCTTAAAGGGCCTTCTGACCCGCTGGGGCTCTTGGAAAGAGTGAGCCACAGACACGGTCTGGGGCTGTCACTTTGTCGTCTGCTGCTGATGTGCCTCGCCTGCTGTCTCCCTTCTCTGTGGCTGAATAAAGGACAGCCCTCCACTGGGATCTCCAGATGGTTCCTTTCATTGAGCCATTCCCTTATCTTGAAAAAAAAAAATTATTAGCTACATGAAGGCATGGGAGATTTTGATGCTCTATCGGTTATGTGGGTCTACCTGAGGACTAAGAGGGTGTGATTACAGACTCCTGGAGGGTGTGTGAGAACAGCTTCAAAAGGGGAAAAATGAAAGAGGAAGATGTGAAATAACATGGGTCAGGAACTCGGTCAGGTTCTTGGCAATCAATTTAACGCAGGTGAAGGCTCTTCCCTCGGTGCGTCCTCATGGGGTGCATGTGGGACACAGCCCGCTTCATCGCGATGGGGTGACGTGGCTTTGGGAGCTGCCGAGGGGCCCCCGGGAAGTCTTTGGAGCTAACAAACCCATGGGTGCCGGGACCTAAGGAATAGTACTTTCCGCGTATCTGAAGACACAGAGTTCTCGAACTTTGAGTTCTGTTGTTTGGAAGCTGCAAACCTGAGGCACTGAAAGCGAATGCAAACACAGGAAGGAGTGGGGCAGGGGCCCCTCGTACCAACGGGATGTAGCGAATGAGCCGGACTCGCTGAGCCCACACCCGCCAGGGCAGGGCCTGATGAGCAAGCCAGGGGCTTAGAGCTGCGGCCCTTCGTGGCCAGTCCCACCAGGCTCAGAGCTGGGGAGGTCCTTGGGGTGGATGCGGGGCTGTGGCTCTGTCCTTGGGCCCCTGCAAGGGCGAGGGTGTGTGTTTAGGAACTGTTCCTGCTCAGAACTGACAACATGCCAGATACGGAGTTCTCACTCCCTGCTCGTTCGCTTCTTTGTTCTCGCCATCTAGAAAGCCTACAGAAACTCTTGGGAACAGACGCGGGCTGTCGGCTATGACTTCAGGCTGGACGCCATTCCATTCCAGACTGCCCGGGCATCCAGAGAGATCGCCAGTGACGTAAGACCTCAGGCTCTGTCTCCCTCTGTCACTGAGAGTTTTGACTGGTTTTCCCAGTTCTGTTAAAACGAAAACCACCAGGAACCAAAACTGAACAAATATTTCCAATGAAATTAAAAATAGGTCTTATCTCCCAGAATCTTAGCTAGAAGTTTTAAGTTGGGGAGGGTCGTTTCCCCACTTTCTCTCTCTTAAGAGCGACACTCTTATTATTTTTTAACTTTTTAAGTTTATTTATTTTGAGAGAGAGAGAGGCACATGGGAGGGGCAGAGAGAAAGGGAGAGAGAGAATCCCAAGCAGGCTGTGCACTGTCACAGAGCAGATGTCAAGAGTCAGTCGCTTAACTGACTGAGCACCCAGGCGCCCCAAGAGAGACACTATTTTTTTAATGTTTGTTTTTGAGAGAGAGAGAGAGAGAGAGACAGCGTGCAAAAGAGGGAGGTACAGAGAGAGGGGGAGACATAGAATCTGAAGCAGGCTCTAGCTGTCAGCACAGAGCCCGACGCAGGGCTCGAACCCACAAACCACGAGATCATGACCTGAGCTAAAGTCGGACACTTAGCAGACTGAGCCACCCAGACACTCTCAGGAGAGGCACTCTTAAAATTTGTGTGTGTACCGAGAGGTCAATCAACATGTGATTGATGTGTTGATCCACATAAAAGCACTTTTAGCTGAAGTGCAGCGTGACAGGGTAGAAAGAGATGGAGCTTTCCACCTCGACTTGTCCGAGTTAAAGTCCGGGCTCAGTCATTTAGGACTCAGCTGCGTGGTGTTGGGCAAGTTGCTCACATTCTGTGGAGGCAGATTTCTACATCTATGAGCAAGGGGTATAATTTTTCTCTCCTAGGACTGTTGTAGGAGTGAAAACAAAATAGTTTAGAGTGTCATGCAAATAACAGGTGTTCAAAACATGGCAGCCATTGTTATGGAAGAGGAAGGCATCATTGATCATGAACAGCTTGTCTCTGCCCACAATAAGTACAGAAACCAAGGGCAAGCATTTAGAAACATTTGCAGCAACTAGCTATGGTGACAGCCAAGCATGTGCCCGGTGGACTTATCTTGAGCAGGGCAGGGGCCGCATTGGGTGTCGTCACACGCACAAGGCACCCCACTGCAGGTGCGGTAGAACCACATCTGGGACCTTGACGGATTGGCAATTTAAAAAGCAAGACGAGGGGCGCCTGGGTGGCTCAGTCGGTTAAGCGTCCGACTTCGGCTCAGGTCATGATCTCACGGTCTGTGAGTTCGAGCCCCGCGTCGGGCTCTGTGCTGACGGCTCAGAGCCTGGAGCCTGTTTCGGATTCTGTGTCTCCCTCTCTCTCTGACCCTCCCCTGTTCATGCTCTGTCTCTCTCTATCTCAAAAATAAATAAACGTTAAAAAAAAATTAAAAAGAAATAAATAAAAAGCAAGACGAAATGAAACTGACCCTTCACTATAGATGGTTTGAGAGGCCCGGGTCCCTGCAAACTGGAAAGAATCAAGGGAAGAGTGGCTGCTGACAGAGTGGGCGCGTTTCTCTTCCTGTTGGGTTCATTACGGCGGCAATAACACCCAGAGCCGCCACTCGGTGGGCGTGAACCTGTGCCAGACGCGAAGCTTAGCCCCCAGCTCATTGAATCCCGTCAGTGTCCCGTGGGGCGGAGGTTCATTCTCCCATTTTATCAGGTGGGGAAACTGAGGCTCAGAGGGACTCAGTCACTGGCCCGAGGCCACAGAGCTAGAAGGTAGCAGCGGGGGAGATAGATCCCAGGTGTACCTGAATCCGAAGCTGCGCCCTTCCCCCATCCTTGAACTTCCTGCTGAGACCCTGGTGGGCTGGCGGGGGAGGGGAGGCAGCACCCACGACCCCCCTCTGCTCCTCTGACCTGCAGTTCCGGTATAAAGAGGCCTTCCTGAGAGACCGGGGCCAGCAGATTGGGTACCGCAGCGTCCAGGACGACCCAAGGATGAGGCATTTCCTCAACGTCGGCAAACTCCAGAGTGACAACGAGTACAAGAAGGACTTCGCCAAGAGTCGGTCTCAGTTCCACAGCCGCCCAGACCAGCCCGGCCTCCTCCAGGCCAGGAGGAGCCAGCAGCTGGCCAGCGACGTGTGCTACAGGCAGCCCCTGCCCCAGCCCACCTGCGACCCCGAGCAGCTGGGCCTGAAGCACGCACAGAAGGCCCACCAGCTGCAAAGCGATGTGAGATGCAACCCACCCCACCCCCACCCCCCCCCACCCCCCCCCCCCCCGCCGCCCGGCCGAGACCCTTCCTCCTGTGCCTCGGCCTCTCATTCCACATGTGGAATTCTCCACTCTGTGGCCAGATCACCCCCAAACCCTGCTGACCTATTCCTCTTGCTTCCCTCCTTCCCCCGAAAGGTCAAGTACAAATCAGACTTGAACCTGACCAGAGGTATCGGCTGGACCCCTCCCGGCTCCTACAAAGTGGAGATGGCCCGGCGCGCGGCAGAACTGGCCAAGGCGAGGGGCCTGGGTCTCCGGGGGGCTGACGTGAGTAGCAAGCTCCAGACCCACCCTGGCTGGCACGGCCGTGGGGAAAGGCAAACTCGTTGTTTCTTTTCAAACTTTATTTTTGGCCAAAGGTCAGCCGGCTCTAAAGAAGTGTGAAATGCAGCTCGAGCAAGGCGCCTAATTTCATGGGTCTGAGATGACCAGGCGGATGACACCCGGGTTAAACTTCCTGCAGGGTTTTCTCTGAAGTCACAGCCATTAGTTCTGCGGAGACAAACCTACCGGGGCTACATCAATCCCGGGCCACGGAAGCCCAGGCTGTGCTGACTGCTTGCTCGTTACATTTGCAGAAAGGGTCAGGGACTCGCTGGCTGCAACAGTCCGGGTTTTGAACCCTGCTTTGTTCAGAAGAAAGACACCACGTCTAAATGAGAGATTGGCTTTGCTTCGCTCTCCTTCTTGCCTCGAGGATCGTTTTTCTTGGGGAGGGTGGAGGAGGGGAAGGGCAGGGGAGGGAGAACGTTTTAAATGCTCCGGGGGCATCTTAGGCAGCTCGCGTGTGGGAGCGGGGCGGAAGCTTCGTTCGGACTCAGGGAGGTATGTTTGATTCCTGCAGGGGGGACCAGAGGCTGCGGAGCCCGCGGATAATCAGAGGGGGGACGTGAACCCAGACGCCATGGAGATTCTGCACGTCAAAAGGAGGAGGGGTCTGCCCTTGTGAGCACGCGGCATCCACCCAGGATTCTTGGGAGAGCGGCTGGGGAGGAATCGTGCCCACCAGAGACATGCTTCTGTTCCAGCAAGCCAAAAAAAACCCAAAAAACAAAAAGCATGACACACCAGCCCATTCCCTGAGCCGCTTCACTTAACGACTCTTAGAAAGCTACGGAGAATGTCGTATTTTCGGTCCTCCGGGTCATCCTGGAAGGGGGGGACCCGTTCTGCTGTGTACTTTGGGTGTCTGCCATGAGGAATAAAGACGTAAAGGTGACTTCCAGTGGCTCTGGTCATTCTTTAATCCCACATTTGCAAATGTCCGAGGTAAAGGCAGTCTGTGGTTTTCTAGAAGGTACCATCGTTTGAAGGGAAGCAAACAAAATACAGGTTGTGTTGCTTCTGGCATATCTTGGTCCAGGATGCGCCAGGCTGGGCGGCCGTTGTCTCTGTGTAGGGCGCAGACTCTTGGCTGTATGGCCTCCCAGGGACGCCCAGGGTGTCCGTGCTGCCCATGAGGGTGTGCCTTGTCTGGGTGCTAAGGAGAATGGGCTCTCAGGTTAAGAAGACACCTTAGAAACTAGTCTCCCTTTGGATGGTGGCTTTGATCCAATTTAGGAATTTGGTCACCAGGGTGTAGACTCCTGGCTTCTTCCCACATTCCAGGCCCCAGCTCACTATCCCATAGACATAGTAGGTGCCATTCTTCTCACAGGTCAGAGGGCCTCCCGAGTCACCCTAAGGGAAAAGACACGCGAGTTCAGCTTTGTGAATCAGAGCACTTTCAGAGACACCCCCACCTTCCATGAGGAGATGCCAGGGGGTGCGGTCACCCCGGTGGGTTTCCCTGGAGAGTGCTGGCAGGGACCCTCCTATGCCTTATATGACCCAGAGTTCTGAAGGGAGAGATGTGAACGCCAACACGTGTCCCTGAGTTCATGAGGGGTTGGCAGATGAGCCACAGGGCTGGGCCACGTGCCTTGGTCACACCCCCATGTCCATGCTCTTACTCATGACCCATAGTCACACAGTGAATTCTCAGGGGCCCTCAACTTCTCATTCCTGCAGGGGCCTCGGTAGGGAGCAGTGCCCTGTTTAGCCAGAGCCCTTGAAGGGACCCGAAGGGGCCACGCACAGGGTGGGGAGGACAGGGCTTAGAAATAGCATGGCCCACATGTTCGACATGGTCTGCGGGGTTAGATCTTCTGGGTTCCAGACCAGGCTTTGGACAGCCAACTGGGCCTCAGTTTCTCACATTGCAAACTTGGGGAGAGCAACCGACCATCCCCCACCTGCCCTGGCTCTTGAACGGATAAATGTTTGTAAAGCACCTGGAACGGTGCCTGGCTCATACTGAGCCCCCAATTAAATTAGCAGGAGGAGCATGGAGAGAAAACATAGCTCTCAACGCATGTCTCCACTTAACACACGGCAACCGATAGGATCTTCAGTGGCTAAAGCTCTTCGGATCTTAGCCACATCTTCGGATTTTATGTAGATGTGATTTCCATATTATAGACTAGGCACCCGAGACCGGGGAATTATTTCGGTGTAATGAACTGAATGTTTGTGTCCCCCCCGCCCCTGCCCAAATTCATATGTTGAAGCCTAATTCCCCAATGTGATGGTCTTAGGGGGCGGGGCCTTTGGGAGGAGAAAGGCAGAAAATTCTAAATTTGGCTGTGCCTCGGAGTCTAGGAAGGACGTCTCCTGTGAGATGTGACCCCTGGGGAGTGTCGGGCAGGCCCTAGGTTGGCTGTTGCTACAGAGAAGCCACTCAGCCACTTAGTTTGCTAGGCCTAAATCCCCCTCCCCTTCTCTATGTCTCTCTCTCTCTCTCTCTCTCTTTTTCTCTCTCTCTCTCTCTCACACACACAAAGCCTAATAATTAGTTAATATTATCATGAGTTCTCTGGGCCTGTCATCTTTCTCCTTCTAGCCACTGGTCTTTTGGATAGTTCTGTATTGGGATTTTCAGACATGCTGCCCCGTTCTGAGGCCAGAAGCACCATTTTCACATTTAAACACAGCAAAGCAAATTCCTGCTCTGCCCGCTCACCACCCAGGTGCTGTAGGCCCAGACCGTTTCTCTACGCATCTGTAAAATGAAGACGATGACATCTCCTTCACCAGTGTCACGCCTGCCGGTTACTATGCTCAATCATCCTGGATGGATGTGGATTCCGACTTGCCAGAGGACAGGTGTGCCTGCCTGTGCCTTAGCTTTATGGCGGGTGGACCTCTGAAACTGCCTCCCAGCCCTGGGCTCTTGGTCTGGCCTCTGTGCCCGGTGTATGTTCCCGGCCCACGTGTCCCTCCCCAAGTGCCATTTGGAGTCTCTGACCTGGCAGGAGTCTTTTCCAGGCTTCTGAAGGTTTCCTGCACAAATCATGCTGTTGTCGATCATGTGGTCATAGAGTCGGTGGGAGTTGCACAAAGTACTGGCAATCAGCTTGACCTTGGCATCCAGGAGCTGGCGGGACCCTTCCCCTGTGGGACAGAGAAAAGAGATTGCCACTGTGGGGACCCGGGTGACACCTGCCCCACCAGAAGCTAGCACTGATAAAAAGAGGGCCACAGCTCTGAACTCAGAAAGGAAGGTTTTTCCGGGAGATGGGCAGAAGAGCTTCATGTTTTAAGGATGGGGACCTTTGCCTCCAGCCTTCACTGTGGTTTTATAGACCCTCATTGCTTTGCTTATCGCAATGCAGCAGAATCATTTATTCCCTCTTCTGTCTGCCCAGCTAGACCATCAGATCAGAAGGGCAGGGATAGTGGCTTAAGCCATTTTTTAAAACTTCCTAGCAGAGGGCTGGTACACAGTAGATTCGTAATGATGGACCAAGTGCCCGGTTGCTCCTCTAGATGACCCACTTCCCAGAGTAGACATTTCTTTTCCGAGGATCCTCTGTTCTGCTCGGTCTTCTCTGGTCATCACAGTGATATCGAAAGGTTTAGGTGCAGGACAATGAAGATCCCTACAAAGATCAGTCTCTGGCTACCCCCAGATCTGATTAACCAGAAGCCTTCATTCCCAAAAGCCTTCTGACAAATTTGTGTATTACACTACCTTTTCTTCACGAATACAGGTCTATTTAAAGTGTTTCTTGCTTTCCATCATTAAGGACAAGATTTGGAGGGAAGAGAAATCTATTTTGAGTATTTGAGAAAGACTTGAAATACACTTCGGAATTTCATATGTTAGAGAATATAATCTTGTCGGTACATGAGGAAATTAATCCTGTGGTTACTTTTTTAAAAAAGACCACATCCTAGAAGCCAATCAATAGCTTGAGTTAAAAACATTTATAGAACGCCTACGATGTGGTGAGCCCTGAGCAAGGCACTATGGGAGAGACCGATGAACAAGAGTGGACCCTGCCCTCCAGGGCCTGACTTAGTGAATATCTCCATAGAATTCTATCAGCTCCTATTATCATGATTCCAAACCTAGGAGGTGAGCGTGGTTATGGAGAAACTAAAACCCAGCTGTCCAAGTGACAAAGCCAAGAACCCAACACAGGTCTGTCTGATGCCAAACCCATCTTCTTTACGATCTATCCTCTTTCCAATCTGCCTAGGGAAGGAAGGAGAAAGATCTCCATGGATACAGTATCAATGCTTGATGGACATCAAGGATCCCATCAGAAGCTAGCATTGATAAAAAGACTGATGAGATTTAACTAAAGCTTTAGTGATGAGGCAATGTCTTATTTTTGGTAATGCTTTTTTTTTTTTGGTAATACATTTTCAATGGAACATGATGTCAAGTTCAGGAGGGCAGTTGAGTTTGACCCTTGCTTCTCTGGTTGATGCAACTTACCTGAGTCTCAGGAGAATGCGTGGCCAGACTCACCTGTTTCTGTCACACCCCAGCCAGAGATGTGGCACTCAGTCCCAGAGGGGAAGGCACCATCGGGCAAACATACAGTCTTCACATATTTGGATTCCAGAGCACAGTGACCATCCACCGGCTTTAGCTTGAGCAAAGCTAGGTAAGGAGAAAAAGAGGAAATGAACGATGGGGTCCTCTCTGCCAAAGGAGCACTAGCTTCAACTCAATCGGAAGGGAGGCGTGGCAAAGCCCCACTCCCAATGCCCGAGAAACTAATGACTTCCTCCTCAGTCATTGAGTTCTTTTAACTTCCACCAGGGGAGGAGTAGCACTTTGGGATGAGAGTAATATCAAAAAATAACAGTTGAGTTTGAAATCATTTCTCATCCATTTTTTAAAAGAATGGGCTTCAAGAGGGGGAAAGAAAAAGATAGTGAGGAAGGAGAGAGAGTGACAGGTCCCAGGAATGGAGAACGTACCCACTGAACAGCCAGTAGCTTAACATTATCGCCTCCACACCTGAGTACCTCCCAGGTGCCTGATGTACACGGGGACACATGCACGTCTTGTCATTTAACACATAGGAAGCTGAGCGTTGTATACAAGTGTACCCATTTTACAGAAGGAGAGCTGAGGCTTGGGGAGGTGAAGTCAGCTAGTAAATGAGAGAGTTGGGATTCAAGGCTGAGCTCTTTCCACAACACAGTGTTGCTAGTTTCTCTTCCCCTCATTTATCATAACACTAACACAGACCTTTAGGACTAAAAGGCTCTGGAATAAATTCTCTTCCTTATGGAGTCTGTGAGGGACCAAAAAGATAAGAACATCTTCTAGAACCAAACCTCAGCTTTCCATCAGTAGTGAAATCCGCCCAGGACAAGACCCATGGGAGATCCACCATAGAAGACACTTGCCAATATCATTGTGGGGAATCTCGTCTCTTTCATTATAGTGGCTGTACTTGAAAATCTTCTCCACCCCGAATCTCTGCTCATGGAATTCTGTCTTCTTCAGGTCCTGGTCCCCTAACACCACTTTCAGATGTTTGGTTTTTATGCTGCAAAGGAAGGTGAGATGGTAAGAGACTGAAGCCAAGACTCTGCTCCTAGTGAGCTGTGTGACCCTGGACGGATGGCCCGACCTTCTGCAGCCTTGGCATCATCTGTGACTGTCATCTTGCTCACGGAACTCTGCTGTGGGCCCAAATAAGAAAATGTGAGGAAGCTGCTTTATTAATGGACCGGTCTACAAATGTAAGCGGAAACATATATCTCATATTTCCTGGGAGACCTTCCATTGCCCCTAGGAGTTGCTAAAGAGCAGCCAATTGACTTCTTGAACAACTATTCCTTGTACAGGCTAATGTTTGCATGTTTGAGGAACATCTCCTGGAATCCCAGAAGAAACTGTTTAATGCCAGGGTGGATTGGAAGACCTTCAAGGTCACCACCAAAACCTGGGCTATGTGGGACCAGGCCTGACCATGAACTTGGGGAACTCAGGGGAAGCGGTGATAATTCAGGCTCCTCAGTAGGTACCGGTTTCTCTAAGCCACACAGGAGTCGTGGCTGAAGACACCAGGAGGTTCATGGGAATGGCATCAGATGGCATTTTTCTATTCAAGGCCAGGCTGGAAAGGTTAAGGAAACGGGTAAATCCGGGTTCATATCCCACTTACCTATTCACTTCCCACATGACTTCCGGCAAGGAGCCAAACTTTTCCAAGACCCAGGGTTTTGTTTATGAAATGGGAATAGTAATCAACTTTTTCACTGCACAGATATTTACTAAGCATTTGCTCTGTATGAAGCCCTGTACTCGGCATTGGGTATACCACAATTAATCAGAGTAAAAACCCCTATCTTCCCTCAGTAGATAGTTTTGAGGATTAACTGTCATAACACGTGCAATGCCTGTGGTAGTTCTTTTCCATCCGGTTTTACGGAGCCACTCTTTTGCCCTTAGAGCTAGATTTGACTCTCTGACCCTGCCAGAATCACCAAGATGCTGCTCAGATGGGAAGGAGAGAACACCCCCAGAGATTCGAGTCACCCTGGCCTCTGCTTTCAGCAGGCACCTACTCAGTGCAGTGGGCAGCAGTAAGCACCCAGCAGGGGTGGATCAGTGAGCCCCCACAGAAGTGGCCCTGGGGCATGGAGACAGTCAATGGCAATGAGGTCTGCAGGGATGCCTGCCATGGGTGCTTGCCCGCCGTGCTCTTGAATCCTCCGTAGATCCTCTTGACCTTCCCCATCTCAGTCTTCCCACATGAGTCAAACCCTGGAAGCTTGGTCAGAGGCTCTGTGGGGCTTCCCTCTGGGTCAGCAATGTCTGAAAGACAATGCAATGCAAGAAAGACAAATCACGCTACTCCCTTTCTCTCCAAGGCCTCAGAAGGAACTTGTCAGAGGTATGACTCCAAGTCCAGCAGCTTAGCAAGTTCCAGAGCTAAAAGACTATACTGACGCATACAAAGTGGGCACACAGTAGGTGCGCAATTAATATGTGTTGAATACATTGATGGATATAAAGCAAGTCGATAGAATTAACAATGAAGATGTTGCTTCTTATTTTGATATGGAGACAAAAACGTGTGTGTAAATATATAAATCCATCACTGGGTATGTACTTAGCTATTCATAATGTACGCATGTATTTTGGGGGCTTTCTTGATGTGTAAGGGGAGATATCCAGATGAAATAGAGTGAGGGACATAAGACAATTGCACAAATAACTGTCATACAAAGGAGAGAGCAGTAAGTGTTGTGTGGGTGGTGCCCTTTCCATTCCATGGGGTTTGAGAGGAGGCAGAGATAACACTTCACTTGGTAGGGTCATGGAGGATTTCCCAGAGGCAGGGTTAGTTGAGTTGATTTCTAAAGAATGTTGGATATGGACAAGATCAGAGGGAGGATGGGGTATTCTAGACAGAGCTGACCATGAGAGAAAAGGCACAGAATTGAAACTATCCAGAGAGGTAATCCCATTGATCAGGGTGGGAGAGTGAAACATTCCAGACGTGTGTAGAGCGGTAGTCCAGAGAAGCCTGGCAGGAGGATTGTGAGGCTGGAACTCTGTCCATGTTGCGTCCTGAATGGTTATTTATGGAGTCTCAGCCAATGTTTGCTCACCACTGTAAACTGAAGGCCTGACATAGTGCCTGACACATAGCAAGTGATCCACAAACTTGCTGAGTGCACTGACTGGGAGTTAGGACAGGAGTTTATGGTTGGATCACTGGTCTCAGTTTACAGAGGTATCTGGGCTTGCTAGGCATCCTGGAAGGGGAGCAAAGGATTGGGCATCTGGGTTTCCACTGGGATGGCAATGGGAAAAGCAGGTGTGGTGGAAGGATGGGGATGGAAGAGATGGGGTGCCAGGAAAATCCATCTAGGGATCGGCAATCTCACCATGACTGGGGCTTCTGGACAGCCACGGTCTTACCTAGGGTTGAGCAAGCTGGGATGTCACAGTACTCCCATTTCACCTTTGCATTGTTTATTTTAATGAAACACCAGGGCTTTTCATCTCCATCTGGGTTTCTAAAATGAGAACAGAAAGTAGCCCACCGTCAAGGCTTGGCAAACCCACTGACCCTCATTAAAAGTCCTTTGGGTAAGCGAGTACCAGGTTCCTTGCTCCCTCTGGGACCACATTTCATTCCATTCCTCCAACAGGTTAACAGATGCTGGCATATAAGTGTTTTGGGGCAAAACCTTAACTTCCAGAGGAAAATCCCAATGACCAAGAAATAGTTAATAAGCCCTGTGCCAGATCCATGGGACATATCAAATTGTTTGTACGAAAAGAAATGAGATCCCTGTTGAAGATTGCCCTTTGTCAGGAAAGTGAGAGCCACAGAAACATGGTGAGTGTAGGGCTCCACTGCCCAAACCTCCAAATTGCATATGTGGGAATTGTCTGAAGGCTGCCATGGACATCTGTCTGAAGACGCCTCCACGAGGGGAACAGCTCAAAGTGAGTGGTGGTGGGAGGTAACTTGTGTTTTGTACAAGGGAAATCCTCTGGCTTAATAGAACCAATTTAAAGTCATACAAAAAAAATTCCTGCTCCTTATACACAGATTATGTGTGTCCTTGGCCTTGGTTAGAGCAGTGGAGGAAGCCAACAGAGCAGTCTGGGGGCAGCAGAAAGGGAAGAAGGTAACCAATCATCACCAGGGATAGAAATGGCATTATCCTTACTTGGAAAAACCTGAATATCCTTGTGGCAGAGACTGTAATGCCCATTGGACATTCCCTTTTATTCTCTACATTTCCCCCATGAAGTTATGTAGGATTACGTGACTATTTCTGGCCAACGAATTAAGTGTCGCGGAGATGATGTGTCACTTCTAGGTTGAAGTAGTAAAAACCTCATGCTCCATTTTTGAGCCTCTCCTTGCCTTTCCTAGACATCTGAGTAACTTTGTGGAGCTAATAATCTCACCCTTATTCCCCAGCCCACATGACAAAGGCAGCAGCAGTGAAGAATAAACTCTGAGGTATTCAAGCCACTGGGATTTGGGAGGTGTTTGTTACGACAGCACAACCTCGCCTATCCTGAGTAGGAAATCTTCCTAGAAGGAAACCTGATGAGTTTCAGTGTTCCATCCCCAAATTTCTAAGCTGGCCCAGGAACACTAAGAGCAGGGGAAAGGGACAAACCATTATCCTGATAAGCGCCCAAGACCGATCATGGGGAAGAAGGTGAATTTTACCTGCAGAAGTTGTGCTCCCCGATCCCATGGGTATCAGCATCTTCCATAAACATGTTGTAATTCTCGTGCAAGAGGAGGTGGGAGTTCCAGTAAAGGCAGGAGTGCTGGTTGACTGTCTTACT
This sequence comes from Panthera leo, assembly GCF_018350215.1. Taxonomy (NCBI): domain Eukaryota; kingdom Metazoa; phylum Chordata; class Mammalia; order Carnivora; family Felidae; genus Panthera; species Panthera leo. The sequence goes on along the minus strand of NC_056689.1, from coordinate 70,043,494 downwards.
CACTTTCCCTCGGTAAGAGTAGCCGTCACCAACATAGCAGTCGTCAGGACCTTGGAGAGAGCAGGCAGGGGCGTGAGAACGGACAGCAACAGACATGGTGCTCCAGGACTTGGCAGGTGTATCAAGTGGGGAAAGGATTGGACCCGAATACTGATCACCTTGAGAGTCCACCATGAATTCCAGAAAGAAAGTGGCTTGCATATTCCACATTCAGCCCAGCTTAAAACATGAAATATAGTGGTTGTGGGGAGTTGGAACGTAGTTCTCACACAAGTACTGGTGGCAACCTGTAGGTTGAGGCTCAAGGATGCCCAGGTGCGCTTAATTCACCCGCACTCTATCCCCGTTTATGACTTTGTTTAAAAGCCAGGCACACTCTATGCCCTGAGGTTGGAAGGCTGGGGCAGTAGTAGAGTTTGGACATCTTGACATGACTCCCATTCTGGAACAAAACCCAAACGGAAGAGAATTCCAGGGCCCTCACTGTGGCCCTGAGTTTCTGACGAAGTGGTGGTAGAGACCCATACCTATTTCACAGAATTTCCCCTTGAACTGTTCGGGGCAGGTACAGACGAACTTGGTTCTCCGCTTATGCCGGGAGCAGATGCCACCATTTTGGCAGGGATTCGGCCGGCACGCAGGAACCGCTGTGAATACAGGAAGTGGGGCCAGGAAGGCTCTTCAGAAGGAGTTGCAGCTACATCTGAGATGACGAGGAGATACCGGTGGCACTCTTCTGGTGCCCATCCTTTCACAAAATATGGGTTACCAAAGGAGAAAGACAGACCCACTGACACTCTAGTAAAGGCAGACACGAACCTTAAGGACATAAAACAAACATGGATGAGGCAATACGATGGAGGCCATGCCAAAAAGAGTATGTAAGTAGACGGGTCACTCAGTTAGGAATAGGAGGCATGGACTGAGCGGGAATCTGGGGCCCGTCTGAGCTAGGTTGAAACTTCGCTCTGCCCTTAATAGCTGTGTGACTATGAGCGAGTTAGTTAACTTCTCTGAACTTCAGCCCCTTCATCTATGAAGCTCTGACTTGTGGTATTTTGGGAAGAATCTAAGAAAAAATGTAAATCTCTTGGGACAATGCCTGACTCATAGCAGTGACTAAATACAGATTTAATCCCTATGTGGCCCATTCCAGGAATAGACCACCTTCCTGGAGGAAGTGAGTTTCAAAATGATTCTTTTTGGATGGGTTAGTTAATTCCCACCAGACTCTTTAGGGAGGGTGCATTTTAAATTTCATTTTTCAATGCTTATTTATTTTAAGAGAGAGAGAGAGAGAGAGACAGAGCACGAGCGTGGCAGGGGCCGAGAGAGAGGAAGAGAGAGAATCCCAGGCAGGCTCCATTCCAGGCTCTGAGCTGTCAGCACAGAGCCCAACTCAGGGCTCAAACTCACAGCCCATGAGATCATGACCTGAGTCAAAGTTGGATGCTTAACCCACTGAGCCATGCAAGTGGTCCAGGGATGGTGCATTTTAAAGTTTGTTTGTTTGTTTGTTTGTTTAGAAGGGCAGCGCAGGGGAGGGGCAGAGGGAGAGGGAGAGAGAGAATCCCAAGCAGGCTCTGCACTGTCAGCACAGGAGCCCGATGCTGGGCTTGATCTCATGAACCGAACCGTGAGATCATGATCTGAGCCAAAATCCAGAGTCAGGTGCTTAACTGACTGAGCCACCCAGGTGTCCGGGGTGGTGCATTTTAAAAAATGTCCTAGTTAAAAGCATCATCTTGGATGCTACTGAAACATCAGAGGTATTGGGACTTCCATGCAATGAGTTGCAGACATCGCAGGCACAAGCCAGATAGAGAAAACCTCGCCTAGAAGGGGGCCTCCAGCACTTACCTGTGGAGCAGTCTGAGCCATTGTAAGGGTGTTTGCAGGCGCAGCGGTAGTAGGGAGGACTCTGGGTAATGAGACATTCGCCCCGGCCACACGGTTTGTTTTTGCACGTGTTTTGCACTGTAGGAGATCCATAGAGAAGCAGGGGACATGATTTGGGGGCACATCTTACTTACTGGAGTACCTGTACAGTACAACATTTGGGGGTGCTGGTGAGGGGTGACTGATAGCATGCCCTTGTCTGTGGTCCTGAAACATCCTGGACAAAATGTTTGTTTTTAAATAAATCCTTAGATCATGGATGATTGCACCCCAGTTCCTTCCAAGGCTCATGTTCTTTATTATTCTATCTTTATTAAAAAAAAAAAAACACGTTGATAATTTTTACACCTTCAACAAACAAATAGAGCTGCAATTTTAATTTCTCCACTTTCGAGTTGATTTTGTGTTCCATTTACAATTTTGTCATTCTTTTGGGCAGTTGAGGGACGAAGCCAGATACCATGTTTATGCCTGATACCCCAACCATCCTGAAACATTGATCAAAAAACCTGTAGTATTGAAAATGGAAGGAAGGAATGAAGAGGGCACAGAGGAAAGAGGACAACCATGTCTCTAGATAAAGATCCTCATGGGGGCGCCTGGGTGGCGCAGTCGGTTAAGCGTCCGACTTCAGCCAGGTCACGATCTCGCGGTCCGTGAGTTCGAGCCCCGCGTCAGGCTCTGGGCTGATGGCTCGGAGCCTGGAGCCTGTTTCCGATTCTGTGTCTCCCTCTCTCTCTGCCCCTCCCCCGTTCATGCTCTGTCTCTCTCTGTCCCAAAAATAAATAAAAAATGTTGAAAAAAAAAAATTTAAAAGATCCTCATGGCTCCCCTCACCCCAGTTAGATGGTTGCCAGATGGAACAGAATTCAGGTTCTCTCTAGGGGTGCAGTTAGCCCGTAAGAGTTCTATTCTCAATATCTTACCACAGAGCTTCAGGTTATGCCCATAAGAGGTCACTAAAGGCAGAAAGAGTTTTTACCAGAGTCTCCGTAAGTGAGGATGGTAGGAAGAAAGAACATGGGGATGGGAGCCAGGCACCAGGGCTCCGATTTCTTCTTTTCTCCTAACTAGCTGTGTGACCATGAGCAAATCCCTTGTATCTCTGGGCTCCCTTCCTCTAGATGGGTTGAGCCTTCCATGCCTTCAGATTCTTCCTGCTGTCTCATTTGAGAGCAGAATTGCTCTGTTGTAGTTAATATGAACAGTCTAAGCAACAACAAGTCCTGAGTTTAGAATACATCTCAGTCAGGGTCCAGCTCTTATCTCCTCTTAGCCTCAGTGTTCCCATCTGTACGGTGGTTATCCTAGTCCTAGCCAATATGCATGGGTGAGGATTCAGTGCGATGCTGCTTATTACCATGCTGAGGAGTCCATTACGGATGATCCGATATGTACAGCTATGATCCTTTCCATGAAATCATTCAGCCCTTCTCTACCCCCTAGACGTGGAGGAGGAGCAGCCTCTTGTTCAACTCAGAAGGAAGAGTGAATCCAGTAAAACTGCACTTACCATTCTGACACCTGTGTCCAGAGAAAGGGGCTGGACAGCTGCACGTGAAGTTGTCCCCACTGACAAGGCACTCCCCATTGTGTTTGCAGGGGTTGTCCAGGCACGGATCTAGGATACGTGAGCAGAAGTCAACGTGCAGCGAACGGCAGGTGAGAAGCCCCCGACTTTCTCATCAGATTGCAGCCTCCTGCCCCGCCTGAGAGAGCACATTCACAGCCAGGGACCGGGGACAGGGGGAAACATGGGCTGCCCTTAAAGAGCAAGGAAGACTGCAGTCACACGACCAGAGAGAGGGATTCGGGTTAGTAAGAGGACCGGCGAGAAGGAATCTCATTGAGTTTCTCATTGAGAAACTCCCCTTTTCCACCATCAGTGTTTTTCTCCTCCCAGTCTCGCTGGGAGTGCCACGGGGTCTGCCTCTGATGCTGAAGGCATTTCACAAGCCTGAAGACCTCCCCTACTCCCAGTGCCCAGGGGTGGAGGTCAGGAGTGGGGAAAGAAAACCCACCCCTAATGAAACACAAGCTTTCTGAACATCAGGAAAGAAGACCAAAGGCAAGAGGGTGACAGAAGAATTGGCGGCGAGGAGGAAATGACCCAGTGGCCTTCATCTTTCTTCAACTACTTGTTCAGTTAGATTTTGTCATATTTCATCTGTGCCTTTGGCTTTTCATGGTTGTCTGAATGGATCTTCCCTTGGGGAATTCTTTATCCTTCTGTTCACACACATTGTTCTTTGGTTCAGGAACTAGGATCCCTGGGCCCAGCTCTTGTTTTGATGGTCCCTTCTGATGTTCCCCTGATGCCCTGTATCTTGGCCCTGCCTTCCAGGCCACTTCGCACAGTTACACAGTTTTTATTCCAGCTGCTGAGTGCTTTCCATTTCTTCTCCTGGCTTAGTCACATGGTTTTTTCTTGGGCCCAGCTTCTCGTTTTCCCTTCTGTCCCATTGCTTGGGTTAAGAAGCCATAAACACAAAAACAAACGTAGAGGCACGTGTGTGAGTCCACACACACACAGGCACGCACACACCAACAACCATACAAAGCTTCTGAAGAGTATAAAGAGAGAGAAAAACACGGCACAAGTGGAACAGAAATCTCAACCTTAAATCTGTGAATGCTGCAATCTGGTGCCTAATGCTGATGCCAGCCTCTTCGGCATAATTAGGACCTACCTGTAATCAAAGCCGGGAAGTGATTTTGAGCATGACTTTGACTCACAGTCTTGGGAGACCTGGTGAAGATGAGCTAACTCGCTGTATGACCTTGGCTAAGGTTACTCCACTCCTGGCTTCACTTGCTTCATCTGTCATTTGAGAGTGGGACAGATAGTCTCTAGGAACCTCCCCAGTCCTCCTAGTGCATGACTCTAGCTGGAAAAAAACGCCAGCCTGAGTCATTTATCTGGTACCCATTTTATGATGCCGGTCGGAGAGGAGGAGAGAGATGCTTGCATATACAGTCACACACAGACCCTAATTTAAGTGCGCTGCCCTTCTCCCAGGAGGGTCCCCCGAACAGCTTTGGCACCTACCGTCCTCTGTGTAGTACCAGTCGGGATTCTCCTGGTAGGCAAGAGTATCACTGCTGTTCTCTTCATGGTTGTAATACTCGTAGCTACTCTCATAGTAGTCAGGGGTCCAGTCTACAGAAGTGGGAAGAGGACAGAAGAAAAAACCAAAAACCCTAATCATTAGACCTACAGATTTCTAAGTCCTGAAGGAGGACTCATGGGCCTTTCCGGCTCCTCTACTGATGGGGCGGACAGAGGGCTTAGGCATTGTGAGTTTTCATCTGGGGTGTGTTAGGACCCCGCAAGGCAGTGTTGGCATCTGGCAGGGTCCAGAGGCCCTGACTGGAAATGGGGAGAAGTCAAGTTCTTGCTTTTCACTGTGACCTGGGACAAGCTACTTATATTCTTGGTGCCTCCGTTTGCTTATCTGTAAACAGCAGGAAGATGGTTAGGATCTTGAAGGTCTCCAAGGTCCTGTAAAAGACGTGCCCAGGGTCAGAGCCAGTGGCACCTGAGTGCCTTGCTGTGCACTTCTGTGAATAAGCTTTCTTCCTGGGCCTTTGTTAGTCGGTCACCTTCGCCTATGAAGTCAAAGAAACTCGTCACTTTGCTCTCGGTCACGGCATCAAACTACTCCCAACTTGTACCTATAGAATCATCCTAACAGCTAGTATTTGTTGAGCCTCTACTAGGATTAGGCCCTGTAATAAGCATTTTATGTGAACCATTTCACTTCATCCTCATAATAACCTGGGAGGCATATTACTATCTCTACTTTCAGTTGAGAAACCTGAGGCTGGAAGAGGTGGTTACTGGCCCCGAGTCGCATAGTTAGATAAATGGCAGGATGTGAACCAAGGCGGTTTATCCCCATAGAACCTCTAAACTGCACTGGCTTAGCTGCTTCAATTGACCTCTTACACGGCCTCAGCTAATTCCCCCTTCCCCTTGGGAAAGGGATCCAACCATCCCCATTGCATACCCAGCCTGCTAATTAGGATTCGCCCAAGGACAACCTTGAGAAGATTCATGGGTTTTGCCCAGTGAAAGGCAGGGTTGTATATGACATTGTCCACAGGTGTAAACCTCACACCGGGCCAGTCCGTTGGGAAGAGCAAGCGTGTGTAAGGCTGGACTCAGGCTCCTTGCTGTCTGGGGCCTTGGAAGATGCTGGTAGCTCCTGTGGCTCGTGGAGAGAAGCTTGGGATTTGAAGAAAGTTGGGTTGACTCTGCTCTCTCCAGCTGGCAGGAATATGGCAAGGCGGCAGGTTGAAGCTCTAAGGAAGCTGCCCAGAGATGCATATGATAATGAGGCGGAAGCAAATGCAGATGGGCGACTTGAAAAGGCACTCCCGCAGAGCCAGCTGATGGCTGGAGCATGGCACTTTACCTAAGGCTGATTATCAACCACATTATCTCAGTCTCTCTCCGTCGTTCCCTTATAGTCTTTATCTCTTTGGCTTTTGAAAAATCGACTTTCGCACAATGGCTGTTTTATATTTCCCATTAAAATGGAACTATCTTTTTATTTCCTTTTTGAATACGCCAACTCTGGTTCCTTGCCAAAGTTTCACCTCATTTATCACAGTGTCAAGTCAAGCCTCCCCTTGCTTGCTCATTATTTCTCCCGAGCTGCTTTTCCCCGCTCTGGAAATGCTCCCAGAGGAGGCCACCTTTCCAGGGATGAGGATCTAGGTTGAAGATAAGGCCATTGTCTTCCCAGAGCAAATAAAGTTTCTTTCCATCTAGCATGATAAAGCAGAGAATGAGAGTGAGAAAGTGAGGGGGAGAAAACCGTTTTTCTGAGTTTGACATGAAAGATTTCAAACTGACATTTGGGAGAGACAATGGGTGGGTAATGAGATGATTACATCATTTATTTATTTCTTTTTTCCTTAGAGAATTTGTTTTTGTTTTTCCAAACAGGCGTTTATAGATAAGTGCCTTCAGAGCGCTCCTGTGATTTCTCCCAGCCCTCCGACAGGTTGAAGGTCGGACGGGCTAATCTCAGCTACGCCATTAAGACTCATTCCCTTTGCAGATATTTGGAAACGGGGAAGCTTTTTACGTAAATGGAACCGTGTGACTTTTCTAGGTGGTGGGGGATGGCTGTAATGTCTGCTTGAGAATTTTTACTGGAATCTGGCCTTATTAACAAGCTGTGCTCATCCCTCGGTGAAGTTAAAGAGGGGATAAAACACGTAGGCTTGGAGTCATACTTCTGCTAAACGAGGCAAAAAGTCCCTGCTACTCCCCAGGGCCTGGGGCCCTTGGTTGAGGTGGATAGAAGCAGTAGAGGTCCAGTGGCCCCAGGTCACCAGAAGCCATCCAATAGAAGTACTGTGCAAGGAAAGGCACCGAGATCCTTTACATTTGGGGCGGCTGCAACACGCTTTCAGAATGCTTTATAGAAGCATCACCCGGCAGGGTTTCTCCACCTCCAAACCTAAAGTTGATGTTGTCTTTTCTATTCTGTTGGCACTTAATCCCACTGTCTACATAAGAAAAGTGTGTTGGGGCGCCTGGGTGGCTCAGTCAGTTGGGCGTCTGACTTCGGCTCAGGTCACGATCTCACAGTTCGTGGGTGCGAGCCCCGCGTCGGGCTCTGTGCTGACAGCTCAGAGTCTGGAACTTGCTTCCGATTCTGTGTATCCCTCTCTCTCTGCCCCTCCCCAACTAGCGCTCTGTCTCTGTCTCTCAGAAAAAACAAAAACAAAACCAAAAAAAACGTTAAAGAAAAGTGTGTTGTGCCCCTACGATGGGCCTACTATTATGCCGGGTTCGAGGAGGCTTTGGGAATAATGAAGAGTGGCCTCCACTCACAGGAACTTCCAGAATAGGGTGGGTGGGGGAAGAAATCCAGCCAAGAAAGGAAATGAAAGGGTAGTGGAAAGTCAGGGGAGCTGGATGTGGCCAGGCCTAGGTCAAGTCTTCAAGGTCCACATTGACATTTTAGCATTGTATGAGCCAATTGGATGGGGAAAAATGGCCCCAAGTCTCCACCCTTGCCGGTAGCCACATCTTTTGCAGTGTGACTTTACAGCTCCTCCTACCAAAAGATGGACTTGATTTCCCTGCCCCTTGGGTCTGGACAGGCCTTGGGACTTGCTTTGACCAATAGCATGTGGTAGAAGGACAGCGTGCTAGCTCCAAGCTGGGTCTCAAGAAGTCTTCTGCACTTCCTCTCCCTCTCTCTCTCTCTCTCTCTCTCTCTCTCTCTCTCTCTGCCTGTCTCTCACACCCTTGTGACTGCCATGTGAACGGGTCGGGCCTATTCTATGGAGGATAAGAGAACCTGTGGGGCAACAGGAGGCCCAGCAGTTCCCGTCAAGGCCTCAAAGGCCTCAGACATATGAGAGCCCAGCCAATCTACCAGCCGACTGCAGACAGGTAAGGAGGCCCAGCCAACATCAGCTGAGCCTGGTCCAGACCGGAAGAACGGTCCAGCTGAACCCAGTCTAAATTGCCAACCCAAAGAATTAAGACATTATTCTATTAAGAATAAGAATTAATACGTGATTAACGGTTGAAGCCACTCAGTTTAGGGTAGCATAGTATGCAGTAATAACAAATAAACACATGGGCCTTGATTGATAACTGGGTTGCTAGTGGGATAAGAACTTTAGGTACTACAGCATTCCTCAGTGGCCTAGAAGGCTGTAGAGTCTTAGGTTTCCGGGCTGCATCTCAGATGGCACCTCTCTCTTATGGTCCTTATTTAACTTTGTCTATCTGATTGTGTCCCCTAACTAGAGTGTTGGTGTCTTAAAAGCAACGACCGTGTCTGTTCCTCTTTCTACCCCTCAGTGCCCAGCACAGAGCCCTCTATGCAGTTAATGTATGTATGTGACAAGTGAGTTCTTCCCTCTGTGTTTGGGCCTCCCTTCATTCTGACTGGCCTGCACACGGCAGGCACACAGCTCGGCTAGCAAAGTTGGTATCTGTTTGGAACCGAGTAAACGGGAAGTGTGGGAGAGAAACTACGTGAGATTTGGGTCCGACGTATTTGGTGAAGAAAATGCCTGATGAGCTCCGTAGGAGTCTAGAAACTTGTCCAAGTGCTTTCCTGCATACAGAGGGATTACAGCCTGACATGAAATTGGGTTCCATTGCTGGATTATTGGAAAACACTCCAGGTTCAGATACAGATTATTGGAGGCTTTCTCTAGGCTGTAGAAAAGGAGAAGGCTTTGGGCGAAGGTGGGAGCAGCTGTGAGAAGCATTTTGTATTAGGTGTAAAAAGAAATCCTCGTGCATTTCTCTATTTATCGGAGTCTGCTTCTAGAATTTATCAGGAAGGATGATGAAAGTATCCTGAGCTAACTCAAATCATCCCAGTGATTGGTTACTGCCTATTTTCTATGTTCTGGACACTCTACTAAATAAGTGTGGTTGCACATAATCTTATTTAAACCGAGAGAAACCCCATGGCATAGTTATTACTATTCCTATTACACAGAAGAGGGGAAAAAAAAAAGGAAGTGGTGTTATCAGGGCCCAGGTCAACCCAAGTCCAAGTCTGGTTTGTTTTTCCACCTGCCCAGGAGCCCCTTGTGGGTTTGTGTTTCATGAAACTCCACGGGTTTTCGCTTCCAGGAAGCAACACACATTGAGAAATCTCTTTTAGCCCATGTTCCAAGTCCCCGGTCCGGGATTACTGTTCTCTGTAGCCGGGGTCTCTCGGAAAGAGCTCCGAGTTTGTGAGATGGGCTCTGCAGCTGCTCTAGTTAAGGAGCTTGCCAGATGTGCGGAACGGAATAAAAATCTCTGGAATGCCGTCCCTGTTGGCGTCATCCATCACTGTGGCACAGACAGCTCCTCTGAGGGCCTCCCCCAAACCCCAGCCCTGTTGGCCTGCATTCGACGCTTCCAATCCAGCTGACAGGGCAAGCCCAGCAGAGACCCTCCCTGGCAGGCGGCAGGACAGCTGATGGATGGGCTCAGCTCGTGTTGCTGGGCAGAAACAAGCCAGCTTTGAAGAGGCATTTCCGCAGGCCCGCTGGCTGTCACGGCACCTGCTTTGGGGAGATGAGCGGAGTCTGTGCTGTTTGATGACCACCTCCTCGGCCACCCATTGGGGACTGTGGCCTGGGCACCTTCTGCTCCAGCAAAACCCTCACCGCGCACCGTCTCCAGCAAAACCAACTACAGAAGCGGCTTGCCCGTGGACGTGCGCGTGGTGTTTCCTTGGCCACGCTGCTTTCCAAAGCCAGCTGGGAGCTGACAAGTTCCATCAAAGCACAACCCCCATGTGAAATTAAATCAGATACTAACAGGGGCTTGATTAAAACCTAACCTGCTCTTTGCAGAAAGGCCCAGCTACCGCGTCTCACCCAGATGCACGGCCAGAGGTTGACCCGACACCTCGAGACGGACTTAGGAGCCCAGGGATGGCAGGCTCCGGGGTCCTGTCATCGGCTCACCAGACTGGCAGAAGCTACTGGCACAGTTCTTATAGGGCCAGGAATTTCAGAAGGTTAAATCCAACACTCTCCACTCGCTACTAAAGTGGCTTTTCAGCTCGTGTTGAAATGCCACCAGTGATGGAGAACTGGCCACCTCCCAAGAGCCCAACAGCACATGCATGTTTTTGGACAACTCGGATGGACAGGAAGTTCTTCCTGTTTGCAGACCAAATCTGATCCTCCAGCTTCTGATCTATCTCCTGAAAGCTGGAAGCCTTAAGAACACAGAGCACGGACCTCTTCCCTTTTCGGGCGTCTGTGTTTAGCGGGGCCACTGGCTACAGCTGTTCAGGTTGTTCATGGCACAGTAGCAAGGTGCCACAAACTCATGGTGATTGTAGGTGTCTTTTTGCAGTTTTCTGGAAGATGGCAGCCCAGCGTCTTGAGGTAAACACGTCTCTTAATTCTCAGAAAGTTGACCTCACGGACTAGCGGGGGGTCTGCTTTTCATTTACTTGAAGAGAGCGAGGTCTCTTGAGTTTTCCAAGCTGTTCGTCCACTGCGTGACCCCACCGTTCTGGAGCTCCAACATCTAGACCAAATGTCTAGATGGCCCCTCCAATGGGGCCTGAGAGTTGTGTGCTGAAGGCCAGGGGAGGGGACAGCTCTTCCCACCTCTTAGCTTTGGACCCCCCCGTTGAACTCCACATGAAGATACTGGTGTGGCCAGCTGGGGGAGCCCTCTGACGCATGATTCCTCCAAGGAACGGAATTCTACCCTGTTGAATAGAACACTCTCCTTTGCTTTGAGGAAAGGCACGGACCCTCTCAAAACCCACACACCGTGTTCAATTTCACAAACCTTCCGTGAGCATGTGGGGTAGACAAAGGTCAGACATCCCTTGCCCTGAGCCAGCACAAGTCTGTCTGCCCACCCAGTGCTTTGCCGCTGGAGAGTATTGACCATAATGCGGAATTTGCCCCAGTTGTCTCCAACTTGCCTCCAAATATGCCCCTGGCCCAAAGTTTAGATGTGACTAAACTTTGCCATCTCCATGTGCTGTCTGCCTGGCTCTCGTTCCCCTGTGGGTGACCAACACAAGCCACTGCCAGTGCAGGCCTCTGCCCTGCTGGAGTTGTGCCTTGGTTCCTGGAAGGGAGACTTGGGCCCAGAGTCAAGAGACCGAGGTTGGATGATGGCAGGAAAGAACAGCTCTGCTCAGCTGGGGCACAGCTGAGGGTACCAGGCAGAGGGGACAGGACAGAGACAAGGTGACAGAGAGAGTCTGTGAGAGAGCCGTCGTGAAAGGGTCTGGGGAAACAAACCAGGCAGAGGGGCAATGGGGGGGGGGGGGTGCTTGTGGGAGGCCGCCACAGGGGGGGCTCAACCTGAGGGCTGCCTGCGTGGCCCAGCACACGGGGCCTGGCTCCCCACCCACGGGGTGAAGTGAGTGAGTCCAGGTTGGCCTGCCTGGAGCCAATAATTGCCCCATGCCACCCTCACTTTGCGTTGGCCTTTTCATCTCATCTCAGCCACTAATGGGCTGTGTAACCTCTGGCATCCCTCCCTGCGCCTCAGTTTCCTCTTCTGTAAAATGAAGGGACTTAACTGTATCAGCAGTTTTTCCCTTGGGGGCCTGAGACAGGGCATCGGGGGCATCCGTGGGCAGCTCGAAATTTAGCAAAGCATTGTGCGTGTGCGTGTGCATGTGCGCGGAGGGACAAACACCCAAGAGAGCATCTTTCTGGGAAGATTCTTGAAGGGGTCCGTGGCGCTTCGGAACCCTTTGAACGCCGAGGTTGTGCCAACACTTACACGCGTGGGTCCCCTCTCCTCCATCCCAGAGCAGCCTGTAGCTTGTGGGGAGCCCCTGGACGATCCACACACTCACCTGGGTCCGGGTCTACGAGTAAAGACATCAAGGAGAACTGCAAAAAAGCAAAAACGAAAACAGAAAACCAACACAGGGCTGAGCAAGGTTGAGTCTGCTGGCTGGCTGGGTGCCTCCCCGAGCTCCTGCCAGCTGAGAGGAGCTTCTCCCAGGGTCATATGTCAGGATCAGGAGTCCTGGGTGCCTTCGGATGGCTGTAGCTGGGACGGGTTAGAGGGAGGGGGCGGGACCTCTTTGAAGACGCCCCCTCCTCCCCTTCTTCCCGTGCCCGTTGAGGATTCTCCTTGGTAGGGACTCGGTGCTTGTGCCTACCCGGTCTCGGGCTGTGGCCTGGCTGCCCAGGTATTGACAACCATGTCCCTGACCGTGATGAACACGTACGGAGCCTCTCCTCTCCGCCTGATTGTGCGTTGCTGCATTTCATTCCTATAACGGCCCTACGAGGAGGCTTCTATTAGCCCATGTACAGATGAGAATATTGAGGCTTACAGGTCACACAGCCGTGATCCGATTCGGATTCACACTCCAGTCTGGGGGAGCCTTGGGTGACAGCTCCTTGGGCGGGGGATGGACAGATGCTTAAAACTCTCCAGTGCCTTCCCATAGTTCTTGGAAGAAAACACAAGCACCTGCCACAACCTATAATCCTCCGGCCATACCCTTCCCTTCCACCGCCCAGTACTAATCCCCAGCCACACCCGGGTTCAAACTGGCACCGGCCAAGGTCCTCCCACCTCAGGGCCTTTGCACCTGCTCTTACTTCTATGTGGAAGGCTCTCTCCCGTGACCATTGCTAGGTCTTAGCTTAAATGTCATTTTCTCCAGGAGGCCTTCCCCAGCTCGCCGTGGGTGTGACACGCCCCCCACACACTGTTTTGTCATTATATCCATTCATTTCCTCCATAGTTCCTGTTGTGCCATGTCGCTCTTGTCTATTTGCATGTTATCTATTTCTTACATTGACTCTGCCCTCCAGAAAGGCAAAGATCTCGTCTGTTTCATCACTGATGTATTACCCCATACTGAGAGTAGGCACATGACAGTCCCGAAAAAGGTTTTGTTGAATAAATAAACAGTCTTATGAACAATTCCTTTTAGAGCACAGTACTTGTCGGAAAAAGAAAGTTTTATTCATTTAAGAGCTGGAAATATATTCTTTTATTTAAGTCGAGGGTAAGCAAACTAAGGCCCTTGGGGCCAAACCCAGAAGTGTCGTTTTATAAATACAATTTTTTTTAAGTTTATTTGTTTGAGAGAGATGGAGACAGTGTGAGTGGGGGAGGGGCAGAGAGAGAGGGAGAGAGAGAGAGGATCCCAAGCAAGCTCCGGGCACGGGGCTCGGTCTCATGAAACCGAGAGGTAATGACCTGAGCCGAAACCAAGAGTGGGACGCTCAACGGCAAATAGAGAGTCTCGTTGGAACACAGCCATGCCTGTTTTTAAGTGTTGTCTTCGACTGCTTTTGTGCCACAACCGCAAAGTCGTCGTGATAGAGACCATACAGCTCCAGATATTTCCTATCTGGCCCTTTCCAGGCGAAGCTTGCCGACCTCGGATTTAGAAAAGGAGGGCTCTGTCACCCGCACAGTTCTCCCCTTTGGGTCTTGGCCACCAGAAGGCACTGGTCAACGTGATCATTTTCCCGGCACTCGCATCAACCTGGGGAGTGTGGTATATTTTCCTCCTCTCCCCTCAGCAGAGGTTTTAATTTTCTGTTTGACTGTAGGCCTCCTTAACCGTTTTGGGAACTAGGCAGATGATACATCGGAAAGGACAGGTAAGGCGCACCTGGGTGGCTCAGCCGGCGAAGCGTCCGACTCTTGATTTTGGCTGAGATCACGGTCTCATGGTTTGTGAGATAGAGCCCCACATCGGGCTTTGCGCTGAGCGTGGAGCCTGATGAAGATTCTCTCTCTCTCTCTCTCTCTCTCTGCCCCTCCCCGACTCACGCATGTGTGCGCGTGCGCTCTCAAAATAAATAAACTTAAAAAAAAAAGAGGCAGGTTAAAAAAAAAGAATGCATCCTGACTTGAGGTACTGAGGGCGCAGTATCCACAGTGGAATTCTTGACAAAAATGCTTCTCCCGAGTCTACTCACGAGAAGCACGACAGGCGCAGGTTGTGGCCGTTCAACAGAACAACTAGCCGAGGCCCTGCAAAAATGGCAGTGCCGTGAAAGACAAAGAAGGTGGGAAGGCTGTTCTTTACTAAGTGAGAGTAAAGAGACGTGACAACCCAAGGCCATGAGAGGTCCTGGATTTAAAAAAAGAAAAAAGAAGCCGTAAAGGACATTGTTGGGGCAATCGGGAAACTGGAGTGTAGACTGATGTTAGAGAATCTTATTGTGCGCCTTATTCTTCCCACTCTTCTGTAGGTTTGGCAAATTGTGACATACACCGCTGGGGAGGGGAAGGCATGCAGAGAGGAAGAGTGGCCATTTGCTGTCTGGACGGGGCCCACGCCTGCTTAATTGCCTCAGGGTCATCCGGCCTGGTTTCTGCAAAGAATGACATGGGGCGGGGGCGGGGTATCTTGTTTGGGAAGGGGGTTGATAGTGGGGAGCCTGACGGAGAAAGGGCGGGTTCAGGTCTTAAGGGTGTTCCTGGGCCTCGGGACTTGAACGGGGTAGAATCCGAAGGTGACTCCTCCAGGCTTGAGCACCAGGGCGGTAACCAAGGGAGGGCCGTGAGACGGCCCCGAGTGCAAATGTGACCCCTCCTGGCAACTCTGCGTCGATCCGGTCCTTCGCCCTGCATCACCTTCCCTCCACGGAGCTCGTCCGGAGGGCAGGGCCTGCCCCTCTCCCCATGCTCCCCCAGCCCAGAGGAGGTAGCCCCTGAATTCTCCCATTTGCACTGAACAGTGTGGACCGTGCCTGGCCACGCTCAGCCTTCGAGAAGTGGGCAGGACAGGAGAGAGGACTTCAAGGAACATGGTTCCTCAGGGCCCAGCGTGGCCAAGGCCCTCTGACGCCTGGACCTGGGCCAGAACCCCGAATCTGAGCTCTGAGCCGGAGCGGGAGGGCCAGCCAAGTGCTGCGCTGCCCACAGCCAGCAGGTGGCAGACGTGCCCTTCCCAGGAGCTGAGCCCTCGCTCTCGGGAGAAACCAAACAAAAACAACGCTGGACCTTTCTGGGGCCTGGGGGCCCTGCAGATCCCGCTGGCTCTCGGCGAATCTGAAGCAGCTGCCGCCCAGCGATGCAGCCTGGGCTGCGAGTCAGGGATCCAGAGCAGGCCCACTCATTTTGTGAGCCACTGGGTCCGCCTGCAGAGATAGGCTGCAGCGAAATGTGGAGACCCGCAGCCCAAACACAGGCTGGGTAGCTGGGGGACCATATGGGAGAGGCCAGGCCAGTAGCCAGTTATTTATGCCATAGGTCTGGATCCTGAAACTAACCTGAGTGATGGGGGTGGGGGAATGCGGAGGCACAATGTTTCATCCCATTCTGGCGTCCAGTCTTTCCACGGTGACACTTAAAATGATCCAATCCTACTCCTGGGACTTGCAAACGCAAGGAGGAAGACCACGAAAGCAAAAGAATAAGAAGGGGGCGGGGGGGGGGGAGGAGGAGACAACCGTGATCTCAGTCGGCATACATCAAGAGCTGACAGTGCGCCAAGGACTGTGCTCGATATTTTACATGCATTCTGTCTCGTTGGCGGCACACGATGCTTGATCACGGAGGTACTATCACTGTGTCTATTTTAGAGGTGAGCAAACCGGTTCCCAGAGGTGAAGTTGCCCACAGTAACTCAGCTAGTAAATTGCTGCAGCCAGGATAGAATGGAGCCAGTCTTCCACCGGAGCCCTTGCCCTTGACCTCCGTCGCTATGCGGGCTGAGGAGAGCGTGGCAATCATACGCTTTAACGGAAGACTGGAGGAGAAAGAAACAGAAGTGCTACCGAATTCTACAAGAGGCGGGTTGTGAAATCAGACCTCTGTCCT
Source organism: Panthera leo (assembly GCF_018350215.1). Classification (NCBI taxonomy): domain Eukaryota; kingdom Metazoa; phylum Chordata; class Mammalia; order Carnivora; family Felidae; genus Panthera; species Panthera leo. The sequence goes on along the minus strand of NC_056689.1, from coordinate 70,027,323 downwards.
TGGAAAGCTTTATGAAAGGCCTGTCCAGGCCTGGTAGGACAGAGAGAGGACTGCTAGGCACCAGCGACAGCTGTGGAAGGTACAAAAGTCAGCTCGAGCCTCGGCCAGGCCACGGTAGCCAACGCATCTCAACAAACATCTCCACTCAGATCAGGGGGGTGTGCAAGCCGCTGCCTGCTTCTTTTGCCGCTTCTGTTCCTTGTCTCAACAGGGATAAAATAGCAGCTTCTAGTATCTTCTAGTGTCTTCTAGGCTAAGGTTTGTTAGGGGGAAAGACAGGGAGGGCAGAGAGAAGGCTATTGTCTCTGAGTCTTACTGATTTACAGCGTAATCTCCCCGGGGGTGAAGAGCATGGGAGTCTAATCCATTTTGTCCTCTCTTTAATCGAGTTTAAGCTTTCTCGAGATTTCATCTTTAATCTAGATTATTGCAGCTCAGGTTCTTCCTCTGCCTTTCAGAATTCTAAATCTTGTGGAAAACAAGAAGGCAGAGGCTAACAGTCTGAGTTGGCGAATCCCAGGAATTAGCTGGTGGAAACTGGTCTCAGAGGATTGGGACGCAGAAGAGGGGAGATGTGGTGCAAGACCTGTCCTCTGGGGCCAGAAGCTTGGCTTAGCATGAACCAACCAACAACAGAAAATTGGGACTCTAAGGCCACCTGGGTGGCTCAGCCGGTGAAGTGTCCAACTCTTGATGTCGGCTCAGGTCATGATCTCAAGGTTTGTGGGATGGAGCCCCCACCCTGTGTTGAGCTCCGCGCTGACGATGTGGAGGCTGCTGCAGATTTTCTCTCTCTCTCTCCCTCTTTCTCTGCCCCCCCCACCCACCCACTCGCACGCGCACTCCGTCTCTCTCAAAATAAAGAAAGATTGGGACTCTAATCCCTCCATCCCTTCCTCCTTGGATGTTCTACCATGAGCTGGTTGTGGATCAACACGGAGAAGCCGAGTTATTCCCAAGGGCAGTTGGGTGGGAGATAACTCTGCCCCGTGACCAAGTGAAGCTGAAGTCACTGGCCTAAAAGGGTGGGCCAAAGACAAGAGTGCAGCGTTCAGCAGGCCAGTCCTCACTGTTGGACAAAGAGCTCAAGGTCAGGGTGAGATGTGGTGGCGACAGAGGACAGAGGTTGTCCGTGTTCCCGTCACCAACCCAAGTATTGCCCCATACCATCCCCCCACTGCGGCTCTGGCTGCAGACAAACTATGATGAAATTCATAGTTGTGCAAAGCCACGTAGTCCTTTCCCCCCAAAAACTGTGATAAAATCCACGCAATACAATATTTTTAATTTTAACCATTTGCAAGTGTACCATTCACTGGCATTAGTTACACGAACATTGTTGTGTAACCATCCCACACTATCTTTACCCGAAACGTTTTCATCATCCCCAACAGAAAGTGTGTAGCCATTAGATAATAACTTTCTCCTCACTCCCCGCCCTCCCCTGATCGGTACCCGAGTAACCTGTGTTCTATTTTCTGGCTCTGAATTTGCCTATTCTAGGTACTTCATATGTGTGGAATCACAATATTTATCCTTCTGTGGCTGGATTTATTTCACTAGGCATAACGTTCTCAAGGTTCATCCATGTGGTAGCATATACCAAACTTTCATTCCTTTTCAGTCTGAGTAGATTTCCATTGTCTATCCATTTTGTTTATCCATTCATCTGTTGAGGGACGCTTGGGTTGTTTACATCTTTTGGCTATTGTGAATAAGTTGCCATGCACATGGGTGTATAAATATCTGTTCCAGTCCCTGCTTTCCATTTTTCTGGGTTATACCTAGGAGTGGAATTTTCTGGGTCTTAGGGTAGTTCTATGTTTAACTTTCTGAGGAAGCACCATCCTGTGCTCCATAGTGGCCGCACCATTTTATATTCCCACCAACAGTGCATGAGCGTTCCAATTCTTTCACATCCTCATCAACACTGGTTGCTTTCCATTTAAGAACATTCTGGCCATCCTGACAGGTATAGAGTGGTGCCATTCAGTCCTTTTCTAGTCGCAAGGAATCTTGCCTTTCTTGCTTTTGCACGTACACCACACAGGGCTGTCTCAGGATGGGCAGGGTTCGCTGTGGCTTTGCTTTAATCTGAACCTCAGGGCAAGGAGGGAAGGCTTCAGCGGGGCAAATATGGCAGGCAAAGAAGAAAGCATTGGCCCGCGGTCTGTGTGGGTGGCTTCCTTCTCGGGAGCCTGGGTGAAGCAGGACCATAGTGACGAGCAAGGGTGCATTGTGGAGAGGAGCGGGTCTGGACTCTTCATGTACAGAGGGGTAAGGCCCAGGGGGATGGAGTGTTCCTGTAAGGACATGAACTGACTGGGGCAAGGGAGGGACTCGAGGCCAGATCTCCTTGCTCTGTCAATCCCCTGAGTAGCCTTTCTACTTTTCTACTTTAACGCTCAGAGCTTTAGAGCCCATTCAGGCCTCTGCCCAGGTGACTGAGGGCTGGAATGTAGCTTCACGTGACAAGCAGAGATGGGATGGGGCAGAGTAGACGACGTCCATGGCATTTGCCATTCATTTCTGGAGAACTTGGTAAAAATTCAGTTTCCTGAGGCGCCTGGGTGGCTCAGTCAGTTAGGTGTCCGAGTCTTGGTCACTTGCTCAGGTCCCAATCTCACGGTTCATGGATTGAGCCCCACATAGGGCTCTACGCTGGCAGCGCGGAACCTGCTTGGAATTGCTCTCTCCCTCTCTCTCCGACCCTCCCTGGCACGCTCTCTCGCTAATAGTAAATAAATAAATAATAAACAAATTCAGGTTCCTGGGCCCTATACACAGATATCGTGCGTCCATGGGCCTGGAGTGGGCCCAGAACATGAATTCTGAACCAGTACCCAGGTGACTTTGCCCTCAGGCTCGCTTTGATTATACCTGCCTTAGGCATGAAGCTCCTGGCCAAGGGAGACCCTGGGCTGATCTCTCCTCTTTGCACAAGTTGTTGAGTCGCTCTGTGCCTCAGCTTCCCCGATTGTAAAAGTAAAAATGTCCGTACCCTCATGTTTTATTCCAGGGCATATGGCTGCTCGTGGGGAGTGCAGCTTTTGCAAAGAATTGGGGAGGATTGAGGATGAGGGATAAACACACGCCTTTCTGGGTGCAGGAACACACGCCTTTCTGGCTATAGTGCAAGTGGAAGGCCTTTGGAAAGGCAAATGAACAAACAAGACAAAAGAGCGAGATGGGTCTGAGGCCTCTGCCACGTGGGCATGATCCTGAAGCTGCCTTCACTTCCGTGCTTCCTTTGGTGCGGAACCGGTGGTCCCCAAGCCGATTCAGCTGGTGCTCCCCAGGGCATGACCTGACATCAGGCACAGCGTAAGACGGTCACTCCCTTCCCAATTTCACCATAAACCCTTCCAAACCCATCACAAAGGAGAACTGGGTGCTGCTGGTAAGTCTCTATCCTCTCTACCTCTTGCTAGCCTCCCCTTCCAACAAGGAGAAAGCAGGCTTCAGGCTCTGAGCATTTGGGTGGCAAGTGTAGCCAGTTAGAATTCAGTGACGTCATTTTCTTTGATTTTTTTTTTTCCCCAATATAGTCGTGACAATTTCCTTTAAAAACAAATCTGTTGAGCTAGAGAAAAGGTAACTCTGTTTAACAAACACATTAAGAAACCGGTTTGGGCTTTAGGGCAGACCTGGGTTTGAATCCCCATTCTGTAGCCTTCGGGGGTGGCCATCTTGGACAGATTCCTTAGCTTTTCTGTAGCTTAGTTTCTTATTTGTCAAATAAGAATGATATGGGTGCCCAAGCCATTGGGCACTTGGGAATGAAGTAATAAACATTAGGCACACAGTATCTGACATATGATAGAGACTTAATAAATGGTTGTGCTATGATTATGATTATTAGCTACTGTTGTCAGAGAGTTTGAGTTTTTCTTTGCTTTTCTTTTCTTTTTTTTCCCCCCTCGCAAATCATGGGCAAGAGTAAGGAGAGCTCGCTAAGCATAAACTCTTCATGGAACTTGTTTGTCGGGTCACACCAGTCCACCCCCTTATTTTTCCTGGGATCTTTGCCAAGTCCTAAGCCAGAAAACCTTGTTATATTAATTATGAAGAAAAAGCATGTTTTATTTAAAATCCCGGCTGCCGAATATTCTGCCATGCTGTTTCTCTGTGACAGCAGAATTCCTTTTGCATTTAGGGAACCTTAATGAATTTAAAATATAAATATATCTGTGCCTATATACACATGTGATTTCCCGCGACCTGATTTCCCTAAATACCAGCATATACCGCCAAAGCTAATGAGTTGGAATTGTGCTTTGGATCAGTTTTGTGTAAAAAAAATCTGTAAGAAGTCCCAGTGAACTTCAGTCCCTCTCTTTTCCTTAAGACTCTGTGGTTCCAGCAAGAGGGAGTGATGTCCTTCCTGGGCCTGAAGGAGACTTGGATATTCTGGAACCTTGAGGCTTAGAAAGGGGTGGCTCTTACTTTCCCATCAAAGGCCTAGTTCGGTCCCGGGGGCTCTGCAGATGTGAACGCTGAAATTAATCAGACGCTGAACCCAGTTACTTGACCATCCAAAACAGGCTCCAATCCTTCAACATCCATAGTGTTTCTGCATAATAACAGACAAGCCGGGCTGTCTCTGTCTCTCTCTCCAACTTAGAACCTGGCCGATAATGTAAATCCATCCAGCAAAAGAGTATCAATGGTAGAGAGTGGTAGGGCCTATGGATTCGGCAGGGGGGGGGGGGGGGGGGGCGCTCAAGTTTCTTCTGAAACTGGGAATGGTAGCCCTTCATCTGGTTGGTGCCAAGCAGGTACGTGAGCCCCATGTTACTAAAATGTCTGGTTTGGGAGTGCCTGGGTGGCTCAGTCAGTTCAGCGTCCGACTTCGGCTCAGGTCATGATCTCATGGTTCATGGGTTCGAGCCCCGCTTACAGGCTCCGTGCTCACAGCTCTGAGCCTGGATCTTGCTTCGGATTCTGTGTCTCCCTCTCTCTCTGCCCCTCCGGCTCACACTCTGTCTCTCTCTCTGTCTCAAAAAAATAAAAATAATAAAAACGTAAAAAATAATAATAAAAAATAAAAAAAAATAAAATGTCTGGTTTTCAAGAAAAGCTGGGGATTTGTGCTTCTATGTGAAGTGTTCTGATTTGCAAATGTTGCCAAACAATTGAAAGAAAATTAAAATACTCTTCGGCTGACCTTCTACCCCCTAAAGAAAACTCAGTCTGTGAGCAGAATGGACCCCCAAGTTGCCAGTTTGCAGATTCGGGTCCCTTCAAAACTTTCTGTGGTGCTCTACCTGGGAGGATACGAGAGTTCTAGAGTTGTTGAGTTTAAATTCGAGGGTTTAAGGAGTCTAGACATGGGAGCAAACATGTGTTTTAATTATAAGGTGCATTGCTGGGGAGAGAAAAGCCATTGTCTTCTGTCCTCTCTAGGAATGGCCTGCCAAGCCTTGTCCTCTGGCTTCTGACCCTGGAGAAGGTCAAATTCCATTATGGCTGAGCCCAGTGGTCAAGAACCACAGCAAGAAGCGATTTTTGAGCCCTGGGCACGGTGCACATCCTTGATACAGTTGAGTGGGTCTCCTGTAACAGGCAAGGAGTGGGACAGATCTGAGCCTCGGTCCTGGCTGGGAAGTTAGTTGAACATCTCTGGGTGCGTTTCTCATCCATAGCACAGGGGCAACAGTACAAGGCTGTGCTGGAGACAGGTGTTCATTCAGGAAAACCAACTCTAGCTCAGGCCAGGAAGGCACTTCGAATGAATTTCTGGTGTCCATGACAATAACATTTGTCCAATACCTCTTTGGATCACGGATATCTGAATAAAAATCTAAGTTAGAGATGAGCCCATGGAGAACTCATTATAGGGTTTGCTGCATGACCTAAATTCATGGGAGAGTGTCCACACATCCTTCCAATGGATAGTGATTGTAGATCCTGTGACCACTTTTCTTTAAAGTTCCAGGGGCACATGGAGATCGCTGCACCCCAACCAGCAAACAAACCCCTGGACTAAGAGCTTCCTGCCCCTACACAGAGGACCATGTCCCTGAAGCTCTGTGGATGGAAGAAATCTCATCTTCAGCCAGAGTCCAGGCGAAAGACCTCATCCAGACAGTGGACAGCAGCCTGTAGGGTAGAGCTCGGCTTGACTAGAGGCCAAGCTGTCCATCTTCCCACCTGTAAAATGGGAACAATGACACTACCTACTTCTTAGGGTCCTCCCAGAGACGAACCGATCCACTGTAAAGAAAGAACCTGGCCCACAGGATTTCTCATTAAATGATAACAGTTGGTGATTATTTTTAGCTACGTGGGGTGGAAGAGACTGCCCAGCCCATCTGGCTGTGTGGCTCCCTCCCCTCGATGATGCCCCTGCACTCTCCAAAGCATCTGAGCGAGTTGGCCACTTTCCCCTGGATGTCTGTGGACTGGCCCGTGGAACGCAAGCCGCCTTCCCGACCACCTGTCTGGCACACATCTGGGGTAAGAAAACATTCCAAAGCCCTGAATCCTCTCTTTGGAACTGACTAAGCTCATTGCCCGAAGGCTATCTCTCATATTTTCTCTTTTATCCATTATTGACTTATAATTTCATTGCTAACCCTAAAAATTCACTGGGGCTTGCACCAAAGGGAGTTTTTGGGACCATTACCGTTGTGTGAACTTCAAACAGACTGCATCAACTCTCTCCTTGCCTGCAAACTTTAGGATCTAATTCTTTCCGACTGGTACTTTCTCTGGGCCCCTTGTGGGCCTCTGATAATTTCCACCTCTTCCTCTAGACCTATGGTATTTCTGCTGGGTCTTGTCCCCAGACATCCACCAAGCAATCAAATGATGTAGGGGCCTGAAAATTTGTAACTGCAGCCACAGCACACATATACCAGTCATCACTGGTGAAAGAAAATTCTCTCAGAGGTGAGTCACTTGACAGCTTAATATGGGCCGAAGGAAGGTGTCTGAGGAAAGTTTACCGAAAGGGGAGGAGAAGCTCTTGGTTTTGAAGCATCTAATGAGAAAATCTGAAATTTAATCTGCTGCCTACAGGGAAAGCTCTATGGAATAGAATGGGAAATAAAATGCAAAGGTATTTAATAAGATAAAGGGGTTATGACTGCTCTTTCTGTTGTCATCCCTTGATTCTTCTCTACCTGCCCCCCCAAAGGGGTGCATTCTCTGATTTAATTTTTTTTATGTTTATTTATTTTGGAGAGAGAGAGAGAGGGAGAGAACGAGAGCAAATGGGGGTGGGGCAGAAAGAGAGAGACACAGAATCTGAAGCAGGCTCCAGGCTCTGAGCCGTCAGCACAGGGCCCAATGCGGGGCTTGAACTCACAGGCTGTGAGATCACGACCGGAGCTGAAGTCAGACACTTAACCGACTGAGCCACCCAGCCTCCCCTTATAGAGATGTCGTATTCATTCTGGAAATTTAAAGGGGAAAGAGCTAACATTTATTGACAGCCAATGCATTGCTTCATCCAATCAGCCGTGGCCCTCCCCAAATCTGTGACAGATTATCTGTCACTTGGTTTGCAGTAGGGGAAACTGAGGCTCAGCGTGATTATGTTTTGCCCAATATTCCACAGCTAGAATGTGGCAAAGCTGTGAGTCAAAGCGCTGGCTCCAAAACCCATGATCATGCCTCAAACCACATCTGGTAGGGAACCCCAGGAGGCTCTGTTTGTGTTGATGGCCCCTCTCCTGTGCCCACAGAGATCCAGCTGGCACTCTGGAACTACAAAGGCACACAGCAGGGGCCGACATCTCCACCGCCCATCTGCTTCCAAATGCCCACAGTCCCCACGTAAGACCCGCGGATGGCATTTCCTCTCCCTGCTCGCCACCACCTCCCTTGGGCCCCTGCTGACCCTCCTTGTCCCATCTGCTAGGGACAAGGGAGAAAAATGCTACCCACGAAGCACCTCTCCAAAACTCATCCACCTAAGTAAAACCAGAATCATACGCAACGGACAGGATTCCCCTCTCGAGCCGAATCACAGGGGTTCCTCCCCTACTGTTGCCTCGGATGGCCAGAAAACTGGACCTCTGTCCACACGTGCAAAGAGAGTCTGTAGCTTTTAATGGCTTCTCGAAGGGTTCTCGGAGATCCATGCCAAAGGGTTCTCCGAGCCCCTCGTCTTGGCAGATTTGCTCGCCCCGGTCCCCTTAGTGGCAAGGTGCTCACGGAGACTCTGCTCCGAGGGCTCGAGTCAGTTACGTGGGTTCATGGACTTGGCTTCTCGACAGCAACTAACATTACAGGCCTGCATTGACTCTTACAATCAGGATGTATTCAGATTGACAACACGTGCCTTTTACAACCCAAGTTTCTAGTCACTCCCGGCCCAGGTGCTTGAACCTGGGTCGAACCCGGGTCCGCCTCATAACCTCAGCCTCTCAACTACGGACATTTGAAAAGGACACTTACCCCGATGGCTGCCTTTCCCACCAGAGCTGTTACCAGCATAATATGGAGATGACACATTCTGGCGAGCATATGTGCAGTTGAAGCCCTCTTGTTTTGCTCGACACACAATTTCTTTTGCTGTCTATGCCTTTACGGGGGGAACATGTCCCCAAGGACTCAAGAACAAAGGATGCCAATTATTAACTAGGCATCGAATACTGTTTAATGTTTTGCAAACCAACTATCTTGATTAAACAAATGGCCACTTTGGAGCTGGGCTGAGTCATGGGGTGGTTTCTTTTCTGGGGAGAAAGTATCCAAAGGAAGTGGCAGGGTTAAAGAGCCCCAGCCCCTGGGTGCACCCCCGGGGGGCTGCCGAGTGTTCGATGCGGAAGGGCTGATAGTTAACTACCGTCCCACGCACGGGATAAAAGCCCCGGTCGGGTAAGGCTTCCGCTACAGGCCTTTGCCGTCGCTGATTCAGACAGAATGTTAACGGAGTTCTGATTCATCAAATCTCTAAACAGAATTAAGGCATGGACGGGCTCCTAACAACATCACACTCTCTATTCATGAAAGATAAAGGATGCAAAACTGCTATTGACAAACATTGATCCTGGGCCCTTTGAAGCATTGCCCATGGTTGCTTGTTGGCTTCAAAAGTTTTCTTTTAAATCTCATTACATCAGGTTTTCTGCTTTTTAATTATTTTTTTTTCCTCTTTTCCTTGGAGTCTTTCTTTGATCAAGAGGGTGAAGAAACCGTGATGCTCATATCCGGGGCCAGTCCTCCCTGTGTTCTGTATTTAGCTACCCTGGTTCCAGGTAAGGTTCCATAAAGCAACGTTACCTCTCAAGCATGGGTTCTCAGGAACACGCTTATTGATTTCTTTAATAAGCATCATCTTGAGCTCTTGTAATCACCTGACTGCCCACAGTAATCTATGTGAGGGCTCTGGGAATCCTCCTGCCCGGGGCCGGCATCCGGGTTCTGAAACCTTGCCGCCAGCTGAGGCGGGCGCTCGCTCGGGGCTCCTGCTCACCCATATGCCGTAACCTATTTGGCACACGCAGGACCGCTCAGTGGCTGCTTCCACCTTTGGGAGACAGGTTGCCAGCCGTGAAGGGCCCCATGGGTACCAGCCCCGGATAAGGCCAAAGTCAATGCCTCAACCACCAGACGTCCTTGAAGGACAAACCGAGTCCTATCGTTTTTACCTCCTAAATAACTCCAAATTTGTCTTCTTTTCTCCACTTATTTTCTCTCCATTTCAGGCAGCCATCAACTCGCTCCTGGTCAATATCCACCTGACCTCTATGACACATGTACACACCAGTCCCTTTTTCTGGAAAGTTCTCTGAACCCATCCCAGTGTTCCCCTAATCTTCACTCCCACCCTGACTCTGTTCTTAACTCCAACCCTCATCGCTCTTGAGCAAGTTTGCTTGGTTAACTCACCCAGTCAATGCATCTTTCTGGTCTCAGCACAGACATGACTTCTTCAGAAGGCCTCCGTATGTTTTTCCTTTATAGCGCTAACCAGGGTCATGACTGCGGGCCTGTATTACTATTTCACGGACCTTTGTTGCCCACTGTTCCCACCAGACCGAAAGCTCCTAAGACAGGCGTTCTCTTTTGCTGGCCATTGGATTCCTGGCATAGATAGATACCTGGCACTTGCCTGGCCCATGGTAGATGTTCGTATATCTTAGATGAATAACCGCTTTAGTAAAGTGACAGTGGGATCCTTTATTTATTTATTTATTTATTTATTTACTCACTTACTCATTTATTTATATTTTTTTAATGTTTATTTACTTTTGAAAGACAGAGAGACAGACAGAGCATGAGCAGGGGAGGGGCAGAGAGAGAGAGAGAGAGAGGGAGACACAGAACCCGAAGTAGGCTCCAGGCTCCAAGCTGTCAGCACAGCTGCATCCCGACACGGGGCACGAACCCACGAACCGCGAGATCACGACCCGAGCTGAAGTCAGTCGCTTGTCTGGCTGAGCCACCTAGGGGCCCCTAAAGTGACAGTTGGATACTTTATAATCAGGACACCTCCAATAGCATAACCAGCTCGATGTGAGAAACTAAAGTATTTGTGAAATTTCAAACACCCTTCAACTTGTTCACGAAGACTACATTAATATCCATCGAACATGCACCAGTGATCTGCCGTGAGCCAGGCATTGGCAAAGCAGGGACGGGACAGGCAGAGAGAACTTCGCTCTCAAGGGGCACACGTTGCCTAAGTCAATTTTTGGTTAGTGATAAGTGTGAAAAAGAATAAAACAAGGTGACGGACCAGAAATCCTTGCGGGTGGGGGATGTTTGCTGGGTGGGTCACCCGTGTGGCGCTGAGGCCACTGCTGATGGTTCTCTGACCACAGAGCAAGAACCAAAGAGGCAGAGCACTGGGGGGTCTGCTGTTTTCCACGTTTAAACTGCAGACCTCACGGCACCTGCACAGTCGGTTATAAGTAGAAATAGACATTTTTAGGCAAGTCAAATCACCGAATCAGTGCAGTGATGCAGGTGTCTCTTTTCCCCTCCACAGCCTTGTGTGAACTCGTGACCCTCTGATCTTGTGGAGTCTCAGAAAACCAGAAGCTTCTCTTCCTGGGTCAACAGGAAGTGACCTCAGCACGCTTGTGGTTCATCTTTTTAATACGGATTAATTTCCCTGACGTGTAGTCTCCCCTTTATCTCAAGCAAAAATTGAGCAATTTTGCTCCCCGTGTAATCACTGCAGGCCTCCCACATATTGTCTATTTCCCCAAGGCTCTGTTATCACAACAGTGTGGAATTGAATACATTTCGGCACATGGCCCTAAAGGAGAGAATTCTCTAAAAAAATGTGTAGTCCTTTGAATTGAGGAAGACAAAAGGGTTAGCTTATCGTGTAATATGTCTGTATCTGGGGAGTTGGAACGGACCTCCCTGGGATCTCTGGGTTTTTTGTTTTTTTGTTTTTAAATTCAAACACAGAGCCTTTAGCCCTCATTCCTGTGTGGGTGTCTGATGCGATCGGGTCAATCTATTCTGTCCGAGTTCTGGGTGGCGTTTTCTCAAGAGTTGGGTTCCATCCCACTGGAGAGAGCCCCTATCCTGCCTTGGGGGGGGGGGTGCCTTGGGACTCTGGTTCTCCGTGGGCTGATTCCGCCACCCTAAGAAAAGACTTCTTCGCGGTGACCTTGCCAGAGACCCACTCTTTGATGTACTGGTTAGGGATTGTTTTTATACAGCAACCAGCGGGTCTGAACCAACCTGTTCTGTGTTTATTTGTATTTATGTAACAACAGTCTTCTTCTTCCCGCTGGGCCTTCAGCATGGGGTGGGGGGGGGTGTAGTATGGGGGGCGGGCGGCAGCCTAGAGGAGTACCTGTGAACAGCAGCTGGGACTCAAAACAGACCTGGGAGAGCCCCCACTCTGCCCACATATCCCCGCTGTGGGGCTTTGAGCCAGTCATTTACGCTCTCCGGGCCTCAGTTTCCTCATCTGTAAAGTAGGGAAAATATAGTTGCCACTTCATGGCATTACTGAGAGGTGCACATGAGAGCACAGAGGGAAGGTGCTTACTTAACTCAGTGGCCCCCATAGAGTAGATTTGCAGAGCACGCTGGCTTCGATATCACTAACGTCTTTTTGTGGGATGAAACTTGCTGAGCCCCCCAGACCCTCTGAGATGAAAGGGCCCCGTGTTCAGTGAGTCTAGTCTCCAGCCCAGGGAAGGAATGAACCCCTTCACGGAGGGGACCTTTATCTCACGTGTTCCTTCTCGGACAGGGGTCAGCAACCTTTTCCCGAAAGGACCAGATAACGGATATGTTAGTTTTTTTCTGACCGTGCATTTCTGTCGTGACTGCTGGGTCCTGCCGCCGTGTCACCGAAGCAGCCGCAGAGAATGTTTATGCCAGTGAGCGGGGCTGTGTTCCAATAAAACACGATTTACAAAACCGATCCCGGAGAAAGTGACGGGATACAGCCAGAGCATTGCACAACTCGAAGGGGCCCCTATGGAGACACGTCGGAAGCCAGCGGAGGGGCCTGGGCTGATGTGACACCACTGCCCTCAGAAAGTGTGCCCCCTGCTCCAGAATCATAAGAACTCTGTGGGGCATGGGGACTAAGGACGATTGCTCATTCATTCATTCCGCAGGTATTTATTGGGCGCCTACAGCATGCCTGTGCTGTGTGGGACAAAGAAGATGGGTCAGGTGCCAGCCTCATGAAGTTACATTCTCATGATGAGCCTCACTCAGATTCACGTGGCTGGGCTTCCATTAAATTCAGAAAGGCTTCCCAGGGCGCCTGGGTGGCTCAGTCAGTTGAGCATCTGACTTGGTTTCGGCTCAGGTCATGATCTCCCGGTTTAGTGAGTTCGAGCCCCACGTCTGGCTCTGTGCTGGCAGTGTGGAGCCTGCTTGGGATTCTCTCTCTCTCTCTCTCTCTCTCTCTGCCCTTCCCCCGCTTGCATTGTCTCTGTCTCTCTCAATAAACTTAAAAATAAATCAATAAACTTAAAAAAAATTTTTTTTAATTCGTAAACCCTTCCCTAACCAGAGAAGAGAAGACATCTTGCAGGGAAGTGCTCCTGTTGCTTCCCGTCATTCCCCGAGGCCCCTGCCTGATCCATTAACTTCCGGGGGGGGGGAACCCTCCTTTGGGGGAAAGGGAGCTGGGGAGCTGCCTTGTTAACTTGGCAGGGGGCCGGGGTACCTTTCCCCGTGCTGCACCAAGTCTCCCCGGTATGTTCACGTCCACCGTAAACTCGTGGGTACTGCTCACCCCCTTTTTCCTACCTAGGAGATACTAGGGCGTCCACCACCCTGCTGTGTTTATGAAAGCAAACCAACATTTACGGAGCAGCTTCTGTGTTCCGGGTGCTTTTACACTCCTAAGCTCATATAGTCTTTATTACTGCCCCATGAGGTGATTTGACCCATTTTATCGTCAAAGAAAACCACGCTCAGAGAGGTTCAATACATCGCCCAAGGTCACCCAGCTTGAGACAGAGCCTGGTTTGAAGCTCCTCCCACTCTACTGCGTGGATGCCCGGGGTCTTGGGATGTAGTTTTGCCAGGTCAATTTCCACGTTGTCTTCATACTGACTATTATATATTGTTGGGGGTAGCAATGTGCCCAGTGGGTAGTAAGGAAACCCTGTCCTCCAGCATCAGCCACTATTGTTTGAGGCTGGGTTTCCTGGGAAACCCATACGGAGATGTTGGGATCTGTGGGCAGGAAGTTTATTGGGGAGTGCTTTTAGGATCACTACTCCTAGGGGAGTGAGGGGAGCGGGACAGGTAGAGGAAGAGGCTGGGTTGCAACGCAGTCACAACAGAGGCCCATCTCACGGAAAGTTCTAGAGCTGGGCTGGCCCTCGGTGTCGTCCTGCCATGAGCCATGGGGTAGGCCTTTGTACTGGGATCATCCCGTCACTGGATGTGGGCTATCCCCATGGAAGGAGTGTGAGTGTGGTCAAGGCAACTCTGGTGAAGGGAAATTCTCTGAGACGAACTCAGCGGAGAGCCTTCAGCAGCCAGTACCAGGCAGCTGAGGGAAAGAGGGCCCCATCTGTGGAGAGGGATCTGGTGGTGCACCACAGCACCCACCCCGACTATTAGCTGGAATTTGCTTAGCTGGAAAATCCGGCTCAGGAAACCTGAATGGTTCAGTCAAGTTTTGGACAAGCATCCCCAGTCCATCCTTGGTCTAATTCAAGATGGCTGGAGCCACATTCGTGGCCAGGCTGAATCAGGTCCGTGGGGGCAATTACAGATGTTTAATTGGAGCAGTCAATATCAAGCAGCAAACCAGACTGCTATTATGGAAATCATAAATCCTGCACTGTTAATAAACCGAGCTTATTTATAGCTGAGTTCCCCGCTGGCCAAAGATAAAGGAAAACCCTGATCATTTGGCATGATTTTCATGACACTTAAGTCAGTTTTATAGGAAAAATAAAGGGTTTCCCCAACCCCCCCCCCCCGGGGGGTCAATTCCGGTCAATTTCGATTTGAAAAACAAAACCCAAAAAACCTTGCGGTCTGATGAGCACAGGCTGCAGTGGGTAAACAGGATGGAGAATTCCCCTGACACACTTGCTGGCTGTCTCTTGCCAAAATGAATCCTGCTCTTTGGCCGTTGGTGGCTGTGGCTCCTGTGATCCGCGAAGTTTGTAAAGAGACAAGAACCATCCGTGCCGCACAGCTGTGTGACTTCGAAGTGCAACGCGCAGCCCGATATGAATTAAACACCTCCGGATCTTCACACAATAATTGATCTGCCCATTTGTAGTTCTTTCCTTTCTTTAATCTTTCCGTGGGGCTTCAATCTTCCCTCTCATATTTTAAATTTCCTCTGTTCGGTGGTTGTCTATGGCAGAGAGTGGGGTGGTTTTTTTTTTTTTTTTTTCCCTCCCCGATCTCTCCCATCCCATCAATCAGTTCTGCAGAAACACAAGTCTGTCCCTTGGATCTTCAGCCTCACAAAGAGCTATCACCTGGGCGATGTGATGCTTCTTGTTCTAAGTGCGGCTTTGATTTATTAAACATTTTTGAATGAAATTCTTGCATACGTTTTGCATGTTGGGAAGCCCTCCACCCCCACTCCAGCGTATAGAAAACCTGAAAGAGAGGTGGGGTCTGGAGATTTGGGTGTCCCTTTCTGTCTAGACTCGTCGCCTTTCTGAGTACAGCGTGCTATTTCCAAAAGCCTTTTTCCTCTTGCGGGAGGCAGACCTCTCAGCGCCCACCCCTCTTAAATGTACTTCTAGACAGGGCCTGACATTGACATCTTTCCTAAGTGCATTTGCTTGCTAGCCCTGTGTTGTGCTGGCAAGAGCCTGGGTTGGCATCAGAGCTAGTGGCCAAGCTATTTGTTTGCCGTGTGATCTTGAGCAAATTAAAAAAAAAATTTTTTTTAATGTTTATTTGTGTTTTTTTTTTGAGAGAGAGAGAGAGAGCGAGCAGGGGAGGGACAGAGAGAGAGGGAGACGCAGAATCCAAAGCAGGCTCCAGGCTCCGAGCTGTCAGCACAGAGCCCGACGCGGGGCTCAAACTCACGGACCGCGAGATCATGACCTGAGCCGAAGTCAAATGATTAACTGACTGAGCCACCCAGATGCCCCAATGAAGCAAATTTCTTCATCTCCCCGAGCCTATCTTAAATAATTTGGGGGTAAATTATCTGTGATGATATATGGGAAGGCGTTAGACATGGAAACAACACACATGCATGCACACACAGAAGCGTGTGATTTATCTCCCCTGATCGTGTATTCTTTCATTTGTTTTGGAAGAACCCATTAAGTGCATTTACTATGGCATTCGTACGTGCACAGGGACGTCTATCTCTGCCAAAGGAAAGCCAACTAGGCAAATGGGTAGCTATAAAACCAGGTGCTCGCTGAGGCCAACTCTGAGCCGTACCGGATGCATAGACATCGGAGGAAGGCATATTAGAAGAATGACAGGTGCCACGTGGGTCCCATTGGTCATTGCAGGATAACTCAGCTGCCACTCCACCTACCCACACACTCCAACCTCCCCCCATTCAGGAAAACCAGTTGCCACATTGGTAATTATTATCTGCCACCAACACGAATTTCTTGTCTTTCCGAGGGTGGAGATTGGAGGACGGATCACACCCACAGTCTCTACTTTCAAGGCCCTCGCTCCCCACCTGGGGAAGCATCCCTTAATTTCTCTATGACTCAGTTTCCTCATTCGGGACATGAGGGCAGTAGTAACAGGTACCTCATGGGGTTGCTATTACCATTAAGGGGGTTGTGCTGGGTAAAGTTCAAAATGCTTGATATCGTTTCAGGATGTAGTGAATGCTCTACAAGCATTTGCTAAATGACCCGCCCTCTGGGACTATCTACGGTAGGGGCTTCAAATATTACTAGCCAAAGCTGCACCAAGGGCCCTATTAAATTAGTATAACGGAGGTTAAAAAAAATAAATTTTGTGGGTGAAATGAGCAACATTTAAGATAGCAGGTAGACCGAATGACCGAGCAGGCTTCGTGGCCTGGCATACACAAAATAAAAGAATCTGGTGAAGCCGGCTGCCCAACCCTACACAGAAAACTTCTAGGTCTAGATATCCTTTTGGTCTTGCCTCTGATTCCTGGTCCAACCCAAAGGCCAGCTGACCCACAATTGCAAAGTGACTCTTCCCTGCAAAGTGGTGTCAGAGTGCCGGCAGAAGCGGAGTTGCGACTCATAAGGACCCACACGTGGGTGATTTTATGCCTCTTTGTTACATGTGGCAGAACCGCTTTCATGATAATGCCACCAGGTAGCCGGTTGGGAGGGGAAGCCATGTAGCTCCCATCCCCCTCTAATTAGCAGAAATTCCTTTTGTTTCCCCCAAAGCCTGACAGCTGTGGGATGGACAGCTTGGCTTAGATCAGTTCACAGCACAGAAAGTGTTTAGAACAGCTCCTGCCGCGTAGCACAGACCTCAGATGTTAAGCCGTCACTACTGCCCTGTGACACAGAAACTGGCCAAGTGTTAGATCGCGTGGAACAGACGACAGGAGCGGTAGAATTTGAGAAGAGGAAGCCTGGACCCTGTGGCCAGAAGCTAAGTGGGGTCCAGCTCTAGCGCCCTCTGGCGTCAACGTGGTCCCTCCGGGCAAATCAGCAACTTTTCCGGAGCTTCAGTTTTTTTCCACCGTAGAATGTAGTTCATTCTGCCAATTTTGCCAACGTGGTGACGGAGGGCTGGAATGCTTCATAATCACAATGACCTCCCAGATATGAGACTCGGTTCTTCCCTCGCCCCCGCTCGTCTCCCCTCTTCCCGGAACTGTGGAGTATTGATCTGGGTGCTGTCACTGTGCCTTGCACCCCACAGCCACTTCTGCAACTGTACCGTCCGAGCTTATCAGTTGGCCTGGAGACAGGTGATTTTTGTCTCGAAGAACCTCCTTTCGCCAGAGTCCACTTTCTCTCCTCTGACCTGCCGGGGTCTGGGGCGTGTGCTTCTCCCGCGTCCAAGCTCCCCGCAGCCCCTCCCCCAGCCCCAGGCAGGGGGGGGGGTGCAAAGGAGGCAGGTGAGGTGTCCGTCTGAGTGTTTGCCTTCCAGATGTCTTTCTTGTCTGCCCTCTCAGCCTCTGTGGCAGCAGCACCACCACAGTGTGGCCCGTGTCCCCAGCATCGCCACCTGGACCTTCGCGGTAACCTCCGGCTTCTAAGCCCTACCCTGAAACCCCACCTCGACCGTGCCAGACAAGCCGTCTCCTAAAATGTCAATCTGGTTGTGTCACTGATCTGCTTAAAACTCATCAGAGGTGCCTCATTGCCTACAGGACAAAGTCCAGATTGATTAGCTTGACATAGAAGCTCTGGCCCCTGGACACTTTATGTGCCCCTCCCCGGCTTTGTTCCCACCTCTCCTGACCTCCATCCTCAACACTCACCCAAAGCTCCAGTCACGTGCCTGCCTGATGCCTTCATTTACCTCCACTTCTGGTTCCCCGGGCCAGAAACATCTTCTCCCACCTCTGGCTTTTGGAGAACTCCATCCTTTTCTCTTTCAAGACTCAGCTCGAATTCTTGGTGACCTTTTTCTCCCTCTAGAAGTTGGAGTCTTCTATCTACCCTGAAGACTCCTGTGGCATTGTGTGCATTTACGACCTTAATACCTTGATGTGTCACACCTGGTGGGGACACTTTGGGGCTGAGACTGTGATTCTCTTACCTCTGGGCATTCAGCACATGACGCACGATAGGTGCTCACTAATTGCCGAATGAAATGGATGTCTATGTGTCACCTTGGGAGTGTGGGAGATCGCAGGCATCGAAGAAGGGGGGAAGGAAGGAGAAGAGGGATGAGGGCAGGCCTAGACACAAGCAGTGGCGCCCTCTGGAGACCATAGGTCCCCAAATCTAGTCTGAGCCTACTCAGATGTTATCCTTGACCTCTATCCTTGCAGCCAAGGAGATAGAAGCGGCCCTAGCAGCAAATACATAAGGGAGCGTTTGTCAGGGGGCTCACGGGAATTGCTTCTTTCAGAAACAGGCGCCCTTCCCTGTCAAGACTCGTGTTCCTGCCACTTCTGGCTTCAGCTGACCCCTCCCACGGGCTCCCATGAAGACCTTTGCTGTGAGCCTATCTTGTGCGTTGGTGTCCACACGTAGGAATGGTGGAGTTAGGGCGTTCAGGGTTTGGATCAGAGAAATGCACATATTGTAAGGCAAGAGTATTAATGTACTTTATAGAACACTCTAAGGGTTCTTTTTACATTTTTTTTATTAAAAAAATTTTTTTTCCTTCTCCTCCCCCACGGTCTTCTGTTAAGTTTCTCAGGATCCACATAAGAGTGAAAACATATGGTATCTGTCTTTCTCTGTATGGCTTATTTCACTTAGCATGACATTCTCCAGTTCCATCTACGTTGCTACAAAAGGCTGTATTTCATTCTTTCTCATTGCCACGTAGTATTCCATTGCGTATATGAACCACAGCTTCTTTATCCATTCATCAGTTGATGGACATTTGGGCTCTTTCCATCATTTGGCTATTGTTGAGAGTGCTGCTATAAACATTGGGGTACAAGTGCCCCTATGCATCAGTACTCCTGTATCCCTTGGGTAAATTCGTAGCGGTGCTATTGCTGGGTCATAGGGTAGATCTATTTTTAATTTTTTGAGGAACCTCCACACTGTTTTCCAGAGCGGCTGCACCAGTTTGCATTCCCACCAACAGTGCAAGAGGGTTCCTGTTTCTCCACATCCTCGCCAGCATCTATAGTCGCCTGATTTGTTCATTTTAGCCACTCTGACTGGTGTGAGGTGATAAAAAAAAAAAAAAAAAAAAAAAAAAAAAAGAGTTAGAGAGGGAGGGAGCCAAAACATAAGAGACTCTTAAAAACTGAGAACAAACTGAGGGTTGGTGGGGGGTGGGAGGGAGGGGTGGGTGGGTGATGGGTATTGAGGATGGCACCTGTTGGGATGAGCACGGGGTATTGTATGGAAACCAGTCTGACAATAAATTTCATATTAAAAAAAAAAGAACTCTAATGAGAGATATGAGAACAATCTTCCAAAAAAAATTTTTTTTAATGTTTATTTATTTTTGAGAGAGAGAGAGAGAGAGACAGAGCATGAGTGGGGGGAGGGGCAGAGAGAAAGGGAGACACAGAATCGGAAGCAGGCTCCAGGCTCTGAGCCATCAGCACAGAGCCTGACGCAGGGCTTGAACTCACGAACCGCGAGATCATGACCTGAGCTGAAGTCAGATGCCCAACCGACTGACCCATCCAGGTACCCCTGTAACATCTTAATGGTTCTTTTATGAGGCTGGCACTCTTCATTTGACTCCTCCCCTTGCTCATGTGTACCCAAGGAAATCACAATAAAACCGTTATACATCTGAATGCATTTCTAGAAAAAAAAAATCTGTATTTTCTTAAAGCCAAGCACATTTTGTGATTGGATTTGGGACTTTGTGATCGCATTGAGGCCAGCAGACCGCAGAGGTCTTCAGATCCCTTTCTAGATAGACTTTCTTCCAGCCTTTCTCGTGAAATCGGTTCTTTGAGATGTTCTTCCCAGAGGTATCTTTCCAGCATCTACACCGGAGATGGCACCCGCCCCAGAGGGACACACACAGAGAGCCGTCAGAAGTTTCCAAGATTTTAAAGAATCACGGATTCGCCAGTGATACGTATTTGGATCGACTAGTCAATTCCTTGGTTTACATGGAGGTACAATTCCTTGCTTTCGCTCTCACAGTGCTGGAACTGGCCCGTACTGTTCGTGATGGCAATATCTCTTCTCCTAGTCTACGTTTGGTAGCTTGAAATCCACCACGTGGCAATATTTATATTACAGAAATTGGCAAATGCTGCAGCATGGGGCTCCCCACCCCAGAGATCTAGCTGTTAAGTGCTCACCTACACACAACTGTACCCGATGGAGAAGAGAGACAGAGAGATCGAATGACTTGCTCAATGTTGCACAGCTCGGTAGCTTAGAAGTGATTGAACAGGACTTTTAACTAATTTATTTATTTCTCCATGGTTATTTATTTTTGAGGGAGAGAAAGAGAGTGAGGGCACGCGATGGGGGAGGGGCAGAGAAAGAGAGGATCCCGAGCGGGCTTTGTGCTTGACAGCAGAAAGCCTGATGCAGGGCTTGAACCCACGGATTGCGAGATCATGACCTGAGCCAAAGTCAGACGTCTAACCGACTGAGCCACCCAGGCGCCCCTCAAACAGGACTTTTTAGAAGATGTAAAACTTGAACTGGGTTTCTAAGGGAATGTGAAAAGAATAGAATAGAATAGAATAGAATAGAATAGCGGCCCCCAAAGATACCCAAGCCCAAATTCCCTGGAACCTGGAACCCATTAATATGGCAAAAGGGACTTTGCAGATGTGAGTAAGGGCATGGACCTTGAAATTGAAAGATCATCTCGGGTTATCTGGGTGGGCCCAATTTCTTAAAGAAATGAGTCCTTAAAAGCAGAGAACTTCTCCTGGCTGGGTCAAAGGAGGAGACAGAAGAAAAAGAAGGAGAGATTCCAAGTGTGAGAGAGACCAGACTTTGAGCATAAGGGAAGAGGGCCATGTGCCAAGAATGTGGGTGGCCTTTAGCAGCTGAGAAATGACTGGGAGAGGTTAATCAGCCTGCCATCCATCCAACTACTAATCAGAAATGTAACCAGAATGTGTAACCAAGGCGGTCAGGCCCTAGAGCCCTTGCTCACCAAGACAAGTGCCTTCCAGCCTCGCTGTAATCAGCTGCCCCTGACCCACCAGGCCCCTCGGGCTGATACAGCCCACGCTGGGCCCTCGCAAGGGACTCTTCCCCCTACAAGCTCCAAGGAGGGAAGCATGGCCTCAAAATGCTGTAGCAGTTCAAGGTTTGATGGACACCACTAGCCCGAGAAAGGTTCTTTGGCTTTGATGGGAGGCAAGATCCCATCCACGCAGTTCCGGGAGATGGCTTTGCTCTGAACAGATAACTCAGTATAAAGGACAGGAAAAAGTAGAGGGGTGGAGGGAAGGGAGAGGAAGAGAGAGGGGGCGGGGTGAGAAGAGAGAGTCAGGATTTCACAGAGCCCAGCCCCAACCAGACACTCTCTGATGACCAGGGGAAAGGCTTTGAAAGTGGAAGGGCTGGGCCTCAAACCCAGTCCCTGAAAGTGGGGGTGGATCTCTGCAGAAATCACATGGGGACCCCTGCTGTGGAGCCAGGGAGACCGGGAAAGAGTTCAGGTGATAAAAAAAAAAAAAAATGTTAATAGAGGACTGAAATGCATGTGGCTGTAATTCCAGTCTTCAGGTTCCCGGTCTGAAATCCCGAGAAGAATGCCATCACTCTGCTGTTTCTCTCCCCAGCCGGACTCCACTCCCCAGGGTGACGACACTCTCGGCCTCTGCACCTTTTGTTGTTTGTGATGTTAAACGTGGCCAAGCAGGCACTTTGGTTTCAACGGCTTTTCTGTTAAACACGTTCCTTTCTCCCAGATCCCTGAACCACTTGGTGGCCACAAATGATACCATCCGGAAAGAAGATGGACCCCTTTCCCCAAGAAAGATGGGGTGTCAGTGACTCTACCTAGGACAGAGGAACCCCCATGTTTCCAGCCCATTCTCCAGAAAGGACATGTTAAAGCACAAAAATGGAATCATGTCTCTTTCCTGCTAAAATCTTTGAGTGCCTTTCTACTGTACTTAGACTAATATCCAAATTCCTTACTTGGTCAACCAGGCCTGAGAAGTCTGGCCCTTGCCTTCTGGCAACCTCACTTTGGACCATTCTCCTCCTTGCCTGCCAAGCTACACCTGAAGAGCCTCCTCTCAGTGCCTTAAAGACACCCTGTTCCCCATCACTGCCACAGGGCCTTTGCACATTCACTTTCCTTTTTTTGAGCCTTCCTTCAGGCCTCTCTTTGCATGCCTGGCTCCTCTGTCTTCTGTGGTCTCAGTTTAAATGCCTAGTGGCATTTCTTTTCCGAGAAGGGAAGGTCTATTATTTTCTATCTTGACATCCTTTAGGGAATTTCCACAATATGTAGTTCATTTATTTGTTGGCTGTCCCTTCCAAAGGCCACTCAAGCCCTTTCTCAGAGTTCAGGGACCTTTTCTGTCCTGTACATGCGTGTGTTCTCAGCGTCTAAGCACAGGCTTGTTGTTCAGTGAATATCTGATGAATCCATGAGCGGCTGAAGAAGGACAGGAAGCAGGAACAGAGGTGGGAACCACTGCAAGAGGAGTGGTCATTGTTCCTGGGGGTAAATGTTTCTGAGGGTGACTGTTCCTGGGGGTGACTGTTCCTGGGGGTGACTGCTCCTGGGAGTGACTGTTCCTGGGGGTGACTATTCCTGGGAGTTACTGGTCCTTGCGGTAACTGTTCCTGGAGGTAAATGTTTCTGAGGGTGACTGTTCCTGGGAGTGACTGTTCCTGGGAGTGACTGTTCCTTGTGGTAACTGTTCCTGGAGGTAAATGTTTCTGAGGGTGACTGTTCCTGGGGGTGACTGTTCCTGGGAGTGACTGTTCCTGGGGGTGACTGTTCCTGGGAGTGACTGTTCCTTGTGGTAACTGTTCCTGGAGGTAAATGTTCCTGGGGGTGACTGTTCCTGGGGGTGACTGTTCCTGGGGGTGACTGTTCCTGGGAGTTACTGTTCTTTGCGGTAACTGTTCCTGGAGGTAAATGTTTCTGAGGGTGACTGTTCCTGGGGGTGACTGTCCCTGGGGGTGACTGTTCCTGGGAGTGACTGTTCCTGGGGGTGACTGTTCCTGGGGGTGACTGTTCCTGGGGGTGACTGTTCCTGGAGGTAAATGTTTCTGAGGGTGACTGTTCCTGGGGGTGACTGTTCCTGGGGGTGACTGTTCTTGGGAGTGACTGTTCCTGGGAGTGACTGTTCCTTGTGGTAACTGTTCCTGGAGGTAAATGTTTCTGAGGGTGACTGTTCCTGGGGGTGACTGTTCCTGGGAGTGACTGTTCCTGGGGGTGACTGTTCCTGGGAGTTACTGTTCCTTGCGGTAACTGTTCCTGGAGGTAAATGTTTCTGAGGGTGACTGTTCCTGGGGGTGACTGTCCCTGGGGGTGACTGTTCCTGGGAGTGACTGTTCCTGGGGGTGACTGTTCCTGGAGGTAAATGTTTCTGAGGGTGACTGTTCCTGGGGGTGACTGTTCCTGGGAGTGACTGTTCCTGGGGGTGACTGTTCTTGGGAGTGACTGTTCCTTGTGGTAACTGTTCCTGGAGGTAAATGTTCCTGGGGGTGACTGTTCCTGGGGGTGACTGTTCCTGGGGGTGACTGTTCCTGGGAGTTACTGTTCCTTGCGGTAACTGTTCCTGGAGGTAAATGTTTCTGAGGGTGACTGTTCCTGGAGGTAAATGTTTCTGAGGGTGACTGTTCCTGGGGGTGACTGTTCCTGGGAGTGACTGTTCCTGGGGGTGACTGTTCCCGGGGGTGACTGTTCCTTGTGGTAACTGTTCCTGGAGGTAAATGTTTCTGAGGGTGACTGTTCCTGGGGGTGACTGTTCCTGGGGGTGACTGTTCCTGGGAGTGACTGTTCCTTGCGGTAACTGTTCCTGGAGGTAAATGTTCCTGGGGGTGACTGTTCCTGGGGGTGACTGTTCCTGGGGGTGACTGTTCCTGGGAGTTACTGTTCCTTGCAGTAACTGTTCCTGGAGGTAAATGTTTCTGAGGGTGACTGTTCCTGGGGGTAACTGTTCCTGGGAGTGACTGTTCCTGGGGGTGACTGTTCCTGGGAGTGACTGTTCCTGGAGGTAAATGTTTCTGAGGGTGACTGTTCCTGGGAGTGACTGTTCCTGGGGGTGACTGTTCCTGGGAGTTACTGTTCCTCGGGGTAAATCTTTCCGAGTGTGACTATTCCTGGGGGTGACTGCTCCTGGAGTGGGTAAGAAAAAACCAGGAGCTGACCGGTGGAGAGGGAAGATTGTGGGGGGTAGGGGGCCCTGCAGGCAAGAAGAAACAGCCTGTGCTGATTTGCTTCTAGGGTTTTCTGCTTCCGGTCTTTCTCTTGGCCTTTGACTGCCCCCTGGCAGATGTGCACGTGGGCAAAATCACGGTGAACCTTGATCACTTTGCTTTGTCTGGGCCAGGGCTGGAGACGCCAGCTCTTCATCTATTTCATTCTCTCCTTTTTGCTTATCTACGGGACAGCAATGAAACTGTGTGTGCTTGATTCCACCCATCCAAGGTTTTTCAACTATTTTGAGATTGTGTAGATGACTCCACGGTAACAGAAATGACGTAACGCAGGAAAGAAAGACACGACAGTCCACACATCCGTAAACGTGTGTGTATGTGAATAGCATATATCGTAAAGTCACACAGATGCATACATTATGTAGACAGAGGTGACCAACAGAGGAAGTCAGTCCGTGCTTTAGTTCTATTAGGAAGAAGGGAGAATGAGAGGTGGGTGAGCTTGAGAGACCTAAATCCTCATCTACCCAAGTAGATGGTTGAGAGACAAAAGGCGCCACAAAGCAAGAAGTGTAGTAGAAGCAGAATATTTGGAGACGTGGAGGAAATCACCAGAAGAAATAAAAATAGAGGCATTTTAAAAATTAAGAAGGTGCCTCTGGGCTTGACAGAGGGGGGTTGTTTTTCGTTAAACACCACTGAATGCTATTATTTTTAAAAATCATGAGTGCATATGACTTTGATATAATTGAAAAAAATTTTAGTGTGCATTTCAGCGGTGTTGATAAATGCTTTAAAATATTTTATATTTCCGGGGCGCCTGGGTGGCTCAGTCGGTTGAGCGTCCGACTTCAGCTCAGGTCATGATCTTGCGGTTTGTGAGTTCGAGCCCCGCGTCGGGCTCTGTGCTGACAGTTCAGAGCCTGGAGCCTGCTTCGGATTCTGTGTCTCGCTCTCTCTCTGCCCCTCCCCTGCTCACGCTCTGTTTCTCCCTGTCTCAAAAATAAATAAAACATTTAAAATAATTTTAAAAATAAAATATTTTATATTTCCTAAAATATTCCTTCATTTTATTTTTCCCCCCAAAGGTGAAGACAGGAAAAATTGCAGCAGGGAAAAGGAATGTGAGGGGTGCCACATAGGACCTGGGAAACAAGGTAAGACTGTGTAACTGTCCATCATTGTACCTCTCTCCAGATTCCCCAGGCAAGCTGCATGGACCGATGCATCTTCTAGCAGGTTCTCCCCATCCTGCCCATATGCTGTGCTCCCCGGAACATCTCAGGTCCTGGAAAGGCATGCAGACCCAACACCCTTCCTCACCATGGGACTGTGGGTGGAGAAAGATAGTTA
This sequence comes from Panthera leo, assembly GCF_018350215.1. Lineage (NCBI taxonomy): Eukaryota > Metazoa > Chordata > Mammalia > Carnivora > Felidae > Panthera > Panthera leo. Next base: position 70,001,659 of record NC_056689.1, on the reverse strand, counting down.
GAAGCCCAAGTGACCCTGAACTGAGTCAGTAAGCACTTGAAGGCTGACATGCCCCTGAGGTTCCCACATCCTTTTCTGGAGGGGTGTCCCTCCTTGTGTTCACAGAGCCTGGAGGAATGAGGACAGGGAGCTGGCAGCCTCTTGGGGGTCAGCTTCCCCATGTGGCCTTTGAAGTGGCGCATCCAGTTGTCACTTTCCTGCGGACCCACCAAGACCTGCAGACCTCACCCCCCTTTCCTGGTGTCCCTGCTGGGCTCCTGGATTGGTCTGAAATCTCCTGGCTTTCTTCACAGCCTTCGACAGAAGCACACAGGAAAACTGCCATTTTTCTTTCAGCCAGGAGCCATCTCACGCCCTTCTATTACTCTCTTCCTCTTCTTTCTTGATTTTTAACACAACTGGGCCAGCCACTCCCATGGCCCTTGAAGGCCCTCTCCCTGCCAGCTCCACTCTGCAGGGTCTTGCTTTGTGCTGGGTTTGTCACATCCCCGCCCCTGCCGGCTGGGGCTTGCGGGGTCCTACCTACAGATCTTGTAGTTCAGTCTTCATAGGTATGATTACAAGCTCATATGACTTATTTTAAGTCCCCAGCACCTCCAAAGGAGCCCAGTCCTCTTGGAGGCTCTCAGCTCTCTTGGATGACCCACCAACTCCAGGTAGGCCATGTTGATTGTGTTGGGACTCACCTTCAGATCCCATGTCCCATTAGCCTCTCTGATGGCAGTCTTCAGCCTTCAGGCCTAGACTTGGCCTCCTTTGGAACCAACGCCTACCTCTGCCGAACAAGGCTGCGGTCTTAGACTTGGAAACCAGGTTTGTCACCAGAAAGGGGTCAGCTTTCTCGTGTGCGTGTTAAGGTCCTTTGCAAGTGGACTGGGAGCAAAGCTGGCCTGTCCTGCCCCGCAGTCTTTGAAGAGCCCCACACTCGTGCTGTCAGTGGTGTGAAAACGGGCAGTTGGTGATCCCCAGGCTGAGAAGGAAAGATGGGTTGGTGGTTTGACAGATCACGTGAGCATCATCCATGCGGCCACTGCTCCTGGGCCCCTCCGTCTCCTGCTTCCCTGGGCTGTCCCAAGGAAACTCTCACCCTCTATTTGCCCTCCGTGGGCTTGTCTTTCTGTCCTTTGGCTGCAGGGAAGGACACAATCCTCGTTTCCACAAACAGCTCAATACGGGGGCTTTGCGGAGGGGCTTTCTCTTATCTGGGCTCTCCTTTCTCAGAACGATGCTCAGGGCTGCTTTCAGTTTGGGGATTAAGCCAACCAAAGTACAGAATCCACTTCTCTGCATGGAGAATGCTCTCCAGTCTGTTGTTTATCTGTCTTCCTCCCAACACCCTCCCTGCTTCGCCCTAATCTTTGGAGCTTAAAAAGGCTTACAATGCTTCTTAGGCACGGAATAGTTCTTATAAGGCAACTATTGATGAGCCAGACAGAAATGACTTCAAAACTTACTGTGTGAACTTTCCTCCGTGACCGCATTGCTGGACGTCAAGTGAAAGGGGGAAGAAGAGGGTCCTCTTGTTGTCCTATATTATCAGCTGTTTTCCTCCCGCAGGAAGGCTGGCCATGAGGATGTTCAAATGTGGAAACTTGAACCTGCCCAATGCAGCCCCCTTCTTTCTCCCTTTACCCACTCAGCTACAATGGTAACGACTGGTATGACAGACTCACCCCGGCACAGACCAAACCCTGGGCACTCTGACCATACCCCGAGAGGAGAAGCTGTTCCTTTCCCATCACCCAACGCTTCTCATTCCATCAGTTACAGCAAAATGGCATGAATAGTCTCCCCTTGTCTGGCGGTTCACTTTTCTGCGGTTTGTCACCTGTGGTCAACGCTGGTCCAGCAGGGAAGGATCCTCCTCCTGACGGATCATTAGAAGGTCGAGAGTAGCCTCCCGCTACATCGCGGTGCCTGGGCCATTCACTTCACGGAGTCTCATCCTGTAGGCACTTTATCATCTCACATCATCGTGAGAAGAAGGGTGAGGACAGGCGACACGGTATTTCGAGAGAGAAAGAGAGGAGACCACGTTCACATAACGTCTATTACAGCATACTGTTATAATTCTATTTTATTACCAATGGCTTTCATCACTTACTGTGCCTAGTTTATGATAAATTTCATCATAGGTATGTATGTATGTATGTATTATCTGTGGCTCAGGCATCCACTGGGGGCCTTAAACCTTATCCCCTGTGAATAAGGGGGCTGCTGTATTAGAATAGAATCATAACATTCAAGTTGCCCCCTTGCTGTTTGCAAACTGCTTTGATATGCATTGTTTCACTTTCTGCTGACCACAACACAAAGAAATAAGTGCCGTGATCCCCCCCTTGCCAGATGAAGAGACCGAGGCTCAGAGCCGGGAAAGGACTTACCCGAAGATCTCAGGAGCCCCGTGACTCCATCCCAACTCAAATCGACTGGAGACTCCACGCAAGAGGACGGGAATGAGAAGGACCCCGAAGAAGGTATCTCTGAGTGGAAATGAACCCGCAAAGAACAATTTACCTTCGTGACTTAGGGAATGAGAATCCAGCGACCTTAAAACCTACCACCCAGGGTATGTTAGAGCTGACCCTGAACATGAGAAGCAGGGTGGGAGTTAAGGGCAGAATGCTGAGTATCCTTGAGGGAAGTAGAGGCTAGGAGTCTCTCCCCTCACTCTGTATCTTTAGACAGGCTGGGCCAAGGGAGGAAAGACAACTTATGAAACGCTAACTTGCCTTAGCAGCCTCCATCAGTGCTGATGGCAGAGGGAAACTGGAGGCCCAAGTTTTGAGGTTAGAAATCTTGGCTGCCGACATTCAACTTTCGGATGTACTACTCACATTGTGGAGAAAGCAGTAAACGCCCGACGCTTTCTTCAAAATGTTTGTGTTTCCTCCCGGTGCAGAAGAACAAAACAGGCATGACGTGAAAAGAAGGAACGTGGTACTAAGAAGGGAGCCTAAGAGGCACGAATGGAAATCTGTGCATATTTGTGCTGAGGTCTGGGAGGAGCGAGGCCCCCGGCTGTCTTGTCTAAATCATCCGAGGAGCACACGATATCTACTCGGGGACTCCTGGAATACCCAGTGGTGTCCTAATGAAATAATAATGGGGAATATCCTCTTCCCCGGCATTTCTACAGGGAGGACTTACCATTACCCCAGACAGGGATTAGGCCTAATAAATTACACTTCAGGATGTAGGACGCACACAAAACGTCAGGGCTGCGTACACATACGGATGGCCCCGAGCACAGAAGATTCATCATCCCGAGGTTAGACACACAGCAGGCGCCAAGGAGCAGGAAGTGTCCTGGAATGTGTCCCAATTAAGTGGTTCTTGGAGCGGAGAAGGAAATACCAACAGTAGTGCTGAGATGTTTGCTATGGGGGCATCCGGGGCTCCAGGGACTTGGCTATGGCATCTGTGAGCCCCTGTCATCCTCCTAAGAGCACACTGCCCATGCTGGGGTCTGTACCTACCTTCCTCAGCCTTGGCACCGTTGACATTTTAGGTCAGAGACTTCTTTGCCGGTGGGGAGGGAGGCTGTCCTGTGCGCCTGGGGGTGTTTAACGTTATCACCGGTCTCTACCCGCTAGATGCCAGCAGCACACGGCTCCCCACCACGCACCATTGGTGATGACCGCACATGTCCCTGGACTTGGCCAGATGTCCCCAGGGTGGGGCAAAATCGTCCTCGGTTGAGAACCACTGGGAAGACCAAGAATGATTTCGTTTCTCTGTTAGCCTACCACAGGCCCCAGTGGCTTCTGGTCTCATTCGCAGTCAACCAAGCACCCCCAGGCTCCTTCACGGTCCACTGGTTCGGCCTCACCTGACCTTGCTTCCCCTTGCCGGCCCCACGCCAGCCTCTCGAGCAGCTTGCTCTTCTCTATGTGCCGCCAGCATGCCCCTTGTTGGGGTTGGGATGCCTGCTGGTCACTCTGCCTGGGGTGCCCTTCGAACCGCTCCCGCCCGAGTCTCCGCATGGCTCCTTTCCTCATCTTTTCAGGTCTCCACTCAAATGTCACGTGGAGACACCTTCCCCCCAGCTATTCAGCTTGAAGAGTACCCAACTTCCGTCATGCTCTGTTATTCCTTATTTATACTTATCCTTCTTCTTATCCTATGGGGACTTAGTCTCCCCATGGCTCTATTCACTGTTGGCCATTCTGTATCTGTTGCCCATTGTCCTCCCCAGAACACACGCCCCTTGAGGACAGGAACGTTGTCTTCTCGGTCACTTACCATAGTCCCAGCTTCTCCAGAAGGACCTGGCCATCACAGGTGCTCAGAAACCTGCTGCTTACATTGGGACAGAGGCGGTGCCCGTACTGGTTATCGGTGTGAATTACTCAGGGCCCACATAAGGTTAAAGAGGACTGTGAGCGACGATTAGTGAATTCTCGCCTGGTGTCCTTTCTTATAGGTGTGGGGTGGGGATAAAATAAAAATCAAAAGTAACCAAGCAAAATAAGTGTGCCGGGTGCCCACCTGGGCCTGACATTGTATGGGGCTCACTGCTTGGCTTGGGGTCAGACCGATCTAGGTTTGGACCTGTGCCGTGGGTTCTAGTAAAAAAAAAAAAAAAAAAAAAAAAAAAGTCGGACATTGGCTGTTGGATCCTGGGCAAAGTGTTTAACTCTTCAAGCCTCAGTTTCCTCATCTAGACAATGGGGATAACAGCAGTCCCTTCCTTGCAGGGATCTGGGGAGAAGAACATGATATGAGGTCTGCAAAATGCTTGGCATGTCCTAAATGTGGTGAATGGCTGCTCTTAGTTGTATATGAACACGGGTCTGGTCCTCAAGAGACTTACAGTCTCACTGGAGATGGGGGAGAAGTCAAACGTGGCATCAGGTGGAAACCCTTCATTCCCAAGAGGGGCCGGAAGGCCTCAGAGGAGGGGAGGAGGTTCTGGGTGGCACGGAGGGTTCACCGCAGACACGGGACAGAAGCCCGGAGTGCCCTCGGTTCATGGTCGTCTCAACCCACACTGGACTTGACTCACAAAACTCTTTCCCACTGTTGTCTCATTTGATCCCCACAACACAGTAGAGCAGATTTTCCTTCACGCACCACGAGGAGAGAGAGGCGCAAGACGCCGATGGACATGACGAATGGTGAGGAGGTGACAGCCGTGACTCTAATCCAGATCTTTGGACGCTAACGTCACTCCAAATGTCTGAGAATCGGAGGGTGGTAAAAACCGCGCCTAATGCTATTACACAAATAGCTAACATTCGTTGTGGGCTGCGGGGCGCCAGGTGCTACGCGGAGGGCCCTGCCGGCTTTGTCACATGCGACGTTCTGCTGTCCCTCCAGGCGGAGGCGCCCAGGTGCCCCCTGTCCGCTCTCGTCCTGTGGCCGGGGCTGTTCGGTTGGGCTGGGGGGGGGGGGGGGGGGTGGGAGCGGGGGAGGGGGGAAGGGATGGCTTTGCACCTTCGACCTGGGCCAGTCCCACCAGGCGCATCTGCAGCAGAACCTCCTGAGGATGAGCGGAGGGGCGGGGGCGGGGTGGGGGGGGCGGTGCCTGGCGGGGCTCAGAGCTCAGAACCGGCGGGCAGCTTGCTGCGTGGGGAGGCCGAGGGACCTCCGCTGTCGCTTCCCTCCCCCCAAGGCCCACGTGGGGGTCCCCTCACCACTCTCTGTCTTCCCCGTCGTGCCAACAGGGAAGGACCTCTCGGATGTCTGGACTTCTGGATATTCGGGGCTGCACCCTGAGGTCTGCTCCCCCCCCCCCCCCCCCCCCCAGACAGCAGGCTTCTGGGCGACTCTGTCGGTTTGGCTCTGCGTCCCTACCTTGCAGCGAGACTCCTGGACGGAGCAAGTGCTCCGTGAGGTGAACCCGTGTCGAACGAATGAGTGGATCGTGAACTGAGCGGGCTGCAGTCGTCCGTGCCACGGCCTTCCTGTGTCTGAGTTGGACTCTGTGTGGCCCCAGGGATAGGACGGCATGAAGTCGCTGTGGCCTTACTCTCCGAGGGCCCTGTGATCGGAGGTACATTTGCACACGTCTGTCCTCTACCATTTCTGCCCGAGGTTTGCCCTAAGGTCCTAGCATCCCCCACCACGCCTTCGTGTCCGTGGCCACGGGAGGATGTCCTAAGAGTACGTTTCGCCGGGTGTCCCCCGGCCGGGAATGAACCCCTTAGCTCCTTCCCCTGAAGCTGGGATCATGGGAGCATCTCCTGCTTTCTGTTGCTCTGCTCCCGCCCTCGCCCTTTTCAGCAGCGTCGTTAGAGCGGACGCAGAGGCGGGGACAGCAGTCGGGCCCCTGGGTGACGCTTCCGACCGGGACAGCCGCTCAGTTAGGTCCCGGGGCCGTGTCTCCAGCACCTCCGGTGCCCGGAGGGGGAGGATGGTGCAGCAGGGAACTTTTTACCTCTCCTATTAAACACTGTTTGGGGATGAGAAGAACCTATGAGTAAATATAGGAATTAAAGAAATTCTCGCAGTGTCCTATTTATCCCCAGGAAAGGAACAAGGAGATAAAAGAACAGGGGCCCTTAGAAGAATCCAGCAGCTTCCTGAGGGTGACTCATCCCCGGGAACATCTGACAAAAAGGCTCTTTATCTGGGCGCCTGGCACCAGGCAGAACATTCCACTGAGGTGGGCTCGGGCCCGGGTAAACAGCCTTTGCCGCAAAGTCTTTCCTCAGGCCAGGCTTCATGCTGTGGCCCTTCCCGTCCCTCAGGTGTGGACCCCAGCCCTGGGACACAGCGGTAGCACAGTGGTCACAGTACGGGCTCTGTAAGGCAGACTTCCCGGGTTCAAACCTTTCGTCTGCCACTTAGTGTGGATGTTCGTTTGCTAACATACCCGGGCCTCAGTGATCTATGTGTAAAATTCCCTCACGGGTCATGGTGAAGAGGGAATGAGTTGGTGCACACTTAAAACAGTTCCTGGCCCTCAGTAATTACTCAGCAAATGTTAGGTACTGCTATTATGCTCCGAGTTTAATCCTCCTACAACAAATTGTCTTTCTGGCCCAAACTTCCACCTATGAACCAGAACCTCCCAGAACCTTCTAGATTGTTAATTCGTTGCTGGCCATCGGTGGTAGGAACTCTCCAAAGTCTCCCTCAAGGACAGGCCGGGGATCAAGTAGGGGCCCTGTTTCTGCTCACTGGCCTTGGCTCAAGGTCATCTCCTTTGGGTTGGTAGGGCATCCTCATTGATGAGTCAAGGGGGCTTTAACACACGTCCATGTGATTACCTTTGGAACTCCTGTGTCATGGAAACACTGGTGGAAAGGGGGAAGGACACAGGATTGCAGACAGCGGAGGCCTCTAGCCCCAACCTGGGCCACAAGCCCACAAGCCCACGAAAGGTGGCCAGTAGGCTGTTCATCTCCCGGAGAATTCCGGAAGCCTCTTCCACTTTGTCTCTTACTGGGTGATGTGACGGACCTACACAAAAGAAATGTGCTTGGCCGGTGCATTATCAGTGTAGGGTTTCTCTGTCTCCCTCAGAGGACTTCCCAGGATTCCTATCAGGCATGAAAAGATGCACTGGTTGTTTAAAATCTGTTCCTAAAAAAAAGACGGTAAGATAAAAGGACAGCTCTCAAACATTCAATGCTTATTACTTGTCGAGTCCTGGACTAAACCTTTATATACATCATTTCATTTGATTACTACCACAGCTTTGTGAACTAGGTACTCTATTAGCTCCATTTTATGAAGGAGGGAACCAAGGTTCAGAGAGGTTAAGTATCTTGTCCAAGGTCACACAGCTAGGAAGTGTGGAGCTGAGGTCCAAATCCAGGTCTGTTTGACCTTTGAGATCAAGTGACTTTATCACGCATTAGGAAATGGAGTTTCCCTAATAAAGGAATTGTCTCTCTGACCTCTCTTCTGATTGCTTGGGTATTTCAGTTAAATATACACTTTCTTTCTTAGCAGTAGGGACATTAGGGGTCCTGAGCATGAGACTTACTGTTCCCTATTACCAAAAAACATTTTTTTCCTACTAATTTAGGTGATATTGTGAAAAGGACACTTGACCCAGATATGCAGTATCTTTTGGAAAACCGGATTGCAGCGAATGCCTCTTAATTAAGCCATGACCTTCACCCAGTTCATCTTTTTCCTGAATGCACACTCTCTTTTCCTACCCAAACTGCTTTGAGTAAAAGAGAGGCTGGTCCTGTAAAGCATTAACCTTTTCCTCTCTTCCTCTCTAATATCTGCTGCTCCAGCCCTGGTTCCAACCTCCCCTTTCCAGCTGCCCACAGGAAATCGCCGCTGGATGTCCCAAAGGCACCTCCAATGCCTGAAACAAAGCACATCCTCTTCTCTGGGCCCCAGCCCCCCTTCCTGCTGGAGGTGCCATTATTCTCCCAGCCTGTAGAGCTCAGGGCCAGGAAAGCAGCTTTGATGGCACAACTTCCTTCTATTCCTAATGTGCCCGGAGTCACCAAGCTCACCACAGCTTCCCGTCCAGCATGCCTGGCCTTTATCTCCCTCCGCACCTCGTGCTGAGTTCCAGCCCTCCTCACCCGTCTTCGGGGCTCAGGCCCCTTTACGGACCATCTGGCACTAGCAGCCAGACGGATCTTGCCCCCCAAATAACACCTGCCCAACGACCTTCAGTGATTCCCTTTGCCCGCTGCTACAAGTCAGCCCAGAGCCAAGGGGACCCATAAAGCAGCCTCTCTCTAACTTACTTCCTTTTCCTGGAAGAGCCGCCTTCTCACTCACATTTCAGCTTACCTCACTCCCTCTGGCTAAGGTGTCCGCCCCCTTCCTCTCTACATCTTTAACTATCCATGTGTCAAGACCCGAAAAGGTTAACTAGATTGTATGCCATTTTCCCACTCTGCTTAATTGTTGTAACTGCCCAGAGCTCTATACTGAGAAATCTGAGATTATAGGCTTGCTCTGTGTGGCAGAGGGCTATGATGGATTAGTCATGTCTGCCGTGTCATAGGAGGGATGTCTTCCGTGGGTTTACGAGGGAGAAGTCATTGATTAGTGATGTTGCCCGTGGGTGTGGGAGGGAGACGTGATCGATTAGTGATGTCTGCCGCGGGTGGAGGAGGGAGAAATTGAAACAAGTTGACTCTGGCTAGAGCCAACTGATAGCCTACCCCTTGCAAGTAGCCTGAAAACGAGGTAGCCCTGTGGGTCATCTTGCCCATGATGAACTATCATGTTAATAAATATCATATTGCAGTGAGCTCTAAGAAGAAGAAAACCGGGATCTGCCTTTAGGAAGGTCATGATTAGGAACGTGTTTATCCCGTTCTTTATTACGCGCCCCCCCTCCCCCCGTTCTCTATCTGCACTGGACAATTAAAAACCTTACTTATAACCAAAACGGCTAACACTTAGGGGAATCACTCCACGCCGGGCCCCATGCTGAGGTCTTGACACATGTCATCTCGCTTAGTGACCGTGACTCCGCGAAGGAGGAGCTCTTAGTGGGTCCATTTTGCAGGTGAGGAAACATTCAGAGTGATGAAGTAACTTGTTCAAGGTCACCTAGGCAGCAAGTGGTGGGACCGGGATGTACATGCGAGGCTGCCCGATTCCACAGCGTGGCTGTTAGGCTGGCAGACAATGTTATGATTCTCTATTATGGTCATATGGTGTCATCCTGCACTTCCTGCAAAGGTGTCGCAAATAGACTGTTAGGTGTCTGAGGGCAGGTATCTATCACATACTTTGTCATATCCTTCCCTTCCACACCCACGCACCCAACAGTCTTAAGCCAGAGCTGATGGACCCTTGGAGCCTCTTAGATGCTCATTTGGAGGCCGGTCAGACCCTGCTGGTTATCTCTCTGTCATGGATTGTAACACATTTTCAAGGCGCTGGAGGGAGGGTCACAGGTGCATCCGGGAAATTTGGGGCTGGATCAGAGTGACTCGGGGACCCTAAAAAAACTCCAGGAGGCAAAAATACCTCCCTCTCCCCAGCCTCAAAAAAAACCCTGGCTTTTCCAGATGCAGCAGTAACTTTTGGCCACAAGAGGGAAGTAAAGACAAGGCTACCAGGGCCGAATCTCCCAGCCTCCACCCAGGTCTCAGAAGCAAGCGGAGGCCTTGGAAGTGGTTGTTTCTTTTTTTAAGGCCACTACCATCAACCTGCAGATGAGATGTGCCACAACGGGCTGGCCTTTCTCCGCAAGTTCCAGCGTAAACTAAGTTGAATGGGCTGTTATTCATGAATGTATCGGCTCCGCCTGCATTTATTGAGCACCTACTGTATCCCAAGCACAGTGCTGCTACTGAGGATGACGGATGAGTAAACTGACAACTCCAGTCTGTGTTCTCAGAGGAAGCACTCACCATGTTCCTGGAAGGGTCCAGGCTGGCCTCTCAGAAGGGGTGCCATTGGAGCTGGGTCTTGGAGAAGGTCTGGGAGTTCACCAGATAGAGGAGGCTGGCTAGAGGACATCCCAGGCAAAGGAAACAGGAGAATGGCAGCTGCAGAAGTCATTGGAGTGGGAGCACAGTTTTCTACTGTTGCCAGGGGCTGGATTTGATGACTACCTGCAGGTAAAGATTCTCGAAATTCTCCTGTCTTTTTGGTCAGGTTTATAGCCCCCCACAAGAGTGGAGCTCCAGGCTGTGGTTCGAGGGTAATGGTGGGAACCCGTGTTTTCTGGAAAGTTCCTGTGATTATATCCTTCCTGAGCATATTCATGGGAGTCTCCCAGCAAAGTTTCCAGCAAGATCTTCCCCCGGAGCCAGCCCAAAGGGCCACGCAAGGCTGGATGGGAACTTGGATGGTGCTTCTACCCCACCCCTCCTGCATCAGGCCGGAGGTGGGCTGAGGGCTCAGATCTCATCTCTGGAAAACAGGCTGCAGTCAGTCCCCTAGCAGCTGGATTTCCAGTCCCTTTTCCTTGGGCTCTTTTTTCAAAATGGCCCATATTCCTTTGCTCCTGTTTTAGGCCTTGCCTGGATTCTGTGGCAAACCACAGCTTCCCTGGCAGTTGATCTGAGCCTCTGGGTATAAGGCAGGGCCAGGAGAACACCAGGTCGTGGAGGGCAGCCCTGAGCTTGAATCCAGGCCATGTCCACATCTTGGCTATGTGAGCTCGGGCCTGATACTCAACCTCTCTGGGCTTCTATTTCTTCATCTGTGGAATGGGCATCGGAGGCCCTTCCTCCCAGGCTTATGGGGAGAGGTATCAGAGGCAAGCATGACCGGGTCTAGCATGACTGGGTATTGGGGAGTAGTGACTGGGCATGTCAGGATGTCAGGAGCACCTGGGCATGGGCCACAGCCAAACCTGCCCAGGGAGCCCACTTGAGTAGTTGGGCGTCCTCCTTTCCCTAGCACGAGAAACGTCAGTGAGAAAACAGCACCCAGGAACCGTTGGGGGAGACTGCCACTGTTGTCTCCTCTGGCACTGTCCCTTAGCCAAGGAAGCCGGGAGCCAAGCGGGCCTGAAGTGGATGAAGGAGGAGCTGACCCCAGGGGATGCTGGGGAGGGGACGTCATTGCCTGTGTAAGCCCAGTTCATCCCAGAGCTGCTCATTTTCAAGGGGAGCCCCAGAGTAGGCAGGACTAGGTGGGACAAAGGGTCGCATCACCTGCAGCGTCGGGGCTGCACCCAAGGCCAGAAGAGGGGACTCTGACCCAAATCCCCATCATCAACATCACCATCACCACCATCATCACCATCACCGGCACCACCATAGCAACACTACTACTACTAACATAGTAACTAATTTACCGAGTGCCTGCCACACTCCAGGCATTTGCCCTTACAAGAACTCCTCACAGCAGTATTTCCAGTAGGTGTCGCCATTATTCACATTTCACAGATGAAGATAACTGAGGCCGGGGGTCTAAGGAGTCCTTCTCTTTCCACTCCCTCAGCTCTTGGGAGCAATTTCTCCCAGGGCAAGAATGTGGGCCAAGTCCCTTCGGAAATAGAGAAGAAGAAAAGTCACTCTTAAAGTCCTCAGGGAAGATTTCTTTCTTTCTCCCTCTCTCTTTTTTCAGAGAGCGTGTCAGACTCCCACCTGTTCTTTGAAAGTGAGAACATTAGCTGGGTCAGCAGGGGAGCCAAGCACACAGCAGAATTCTACACTCAGCCAGAACTTTTCTATCTGCCACAGTGGGACCCACTGTTCTGTTCCATCCCCAACTCTTGATGGCTGGCTCTCTGAATAAAGAGCAAGGCCCTTTCACCCCCTTGAAAGACATTCACAATCTGCCTGGAGAGGCAGAAGTCAGTTTGCTGTCTCCAAACCCTCCTAATTGTGATTTATGCAGAACTCGTTAGTTGTCCATCAGCCGGTGGAACAGTGTCACCGGCAGGGATGGGGGCGGCCACTCCCCCAGCCCATCACATACTTCCTCACAGCTTTGGCCTCTCCAGCTTGGACCCCTTGCTTTCCCTTGGCCAGAAGTAGGGAGGGGGAAGAGGGCCTTCATCAAGGAGGGAGGGAGGGAAATCATCAAGGATGCTTCTGCCTTTGAGAAGGGGACTGGCTTGGACCCTGCTCAGAGAGACACCCACCCTCACTCACTCACTCACACAGTTGAGAGGACCCGGCGCATGGTCTGGCCATCGGCTCTTTGCTGGTAGAGTTGGCCTGGGCCTCGCCCACAAACACTTCATTGTTGTGTGTACCTGTGTGCACCTCACCCTCAGGAAAATGCCTGCCCGCTCTGCCAGCACCTTTGATTTCTTTCTCCCTAGAACCAACTCTGGCTCATGGTTATTACATAGTGAGCCAACGTCCTTGTGTGTGGATGGACAGAGACCTTTTCCTGCGGCCCTGGAAACATTGCCTGCTCAAGAGACATGGAATGTTCTAGAGCCACATGGAATGTTCTAGAACTCCCAAGCCATGGTAGGGGAGTCCTTGGATATCTTATTTTTGTAAAAATCATTTAAATAAAGGGGGGGGGGATGCCAAGTCACCCTGCGGTTGAGGAACCCAATGGGGCCCTAGAAACTCAGTCCCCTCAGTCAGCCTTGAGCTCAGGAAGGAGGCCCAGCCAGAACCAGCTGAACTCAAATGCTAAAAAGACTGAGCACTGACCCAAAAGACATGGAGTTAATTGACAAATGTTTAAAATTAGAAGACAATGGGGGGTCTCGGTGAAGCGTCTGACTTCGGCTTGGGTCATGATCCCATGGTTCATGGGTTCAAGCGCCACATCAGACTCTCTGCTGTCAGCACAGAGCCTGCTTTGGATCCCCTGTCCCCCTCACTCACTTCCCCTTCCCCACTTGCCCTCTCTCTGTCTCTCTCAGAATAAATAAATAAACTTTAAAAAAATAAAAATTAAATTAAATTAAAAGAGAATGAGGTACAGACAACGAACATGTTTGACCTCAGCTTCCTTATCTGTTACATGGGCATTGTAGGACAGGTTCAAATCTCCTTTCTGTCCTTCTGAAATCCAAAAAGCTCCGAAAACACAAAGCTTTTCCCTTTTCCCCAAACATTTAGCACTAAAACTCATTTAGTGGCGACGTCTGACCAGAATTCGTGTGAAGCAATTTAAAACTTTGATTTATCCCACCAAATGTGAAAACACAAATGTGTTTGATCAAGGGGTGCCCACGCAGACCTACAGAGGGGTGTTATGTATTACACGGTCTATGCCCTTATTTTTTTCTTTACTAAAATCTGGGGAGAAAGTCTTAATTGTTAAACACATCAGGCCCCATGCATTTTGGGATAAGAGCCTGAGGACCCACCATACAAAAGATGATTCTGAAAATCCAATGAGATAACACATGGAAAGCACTTAGCACAGGATTCGGCACCTGGTAAGTAAACCCCCACCCAGGCCCCGCCCCCAAATGGCACTGTGGCCAGGTTGGGGCCTCAGACAGAAAAGACAGCTGGGCATTCTTTGGAAGAGGGCTCTTTCCCCTGAGGTAACAAAAGGGACTTCCCATAACACCAGAGAAGCACCAGGATCTCCCCGTGCACCCCCATATTTCTCCCAGAGAGTCAAAGTGTCCACCCCGATGCCTCCCAGTTTTTCCATTGAAATAAGTCCGTTTCCAGAAAGAACCGTTGTATTATACACAGCTTTCTCCCCCAGCTGCTTTAAGTTGCAATACTCCCTGTTGGTTATGAAGTCGAAAAATACATTCACATCTGTCCTTGATCTGGTAAGTCAAGAACATAAAAACTCAGCAACACAAAGGCATTCTTCCGCGCCCCTTCCAAAGGGGCGGTTTCCATCAACTGCGCAGGAGAGTAAGAGCTGCTTTACATATGTTTTTGATGCTGAAACTATAACATTTGACTTTTTTTCCCCTGCTCCAAAGTGTTAACCAAATAAATAAGAGTTAGATGGTGTTTGTGTAAACTTAGATACATGACCTAAGATTCTTGTTTCCCTTCTGACTTCAGCATAAGACTTAGCTACTTAATCCTTACACTTTAAAGCGTGTGTTCTATTTATTTATTTTTATCAAATCCATTTCTGCAGTGAATAACTTCTTTCTTGGCAAACATACAAGCAAGGAGGTTGTTTTGTATTTCCACGAGGTGGAACGAACCCCCACATTAAAGCCCGTGGCTCTCTTGGGGTTGGGCAACTGTGCTTCCTTATCTAGTCGAGGTGGGTTCATCTCTGTGCTCTTGACCTTGATTGCCTGACCTCCGGCCACCGGCCATGAGGAGGACCAGGTGTAGGATGACCAGTCGACTCCACCTGCCTGAGACTAAAGGGTTTCCCCGGCATAGCACTTTCAGTTTGGAAACTGGGAAAGTCCTTGGCAAACTAGGACCAAATGGGGACCCCAGCACGGGGGAGAGAATGGCGTGTCTCAGAATAACGTGTTCCAGCTACTGGATTAGAACGCACGGACAATTGTCTGACAGTTGCCATGAATTCTGAAGAGGTTCACTTACCACATGGTCACACAACCAAGGAAAGGGAGGAGAAGGAGGCGACTGGGTACTAGCTACTGAGTACTCCCCACTTTGGTGGGGGGGCCGTTGTGGGCTGTATAGGAATGGGAAGCCCAGCCTCACTTACAGGTACCAGCCACCAGGGACCATGGGATGGGACACATCTCTGGAGAGCTTGGTGAGGACCCAGGGGTGGCAGAGGGGGAGATGCCCATAGGTCTGCGTCTCCCACAATGCCAGGATGGGGCAGAAGCCCCCCACCACACACAGACAATTACAACAGCGAACACTTAGTCCCAGGGAGGAGGGCTGAAGAAGAGGAAACTCCAGAATGAATTGAGATCACATTCTGAAAAGACAAGACCAAATATTCCAAAGAGTTCATCTTAGATCATTTTAAACGGCAAGCAACTGAGATATTGGCCATGTCAAGTCTGAGGTTTTTATTTCTCTGTGGTGAGGGTGCGGGATCAGACTGACATCAGTTACAAGGGAAACATATACACTTAAATTATCCTGGCTGAGGAGACACCTGAGTCTCAGAGTCTTAGAGTACAAGTGTAGACACGCCCCCCCGCCCCCCCCCCAACACACAGTGGTTTTATAATGATGACAGCTTCCATTGCTTTTAGGATAAGGTCCAATTCAGTCTCTCAAGACCCCGGATGACCTGGCTCCTGCTCTACCCCTTTTCCATCTGGTACCATTGCCTCTCCTCCCCCTTCATGCCCAGCACACTGGCCTGTTTTCCATTCCCCATTCTCAGATTTCCTCCCGTCTCAGGGCCTTTGCACATCTCCTAGTCATTCCTCCTGAATAATTCGCTTACGTCTCCTGGATCATTCCTCCTTTCTCCTCTTTATCTCCCATTAGATATCCTTTCTTTGGGGATACAATTCATGACCCCCGAGATTAGGTCACAAGCCTCTATTGTTCCTGGAATCAGTGGTAATTAGTTGTTTGTGGTTGACTTTTTACTCTGACTCAATTACCAGACTGTGAATTCCATGAAGGCAGAAACCAAGTCTATTTTTATTAGTGGTTCATTCTTAACTGGTAGGCAGTGGTGAGCACACCTTATATCTGTGGGAGGCAAGGAAGAAGGAAGGAAGGAAGGAAGGAAGGAAGGGAGGAAGGAAGGAAGGAAAGGTGGGAGAGAGGAAGGGAAGAAGGGAGGGAAAAGCAGGAGAAAAAAAAGTGAAAAGGAAGGAGCCAAGGGAGGGAAGGGTGTGTCCAAATAGTTGACTAGCACTCTCCATGGTGCATTTTGGTATTGTGTAGTCCCAGAAAAGAGAGTTTCTGTTCATTCTAAGGATTGTAATTTCCTTAGGACCAAGGACCTTGACTTATTCTGAATTTTGTCTCTACCAAACTCTCTGGTCTATAACACAAAATATTTTTGATGAAATAGATGCATTTGGGGCTGACAAAGTATTGCCTGGAAGACAGCACAGCTCAACTGGCCACTGAGAGACAGTCCTTTGGATGCTGTCATGGCCTATCGCCATTCCAAGTTAACCAGAGCCTCTAACGGCGTGTTTATTCATCTGATGGCCATCTATTTCCAAACGAGGTCAAGTCAGCCCAGGCCTAATCAATGCTCTCCAAGTCCCAGGTTCTCAGGTTGCCATTAATAGCTAATGTAAAGAGAGAAGCTTCGAAAAGGTCAGTTCTGAGTTGGGTAGGAGAGGACTGCCCTTGTTCTAAACAAGTACCAAAAGGGATAGAGCGGCAGCTTCCACTTCTGAGCGTAGCTTTTAGAAGCCTAAGGGAGGTGGCAAGGAGATGCCTGGGAAACTATTAGTAACAACTTGGGACGAACACCATTGTCTCCCTAGAGAATTCTGTCCTCCATGACCTTCCCTGGGAGTAGGAATATTGTCCTTGAGCAGCTGTTATTTTGGACCAACCTTCATTACTTCATGTACTAGAATCTTGCTCCCCTGCTGCACTGTGAACTCCCAGAGGTCAGAAGCCAGTTTTAAGCATTTCGGCATCCCCACTGCCTAGCCCAGTGTCGGCGCTTACAAAGTACAAGACAGACATCGGTGCAAATGGCAGAGCCGAAAACTCCAAAAGCTTATCCCTCCACAAAAGCAATAAGTACCTGGCAAAAAACTCAGAATCAACTCTTTTGGAATTCTGGAAACTAACCCAAAGCATATAGCAACAGGGGAGACACTTAATAAAAATTTGGAACCCCCCTCTCAAAAAAAAAAAACCAAAAGCAAACAAAAATACCAACAAAAACAATGAAACCTCAGTAAGAGAGCTGTGTGGCGTGTCTAACTTCCCCTGGCCCCAGCCCCTACTCCCCAACTCAGCAGTGTCCTTGAAGGCAATGGTCCCTATCACCAGTATAGGCACCAGCACCTTGAGAGAGAAAAATAGATCTTTTTCTCAAAGAATTGTGGTTGGTTGTTTTGACCCGTCCGGTGGCCCCTGGAACCTTTCAAAGGGCCCGCCTTCACCTTGCTGAACTCAGAACTCTCCCAGTGCAGAGATGGCTGTCCACCGGGCATTTGTCAAGAACACTTAAAGACCAATGTATCAGTCCCTGCGGCCTGGGCAGTGGATAACAGTCGGCACAAACAACAGTAGACCAGCCAAAAACTTGGGGAGGAAAGGCTGGGGAATGAGATGCTTTGGAAAACAAGGGCTCTGAAATGCTCTGACATGTTCTTGGGGATCTTGAAGGGCAATGCACGCCCAGGGCTGTCTGCACGCTCAGGGGAGAGCTGGGGAGGCCCTACGCTCCCACTGCTGGCTGACATTCAGGTGCTGCCCAAGAGAGAAGTAAAGGCTCAAGCGGACTCATCAGCTGCTTGGCTGAGCCTGGAGGATGTGCCCCCATGTACACAGAAAACCCACCTGCAGGCATGGGGGTCTTTGTTAATGTCATTGTTGCAGACATCTAAAGAAGCCTGAATCCAATCTCTACCTGATCCCCAGACAAATGGAAGAGAGTCTTAAGTGATCACAAATGACAAAGAATACAGGCTTTACAAAGGTAGCTCAGAAAAATCATTAAAGAAACCACAACTATAACATTTTGCATCGATACACCCCAGGAAGGATAAAATCTAATTTCTAGAATTGGTACGTTATAATATCCAAAATGTCCGGTTTTCAACGACAACAACAACAACAACAAAACTGTGGAGAATGCACAGAGACAAAAGAGTGTGGTCCACGCACAGGAAAAGAAGTGATTCGTAGAAACTATTCCTGAGAATTCCGAGATGTTAGACATACTAGACCAAGACTTCCTATCCACACTTTTAAATATGCTCAAAGAGATCAAAGGAACCGTGTACAAAAAAAAAACAAAGGAAACCATGAAAATGATGTATATGACAATTAGAAACATATACACACACAACGGCCAATCTCCCGAGATGTATGAAGCCAAAACTGGCACAATAGAAGGTGAAAATAGTTGAACGATAATTGTTGGACACTTTAATAACTTGAATTGAATAACAGAGAAACTAGACAGAAGAACGGCAAGGAAATAGAACTTTGTGAACCAACTAGACTAAACAGGCATCAGTAGAACATTCCCCCTGCAACCGGAAATAGTCATG
This sequence comes from Panthera leo, assembly GCF_018350215.1. NCBI lineage: Eukaryota > Metazoa > Chordata > Mammalia > Carnivora > Felidae > Panthera > Panthera leo. Next base: position 69,983,223 of record NC_056689.1, on the reverse strand, counting down.
CTTCTCAAGCGCACATGGAATATTCTCCAAGGTAGGCTCTATGTTCAACCACAGAACAAATGTCCTTAAGTTTAAAAAGTTTGAAGTCATGCGTTCCTTGGCCACAATGAATAAAATTAGAAATTGATACCAGAGGGAAATCTGAAAAATCCACAAACGTGTGGAAATTAAACAATACACGTTTAAATAACCAATGGGTCAAAGAAGAAATAACAACCGGTAGGATTTGGGAATTGGAAAATACTCGGACATGAATGAAAATAAACGTATGACATACTGAAATTCATGAAAGGCAGCGAGAACAGTACTCAGAGAGAAATTTACAGTTGTAAATACGTGGGTATAAAAAGAAGAAAGATTTCAAATCAATGATATAACCTTTCACCTTAAGAAACCAGAAAAAGAGAAAACTAAATCCAGAGCAAGCAGAAGAGAGGAAATGATAAAGTGTAGAGCAGAGCAGAGATAAACAAAATAGAGAGTAGGTAAGCTGGACACTGACCTGGGAGGGCAGCAAGGGCCCTGGGGGATGCCCAGCCCTGGGGAGGGTGTGGACTCATTTGCATTAAAAGCTCAGGACCCAGGGCGCCTGGGTGGCTCAGTCGGTTGGGCGTCTGACTTCGGCTCAGGTCATGATCTCACCGTTTGTGAGTTTGAGCCCTGCGTCGGGCTCTATACTGACAGCTCGGAGCCTGGAACCTGCTTTGGATTCTGTGTCTCCCTCTCTTTCTGCCCCTCCCCTGCTCACATTCTGTCTCTCTCTCTCAAAAATAAATACACATTAAAATTTTTTTAAAAAAATAATAAAAAAATGAAAGCTCAGGACCTACTGGGATTAGGACCCTAAACACTGCTTCTTGGATTAAAAGTTAAAGAAATCTGATAGGATGACTCTGGCTGAAGCCCTGTAGTAAGAATCTTCTAGGATTCTCTAGAAGAACCATGGAGAGCATAAAAGGGAGGTTTTGCCTGGACTAATGGCAAGAAATACATCCCAAGAGCCCAGGAGTTTTGTTGGAGGGTCGGCAGGTGGCCCAGCATGGGAGGTACGCCTGGCACCCTGGCTGATGTGTTTCAAGAATAAATGGCTTCCACGACGGTGAATTGAAAGGGCAAACGAGAGCTCCATGGTGGAGTGCCCAGGACCACGGCAAGGATCTCGAACACAGGAATGGATTGCAAAGGACCAAGACACCACGTGGCTACATCAACAAGCCAGCACACGGCTCAGTTATTTCTCTCTGTGAATGCGGAAATTGGAGGCAGGACTGAAACTTTCACTTCTTCATTTAAAGACTTCAGTTAAAGACCAACATGGGTGGGAGGCTGGGGGAGCCTTCACGACAGACATTCTGCTAACAGAGGGCAGATGGTGCTTATGCAATGAGCTGGAAAATTGCAGGCACTGTGACCGTATTTGTTTCCTAAGCTGAAGAAACACACAAACTACACAAATGTGTACACACACACACACACACCCACACTCGCTGACATAGAATAGGGCAAGACCAGTTAAAAACAGCTGAAGAAAAGGGAAAGGAAACCAAGACTAGAAGAGTCATCTTGTGCCGAGTGAGGGAGGCTAACTCACAAATTTGGGGCCGGGAAAATCTCTCCATTTGCTAGAGGTGGGACCAGATATTTGTCTCTACGTTCCTAGGAGGCGATGTGGAGTGGGAAAGACCACCAGTTACTCGACACAACGCCTATTTGTTGCTTAGATACTAGACCTGAGAATCTTCCCCCATGAATCCTCACGGAGTGCTCACAGGTCACTTATATCAAGATCAATGCCCCTCATGACATTTTTACTGGAACAAATGACAAAGCAGCACAGTAATCCTCCCTTATCTGCGGGAGATGCCTCCCAAGACCCTCAGTGAGCGCCTGAAACTGCATGTGATAATGAACCCTATACATACTGTGTTTTTTCCTATAGGTGCATACCTGAAATAAAGTTCAATTTATAAATTAGTTACAGTGAGTGATTAACCACATAACCAAGAACAAAATAGGACAGTTACAATAAACTCTAGTCAAAGTCATGGGAATATGATTTCTCTCTTTCTCAAAATGCCTTATGGGACGGGAGTCACCTTTCCTCTTACGATGACGTGAGACGGTAAAAGGCCTACGTGATGAGATGAAGTGGGGTGAATGGCGTAGGCATGTGACGTAGCGTTAAGCTACTACTGACCTTCTGACCATACGTCACAAGGCAATCACCCGCTTCCAGACCTCGGTTGACTGTGGGTAACTGAAACTACGGAGAGTGAAAACTGTGGATAAGGAGGGCCGTTGCACAGCCATATCGTGTAACGCCCTCCGTGTGCAGTTCAGTAAACTAATCACGAAGGGTCAAGACCCATGTTTCTCTAATGCTCGAGATGTGTCCTTTATCCAGACACAGAGCATGGGGGATGTGGAAGAATAAAGGGACCATGCATCCTTCACGTGCTCGGCTGGGCTTTGGTAGCTGGTGAGGAGCTGGAAGCTGGAAATTATGCTTTTGATCAAGAACTCAGAGAGCAGCTTCTGGAGCCCAGTGGTTCAGAATGCCAACTCAGAGGCAAACCGCCTGGGTCTGAGTCTAGCTCCCCACTCACCATCTGTGTGGTCTTGGGTAGTTTAATATCACCGCATCTGTTCTCTCGTGAGTAATACAAGGCTTGAGTGAGGTTCCACACGTGACACACTTATTGTATCAGTCAGGGCTCTGTGGGACAACAGAGCCAATAAGATATATATGGTGTATACGGGGAGCTTTATGACGAGAACTGACTCATATGATTATGGAGACCACGAAGTCCCACGGTCTGCCGTCTGCAGGCTTGAAAAACAAACGGCTAGCGGTATAATTCAGTGCAAGTCTGAAGGCCTGGGAATCGGGGGCTGATGGCGTGGGTACTGTCTGAGTCCCAAAGCTGGAGAACCAGGAATGCCAATGTCAGAGGGCAGGAGAGGACAGATGCCACAGCTCAAGCAGAGACAGCAAATTCATGCTTCCTTTGCCTTTTTGGCTGCATTGGGTGGTGTCCACCTACACTGGGGAGGGCCATCTTCTTAGTCTACTGATCCAAATGCCAATCTCTTCCAGAAACACCCTCACAGACACACACAGAAATAATGTTCTACCAGCTATTCCATAGCCCTATCAAGCTGTGCTAAGTTCTGGGATTGCAGCATGAATGAAGCCAAGTCCCATTGCTCAGGAAGCTTCATTTAGTGAGGAAGAGAGGCAATAAACAAATAGGTGAATACAACTCGTCACATGGTGGTAAATACTTCATAGAAAACTCTCCCAGGGGAATGGAGTGAGGCCCGGGGCGGGGAGGTTGTTGTTATTTTATGCAGATGGTTCAGGAATGGCCTGACCAGGAAGGCGTCTTTGAGCACAGACCTGACGGAAGTGAGCAGGAGCCATGAAGATATCTAGGGGGAGACTGCCGCAGCAGAGGCAAGGCCAAGTGGGAAGGTCTTAGGGCAAGGGTGAGGCCCGTTTCAAGAACAGCAAGAAGGCCACGTGGTTGGATCAGGGTGAACAAGCGGGAGAATGGTAGGAGATGAGGCCAGCGGAAGTAGCAGGGGTCAGACCACACGGGGCCTTGTGGACAAGTCTAAGAACATGGAACGTGGGCTCCAGACTCCCTGGCTCGATCAAACCAAATAAGTTTGTCGGCCACAAAACCATCTGCCCCCAGGGCGTGAAATCCACCCAGGATCTGGGTGTGATAAGTGTCTATTATTCTAGACTAGGGCTGGATGTGTCCTGACCCGTGTGGCTAGAGGCTCTAAAGGGAAAGAACAGTGCAGCCGGTTGGCTATCACAGCTCCTCCTGGTTCCCCAGTCACTCTGAAATCATGGGGAAGCAAGCCAGTCCTTAGGGAGGAAATAAGTGAAAAGTCTAGTCGTATGCACCAGCTACCAGGGCCAGCCAGCCTGAGGAAATAAGTGATTCTTCTCTATCTGTGTGCCTTCCTCCAGTTCTCCACCAGCCTCTTTCCAGGAAGTTCCTTCCAGGGTTTGTGTGGCCTTCGTGGCCGCTGTGTGCACAAGCTGCTTCTCGTGCATGTGATTATACAGCCATCCTGACTCCGTTGAACCCTCTTGGCTGACCAATCTTAGAGGAAAAGTCACAGGCAGAAATCGAGGTCATAGTCTGGGGCACGGCTGCTGCTGAGTCATTTGGAAGAAAAAGAGGTAGACTAAAGGGCGTTTGTATCGGGGTGTGGTTTGGGGCTGTTCCTTGGCTTACGTGCACATCTTTGGGGTCTTAAGTGTACACATTTGGCTTTCACCCTTGAGGATCCCCTTCACGGAGGACTCACGGTGAAATCCCAGCGTTCCCAGGATCCAGGCGGGATGAGTCGATGGCTGTGCTTTGCTGACTCTCCTGTGGTCCACACAGGGTTAACCCCAATTTGCCTGTGCTCCCCTAAATAAACGAAAATAAAAAGCTGGAAGCATTTCTGTTTTGTATTCTCTGTTTAAATGTTTTCCTACCTCGCCCATTTTTTCAAGAAGTAATTCCTTTGTCCTTTTGCAAGGATGAAGTCGTTTTTATCTCATTGTGTTTATCCAGACCCTTATCACCAAGGGCTTTGTAAGTTATGTTCCTTGGCTTCTGGGTATAATTAGTGCCCATTGTAATCATACAACTGACCAATCGGGCGGGAGGCTCCCAAGGGGACCAGCGCTGGGAGACAGACTAGTCACAAAACCATACTTAATATAGTCTTATCTTGCCAGGGAAAAAAGCCATCTGTCTGGCATCCTGCAACCCAACCCCATTTGGGTACTCCAGGCCTTCTTGAGGTAGCAACTCTCACCAAAGAGTGCGGCACACGGACTTTAAAAGGGAAAAAAGCCACACAGAGGAAATGACTGGAGTGTTCAAGAACGTTGTCAGAGGGGAGCTGCCAGTGTGCCGTTAGCGCACAAATGCACCTCGTAGCCCAGAAAACAGAAAACGATGGCAACGAGAGAAGGGACAGTCTCTTCGGCCATCTCTTTCCCACTGTAGAAAGGCAGCTGGCTTTCCTCCTCCTGAAGATTTTCCTTGAAAACTGCGGCAAAAAAGCATTGCCAGGAAGTTAATGAGTCCCGCCCTATCCCTTTCTCCTGTTCCCTCCCAAAGAAGTGAAACATGCTTATTTATATAGGTCAGCATCTGAAGGTAATTAAAAATGTAATCTCATAGTTGCAGCCAGCTCTCTCGTCTGTAGTCAATTCCCACCACCAAGAGATGCTACTGCTTTACTGCTCTGGTACACTGGAAGCTTCTTTTTTCCCTCTTCTCACTTATGTGATGGATTCAGATCTGCATAGCAATCTGTCCCAGCCGAGTGGACAGGAAAGGAATAAAAGATTCCCATTTTACAGATGAGAAAACGGGGATGCACTGGGTTCCAAGACTCACCTAAGTGCAACAAAGCCAGGACTAACCAGCAGGTTTCCTCATTTTCCCAGTGAAGAGTTGTTTTCCCTGTGCCACGAAGATGAGAAGGTATGGCTCCTTCTGGTGCGTTAATTTCCTTGGTTGGCTCAGTTTCCACGTGTGCTAACTTAGCCTACAAAATGTTCAAACAATAAAAGGAAAATGTCACTGGAGAGGATTTTATGTGGAATTTTGGAGCCAGGCATTGACTTGCAGCACACATAGACAACTCCTTACATCATGGACAAAAACCTGTGCCCCAGAGAGGGGACATGTCAGCCAAGAGTGACACACGAAGGAAGTGGCCATCCAAGCAGGAAGGGCTCCCGGCTCCTGGAAGGTTGATGCAGCATCTTCCAATGGGTCCAAAAGTTACTTCCAAATCCTATTCCTATATAACCTTGTCTGTTTCTTGTCTGGGGTCAGCATTGTGAAACCATGTGCGATTAGGTGAGCTTTCTGGTGGTTTGGGTTCTAAATGGAATTTCTGGTCTGAAAACCAAGCAAACCCAGATTGGAATGTTACACCAGAAAGCAGCATCATGTAATAAGTAGGTCAAACACTCGACCGGCAGCTGAGACACCTCTTTTCTGACTTCAGTTCTGTTAATAGTTCCTTGGGTTACCTTAGGGAAGAGGGGTTGGAGGCCAGGATCTTGTTCCCCATCTGCCACCAGCCGGCTGTCTGATTCCAGCTTCTGACCCTGTTTTCTCGTCTGTGAAATAAAGAGAGGAGGTATGGAGGTAGTGGGCAGATTGATCTGGAAGGGCCCTTCTGCCTTGAGAAAACTTTGATTCTAGGGCACACCCATAGCACTCTCTCCCCCATCCCAACCCCTGGGGGATCATCTTGGAATTAGCAAATAATTCAGGAGTAGGAGTCAAATCTCAACTGGACCTCCAAAGGAGCTTGCATTTTACTTACATTGTACTTGGGATCCAGGGAGAATCAAAAGTGGGCGGGGGCGGGGGCGGGAAGTGGGTATGAGAAGGTCTTTAGTTCCACAGCTGTTTTTGTTCAAACATAATAGTATTTGTTCTAATAGAATTTGATCCGTATGAGTGAACATTTACGTTCCCTTAATAAAACATCTTCCCTTCCCTCAGTCCAGGGTGCTCTTTTTCCCAGCAAATCCAGGAGCGTCCTCTTTAATGTGGAGGTGACAGCCAGGTGACGATGCTGAACAATCTTCCTGTCCTACCCCTCAGCATTCAGACAAGGCGGTCAATGGTGACTGTAAGCATCATCAGGGCTCACGGTTAGCCGTGGCCTTCTCGGCTAGTGTCCCAGGAAACAGAAAAGAAAGGCACATGCAGAAATGAGAGGTCAGCATTTTCCTGACTGATCTTCTGCCTCCTAAGTCCATTGGAGAACTTCACTTGCACATCCGTAAGGAGGCCGCCTCCAGTGAGGGCACCCTGGCAGCTCAGGGGGTAGGAGGGGGGAGGTACGGGGAGAGCGCCCCCTTTTCTCCCACTGTTAGAGTCCAGAGCGAGCCTCCTCACTGCCTTCCACTTTAGGCTGCGTTCATGCATCGCCTCCCACCCCCCAGCCCCTGACACACAATACTGAATAAATATGCCTGGCCCTGGTCCATGTGGGAATTCTGGAGAGTTACGATTGTTATTTCCAGGAATGCACAGACACCAGCAAAAATTCATTTCCCAGACGCATGGCTATTTTGAGAACCAAATCTCCTGCTCTGTAGCAATCAAACTGGGGGCTTTTCAAGTCTTGCTTTACAATAGAAACCTGTTCTGCCTTCAGCTGCCTTTTACCTACAAGAATTCAATAAGAGAGAGAGGCCATTAGAGTTTCCTCTTCCCATCTCCGCTTTGGCACGACATACATTTCTGGCCAACTTTCCTGGCTCTGCATCTTAGTAAATTCTTCCTGACAATAGTTAGCGACAAGCATGTCAGAAACAACAAACTCCGTCATCTATATGGCTTATCAATAATTTAGTCTCTTCCCCCTCGTGAGAGCCTGTGTGTTTTGCAATAATGAAATATATGATTTAAAAAATAAATAATAGGCTCTTGTCAGCCCGATTGTAGCTGCAAGTTATGAATGTGATTGATTGATTGAACATTTGACTTCATCTGCTCTAGCAGGATCAAAGGGAAACCCTTCCACCCGCCTAAGGCCACTAGCAATTTATTTAGAGACTGTGTTCGTATCCCAGCAGGTAGCAATATTGGACTGAGGTACACAGAAAATCAGCTCTTTGAGGTTTTTTCCAAGTCCAAGGGAAGCAACAAATGAGATTTTTTTTTTAGTTCATTAAATCATTAACCACTTAATCACTAAAAACAAGACATTATAAGCATTCCCCTTCGCTGGGATACCCGGGAATCGGAAGGAATGTTGCCTGGCCGAGATCTGGGCTTGGAAGGTGGGCCCTTTTTACACAACGTGACAGTCTCTAATTTTTTATTTATACGGCACCGTATTTTTTTTTTCTTCATCTTAACTAATCAGTGTGGCAACAGACACGTTGACATCCGAAAGTGACAGGTGTCTGAATTGCAATGAGGTGTCTCTACAACCGCCTACGTGGGGGCAGGAAAAGACAAAGGTGTGGAGGCATGTTTGTAAAACAAATTCTGCCACGGCGAGGTTGGTTGAATGGAAAAGGAAAAGAAAGAGACAAGAAAGCGGGGCGCAGGAGATTCTGGGGGTGTCCAACACCCTCCCCCCCCAAATTCAGCCAGGGCATCGGACTTCCTTAGTTTGGGTGCCCAGTCGGCAGAGGCAAGACCGTCCTTGCTTTCTCGAGAAGGGTCTCGGGGTCAAGTGTGAATCTTCTTCCCTCACACAACAGCTTCCCCAGGCTTTTAAAAACCCTGCAAGCCAGCTCTCCCCAAGAGCTGGGAGCTGTTCAGCATTCCGATGAGCGCGGTGGGTGAGGAGTCTGAATCTGGCCCTAACCAGGGTGCTGGGAATAAAGGAGCCAGGATGAGAAGGCCCGAGGACATCCACCCGCAGAGGGACAGGCCCATCGTCACAAGAACAGGTGACGGTCTTAGTTGTTCTAGCAAGGGAACGGAAGAAAGGGAATGTGTCTTCCCTTTCCGGCTCCCCTAGTCCTGCGCTGTCTGACCTCAGGCAAGGCAATTTAATCATCATCCGAATGCTTTTGACTTCATAGGGCCTTTCATCCACGGATCTCAAAGCACTTCACAAATAGCAATTCATTAACCTTCACAACCCACCCTGGGGGACAAAGGGTGGGCATGTTTCCCCTGTGGTGGAAACGCGCAGCTGGAGGCATGCGGAAAAGCGGTTCTTCCTTCAAGGTCACTTGAAAGTTGACCAGGAAACTCAGGAGTGAGCTCTGGAGTAGCTGGCAGCAAGGCGGGGTGCTGCTCATTGCTGGGGCCTCAGTTTACCCTCCTTTGTGCTGTTGCGGCTGGATCCCCACCCTGATTCTCCTCCCGTAGAGCAAAAGAGTCAAGTTCAGAAAGGGCGAGAACAACCTTGCTCTCTGCCCGCTGTGCGCTAACTGCTCTCCCACACACTCCACCTCATCCCCTTCCGATGGGAAGCCAGTGAGGTTCCATCGACCCCATCTTACAGGGGAGGAAATTGAGGCTAAAGGCTGTAAAGAATTTGCTCAAGGGGGCTCCTGTGCGGCTCAATCGGTTAAGCGTGCGACTTCCGCTCGAGTCATGAGCTCACGGTTCGTGGGTTCGAGTCCTGCCTCGGGCTCCGCGCTGACCGTGTGGAGCCTGCCTGGGAATCTCTCTCTCTCCCTCTCTCTCGGCCCTCCCCGACTCAATGCTTTCTCTCTCTCAAAAATAAATAAATAAACTTAAAAAAAAAAAAAAAGAATTTACTCAAGGTCACTTGACTCTTAAGGAGTGGAGCTGAAAATCAATTTGTTTGTAATAATAATTCATGTATAGTCCCAGGCACTGCCCCAAGGCCACCCCTGAGAACACTGTTTTCGTTCACGAGGACTTTCTGGGTTGATGACCAAGGCATCCCTTGGGCCGATGAGCCGTAACAGGAAACGTGGAGGCAGGGACGGCAGAAATTCTGGCTCGGTTTACAGAGCCAGAGAAGAGAGTCGCTCTGGAAAGGGAGGGTGAGGCAGGATGGGTTAGAAGGAGGGCTTGGGGGATGAGTTTGGGGTGGAGAGAGATGGGGGGGAGAAGCGACTGTGCACGCGTGGGCCATATCACAGAGACACGGGGGAAAGAAGAATGTCAGCAAGTGTGGCTTTGGATTACCAGGCGGTTTCTTTTTTTTTTTTTTTAATTTTTTTTTTAACGTTTTATTTATTTTTGAGACAGAGAGAGACAGAGCATGAACGGGGGAGGGGCAGAGAGAGAGGGAGACACAGAATTGGAAGCAGGCTCCAGGCTCTGAGCCGTCAGCCCAGAGCCCGATGCGGGGCTCGAACTCACGGACCGCGAGATCGTGACCTGAGCTGAAGTCGGACGCTTAACCTAACCGACTGACCACCCAGGCGCCCCAAGGCGGTTTCTTAAGGGGAGGCCGCGTGGGTTTGAACAGCTCCTGAGTTGCCTTCGGCGGCGGACTGACGCCCGCCTCCGTGCGCTGCCGGGCAGAGCCGGGCCGGGGCTGCTTGGTGTCCCGAGGACGGCGTGTCTCTACTCTTTTCACGCCACACGCCCCCCTCGATTGACCTGGGCGCGTCCCGCTTCGGTGGTCCCGGGCATGCGGAAAGGGTGTCGTTCACCTGCAACTGCTTTGTGACTGAGCGTTCCTCCCCGTGACGAACCTTGGTGGCGTTTGTCAGGACGAGCAGCGCGGGTGGCCCTGCCATTCGGGCACCCACGTGCCAGGAAACAGCAGGTACTCACAGGTCGTTCCAAGGCCTTAACACGCAGCTACCACACGTCGGTGCCTTAACGTAGCGCAAGAGGGTTTCTCACTCGCGGGATGTCCCGTTGTGTTGCCCCCGCTCAGCATTTCTCCTGGGCAGGTCACCCCTCCAAGCCAGGAATTTCGGGGACCTGGCTTCCACAGTCCTGTCATTCCCCACCAGCCTCTGGGGCCTGGGAGGCCTGCACATTCAGTTGAGAGAATGGCAGAATGATGGGGTGTGGAGAAGGGCACGAAAGCCGGGAGCCAGGCGAGGACGTGTGTAAATATCACCCTGCCACCTGACCACCGGGGAGGCTGGGATGCCTTGCCTAGCTGTGTGTCCCAAAGGAAAAGGAAGTGTGGTTCAGTAGCATAAAGCAGTGTCTCCCATGCGGGGCCGTCCGCAACAACCACTGGTCCTCCCGTGTCAGCCAAACGTGGGACTTTGCTAGTGTTGCCCCTACAGGCGACTGGACATCAAGTCTGCAGGTGCCTTGTGACTCCCTTTCCCCCACACAATGGATTTAGGAGCAACCTAGAATCCTCCAGAGGGGAACAGAGCTCTTTGGGGGTGCTTTTGAAAAGGCTGTATGGACCTAGACAATTGGGAGGCATCTGACATTTTCTGGCTGGAGGGAGGACACGTCCAGTTTAATGACTGCCCTTGAACTGACATTGACCAAAGCATCCGTCTCTTTATTCCGTAAAACGCAAAACGGCACAGGCGATGTGCAAACCCTAGACGGAAAGGGATTCCTCACCAACACACAACAAGATGAACGTTACATCTCCTCGCATTTCTATCCCCAATGTCCATCCAGCCAAGGTTGACTTTGCCTTCTTGGAATATCCAGTCAGTCTTGAGAGTGATTTGTCCGTCATTTTCAGGATTAACGGCCCCGGTTTTCTCTTCGTCTGCACTCATGGCCTCAGCAGTAAAGCTGGTGGGAAACCCCACTCCTGTTTCCCTGGGGAAACCATGCTTTCCGGCTCACTATGACAATCCCCAAATATGTAGCTTTATTTTGGAACACAACAGAACACGCTCCTCATGGACCTGCTTCTAGCAACGTCTGTTTCTTTTCATTTCCCCTGAAAATACCAAACCCTGGTTGTAACAGAGGACCAAGGCTGAAATACTGCAAAGCAGTGCCTCACTTGTCCTTTCTCCCAGGCTCTTTTCTCTGCTGCCTTCCTTCTATTCTCCCTCTCTTTCCATTTGTAGAGACAAAAGAGAAAACTCTATAACCATTGGCCTCCGCCCAGGAACCTGGAAGAAAATGAAGCAAGACAAACAACAGAGAAATGTGAACAGCAGAAGAGCGAACTCAGATGAAATGGCTTAAGTCTTGTGCTACAGCCCCAGCAGGTGAGTGTGTTGACTTCTTTTCCTCTTCTCCTTAAACGTCCAGCTCTTGGTCCAAATTCTTAGAATGAAATCAAGGGTTGACAGAAGAGCCCTAAAACCCCTCTATGGAAATGACTTGCCTATCAGTATGTATCCCGAATCTTTAGGGCTCAATTCGGCAGCACCTATACTATCCTGAATCTTTAAAGAAGTCCTTTGATTTGGCTCAATAGTTTCGCTTCTAAAACTCCACCCAAAGTTAATGACTTAGTTTGGAGTCTCCCAGAAGCAGAGCCTGAGACAAGGATTTGGTGCAGGTGAGCAGTTTCTTTGGGAGGTGACTCCAGGAAGCGTGATGAGGGAGCGGGTGAATGTGGGAAACAGGAATGAGAGAAGAGCCAATACGATAGATAACACCAACGAGTCAGACAAGGTAGGTAGCTGGAGCTCACTCTGGTGAGGACCGTCTGACGTCTGACAGTGTGGAGAACACACCCTGTCAGTTGTGTCATTTGTCATCCTGCAGAACAGGGAAGCTGGAATTCCCATCCTCAATTGGTCGAGGTTTGCTCAGAGACAGTAGTGCTGGCCCATGCCTGTAGTCCAAGGCCGTTTCCATGGCCAGGGAACAAGTCCAGGCAGGTGGCATAGGGAACCAAGAGACCATCCAGAGACAGTCTTCAGGCACCCCTGGGAAAGGCCTAGGGGTGGATGGATGTTGACAGTGTCTGCTGTAGATAATAATCCAAAAAAAAAAAAAAAAAAAAGCCTAACAGAATGTCAGCACTACCTGTAACAGTGAAAAATTGGAAGCAATTTTAATGTCCACATTAGAGGGAGGCTTACACATGTTCTGGTGTAGCTACTCAATGAAATATTGCCCATTGTAATTTTTTTCAATACCATTACTGTTGCCGGGCTCTGTGCTAGCTCCCAGAATGACTACGATAAAAAAGACCCAGTCCTTGCCCTCCAAGAGTGTATGGTCTCATTTGTTTTTGCAGGATTAAACACACACACACACACACACACACACACACACACAAAACACATAGGCATATGCCTAGATTGTACTATAATACCCCCGAATCAGGACTGTGTATATTTCATCATCTTAATTCCATTTTCAAAAATGCATAGAAAAAGGACGGGAGGGAAGTATGCCAAATTGCTAATAGTGATTCTCTTGGGAAAATGGGAGTTGCTTCGCTTCTTACGTTTCTATTTTCACCAAATTTTCTACGGTAAGAATGTATAAGGGAGAAAATGATAAGCTTTACTTGAAAATAAGAGACAACGGCGTCACCTGCCAAGCAGAGGGGCACTCAAAACTGGCCCTTCTCACCATCTCCCCGTGCTGAACTTTAATCTGCGTCTCACATTTCTGGTTCCCTGCTGAATCTGCAGCCAGCATCTAATGCGAAGTAATTTGGGGCACTTCTCAGGCATCGCTGGGGCTTGGAGGGAGCAAGCATGTCCTGATTAAATGTGAAGTTCTTAGGGCACCACAAAGAGGACAAGAAATTTCTATCCTGTTTATTTTTCTTACGTTAATTCACAGAAATATGAAGCCCACGGTCATGTTGCCCAGCCTGGTTTCTCTGTGGGCTGATAAGCTCTGATACTGTCTTGATATCAGACAGCATACTGGTAGTTAGCCAGTGACCTCCTGTCTGCAAATTTCCTACTTCTGTTGGCAAGTTACCATCCCACCAGGGGGAGGGGACCTCCACGTTGGGAATTTTCTTGCCAGTTCTGTCTCTAGTAGATTCTTGAAGCTTGGGGATGAAAGATGTTACCTAAATACAAAGTATTCTTGTCAAATGCTTTGAAAATGTACGACAACCTAGGCTTAAAGGAGCAGAAATATGACCGTATTCAATGCCATTTCATCTGCCAGAAGACTTATACTTGGCAAAGTTCATCCTGAAATGTTTTCATGCAGTTTGAGAGTTAAATATCTTTAAAATCCTTTTCCTAGACTCCTCCAAACACCTCAATTCTAAGTGATTTCTGGTAGATGGAAACATTTTAGTCCTCTAAGACTTTTGTTAATTCACTATTTGGCTAGGGTCCAGGCTGCACCTTGCCCAAGCCAGGGGACCCACCCCCCTCGCTCGCCTAGCTGTCCCCTGGAGTTTTGCAACATAGTGTCTGTATGTGGACCCAAAGTTGGTTTTCAAAACAATTCTTCTTGATGTGCCTGAATGTCTGATTGGGCTTTGGGATGCTTCATTCTGATAAACATGCTCAAAGTGGGCGTCCTATATACAGTTTGGGATCATGAGAATCAACTCTTCCCAAAGTGTATTATTCATGACTAGTTCCTCAGGATATCAACAGGTATTTTGCGAAAGACAAGCTCCATGCTTTAAATTAAAATGAATTTAAGAAAAGGGGTGCCTGGCTGGCTCAGTCGGTGGAGTGTGTGATTCGTGATCTCAGGGTTGTGAGTTCAAGCACCACGCTGGGTGTAGAGATTACTTAAAAATAAAAATATGTTGGGGCGCTTGGGTGGCTTGGTCAGTTGGGCATCCGACTTCGGCTCAGGTCATGATCTCGCGGTCTGTGAGTTCGAGCCCCGCATCGGGCTCTGGGCTGACAGCTCAGAGCCTGGAGCCTGCTTCAGATTCTGTGTCTCCCTCTCTCTCTGCCCCTCCCCTGTTCATGCTCTGTCTCTCTCTGTCTGAAAAATAAATAAACGTTAAAAAAATAAATAAATAAATAATTAAAATATGTTAAAAAAATTTCAGGAATGGCCGTTTAAGAAAACGGCGTCAGAGTTGCCCGGAGAACCTGTTAAAACGGGATTCCTGAGCCTGTCCTGAGAGGTTCTGAAAACGTGATTCCTGAGCCTGTCCTGAGAGGTTCTGATTCGGTAGGCCAAGGTGGGGCCCGAGACCATGCATTTCTGGGTTCCTAGGTGATGCCGTGGCTGCTCGTGCAGGGACCGTATTTTGCGAGCTACTGGCTTTGAGATATTGATTGAGCGATTCCCCGGGAATCCACCACAACCTGGAGGAACAGGAGGGGTTTTCTAGTATAGCTAGTCCTTTGAGATATGAAGGTCCCACTTCCCCCACGAAACGCATGATAGTGAAGAGATACTTGGTTTGAAAGACCAGGGTTGGATGCCTAACGGTGCAGATGAGATCTCTCTGGAAACGCACCTGAATGCAGTCACAGAAGCTGCCGTGTGAGGTAGGAGCTCATCGGGGACAGGGCTGAGGAGCGGTGGCTTTGGTGTCAGACAAGCTGGCGTCAAAGCCCGGGCAAAATAATCTCTTTTGAGCCTCAGCTTCCTCATCTGTCAGATGAGCGTCATGGTCTTTGCCTGCCGGAGTTTTGGGAAGTGCAAACCGGACAGCAGGTGTAAAACACTTTGCACCACTACACGGCAGGCAGTCAAAACATAGGAGGAAGAGAACTGGCTTACTGGGAATAAGACAAGGATCGGATACGGGAGGCGGGCCATCAAGACCACACAATAAGTCTGATTTCCTGAGCCGCGGGTCCATGTTCCCTTAAAATACTTTCGTCTGGGATCACTTTCTTGGCAGAGCTGGGATTGGGACCGAGAAGCCCCTCAGGGTGAGACCTGTGGACACCAGGAGCGGGACAACCGTCTCAGAAACCTCCGGGCCTCAGGCTGCTCCCAAAGCCTCTCAGTGCCCACCGCGACCCACAGCGGATGCTCATTATGTATCTGTTGATGCGTCAATGCATTTGATAGAGGAATGCGACCCACTTGGCCCCAGGAAGCAGTGAACGATACACCAAGATTTCGCTTCAGTTGCTCAAGCTTTTTCTTCTCAGAACAAGCAAACACACAAAAAAAAAACAAAACAAAACAAAAAATAAAACCAGACAAGCCTTTGGTTCTGAAAGACACTGAGCAAATACACTTGAGCTATTATCTCAAGAAAAATCAATGACGTTGCCACCCACCAGCGTATGAGCCTTCGGCGTTGACTTGGAAACGCTCAAGTCCGCCCGGCCCCCAGCTCTCCTGAGTCCACAGGCCGAGCGCACAGGCTCCAGCCCTCCCTGCTGGCCAGTCCAGTGTGAAATCGTTTCCTTCCTGGAGCGCGGAACCACGGCTGCAGGAATTAACGTGCCCGCGGAGCCCTCTGCCTTTTGGCTAACTTAGCGAGAGCACAGAGAAAAGAGGAAATCAGGCAGCTGTAGGGCTCGGGGTTTGGGAGAGTGGGGTTTTGGAACATCGAGGGGGAATTAACCACAGCCGGGAGAATGGCCAAGAGCTAAGAAGATACTCAGCTGAGCGGCAGACGCACCGGGGGACCTTTTACTGAAAGTATTATCATGATCCTCATTAACAGGATTCTTTAATGACAGATTCCTAGGTCCCACCCTAGAGGAGACTCGGAATCTCCCTCGCATCATCCTCTTTTGGAGATTTCCGTGATGGAAGAAAGTGCAGGAATCGGTTCTGTTTCGGTCCCGGAGATGCCATCTTTCCGAGCTACGTCCAACCTTTTGCAGCCCATCCAGGGGTCTCAGGCTCAAGAGAACTCCTCTCCAAGTGCTCTCCTTGGAGGACCAAGCTGACGACACTGACGAGGAGGGATGTGCTTTTAAGAACGTGCAATATGGAAAGGAAGAGCTGGAAAGGTCTCAAAGACTCTTCTCACGGCGACAGCTGCGTGTCTCTAAGGACATCTTAGAGAGCATTCATCTTCAAAAATGATCACAAAGAGTGACTAATGCAGGGGAGAAGTATGCCATGATGTCTGTTTAGAAGAATGTCAAGATGCCTCCTTTCAGCACTTCGGCTCTCAGGAAGAAAAAGTTGATGAAGACAATGCTTTCAGTATCTTGCTAAGAAATGAGGGGCCAGATCTCAAAGCTGAGAAGCTGTGAAGCCGTCTCCCAGCTGCTCTCGCCGGCCCTCCCTGCTGCACAGGGGAGTGGCCGTCATTACGGAGGGGCCTGTGACAAGTCCTTTGCACGCACTAGGCTCACTTCATTCTCGTAACGGTCCTATGAAATGGGACTGTATTTGTATTTTTGCAAAGACGGTATTATTAGAACAGAGCCACTGCCATCCACATCCATATCATCTGTGACTGCTTTTACTCCACAACAGCAGAGTGGGGCGGTTGTGATGAAAACCCTACGCCCTGTATCACAGAGATCTGCACACCCACGTTCCCTGCAGCGTTAGTCACAATAGCCAAGATACGGAAACAACCCAAGTGCCCGTCATCAGATACATGGATAAAGAAAATGGGGTAGATATACACACACAATGGAATATTATTTAGGCATGAGATAGAGAAGGAAAACTTGACGTTCAGAGCAGCACGTATGAACCTTGAGGACATTATGCTCAGTGAGACAAATCAGACAAAAAAAAAAAAAAAGACAAATACTGTATGATATTACTTTTGCGTGAAATCTATGAGAGCCAAAGCCATGAAAATGAACAGTGAAGGGGTGATTCCCAGAGGCTTGGCGGGGGGGACTAGGGGAAACGCTTAAGGGTACGAACTTGCAGCCGGTGGACAAATAACCCTGGAGATCTAACGCACAGTATAGGGAATATAGACAACAATGTCCTATTGTAATAACCAGGTTTGCTGAGAGACCAGATCTTAATTATTCCTGCCACAAACATGAAAGGATAATTATGTGAAGTGATAGACTGTGATGAAAGCCTATTATAATATATAAACGCATCACCTCCGCACGATCAACATACTCTACACTTGAAGCTTACACAATGTTATCTGACAAACGTAACGCGATTCAAAAAATAAAAGAAATTAGGCCATAAATAAGAAGGAAATCCTACCAGTTGTGACAACATGGATAGACCTTGAGGGCATTAGGCTAAACGAAGCAAGCTCACCGAGAAAGACAAAGACTGTATGATTTCACCAAGGTGTGGACTCTGAAGAGGCTGAACTCAGAAGCAGAGGGTAGAATGGTATTTGCCAGGGGCCAGGGATTGGGGCAAGTGGGGAACTGCTAGTTAAAGGGTACAAACATCCAGTTATAAGATGAATATATTCTGTGACTATTAGGGAAAGCGCGGTGACTATAGTTAACGACACTGTATTAAATACTTTAAAGTTTCAATGAAGAGAAGGTTGGAAATGTTATTAAAAACCAAAAACTCATAATAACAAAACCAAACAAAACCCTCTGCTCTGCCAAGTCTAAACTGTGTGACCCTTGACAGAAAGAGTGTGTTGATCCCTAAAACTGTAGGACCCCCATGGGTCCCACTTTGCAGATGGGGAAACAGAGGCACAGAATGGCTGTGTGTTACTTGAGATCATTTCGGTTTTGAACGACAGGGTCAGAGATGCCTTTGGCTCCCAGGGATAACTAGTCCTGCGTTTCTCCTACCCTTTACTGTAGGGATACACAGACTAGGAAAGAACCAGAGAAGGGCCAGATAGCTCCAAGCACAAGGGCAGCTGCTTTTGGCTGAACGACACCCCCCATGGGGCTTATCTCTAGTCCCATCTCTGAGGACCGGCCTGTTTGCCTGGCCTGCTGTTCTGCCCTTACCGATGGCTTTCTATCCAGCCTTAGCTTGGTCTGCCTGTCGATACTGCTTACCATTTACTTCTGTCTGGTTGGCTTTGGCTCAGGCTTAAACCCTGTGGGTAACGGGCCACAACTGGGGTCTGCAGCCCTAAGGAGTGTCTAAACTCAGGCTCCACATCTTGGGCAGTACATCCTAAGTTTCCATGCATATCCTGAGACCAAACCAACCCCAAGATCAGTAAAACTGATGGAAGGGACTGCTGAGTAAAAACCACCAAAATTTCCAAGAATACAGGAATAATTATATAAATTATGATGACTCCACGCAGTGGAGTACTATGCAGCCACTTAAAATGAGATTAACAAAGATTTTTAAATAATGTGATAGAGGGGCGCCTGGGTGGCTCAGTCGGTTAAGTGGCCGGCCGACTTTGGCTCGGGTCACGATCTCGAGGTCCGTGGGTTCGAGCCCCGCGTCGGGCTCCGTGCTGACAGCTCGGAGCCTAGAGCCTGCTTCTGTTTCTGTGTCTGCCTCTCTCTCTGCCCCTCCCCCATTCACGCTCTGTCTCTCTCTCTGCCTTTCAAAATGAATAAATGTTTAAAAAAATGTAAATAATGTGATAGAGCAGAAACAGGGCCAGCTTCATGGGTGTGGTACCTGCACAATTAAATAGGGTCCTGTCTTTGGTGCCCACACTGGGTTTAATCTCTATAGCTACTATCCAGAAATTCTTAATAATTTTTGAACAAGGGGACTCAACACTTTCATTCTGCATTGAGCCCAGAAATTATGTAGCTGGTCCTGAGCAAAAAGATACCTTCCAGAATACCTTCATTCTTTCCTGTCTTTTAGTAATAGAATTACCCCCCACCCCCAACTCTCCCATACTTTCACCCTGACTAAGGTTTCCATGTGAGGATTCCTTTCTAGTATTTCTTGGGAAGTTTTTATGTTTTTCCAAATCCTGAAAGAAAAATTAGTGAGGAAACTGGGACCGTGAAAAAGAGTAATGTAATTTTCCTGCAAGAATCAAAGCTTAATAGGGGCACCCGGGTGGCTCAGTTGGTTAAGCGTCCGACTTGGGCTCAGGTCATGATCTCGTGGTTTGTGAGTTCAAACCCCACATTGGGCTCTGTGCTGACAGCTCAGAGCCTGGAGCCTGCCTCGGATTCTGTGTCTCCTTCTCTCTCTGCCCCTCTCCCGCTTGTGCTCTGTTTCTCTCTCTCTGTCTCAAAAAATGAATAAATGTAAAAAAAAAATTTTTTTTTAAAGAATCAAAGCTTAATAATTAATACAGAGACATTACTGGTTTGAATCCATCAATGTCAACTGAAAAGCAAGAGCAGGAAACATGGGCAGGTTAAGATCGACATTTTCAGGAACCAGGATGGGAGCACATGGGAAGTGGAGTGGTCATGATCTACTCAGCCAGTCTTTTTTTTTTTTTTTTTTAATTTTTTTAATGTTTATTTATTTTTGAGAGAGAGAGATAGAGTATGAGCGGGGGAAGGGAAGAGAGATAGAGACACAGAATCCAAAGCAGGCTCCAGGCACTGAACTGTCAGCACAGAGCCTGACGTGGGACTTGAACCCACAAACCGTGAGATCATGACCTGAGCTAAAGTCAGACACTTAACTGACTGAACCACCCAGGTACCCCTACTCAGTCGGTCTTGTTTGTAGCTCTTAGCTTGTTGCAAGTATGTGTTCATAGGGGTGCCTAGGTGGCTCAGTTGGTTGAGCGTCTGACTTCAGCTCAGGTCATGATCTCACAGTCTGTGAGTTCAAGCCCCGCCATCGGGCTCTGTGCCGACAGCTCAGAGCCTGGAGCGTGCTTCGGTTTCTGTGTCTCCCTCTCTTTCTTCCCCTCCTGCACTTGCTCTCTCTCTCTTTCAAAAATAAATAAACATTTAAAAAAATTAGACAAACAAACAAAAACCAACTATGTGTTCATGACCCTGACTGCTTTGAATGGAAAGTCATTCTTGCAAATAAAACAAATATCATTACATTTATATGTGTTATACTTTGTATATACCCTGTAAATGATCGTCTCAGAAATAACAAGTTTGGGGAGCAAAGTAAGTCCTTAAATTGGCGATTTTGACATGTAATTCTGTAGAGCGCTTTAACTTTGCTAGATCTAAATGTTACATTATCTGAATATTACCTGATACTGTTCACTGGTATTTTCTAATATCTGATTATTTACTACAAGCTGTCATTGTTGTAAATTCACTAAGCTTAGTACGTCTTATTTATTGGACCAATATTGTTAGATATCCATAGAATGAGAAAAGAGTATGAAAAGTGTGGGAATTCTTTTAAGACTAATTTAGGAAGTTCCAAGAATTCCCAGGAATTCCGACTTCTCATTTATAAACACCGAAGATTAATATCCATTGGGAAGCACTAACGTGCCATGATTGTCCAGCTGGAGACTACAATTTCCAGCCTCCCTTGCAGCTAGCTACAGCCATGTTCTAGGTTTTGGCCAATAAGATGCAAGCTCACATGAAGCCTGAACCTTCTGGATTAGGTTTCTATGAGGAAGCTGTCTGTCCTTCCCTCTCCCTTTCCCTCTGCTCTCTGGCTTAGAAGTGATGAAAACCAGAAGAGCCACTTGGGGTCAAGATAAGGAGAACACGTATTAGAGAGAGTGTTCCCCCAGCCTGTTCCCTGGATTGCCTGGTGTATCAGAGCTGTCCACCTGCCCTAGCTTATCTTTAGACCATTACATGAGAGATAAATAAATTCTATTTTATTTTAGCCTCTGTATTTTGGGGTCTCTTTATTACAGCAGCTCAACCTATATGAACACATGTAGGAACATGTTTATGCTCTCACGTTACTTGAGAAAGCATTGTACACAATTACATTTCCCATTCAATTACATGACATCGTATATTACATTATGCACAGTTACGTATATGTGCAATCTAATCTCAATCACTAAAAACATACAGGGACGCCTGGGTGGCTCAGTCGGTTAAGTGTCTGACTTTGGCTCAGGTCATGATCTCACGGTTTGTGGGTTCGAGCCCTGCATTGCGCTCTGTGCTGACAGCTCAGAACCCGGAGGCTGCTTCTGATTCTGTGTCTCCCTCTCTCTCTCTGCACCTCCTCTGCTCACACTCTGTCTCTCGCTTTCTCTCTCTCTCAAACATAAATAAACATTTTTTAAAGAATTAAAAAAAAAAAAAAACACTTAAAACATACAAAGAAAACGTCCAGGAGAAAACGTGTCAAAAGCCTGGCAACAAAGGGGATTGGAGAAGCCAAGTCTCAATTTATTGAGCACTATTTATGTCCTGGGGAGAAAAGCGAATAGAGAACAAGAAAGACTTATTCCCTGTTTTATGGAGTTGGCAGTGAAACTAGAAAGGAAGATGTTTGTAAGTAATGACCAGTATGAACGATATGAAGAATTTATTTCCTCTTTTCGATGAGCCCTTTTTCAAATATTGGCATATGGGTGAGATGTGGGATTTTGGACAATCTCAAGCTCCTTCAAGGACTGGCAATTTCTACCATGCCTCCAAGACGCGGACGGTTTCACCACGAGGTGGTCCATCCCTTCAGCGATCCTCCAAGGCTAACAATGGGCAGAACTCCAAAAGCTTCCATTTCACATTCTTGCCTCCCTCTTCAAAAACCTTAATCCAGTTTCCCAAGCCCTGGGCTAAAAAAACCTGGAAAACATCCAGTCCCATTATGCTCTCTGCATCAAGGGAGCCCTTACCTGGGAACACATGGTTGGCCGTTGGGTTGCCATCTTGGGAAAACCAAGAGCTTCTATTTGGCTTTCATTTGGGGGGAAAGCTAAGAAAGCTGAACAAACACACGAGTGGAAAGTTGGCACTCGTCTTATACAGTAGCTTTAATTTTTGTAGCCTTAAAAAAAGTGAGAAACTCTAGTATTCTGTTTAGCAGAAGTCATTAAATAGCCTGTAAGAGCCTGTACAAGTCAGTGAGAGGCAGTAAGTTTGCTATTAAGTAATAGTTGGTATTTACTAAAGACTTTATCTGCCTATCTGTCCATCTACCTACCTGGCTAACATGCCCAGCTCTGTCAGCCACTGCAGGGCATTTCTGTCCACATACCTGTCAGATTCCATTTTTCACCAGAACCTTCATTAGGAAATAGAGCCTGAGCAGTCTTAGAGGCACTTTACACAGCTGAAAATAATGAAGGAGAAGTCAATGCAATTAACTAAGCCCTTAACAGTAGGATTTGAATCGTGAAGGAACTAATTATGTGCCCCAGGCACCCACATATTGTATTTGCCACATCATCAGGCAGCCGTAAAGAATGTCTCGAAGCTGTGCATCTCACAGGACAGGAGGGAGACCGGAGTTACCTTCGTGAATTCCTTTCTTGCTTGCTCTCCATAAAGAAGGCTGACTCTCTCAAGGCCGAGTCCGCAGTCATCATCTACCCACTATCCACTCTTCCCTTCTTCTTTACTAACAGAAGCAATATTTTACTCAGATTGACAACGTGCCCAGATAAAAAAAGAACATATTTCCTGGTCTCCTTTGCCATTGTAAGTGGCCAACGAAATGTCAGTGTCAACTGAGGCTTCTGAGAAGGCTGCCCTTCTCTCCTTCCTCCTTCTTCAGCCTGAAACATGGACGTGATAAATGGAGTTCCAGCAGCCATATTGGTACCATGAGGCCATCTTACGAGTGGAATTCATGAACTTAAGATGGAAGAACAGAAAGATTGAAGGATGTTGAGTCCCTGGTGGCCGTGAAGCTGCCATACTGCCATGGGACTATCAACCTCTACACTTCACGTCACATGAAAGAAAAACAAATCTCGAATTTTCATCACAACTGTTAATTCAAGTGTCAGCAAGTCTAATTTTGACAGATACACCTTACAGTCACTTTCTACCTTTTCCACAAATATTTCCAAGAGCCCTAGAAAAATTCAGTCGTTGATTGAAGCAGTCACTCACCAACAGACATTTGCTTAATGCCCAACTTTTGGGTCCACACTGGGCAATGGAAGGGTGAGTAGGCAGGCTCTCTGCCCCGTCACACACTTTCCCATTTCCCTGTTAGAATGAGTTGCTCTGTTCCACTGAGCTTTGAATCTCTTCTAGAGCTGCCTTGCAACAGAGGAATTATTTAAGCTGCTAGAAGGCAGAGAATCTCCCTTGTTCTTAATATCACCCACAGTCCCAATGCCTCTGCCTCAGGTGCTCAAGGTCTCTGGGCAGGGGCACGTGAAAGCTGAGTTTTCAGCCCAGACCAGCCTGTTGAAGCATCTGCCCATATCTGAAAATCATCATATGAAGAGCTACCCACTTTGGACTCTAGGTTCACTGATGATCCTTGGTCTCTTTTCTAGCCACGTGCTTCGAAGTTCAGGCTCCCATCCCATCCTCAACGCTGTCTTCAGATACGACGCAGAGGAAGATGGAACTTTCTCCCAGTTTCGACTCTGCCTCTCCATTCTGTCCTTGCTTCAGGCATCGCCTCATCGGGACAACGAGCACACTTTGCATCCTCCAGAATATATGCCAGGTGAGGAAACCATGGAATCTGCCAGGAAGTGGCCCATTCTGTCAATTTTTCCAGAGTGGGATAATCTCTGAAGATCAAGGTTTTCACCAGAGAGGGGCCTCCCGTGGTACATCCCTGGGGGTCATTTTTAGCAAAGGAATTGTGGGCCAAATACGCCATCCGTCTCTCTCCAGCCTTCTTGGCCTCACCCAAGTGCCAGCTCCCAAGCCACTCATGACTGAGGCCGGCCACCTGGCAGATCCTTTACTCTGGCCAGCTGGTGAGGGGGGCGTCAGTCTTGCTGTCCAGGCCCACGTTATGCTGGAGAGCAGCACGGTTTGAGCACCAGCTCTGTCCCTCTGCACCTCTGGGCCTCTGGGCAAATTACTTAACCACGGTTTTCTTGCCTGCAAAATGGGGATAACATATCAACCTTACTGAGTTATTGTAAGGATTAAAGGAATAAGTGTGTACTAACCCTCAGCCCTGTTTTTAGACCATCGTGAGCCCTCAGTGAATGCTAACCGTCAGTATTATTAACACCTGGCCTCACCTGTTGTTTTAACCCTTTTGTCACTTGGTGGACAATTAAGCACGTTTAAGGCTCTGATGTTGATAAAGAATCCCAGTTAAATGTGGGGTGGGAGGTAGTCTTTCTTTTTTCTTTTTAAACAAATTTTTATTTATTTATTTTGCAAGACAGAGAGAGAGCGTGCACAAGTGGAGGAGGGGCAGAGAGAGAGAGAGAGAGAGAGGGAGAGAGAAAACCCCAAGCAGCCTCTGTGCTGATAGCACAACCCAGGGCTCCCTCTCACCGACCGTGAGATCATGACCTGAGCCAAAATCAATCATCGGACGCTTAACCCCCTGAGCCACCTTTTTTTAAAGGTGTTTAAAAGGTGTTCCACCTTTTTTAAAATGCTTATTTATTTATGGATGAAAAGTGACTTTACTTATTTTTCTCAGCTCTCTACTTTATTTCCCCTCCTTCTTCCTGGTGATATTACTTGTCTTTTCAGTTGTAAGGAAACAACCAAATTCGACTCAAAGCCCTCCTTCTAACACCTTTGCACTGAAGGTGCAAAGGTCTTTATCGCTCACCATCTGATTGGGTCAACTTGCAGGGTTTTTTGTTTTGTTTTGTTTTGTTTTTTTGGTGAAGTTTACAGCAGAGGGTCAAGTTACCTGCCCGTGTTCTTCCCAGGACTCTTCCCAGGACGCTCCCACCCACAGCCACGTCCGAGGGGTGGTGAGACAGTCAGAAACATAAAGACACATGTGGGAATAAATGTGTAAATGTACTTAGGCTGTATTTGGGCAAACTGGGCTTTCACCACCATCTAAATTCAACAGAGATGACTATGCAGACCAAACAGTGGTTAGCCGTTGACAACAAAAACCATTTGCAGCCCAAATTAGACACAACAAATCTGGGAGAGAATTTTTAAGAATCCAAACCTTGCAACCCACCCCTCACCCCAGACTCCTTTCGGCCTCGGCAGCGAAGGGAAACGTGCAAGTCAAGAGGAGGCGGGAGGCCCGAGCAGACTCCTTGGGGCTGTAGCAGGTGACAAACACACTTGCCAAAGCAGAGCATGTTTGGGGATGGGGATGAAAAGGTGGGGGTGTTTGTAAGTCAAGGCCCTCGGTCCTGCTTCTCCTGGACGGCCACCAGGAAAAGCTGTCAGAGCTCAGCGGGGGTGGGGTTATCCTCACGCCGATGTGACTGGTAACAAAGTAGGAAAACTCGGGGTTTCAGAGCAGGAGACTGGCCAAGGCTGAGGCTGCAAAAGCCAGACAGGAACATCCATACGTGGAGTGGGTGGGTTTGGGGGACCTGGGTGGGCCAGAGAGGGCGGTCTGCGGCAGGACCCGAGAGCCTCCGCCACCCCTAGGGGGCGCGGTCTCCGGGCTCCTAGTTAGCAACGGAGGCCTACTGTGGCCCCATCTTCAGAGGTTTTAAAAATTGCTGTAAAAGCTCCTGGTTTTCAAATGTTGGCAACTGCTGGAACAGACTGTACATCACTGTGTAGAGGCTGAAGCAAACTACCCATTCTGCTGGCTGCAGCATTCCCGGGCAGCTTCTGAAATTCCAGGTGGGGGCTGACTTCGATCTTACCTTGGACGCTCGGGGGTGTCAGGGGTGGGTTCAGAGCCTGCGTGCGTCCACGTTCACGCCTCTGCCCGAATCTTCCTGACGCTAAATTAGCCTAGCCTAAGAACTCCTTTGCAGCTTTGAGAAAAGGGAAGCTCAAAAATCAAAGTACAAACCCAGACAAAAACCTTCCAGGTAGAAGCCTCAAAGATTGAGCTTTACTTTTATTTTTTTGGGTATTCTGTCATGTCCCAGAATGGTTGGTCATGTTAAACTCACAGGTGTAATAATAGTCACTGATGCTCAGTAGATGCTCCCAGGACAGCACAGGCTTGGGCAGGAAAGGAGAAACGGAGGGGGGACCAGTGACACACCCGAGACCACCCAGGAGGCTGAGGATGCCCAGTCCGAGGTCAAATTTATGTCCACCCTCCCCCCACCACCAACTTTTAGTCTGGGGCCTGTATTCCCAATCTGCCCCTGGAATTTGGAACATCCAGACAATGGCTCCGTGGGGCTCCCTGGGGAGCAAGGTTTGCAGAGAAAAGCATCCTGCGTGCGTGCGTGCGTGCATGCGTGGGAGGGAAGCTTGAAGTCAGAGGACACCGTGTTGGTCCCCAGCAGCAGATCACGGTGGCACCTCTGAGTTTTCACACTTGACCAAGCAAGGGCTGTGAGTGGGAGCCCAAATGCACCAGAGGACAGCATGCCTCGGAGTGAGGTCCGGCATCGAAAAACACACGCGGCACAAAAATCTCAAATTCCAGGCAAGTGCTGTAGCCACCCCCCATCCGTCAGGGCTTCTAAAGGTTGGCGCTCTCCTCTCCCTCGCACAGCGTGGCTTCCCCATCTCGGCAGATCTGGGCAAAGGGAAGAAGAGGAAGGCAAAAACAAACAAACAAAAAATCCAAAAAAACAAAAGACAAAAGGCAAGGTAGAGCTCCCAAGCCCGAGATTAAGCCCTAAGGGGCTGGTTGATAATCACCCTGGTGGGAGCAGTTCTCCCCCCACACCCGCCTTGCTTCTCCTGCGGATACCAAAGTACCTCTCTCACCCACAAGCACACATGCGAACCTTTCACTTTGTTCCCTAGAGCTCAGACACTGGGGCTGCGTGGAAAGATCTGGGAACTTGCAGAGCATTGTGGGTACTGACATGCAAATGAGGAGCGCAACCAAGCATGTCCCACATTGCTTCAGAGGACCTGAATTTTTTATGGCTTGTATGTGCTTTTTGATGTTTTCATTGTCTCCAGCATAACTGATATGCATTCCGATTCTGACAACTAGAAGTTTCTGGGTTGTTGGTTTTTTTTTTTTTTTTTTTTTTTGGTTTTTTTTTTTTTTTTTCCCCCTGGAGCTGGTCTTCGCTACCTCAAAACAAAACAAAACAAAAACAAGGAGGGGGAAAGAAACAAAACAAGACACAAAAAAATCTGGCGTAACAAACTGAGGTTACTTTAAGAAGTGAAATATTTTGAGCAATCCAACCACAGATGCAACCAGGAAAGGAAAACATGTTGATTCCCTTAAATTCCTTGGAGGAAAACAGCTCCAACTTTCCTACCTCACTTAAAGGGGCAACTTCCAAAAGGGGGGGGGGGGGGGGGGGGAGGGCAGTGCTTTTTTTTTTTTCATGGTGGTCAGTGGTGTAGAAGCCGTTTCTATTATGAAATACACCCTCCCCATCTGTTAGCACTTGCTCTTAATTAAGTCGGGGAAGTTCATTTGGAAAAAGGTCATTTGGAAAAAAATGAGGGACCTCCTCCCGGACATATACACACAGACGCACACTTCAAGCATGTGCTTTTAAGGGAACCATTTTCATTTTACAGCCATTTGCCCTTAAAGGATCCAGAACACCATCCACCCACGCCAAATACCTCAGATTCAGTGGTTTTTCTGGTTTGGCCGAAGGAAGAAATTGCCGGACAAATCACAAGAAAGTCATTTCTGAGAGAATCCTGCCAATTCCCCGCCACCGCCCCCCCCCCCCCCCCCCCCCCCCCCGCACTCAGGTGACTAAGATTGTCAGGTAACGGGCTGAGTCTGACAGGACCTGTCTGAACCTGGACATGGGACCTTCCAAGCATTCCAGTTTCGTTCCAGCCTTAACCACACGAACAGAAAACGGGGCATATCCTGGGAGCGTGAACACGATGGCAATAGCCCCCAAATTCCTAACGAAACTTGCATTCTGCTTGCCGTCCTGTTCATCCAGGGACATGCAACGCAATGCTCCAGCCTCCATGTGCCTCCTTTGTCCAAATTCAGCATCATTCTTTTCTTTGAGCCCCACGCTGTGGTTCTGTCGGCCTTGGACGACTCCCCCCACCCCCAGTGCCCCCACTGCCCCCCCTCCATCTCCTGGATGGGTGAGACCCAGCTGCCCTTTCACCGGGCCTTTTTAACTTCCTCCCACATCCCTTACCTTCCATGAAATTCCCGCCCCCCACCCCCACCCCCTCTGCCCCAGGCTCCAAGTGCCTCCAGGTTCCCAGGCCAGAGTTTCAGGGTGGCACCATCAGGCCCAGAACTGCTTCTCTGGCACCTTCCGTCTCCCTCCTCAGCTCCCAGCAGCTTCCCTGGCTCCCGGTCAGTGGTCCAGAGTATTGCTGAGTGAAAGAAGGCCGCCCTCCCTTGTTTACCAAATAGCTTCAGACACTTGGCATCGAATTTCCACTACAGGCCTAAGAGGTAGGTATTAGGATTTTCACTTCACAGGTGATAAATCTGAGGCCCAGAGAGGGTACATGACTTGCCCAAAGCCCCCAGCTGCCAAGTGTCCAAAGTTCGGAGATCTCCCAGTGGCACCCCCTTCCTCCAGAAGGGACACCTTTTAGTCCTTCTCCATTTTCAAACCACTCCCTCAGATAACATTTCTGGGACCTCCGCAGGGACCCCCGTTGGGCGGAGATTAATAATGACCCTGTTTTACAAACGCACGACCGAGTAGCATAAATCCCTGTATTCCTACTGTAGGTCTGCTCTCTCCTTTTTTTTTTTCCAGAACCTTCTTTGAAAGACCACAACAACTGCAGTGATTAAAAAGGAGCCTGATTCTCCCAGAGCGTAAGCTCCCGGGAGGGGGAGGAAGGTCAAGTGAGGAATTTGAAGAAGCCATGTTAACCTTTTCAATTACAAAATGCCTGCAGGGACTTGATTGACGAAACCAGGCTGAAGACCACAAGCATTTATGATCCTTCTAAATATACCCAATGAGCCTCCGGAAGTATCTCAGGTAGTCAGAACCCAGCTCTGTAAAACACATAAATACATTTAAAATAGCAGTAACTGTTTCCACCCTTCTATTTTTTTTTTTTTTTTTTAATGAGTGAATGTGCTCCAAATAGAAATGTTGGCGGTCACCCCTTTCGTACCACTATTTATATTGAACTTATCAGCATATAAATGGAAGCACGGGTAGGTTCACAGAGCAGGTCTTGGGTTATTTGCTTTCAACTTCAGAGCCAGACAGTCCTGAGTTCCTAGTGACAGTGAAAAGAGAGACACAAGTAAGCGTTCTCGCCTCCTCTGCGGCTTTCAGCTAGGGAGCCCTTCAGTATATCCAGTTTTCTCCCACCGGAGCATCTGAGAGGTCTCCCGTGGGGAAAGGAGGGAGATGCAAATGGGCTCAGCTTTTCAGATAATGAAAGGGAAGAGGATTTGGGGAGAGAGGCTCTGTGTTGGTGGCTACAGTAGGGCTCTAGGAAAACACAACCGGAGCAAATCAGGGCGATCGCAAAAAGAAACAATATTCCTAACTTCAAGTAAAGCTGTCCAAACTCCCCCCCCCCCCCCCGCCCCCACCCAACCCCTCCCCAGCACCCTCACGTTGTTTGGATTTCAGGCTCTTGAAGAAAACGTATTTCTTTTGACATTTAATAATGTCTGTTGACATGTAACATCCCTGCTAGGGCTTTTCATTTAGTTTTATTTTTTATTTTTTTTTATTAAATGATGTAAGTTCTGTAACTGATACCGGTTGTCATCAAACATCATAAAGCCAATCATGCCTCAAGTGATCAATATTTATTGTCCCCGGTGGGGGAGAGGCTGTTTTCAGTTTGGGGCAGATGGGTTTAATTTTTCAGTGGGGATAGTTAAAGCAGACGCACCTAGGAGCAAATGTCAGGCCAGCAAGGATCTGCCGACAGGGCACAATTGAGATGTTCACGCAGCTGGAGGGAAGGGGATGGGGGAGAGAAGGAGCAGGAAAGGGGAGAGGAGGCATAGACCGGAGAGGGGGGAAGAAAAGGAAATGGGAAAAAGAGGAAAAAAAAAAAAAGAGTGTATACTCCTGGACGCGTAGCATTTACAGTAACAGATACCTCGACTAAAGGGTGTCCAGAAGGACTCGGGGAGGGAGGGCAGGCTGAGGGGAAGGGAGGCTGAGCGCTGCAGAGAAAGGTCAAGGGGAGAAAGTGCAAGGGAAGTGCAAGAGAAGGAGAAAAAGCGAAAGAGACCCTGAAAGAGAAGGCAAAAGGAATCAAGTGAGGTAAGATGTGAGAGAAAGTGAAAGCCGAACCATAAGAAAGGAAAAGAAAAAAATGATAGTAACATGGCAAGTGAAAAGAGAAGAGGAAAAGGGATGGGAGGAGAGCCTTAGAGAGAGACAGTAAGGCAGGGAGGGCGTGGGAGGCAGGGGCAGGAGGTCCAGCCTGGGTGACAGGCCCCAGGGGATGGGGGTGGGGAAGTCTTTGGGCAGGCCAGTCCCAACCAGGGTCAGTCAGGAGTGGGTGGGGTTTGTCTTTGGCACCCACCTATCTTGCCTGTGCCCCCTCCCCTCTTAGAAGTTCTCCTATGACAGGCAGTCTTCTGGAAGCTTCTAGAATTTTCTCACACTCGACCCTCAGGAAAGGCTCGGAGTATCTCATTCACACCGAGGCAGAAATGACTAATAAGCCTCAGTGGGATACTTCTGGCTGGGCTCAAGTTCTCCTTGTTCAGTTTTAGTTCCAATGGCAAATTCTGAGACGTTTGTCAGCCAGGTAGGGAAATTTTTAGGGGATGTGAAGCTGGTGGCCAGAGTCTCATCCCATAATCAAGTCTGTCCTGCTTCCTGACTGTTCCCTGAGGGATACAGTTTGCAGACCCAAAGTTCCTTTTTGGAATGATAGATGTGGGACGTGTGACAAAGCCTTGGGCCTAGGAGGCCCGGGATAAACCTTGGGTCCGGAGGCTTCTGCTTGGGACCCCTCCTGGGCTGCTCAACAGAGGAACCAGCAGGTGGACCTCTGGGGGACAGGGGATGAGAAGCCTTGTCCTTGGGGTTCAGTGGAACTCTTGCAGAGCCCAGGGCCTGGGAGGGAGGAAGGGCCAGGAATGGACTGTTCTGCAGTGTCCTTAAACACCCAAATTCTGCCCACGCCGGCTTTTGCGCTGACGTCAAAGTCAGAGGGAAGAAAGCAGGAAGGAAGGAAAAACCTTAATAAAGAGAATTTCCAAAAAAACTCCTGGAGAAAAATAAATAGGTCAGACCTCAAAGCAGCCAAGCAAACAGTCCTTAATGGTCCAGCCCACCGCTTGCGTTTTTGGAATTATAGGCCTTCATATTTACGTAACCTGGCCTGAGAGGTAGGCTGGGGCCAGGACCCCTTCCCTCAGCGTGGATGAGGGTTCTGAGGCACAGAGGGCCCCTGCGCAGGGTCTCAGAGCATGCCAGAAGGACCAGGGGAGCCAAGCCTGAGGACCTCACCCACGTCCAACACCTTCTTTCCCTCCTGGGAAGAATGAGAGACGAGGGGCCGGTGTTAGTGTTCCAACGCCCCGTGACGGGCCTCTATTTCTCCCACCTTGTCTTTGGGCTTTCCTGAGTGGAAAGAAATTGCATTCTGTAGCCCTCCCACCCCACTTCCTGAATTTTCCGATCCGATCTGGACAAGTGTCTGGACATGTTCTCTCCCGTTGGCCCGCATTCGGGCAGCCCTGGGAGCTCATTAACAGCCCCACCTTGCGACACCTGAAATGGCTCTAGGCCACTCCTGCCCAGGCACCCAGCTAGCAGCCCAGACCTCACTGTGGACACTGGGTGCCTGTATTTCTGGAGAACGATGCTCTGTGCATCGTTGGTCATTTCCTCACTAACATTTTGTCTTTTCTTTCTGACTTTTCAAATTCTTGCCAGTGAGTATCTCGTTGCTATTTTATTTTGTTTTATTTTTTATTTTTTAATGTTTATTTATTTTTGAGAGAGACAGACAGATGGCGAGCAGAGGAGGGACAGAGAGAGAGGGAGACATAGCATCCAAAGCCGTTCCAGGCTCTGAGCTGTCGGCACCGAGCCTGACTCGAGGCTTGAACTCACGGACCGTGAGATCGTGACCTGAGCTGAAGTCGGATGCTTAACCAACTGAGCCACCCAGGCGCCCCGATTCCTCTTTTCATTTCAACAGTGTTCCTCATCTCCTCCCCGTCGGCCTCCTATCAGTTAGCTGTGGTTCCAGTGGCCATGTTTGAACAGCTCTTTTTAATTTCGATATAGTCGAGGTCACCAATCTTTGCCAGGTGGTTTATGTTTTGGTGTCTAATTGAAGAAATCCTTACCACTCTAATGTCAAAAAGACATTCTTTTACATAGTCTTCTATTGAAGACATAGCATTTTTGCTTCAAATTTTGGCCTTTTTGAGTTCATTTTTGAATGTGGTTTGAATTAGAGCCACGATTTTATTCATCCAGTGAGCCAGTTACCCCAACAAAATATCCTAAATAATTCACTTTTTTCCCCTCCACTGAATCCCAGGGCCCCCTGTTAAAAATCATGTATCATGGGTCTCTTTCTATGTTTTTTTTCTTCATTCCATTTGTCTATTTGTCTATTTCTGCATTAGTACCCCACTATTTTTATTAACATGCCATTGTAGAATGTCTTGTTTTTATGCTTTTTTTTAAGTGTTAAAGTTTTACTCTGGGTTGCTTTAGTCTTACTACTATGGTGTGACTTTTTTTTTTTTTTAAATGTTTTTATTCACTTTTTGAGAGACAGAGAGAGACATACTATGAGCAGGGGAGGGGCAGAGAGAGAGGGAGACACAGAATCCGAAGCAGGCTCTGGGCTCTGAGCTGCCTGCACAGACGCAGGGCTCGTACCCATGAACCTCGAGATCATGACCTGAGCCGTGTCGGCCGCTCAACCGACTGAGCCAGCCAGGTGCCCCACTATGGTGTGACTTTTTCAGTGACTCTGCTGAAAATCCCAAATGTTCAAGGACTATCCTTTAGTTGGTCAGTTCAAGTGTCTCCCAGCCTTGGGTGAACTCTGAAAATTGTTTGCCTCACAGTAGAAACTTATAGGAAAATTCTTTTCCTGGTCTCATGATTTTCACTTGACATGTGCTCAAATGACCTTCTTCCCCTCTGGTTCTCTGCCCACAGGATCCAGTCTCCTCAGCCTCTCCAAAGCCTCTGTTCTCTGTCTCCTCAATTCAGTGGGGCAGCTATGAACTGCTTGAGACTCTCCTGCTTGTGGATTGTATTCTAGAATGTTCCTCCAGGAAGAAGGGCAGGGATCATAGGGTTTACCTCATTTGTTTGCCTTTTCTCAGAGACCACAGTCCTGGGCTGCCTGCTGCCAGTTGTTCGATGCCTAAAAACAGCTGCTTCCTGTATTTTATCCTGTTTTCTAGTTGTTTATGGTAGGATGGTAAGTCCTAGTCCAGTAACTTCAACAGGGCCATTAGGTAGAAGTCAGAGATGACTTTTTCATTGACATAAATTACTCTTGCATCTGGCAATCTTGTGAACACTTCTGAGCATTAAGCTTTTCCATTGATCATTACCATTTAAAAAAAAAAAATTCTTTTTAACGTTTATTTATTTTTGAGAGAGAGAGAGACCGAGTGTGAGCAGGGGAGAGGCAGAGAGAGAGGGAGACACAGAATCCCAAGCAGGCTCCAGGCTCCGAGCTGTCAGCACAGAGCCCAATGCGGGGCTCAAACCCACGAACCATGAGGTCGTGATCTGAGCCGAAGTTGGATGCTTAACCGTCTGAGCTACCCAGGTGCCCCTGATCATTACCATTTGTAAAGAAAGACAGTTTTTCTTTAATTGTTACAATTTCCATGTTTCGTTTCTTTTCCTTCTGTTACATTGAATGGAATATCTTCTAACTTTAGCGTATATGTATATATAGCACATAAATTTATTATGTATATTATATGTTTTTAAAAAGTAACCTTACCTGTTTTTCTGAGTTAAAAAAATCACAATTAGATGTTGAACGTTATTGAAATCATATCCTGGATATATTGAGATAACCATGTAATTTTTCTTTTTAGTACATGAATACGGTGAACAACATTACTAGATTCTCTGAAGTGAAACTATCTTTCCACGCTGAAATACGGCTTACTTTCCTATTTATTTCAGCTACAGTGTTGAATTTGGTTGGCTAATCTTTCCCGAGCTTTATCTTTTTACTGTCTTTTCTAAGTGTTCAGAAGAGGCCTCAGCCTTCCACAAAATAATGTTTGACAACTTTCTCTCCTTCTGATTTCTGAAACAATTTGTATAAAGTAGGGATTAGCTCTTAATTTGACAATTTAATAGAACTTCCAAAATTTTTTGATACGGGGGTTTAACATTACTTTATTAGTTATTTCTATTCATGACTTCTATTTTTTTCTTACCCCAATGTTGTGGCTTTCATATTTTTCTGGTAATTTTTCCATTTTGCTTAAGTTTTCTGAGTTTTTGGTACACAGTTGTTCACAATACTCTTTTATGACTCTCTACTGCATCTATAAGTATTTATCTGCTTTCCTCATGTATCAGATATTTATATCTTCACTCCCTTTTTTAAAACTAGATTTTTCATGAGAGATCTTTATGGTGACAGAACTGGTCAGTGTCTCGACCAGGGTAGTGGACACATGAATCTAAGTGTGACAAAATTACACAGAACTAAGTACACACACATGCACACACACACATGTGTAGAAGTAAAACTGAGAAATTCTAAATAAAATCAGTATACTGTATGCGTGTCAAGATCCTGGTTGTGCTTTGTGCTCTGGTTTTGCAAAATGTTACCTTTGGGAGAAACTGAGGAAAGCAGACGTGAGACTCTTTCTACATCGTTTCTTCTGATTGCGTGTAAATCCACAATTCTCTCCACCAAAATTTCAGTGAAAAAAATCAATTTTGCCAGATGTTTGTCTCTCCTTGTTAACCTTTTCAAAATGCTAGCTTTTGGGGGCGCCTGGGTGGCTCAGTTGGTTAAGCGTCCAACTTCAGCTCAGGTCATGATCTCACCGGTTCGTGAGTTCGAGCCCCGGGTCGGGCTCTGTGCTGACAGCTCAGAACCTGGAGCCTGCTTCAGAGTCTGTGTCTCCTTCTCTCGGACCCTCCCCTGCTTGTGCTCTATCTCTCTGTCTCTCAAAAATAAATAAACATTTTTAAGAAAATGTTTTTTAATGCTACCTTTCAGTCTTGTTAGTCTTATCTGGTTTTTCTTTCTGTCCTCTGTTCCATTAATTTCGCTCTTGTATTTATTTTTTCTTCCCATCATGCCTTTCTGAGATTTCTTTTTTGCTACTTAAAAAGTGTAAAAGCTTAAATATCAAAGCTTAGATGATTTATTTTCAGGGTCTTTTTTTCTTTTTTGACAAATGGATTTAATGCCATATGTCCCCTCTTTTATGTGTTGCACAAATTTTACATATAGTGTTTTCATTTGCTTTCAGCTTTAAGTATTTTAGAACTTCCTTTATGATTTTCTCTCTGACTCAAGAGTAATTAAACAGCCCACTTTTTAGTTACCTAACAGATGTAGTTTTGTGGGTTTTTTTAACGAATAATTAGATATTGGTTTCCTATTTTCCAAACACAATGAGAAAACATTGTCTGGCTTCTTTCTTTTGAATTTATCGGGGCTTCTTCTGTGGCTAAATCTAGACCAGTTTTTGTTTAGGTTCTGTGTGTGCTCAAAACATGATGTATTGTCTGTGTTAAACGCATTGTTCTGTAAACACAGAATTTGAGTTTACTATGTATATTTCGATAGCTTGGTTTTTATTCATGTGTTTGGTTTTTACTTTTGATCCAATCTGAAATCTGTTTATTTTTGAATCCTGAATTTTTCCTATTTACAATTACTAATATATTCGGACTCATTTCTGTCACCTTATTCATGTATTTCCATTTACCTTACTGGCCTAGGTCAAGTTCTCTAGAAGTAGAGCCTAAGACAGGGAGTCTTGTGCAAGTGTTGTATTAGAGGAGGGGCCTCAGGGGAGGGAGGATCCGGGACACAGAACAGGGCAGGGGAAAACTGAGTTACATGGTGCTTCCACCCGGAGGCTGGGGCTCGCCTTGATGCTTCCCTGCCACCCCCAGGAGCCACTGGCCAGGCACTGCTGTGCGTCCCACGGGAGATAAAGTGATCAGCGATCTGCCCTGGCAACGTGAGAAAGAGAAAAGAGCAAACGTTAAAAACGCTCCCATGCCCTGGGAACCGACCCTCTTGCACCAGGGGTGCTCCCACTCCCCAACCGGAAGACCCCGTCATCTTCCGCCTCCTTCGGAGTTCCACACCACATGCACCCTCACTTTGTGTGTTCCATCCACCTTGCTCTGGCCTCTAGGGCATCTGCAGGGCTGGGGTCAGGGAAGGGAACAGCAACCTCTGCCAGCTTGCCATCTCATCCTACCCTTTCTTATTTATTTGTTTGTTTATTAGTTTTTAGAGAGAACGAGTTGGGGAAAGGGGCAGAAGGAGAGAGAGAGAGAGACAGAGAGAATCTTAAGCAGGCTCTGCACTGAGCGCAGAGCCCGACCCAGGGCTCGATCCTGCGATCCTGGGATCATGACCTGAGCAGAAACTGGCTTGGAAGTTCAGGGATGCCCAGGGTGGCTCAATCAGTTAAGCATCCAACTCTCGATTTCCGCTGAGGTCATAATTTCATGCTTCATGAGATCGAGCCCCAGGTGGGGCTCTGTGCTGACAATAGAGAGCCTGCTTGGGATTCTCTCTCTCTCTCTCTCTCTCTCTCTGCCCTCCCCCCCCCCACTCTCTCTCTTAAAATAAATAAGCTGGAAAAAAGAGTTGGGAGCTCAACCGACTGAGCCACCCACGTACCCCTCATCCTACCCTTTCAATTTCTACTCACCATCTAATGTTGTGGACCCTTCTCCGAGGACTCGGGCCCAGCTCTGGTGGGTGGATGGGAGGTTAACCTGACTGACTGCCTACACCTGGAGGGCCAACCCCCCCCCCCCCAATCTTTTCCAGCACTATCCATTCTCCCTTCCCCTAGGATGAGTCCTATCCCAGGAGGCTCCCCCATCTCTCGGGTAGGTCGACTCTTGCTGGGTGGGCCCCTGGTCCTTCAGACCCGACCCCACGTGCCTGCCTCTTTGGCGGATGGCAGTTCAGACTTGAGCTACGATCCTGCCCCTACCTCCACTGTGTTATGTGTATCCTAAGCTGACAGAAACTCTTCGAGGTGGCTCATAATAAAGAAGGAACATGTAAAGTTAGAAACAAAAACACATACAAATAAAGTTTGAGAGACTCTAAGTCACATGCACATGCATGGGGAGGTAGGAGAATTCTTTCAGGAAAACACTGTTGGATTTCAGTCCCAACTTTTCCTGGCAGCTAAGGTAAACTGAGAGGCACCAGGCCCCCTTCAATTGGGGATTATCACTGAATGTGTTTACTTGGAAAACCAACATCAAACATTTCTCATTTTAAAGATTTATTTTTGGGAAAGAGAGAGAGAGGGGGGTGTTGGGAAGGGAGAGAGTGCAAGCGGGAAAGGGCAGAGAGAGAGGGTGTCAGAGCATCTGAAGCAGGCTCTGTGCTGACAGCAGTGAGCCCGACGTGGGGCTCGAACCCATGAACCACGAGATCATGACCTGAGCTGAAGTCCGACGCTCACCTTGTTTATCCACCCAGGCACCTCAAGCATTTCTTTTATTATTATTATTATTATTATTAATTTTGGTTTTTTAATTTATATCCAAATTAGCATATAGTGCCACAATGATTTCAGGAGTGGATTCCTTAATGCCCCTGACCCATTTAGCCCATCCCCCCTCCCACAAGCCCTCCAGCGACCCTCTGTTTGTTCTCCGTATTTAAGAGTCTCTTCTGTTTTGTCCCCCTCCCTGTTTTTATATTATTTTTGCTTCCCTTCCCTTATGTTCATCTGTTTTGTATCTTAAAGTCCACATAAGACAAATTTCGCTCAAACATTTCTAATTTTTAAATTCCTCTTTGTCAAAGGCCATCTCTAAACAGTTTGGTTCAACTCCTCCTCTTTTCTTTTAGCTCGACAATTTTTCCTTCAAACCCACTTGACAAGTGAAAGAATATTCCCTGATGTTCTCTTTGCATCTGCTTTGGGCTGACAATGACTGCTCCTTGAGGGAACCTTGAGGGTCTGTGATGCTGGAAGGGGACCAAGAGCCACAAGACAAGGAGGTAAGCGCCCCGGAGGAGCATGTTGCGGGTACACGTGGAGACTCTGGGCTCTGTGTCCCCAGCTTCCTGTCCCCGTTCGGCCTCGGCAAAGCTAGGTGACCCTACCAAAGATATTTAACGCCGTCTGACCCTACTACACCTGTTGTCCAACCTCTAGGCGTCAACTTCCTCATTTGGAAAATCCGAATAAGCCTAGCCCTCCCCCCTCCTGGGTTTGTTGTGAGAGCGAAATAAGATGATGCACAGCACACAGCCAGGGATAAAGCAGGATAAGGTGAGTTACAACATCACATCACGACGGGAGCCGTATTGGCTGACGCATGCGTCCTAGTGCCAGACCAGGTGCCTAGGACTTTTCACTCACTCAAACTCTGAGCTCTCCGGGAGCCCTGGGAGTAGGGGTGGGAGGAGCCCAGGGGTAAGCTCCTCCCCTTCTCGTCTGCTAGCCGTGGAAGCTGACGTCCAGAGGGAGGGGATAACTTGCTCAAGGTCTTTCTTGGTTTTTTTGTTAATTTTTAAAAATGTATGTTTATTTTTGAGACAGAGACAGAGTGCAAGTGGGGGAGGGGCAGAGAGCGAGGGAGACACAGAATCCGAAGCAGGCTCCAGGCTCTGTGCAGTCAGCACAGAGCCCAACCCGGGGCTCAAACCCGCAAACCACGGGATCATGACCTGAGCTGAAGTCAGAGGCTTAACAGACCGAGCCCACCAGGCGCCCCTCGAGGTCTCTCTAATGAACACAGAACCAGTACCGTTTCAGACAGAGTCCACAGCTAGCTTCGCTTTGCCTTTCTGCGTCCACTGCAGTGTGGGTTGAACAAAACTTTTTGAAAAATGTGTCGTCACCATCCCCTGACCTGTAGAAGCCTCTGTGGGTTCTGAGAAGGAGGTGCAGCATTGGGCTCAAATGGTGTGTGTGTGTGTGTGTGTGTGTGTGCACTTCTTGTCCCCACTCCCAGAGCAATTCATTTCCTACCTTGAATCCTTGTGCTGGGATTTTTTTGTTGCAAACTATCCCCACTTCACAAGTAGCCTCAAGCAACAATTAGTCCTGCATGTAATTTCTGAACCAAATGGTGGCTTTGGGTAAGAACCACGCAAGCGGTTTGCAAGCAGATGTAGCCCGAGGTGTTGTCACTCCCGGTGTGGAGGGGAGGCCGGAAGGGGTGGGAGGGAAAAGGGCGGACGCACCTTCGGGTGTAGGCCTGGCGCTCGGCATGAGGAGGCAAAAGAGTGGAGGCCGCGTGGTGGGCAGAGTAATGGTCCCCAAAGATGCCCACACTCTAATCTCCTGGAACCTGTGAATACGTTACCCGACGATGTGAGAAGGGACTTTTGCAGATGTGATTAAAGCTCAGTGGACACGGGGACATGATCCATGTGGGTACAAAGTAATCCCGTGAGTCCTCAAAAGCAGAGAAACTTCCCTAACCGTATACAGGGGGAGGGGTGTTGGCCGAAGGGGCGGGGAGATGCCCTGCTAGGGACTTTGAGGATGGAGGCAGGAGCCACGAGCCAAGGAATGCCAGGGCTTCTGGAAGCTGGAAAGGGCAAGGAAATGGATTCTCCCCTGGAGCCTCCAGAAGGATTTTTAGCCAGTGAGACCTGTGTCTGACTCCTTAAGATACTAAGGGTGTGTTTTTTTGTCTTTTAATTTTTTTTTTATGTTGATTATTTTTGAGAAAGAGAGAGACAGACAGAGCGTGAGCGGGGGAGGGGCAGAGAGAGAGGGAGACCGAATCAGAAGCAGGCCCCAGGCTCCGAGCTGTCAGCACAGAGCCCGACGTGGAGCTGGAACTCGTGAACCTCGAGATCAGGACCTGAGCCGAAGTCGGATGCTTAACTGACTGAGCCACCCAGGCGCCCCAAGGGTGTGTTGTTTTAAGCCACTACATTAGTGTCATTTCTTACAGCAAACGAATGCAGCCTGGCCCCAGCTCCTCCTTTTCCTCACGCTTCAGCCATGCCAAGAGCTCTCTGCGAGCCTCCGTGTCCTGATCAGTAAGGCAGAGCCATAGTCACTTCTTGGAATCCCAAACACTCCAGGCCCGGCCAGTCCCAGTCTGAAGTCAGTTCGACAATAACATAAAACTGTGAGGCTCGGCCCCATACGTGCTGAGTCTGTGGGCACCTGGAGAGCCTCCTCCAGGCAGCCCCCTAGAGGACAAGCCTCCCTGAGCTCCAGCAAGCTTCCTGGAGCTTCCTTGCCAGGCCCCGCTGTGGCCCCACGAAAGGATCCCGCTGTCAATTTCACAGTCCCTACCGCAGGCCCGCTTCCATGGGGCCCAACCCCGGCTGCCTCTTGGACCACCCCCCCAACCCCCCCCAGGGCCCTTTAAAACCACAGCTTCCCAGGCCCCACCCCTGATGGACTGCCCAGAATCCCCGTGAGGCCGTGCAAATTGTCACTTCACAAAAGAACACGAGGAAATTTGGGAGACTGAGGATTTGGTCTTCTTCCAATAATTCTATCATTCCTCTATCATCCGGGGCCAGTCATTTGATCTTCCTGGGTCTCATTTTTCTCATTGTATCACCTGACAATGCTGGACTCGCGATCCCTAAGCCTCCTTCCACAACTGAGGATCTCTCACGCACAACGGTATCTTCCTTTCATTTCCTGAAGACACCTTAGGATTGTATCCCATCTCGGGGCCGTTGTGACAAGCATCCGTTTTCTCTCCACAGGAGCGTCATTGTAGATTTGAGCCCCTGGGGTGGATCGAAACCCAGGCCGTGGCATAGTCCGGAACTTGTTTCAAAACATACAAATAAATTGTGGTAATTCTTAGAGAAGTAAAATAAAAGCAGCTCCGCCAGACATTCTGATGAACACCCAGAGACGGAAACCAGCGCCTGAATACACGGAGGTCACTGTGCAAGCATGGGAGAGGGTGGGGAGGAGGGGGAGGGGGAGCAGAGGTGTGGGGGAAACCAGAAAGGCAGAAAACCCAACCTCCCCCATCTTCAACACGTACACAAAGTACCTGCTCTGCCTACCTCCTTAGGTTAGTGGGAGAAGCGACAGGATGGTCTATTTGGACCATTCTCTAAACGGCTTAGTGCTACTCGCGACTAAAAGATTCTCCCTTCTGGAGCATGGACCTTAGCAGCCAGACTTCTGAGACGATGTCGTCACGTTGAGAGAAAAATGAAGCCTCTGGGGCGCCTGCGTGGCTCAGTCGGTTAAGCGTCTGACTCCTGATGGCAGCTCAGGTCATGATCTCATGGTTTGTGAGGTCGAGCCCCACGTGGGGCTCCATACGGACACTGTGGAGCCTGCTTGGGATTTCTCTCTCCCTCCCCTTCTGCCTGAAGGAGCAAAAATGTAAAAGGGGAAAATGAAGCTCAGAAAAGGCAAGTGACTGGTTCAAAGTCACACCCTCTTCCCTGATAACGAATCATCGATCTAAGTCAAGCCCACTCTACCAGTGAGGAGAGGCTGGGTGTACTACCGTGGCAAACAACCCCCCAAATAACAAGCTTTATCTGCCCTTCATTCTACACGTCCATCATGGGGCGGCAGGGGTTCTGATTGTTGGAATCGTGGAGGGACCTAGGCTGATGGAGCGGCCGTCGTTTCAAATCCCATGCGTCACTGTGCCAGAAAGAACGAGAGAGAGTTCTGGAAGGTCTAGCACTCTGGCCTGAAGTGACACACGGCGCTTCTGTTCACACTCATTGGTAGGAACCAGTCGCGTGGCTCCAACCCACTACCTGGGGCCACGAGTGAAAGGAAACGCAAACCCATCAGGTTTCCCCGCGGGGCAGGAGCTGGAAATGCTTGGCCAACAGCACTACTTGCCCATCACGCCCATGTTGCCACCCCGGTCCCCTCCACGCTGCCTCCTCTACCAAACCTTTCCTCGTCCCATAAACTGTATTCCCGAAAGTTCTATGTGACCAAAACTTCAGGGTGCCTTCAACTCTGGTCCTTCGGCGTTTCGTACACGCCAGGACGGGTGCTTCGTCCCTGCACCTCTGACACCCAGCGCAGGGCCTCGGCGTGGGAAAAATTGATGCTGCTTCCAAAGACCCGTGGCGTTTTATTTCATTTTTGTCTACCAGTTATAAATCAGCAGCACTATTTGAGTGACTTAAAATTATTTAATCCGTCAAAAACGCTTTGTGGCCATAACTATTATTTCCCCCATTAACCACTCAGCCCAGGGCTCAGCAGGCTCCGTTAGGGCCCCCCTCTCCTTCTGGGGAGCCTCCTAGATCCAGCTCCCTTTTCTATCAAAACGTGCCGGTCCTGCGTCCTATCCCCTTCCCTCAGGGGCTTGCCCTCTGTGGATCTGATAAGTTCCAGGAGAGCTGGGAGGTGCAAAAGATCATTATTTTCCCCTTGACAGTTTTGCCGAAGGCTGGCCCCGGGGCAGATAATCCACCCTGGGCAGACGCAGGTTGCTGGTGCTGGCGGTTCGGGGCTTTGTGATGCAAACGTGCACCTTCTGCGTGGCCTACTTGGAGCGCTGTCTTCTAGCAATCAGCCTCTAAGCACCTGGTCCAGGCTCTGCTTCTTCATTTCAGAGGAGATCCTCAGACGAGGAGCCCAGGACACGGCAGGATTCTGGGAGGGACGAGAGACTGCGAACATTCTGCTGACTCGGTGCCCTCGCCCTGGAATCGGCAAGTGGCTTTTCTCCCAGGAGCCCTTGTGTGTGTGTGTGGGGGGGGGGGGGGGTCTTTTGCCGGTGCCCTCGCCTTGCAATCGGCAAATGGCTTTTCTCCCAGGAGCCCTTGTGTGTGTGGGGGGGGGGCGGGTCTTTTGCTGGTGTCCCTGATCAACAGATTCTTTTAACTCAGGCTGAATCTTTCAGTGGAGCACCATAGAGTTTGCAAAGGAGCTTTCGGAAGCTGAGGGTAAAACTCACGTCGACCACAGGGTTTCTGCGGCCAGCAGGAGATGCTCTGGTCCACGCAGGGGGAGCCAACATGTCTAGCCTTCATGGCCTGCGCGCTAAGCAGGGAGGATGCCGCACACACTGGGGGCTCTCCTCGTGGACTCCCGAAGAAGTGCTCTCTCCGAAGAAAGAATTCCAAAAAGCTCCTAAGAATTTAAAAGTGCATTCGAAAGTTGTGCTCTTTTCAGAAAGAAAAATTCCAAATTCCCCAACGATATTCAAACAGGAATTTGTTGCCACTCTGGAGCAGGGCGGGGTGGGGGGAGGGAGGGGGGAGGGTATTGGCAAGGTGGAAAAAGATGAGGAAAAGGGAAATGTGAATTGGGGAGGAGCTCTCCAGGCGCTGGTTTGTTGGAGACGTTGGCCTGAGTACCTTGCTCTGGCCTGAAGGCACCACAAGATGGCAGCATTTCTGAAAGTTCCAGCACCCCCCCCCCCCCCCGCCCCCTAAAGGCTGCCTCTGGGCGTTGGGGCGCCTTGGCGTCCAGTCAGGAGCACATCCTCCTTCATGTTTAGAAGGATTAAGAGTCCCGACCTGAGATGCTCTTGTCCTCAGCCAGAGAGAAGAGGGCCAGGGCCGAAAGGCTGGATCTCTCCGGTGCACGTTCAGCTGTTTAAACAAAATCAGCGTTGAACCCAAGTGCCTGTTGGCCAGTGACCACTTTGGACGTTGGGCTGGGTTGTCTTAGGTTGTCTGAGAAACAGAAAACTTGTTTGGCCAGATGTTGTGTGGGGGCCAAGGAACTTTGTGGTGCTTTAGAGAGTATGTCCCCGCCAGCTAACCTCGGTTTGGATGCACTGGGGGACTTTGCACCCCTGGTAGAGCCTGGCACCAGCACCTGCATTCAGGTTCCCAGCCCCCCCTACCACCACCCTGGATGCCCACACTGGTCAT
This sequence comes from Panthera leo, assembly GCF_018350215.1. NCBI lineage: Eukaryota > Metazoa > Chordata > Mammalia > Carnivora > Felidae > Panthera > Panthera leo. Next base: position 69,939,242 of record NC_056689.1, on the reverse strand, counting down.
CCGGTGTGAAACAGTGGACAGTTGTTGCTATTAAAACTCTTCCTGCCGTTTTATATGCTCTGTTCACTCATTGATTCGTTCTTCGATACACCTACTCTGAGCCAGGAGTCCCGTGGTGTCCCGGGGATACAAGAATGACCATTCTGCCATCATGAAGTTGCATCTAGTTGGGGGATGGAGGGGAGACTGAATTATTTATAATCGTAAGGGGCGCCTGGGTGGCTCAATTAAGCATCCGACTTCAGCTCAGGTCATGATCTCAAGGTTCTTGGGTTCGAGCCCTGCATCGAGTTCTATGCTGACAGCTCAGAGCCTGGAGCCTGCTTCGGATTCTGTGTCTCCCCCACTCTTTCTGCCCCTCCTCCGCTCATGCTCTCTCTCTCTCTCTCAAAAATAAATAAACGTAAAAATTTTTGTTTAATTGTAATTATAAAATTATATTCCTACTATGCAGGAAAAGTGCAGGATGTTGTGACAGGGATTCTGGAAGCCTCTGCCATTTATTAGCTGATATCTCGGGCAAGTTACTTAGCTAGGGGCACTGCGTATGGTTTCTTCGATTTTGCACGGGACGGCCGTGAGGACTAACGAATTAAACAGGTGTAACCGTGTCTGACATATGGTAAATGCAAACAAATGCTGCCTGCAACCCCTAATACTGTTATGCACCTCACAACCCCGGGAGGGGCGATGTGCACACAGACCACACGTGCAACTGATCGCGGCAGCTTTGCACTGTTCCGAGACTCAGTTTCCTTATCTGTAAACAGAGTAATAATAGTGATATCATGGGACTGTTGTGAGCATAAAATGAGATATGGAAAGAGTGTTAGGCTCCAGCTCCATGCCTGCTGTCTGTTATTATTATTAGAACTCGAAGCCATGATATCAAAGCTCAATATAAAGGCTTAAATCTGCATTTTGGAGCCGTATGTAAAACCCCAGGTGACACATTAAGGTGTGTGTTTGGCTAATTAATGGCCTATTTTCAGCTACGAACTGCTTCCTCTTCCTACCACCTGAAGGGGGCGTGTCTGAGCTTTCAAGATCAGGTCAGTGCCCATCTTTAGGGGACCCGAAGAAGATCTAACATCTGGTCAGTAGGGTCAGCAAAGAGTCGGCTGAGGAAGGGAAACGGGAAGGCCTCTCCCTTTGCGGAGTGACTCCCACAGCGGCAGCTACCGGACCTCGTATTTGTTATCCCATGTCACCCTGAGGGCAGCCCTGTGCCATAGGCCCTGTGTGAGCGTCCTTACAGATTCGGAAATGGAGGCCAAAGGTCACTCAGAAAACACTTGCTGAAGCTAGGTGTGAACGCGGGTGGGTCAGACTCCAAACCCTGAAGGCTGTCTTGAGAGGTTTGATGGAATTGACTAGAATGTTACACGTGGCTTGTCCGCAGGCCTAAAGAGGCACTTAAATGCTTGTTGGATTGGTCCATTGGACCAATTCTGTCCTAACCAGACTATCTATTGGCTCCACGTGTGGACAAACGTGTCTTTAATCTGGGCAGATTAAAGCGTTTCTCAGATAAAGAAAAAAATGTTGTTACCAGGAAGTTGGAGGATTAGCGTTTTGGGGTTTTTTCTCAACGCGTGTTTGGCAAGTGGGAGTGGACATCTGAGGAGGTTTCCACTGGCTGGGATCAATTCCCTTTCTTCTCATACCAGCATCCTGGGGGTTCCTGTGCGAGGGCTCCCCTTCCCCACTCCCGGTCTTCTGGTTTGAATGAGGCTGACCTTCTTTACTTGCTCTGGGGATGGGCACCTGACCAGCTCTGGCCAATCTTCGCGCTCTGGAGGCAGGATTATTTCAGAGGTGGGTATGAATCCTCAGCCAAACCGAAAGAGAGTCAGTCCTGAGGTGTTGCTGGGGTCTGGGGACACCACCACCCTCTTTCTGAAGGGGTCGCTAAGCTGGAAGCCCATTGGCCTGGAGTTGCCAGTGGCTATGTTTGCCCCTACGTGAGACTGAGGACAGACCACAGAAAAGAGGAGAAAGGAGACGCTGAGATTTCTGGTGGCATCTTTTGAGTGGCTGGATTCAACTGTGAATTTTCCTAGTCACGCGAGTTAATGTATTTCGTTCGATGTGTTTGCAAATTTGAGTACAGTTACTGTCTCTTAGTCCTGAGAGCATCCTGTCTAATATAGAAACGTTCTCAAAATACATCAGTAAACTGGGTGCTGGAAATACAACGGAAATTTCCTTTGAAATGTTATTTGGTACTCGATATCAATCCTAATTGTTTTTGCGTTGTAGATATTAAAGATGTAAGAGAAATTGTGCTATGCCCGTATCATGGAAAACATAAACAAAAATAAACAAATATACTTCATACTATTATCCGGTAAATCCCAGAGACCTGCTTCTCGGGAGTCAGAAAGATCTGAGTTTGAATTCTAGCCCTCCCAGTTACCTTGGACAACTGTCACAACTGTAATGGGCCTCAGTTTACTCACCTGCAGTTCGGAGGTAACTGGAGTAGCTACATCATTGGGACATTAGAAAGGATTGTCTGAAATAATAAGAACACCCAGCCTTATAACGGAATAGTACTATGAGATAGGAACTTAAGGAAAGAAAGACTAAGTAACTTGTTCAAGGTCAGCTAACTCGCTGGTGGCAGAGCTGGGATTTGAACCTGGGTAACGTGGCTCAGAGCTTCCACTCCTGAGCACCATGTTTACCATCTCCTGAACCTGAAAGAGGTTGAATAACTTGCCCAAGTTTGCACCTCATAATATTGTACACAAAGTGCACCAACAGACGTTAAGGAGAACACAGAGCAACGGGTGTGTTAACCAGCTGGTTACATTTCAGGGCAGGGCCATGTATGCGATAATAGGGGGATGCGGGAGTGGGATTTAGGAGGCCTGGTTTTGACTTTCCTCTGTCACTAACGTGACGTGTGACCTTAGGCAAGTCACTTGCTTCTCTGATCTTTGGTTTCTCGTCTGTACATCAAGAGGATCGAGATTGTTCTGCACCCATTGTAACCATCTACTGGTCCGGGGTTTGGAGCCATTCAACAACCAATGAGACTGAGGCCACATGAACGGGACTTGGCAAGGAGTTTGGGGCAAGGTGGCTGGATTAGAGACCCCATCTCCCTGCCAGTCAGTCTGAAGCTGTGGGTCCAGGGCTGCATCCCCCATGCTCTACACGGCTTGCAGTTTGGGGCTTCTCTCCAGTTTTCCATATTTCTCTACCCTCGTCTATTTCTAAGATCAAGGAAGAAAAATGTGGCCGAAATTGGCCGTCTCTGACCACAGCAAAGAAAGCCCAAGACTGGACCTCAGCCTTCTCACATGTCAAATCAATGGCCGACTTCCAGCCTCTTCCCTGATCATTTTAAAGGCTTTTAGCACATCTGAAAATGCTCCCCGAATGGCAACAAACTCTCCCAGGAAAAAGTAAGTGTTTTGATGAGTTAAGTGTAAATGAATCAAAACCACATGGATTAAATTTCCCCTGAAATACACTCAAGATTGACCATTAAGGACAAATGCTTTGGGACAATATGGGCTGCGGGAGAGAGGGCTGGAGAGTCTGGGATCTGACTTGAAACTTCCCCTCTGCTCCTTAACACCGAGGCCATTTGCTCCACAGTGTGAACAACCCCAAAGGCTCAGACCCCCTAACTCGTGCTGCCTTTAACAAATGACCAGATAATCTTCGCTTGGGACTTAATAAGACCTTGGGGTAAAAGTTCAACTAACCAAGGGCATCTTGGTTAGTGATAAACTCGTTCAAGGTGGTAGACAGCCTTGAAAAGCGAAACTGTTCATTTATTCAAAGAATGCTCATTGAGTCCCTGATTTGTGCCAAAAACCTGCGATGTAATGAGAAGCAAAGAAGAATGACATGAGGTCCCGGCTTCTCTGTCCCATCCCCGTCTGTCACGACGTCATTGCCCTGCTGCTACTTCTCGTGGGTCTCTGTTGCTTTCAGTGACACGAAGCTCTCTGTTGACAGGCTTTCAAGCCAGTTTGGGAGTATTTTCTCAAGATTTTGGTTGAGTTTGGAACATACGGAGTGGCAGTTTCTCTGCTCTTACCCCCACTCGCGTACTGCTTATTCATCAGACCTCATCGTCTCCTCCCAGAACACCAAAGCAGACTCCTGACTGGCAGCATGTCTGCCCCCTACGAATCCACCCTCCACCCAACTACCAGAACAATCTGCCTCGACCTCAAATCGGACCACATCATTTGACTCTTGAGAGTCAGAACTCCCAAGTGTCTACTCAGTTAAGGGCGATCTCCAAGCATGGTAGACAAGGCCTGCTACAGGACTTGGCCCTTACTTGACTCTCAAGCGTCTTTGGAAAGACATATCTTATATTCTTGGTCCGGGAGAATTAATGTTATTAAAGTGTCCACACAATCCCAAGTGATCTACAGATTCAGTGCAATCCACATCAAAATTGCAGTGGCGTTTTTTACAGAAATAGAAAAACTATCCTAAAATTCACATGGAATCAAAAAGCACCTGAAAGAGTCAGATCTTGAGGAAGAACAAAGCTGGAGGCATTACACTTCCCGATTTCAAACTATATTACTAAGCTGTAGTCATCAAAACAGTATGGTACTGGGCATAAAAACAAGCATGAAGACCAGTGGAACAGAACACAACCCAGAAATAAACCCAGGCCTGCATAATCCAGTAATCTTTGATAAGGGAGCCAGGAACACACAACAGGGAAAGAATTGTCTCCTTAGTAAATGGTGCTGGGAAATTAGATATCCACTTGCAAAAAAGTGAAATTGGACCTCTATCATATACTACTCACAAAAGTTAATTCAGGGGTGCCTGGGTGGTTCAGTCGGTTAAGCGTTCAACTTCGGCTCAGGTCATGCTCTCGTGGTCTGGGAGTTCAAGCCCCACATCAGGCTCTGTGCTAACAGCTCAGAACCTGGAGCCTGCTTCAGATCCTGTGTCTCTGTCTCTCTCTGTCCCTCTCCTGCGTGTGCTCTGTCTCCCTCTCTCTGTCTCTCTCTCTCAAAAATAAATAAACATTAAAAAAGTTAATTCAAAATGACTAAAGACTCAAATGTAAGACCTGAAATTATAAAACTCCTAGAAGACAAGTTAAAATTAAAATTAAAAAAAACAAACAAACAAAAAAAAAACTCCTGGAAGAAAACAGTGGGAAAAATCTCCTTGATGTTGGTCTTGGTAATGACTTTTTGGATAAGACATTAAAAGGATAGGCAACAAAAGTTAAAAGAAGCAAATGGAACTATTTCAAACCAAAAAAACCACAAAAAACAAAAGACAAAAAAAACCTACACAGCAAAGGAAACAATCAACGAATTGAAAAAGCAAACTACAGAATGGGAAACAAAATATTTGCAAACCACTTATCTAATAATATATCCAAAATGCATAATTTCCAAAATATGTAAGGAGCCTACACACCTCAATAGTAAAAACTCAAATAGTAAAAAAACAAACAAAACAAAACCCAAAAACTAAAAGACAAAAAGACCCAAAACTTAGAACTGAACAAAGAACCCGAACAGACATTTTGCTAAAGGAGACAAACAAGTGACCCATGGGTACATGAAGAGATGCTTAACGTCACTAACCAGGTGTGACCAAATGCAAATCAAAATCACAATGAACTGTCACCTCATCCCTATCATCAAAAAGGCAAGAGATGACAAAAGTTGGCAAGGACATGGAGAAAAGGGGACACATACACTGTTGGCGAGAACATAAGTTGTTGTTCCTCAAAAAATTAAAAATAGAACCGCCAGGTGATTCAGCAACCCCACTCCTGGGCACGTATCCAAAGGAAACAAAAGCAGTATCACAAGGAGATACCTGCACCCCCTTGTTCATTGCAGCATTATTCACAATAGCCAGGATCTAGAAAGAACCTAAACATTCTTTGACAGATGAATGGATAAAGACAACGTGAGATAATGTATATCTACATATCCCTCTACGTATATCTATATATACCTATGCAACGGAATGTAGAAGAAGGAAATTCTGACATTTACAACAACATGAATGAACCTGGAGGGCATGATGCTATGTGAAATAAGCCAGACAGAGAAGAAGACTGTATTTATCACTTACATGTGGAACCGGAGGTGGGGGGGGGGGGGGAGATCAATTTCATAGACACAGAGACTAGAGCGGTGATTGCCAGGGGCCGGGCAGAGGGGGAAATGGGGAGATGTAGGTCAAAGTGGACCAACTTTCAGTTATAAGATGAGGAAGTTCCGAGGATCTGATGTGCAGCACAGTAACTATATAGTTAATAATATGATATTGAATACCTGAAATTTGCTGAGTAGATCTCAAGTGTTCTCACTGCCAAAAAGAAAAAAAGAGTTAAACTCTGTGAGGTGATAAATGTGTTAATTATCTTGATCTCCGTAATCATTCTACAACGTATATGCATATCAAATCCTCATGTTGTACACTTCAAATGGATACAGTTACATTTGTCAGTTATTCCTCCATAAAGCTGGGCAGGGGTAAAAGATACAGGAAATGTCTCCGTATTAGCTGTTTAATTTAAACATTTACTGTCACAAACCAAGCAACTTCTGCTACCTTTTATATCATCTTCTAAAGACACTGCTATGTTTGCTCTTGTGAAAGTCTCTGGGGCACTTTTTTTTTTTTTTTTTTTTTTAGTTTATTTATTTATTTTGAGAGAGAGAGGGGGGCAGAGCGAAAAGGAGAGAGAGAATCCCGAGCAGGCTCTGCAACTGCCAGCACGGAGCCAGACGCTGGGCTCCAACCCTCGAACTGCGAGATCGTGACCCGACCCGAGACCAAGAGTGGGATGCTTAGCCAGTTAAGCCGCCCAGGCACCCCTGGGCACTTTTTCATCACACACACTTAGTTCTTACTCTTAGGGTTCACAGGACGTCTCATATGTCAATATAAGTTCTATAAATCATGATGATGAAATATACACACGTGCGTACGTATGTGTGCACACACGTTACCCCATGGCGGGCGATATTAGCACGCGGCGTTAGATCCAAGACCGTGAGAAGCACAACACACATCCAAAAACAGAATGGCGTCTTCCCTGGACTTGACTGTGAATCTGCTTGATTGTGTGGGAGCTGGGGCGGAAGAAGGTGGGTGTGAGACTCCCAGAGGTGGCTCTTACTTAGGGACGGAGCTCACAAAGCAGCATGGTGTTTCCCCCATGAAGCAGCCAGTTTCACCTTTCGGTTGTAGCAGCGTTTCTGGTGGGGGAGCACTCCACCCGCAATCTGTGAGGAGCGGGTTGTGGTTGTGAGGGAGGCACCTCTAAGCACATCGGTGCAATTCCTTCTATTTTTCCCCAAGGAGAAGCGTGGTGGGAAAGAAACGACTGAACCAAGCTGGAAGCAACCTGAGGGCCTATGAAGTCTAGCCTCAACTTTGGGCCTCATCCTCTTGAGGGACTGAAAATGCAGAGGCACTGTGGGCTGACCGCTTGTAAAACCAGGACTTGGACCCACAGGCCAGAGCGCCTCATCTGCAATGCCCAGCCCAGGAGGCCAGGCCGCTGTCTCTAGTGACAATCCAGGAGGCTGAACCGTCACGTCTGTGACAGTCAGCCCCCAACAGCCAGGACTCGATTAATAACTGACGGCCTCCCTGGTTGTCGTCCCTGCTTCTCACTTAGGACCAACCAGAGAGAGCCACGTATGTCCCCTGGACCCCTAACCAACCACTCAGGCCACTCCACTTCTACGTAGCTTCCCCGGGCCAACAGCCTCCAGTCAGGCCACACCTGAAGCTTCCCTTTTTCACTCTAAAGCTTCCCCTCCCTCTCCTGCCTGCCTTTGAGTCTCTCTCAAAACACAAGTGATGGGGGCTGACTTCCTTGCTATGGCAAAAGCTCTGATTACGTAGCCTTTGCCTTTTTCATTTTATTTCCACACACCTTTCTAGATATTTGTGGGATAGGTGATTCCAAGCCACCAACGGTATCACCCTCTTCCCTAATTCTGTCTCCTGCAGCCCCAGCTGGCCAAGAGATGGCTGTCGCTGCTCTCTCCTCGTTGCCGTGCGGCCGGAGGTTCCTTCACTGACTCCACCCCTGATGTGCGCCATGACAGTTTCCTGGGGTCTAGAGCAGGCCTGACCGTCAGCTCTAAGACGCACTGGGAAGGCATGAGTGGTTGTTTATGGCTGGTGTCCATTCTGTTGGCTCTATGCTCTTGCCCCGATTCAGCACCGTTCTTCCTTCCTCGAAACCACCGCGGAGGATAAAAAGGTGTAGGTTGGCTTCTAATCCCAGAACAAGCAGAGAAAGGCACATTCCCTTCATGGTCCTATCTCTGCTGCTGTAATGTGAGGACAGGAGTCAATAGTATTTTAAGTCCCTTCTGTATCTTACCCAGCTGAATCTTCTCCCCATTGGCTTCCGGCCCTCACATGTGTTGGTCATTATAAAAATCTCCAAAGGACCACCCCCGATGGGCTCAACCTTTACAGAAGGAGGGTTCATTGAACCGGGGGCATTTGCCCTGCCTGGCCAAAGAGAGGCAAATCCAGGGTGGAATCAAGTCCCTCTTTTCCTACACCAGATTCGTGGTTCCAAATGGTGCCATTTAGGCAACGCCGACTCTTGAGCTGCCACGCCCTTTGTTACAATTCACACGCGTACACTTGATTCCCCTGGGAACACGTTTTTAAAATTGAATGAATCCAGAGTTCACATATGTTGCCTGAATGCGACATTGTGTAATACCTTTTTTCCCCCTGACTATCCGTACCGTCTCCCCCTTTCAAAACCCCCTCTCATTGAGTGGCATTAAAAACAAAACAAAACAAAACCTTCGCTCCCACTTAGAGGCCTAAGTCCTGGGGAGCCAGAGCAGAGGAGAGGTTGTCACCTCTCACGTTCAGCAATAAAAATGACTTCCTCCTTTCAGCCGCTGTTCCCTGATGTGACTCTGTGATCAGTATCAAATGCTTGGCGGCAAGGATTTCTGTAGAGCCTTCCCAGCTAAAATAGATTTAACCTGCCCGCTGCTCTTTGTGCGGGAACAATGGGCGTAACAATAAGGAGCTGCTATATTGTTCATGCATGAATAGTTCTGATTCTAGATATTTGCTGTTGGGCCCTGTAGATTACCTGCAAAGAATGTCCAGCTCCCTCTGTTGAGAAAGGTTATGCTACAGGCAAGCAGTCCAGGCTGTTTCATGGTAATGAATCAATAGGGGCCTGCAATTAATGAAGCCTTATTTCAAAATGGTAGGGAGTCACCTTTTGAAATAGGGTCTGTTTTCTTCTCCGGCCTAATTGCACAGCCTGGGGTGTCTCCAGTTTGAATGGGTCAACTTTGTGTGTGAGCCGGGGTTGAGGGCTGGCGGGAAGGGGCAGAGGGTGACAAGCAAGGTGGCTTTGGGGGCTTACTTGGGCCAGCTCTGGGGGAAATGAAACCCATATGTGCGGTTATTAGCATGTGGCTCGGAACCAGGCAAACCACAGAGGCAGGCTGCAAGGCCGAGAGCACCTTCTGAGTTTTCCAGTCCCAGTTTTCCAACTGGGCAAAATCTTCATCAGCAGGGGTTTTTGCTGTGTGGCTATGATTGAGTCTTTGAGAACCCGTGGCTGGTGCCTGGCGGTTAATGGCGGGCTTTGGATCCAACACATCTAAATCTCAGTTGTTGCACTGTCATTTACCAGCGGTGTGATCTGAGGCAAACTACTTAACCTCTCTGAGCGTCCTTTGTCTGATCCGTCAAACAGGGAGAGAGCATCACCAACAAACGGGGATCTCGCAAAGAAAACATGCCCCCCCAATAGGGATCCGATACATGGTTGTAGCAAATGCTGCGAGTTTACCAATATCTATCCTTCCTTCCTTCCTTCCTTACCAACAGAATCTCAATTTTGTTCAGGGCAGCAATGTATCCAGCCAAGAAAATCCTGATATCTCAGGGTCCCTTATAGTTGAAGTGTCCCTATGACATAGTTCTGGTCAATCAAAAGGGAACGTCTGCTGGATAGAGCTGCCTGGAAAACGATGGTTTTCTTGATTTAAAAAACAATAACAGTAACAACAGACTTTGCAAGGCTTTAGCCTTTTTCCCTGCCCTCCTCTCTTCCTTCCTGGAATGCAGTTCCAATGCCCAGAAGCATGGGAGCCGCCATCTTGAAACCATGAGGACAAACAACCATGAGGACATAAGCTGAGAGAGTGGGACAAAAGGGTAGAGGATGGGGGAAGGTTCATGGAGCTGTGGAGTGGCTGTACCAGTCCCTGAGTGCCTCCCTCAGGCCTCTTGACAGGTAAGAACTATAAATCCCCATGCATTTAAGTCATGGTTCCTTGAGCTTTCTCTTATATGTGTCCAAGCGCGATCTCTGATACCTTCTGAGTATTATTTCTTCAGGCTGCCGCAAAGAGCCTTGGGAACTTCCCCCAAGACTGGCTAAAGTAAGGAAGAGGAATACACTGGGAGAAAACCACCTAGGCTCTGATATTTCAGGACCTCCCCTTTGTCTGTCAACTCATGCACCTGAGCTTTTTATTTACAGAGGCTTCCTTGCTTGTTATTAAATCGAGGCTTCCAGGGAAGTAGAGTGAAATTAAGGGAGATCAGAGGCAAAGATAGCCATGGCTACTATATAAACACCTGTCTGCATCATATAAGATACTGGAGTTAATCAACTCCAAGAACAGAGGCGGTGCCCAAATGAACAAACCGCCTCCTGGAGCTGGCCACGGCAAGCCTGCTGAGTGCAGGAAGTAAATATGGGAGCCAAGAGGCCAAAAATAATAACGGCAATGAGATTTTTTAAATTCATCCCTAATAAAGACACCTTTGCTGAATTCTCATGTCCTGGAGAATTAGCCAAGGGTATTTAGGTTTATCCAAAAGAACTTAGTGGGAACTTGGGAAAAGTGTAGGCATGCCTTAGCCGAGGTTGGGATGGGGCCCCTTGACCCAGTGAAAGAGCTAGGAGGGAGTCTTCCCTTGACCTTTGAAAGTCAAGCTACTGGCCCATAGCTCTGGACAGTGTGGCTTAGAGGCTGCCTCTCCAGGAGGATAGTGGAGTAAAGTGAGTCGCAAATGAGCTAATCACCATTAATGTTTCGGCTGAAACTGCCAGTCTGACATCCTTCCTAATGGCTGACAAATGTCAGGGTGACTTGTGTGCTTTTTTTGTTAATTGAATTGGTTAATTGGGTCCCAGAGGCCTAGCTGCTAATTACGAGCTACAGCCGAATAGGAGCTTTAAAAAAAAAAAAAAAAGAAAGAAAAGAAAAGAAAAAAAAGATGCAAGGAAGTTAAAACAAAAGAGAAAATACACACACGCGCGCACACACACACACACACACACATACTCCAACCCCTTTGTGTTCTTTACAATCTGTACTGTTACCTTCTCTTAATTTTTGACCTGCCACATGTTACTACCTTCTTGATGTGTTCAAAAAAAGAGGGCAAGAAAAACTCCAATTCTGCCTTTTTCCATGAGGAGCATCTGTTCAATCAGTGCCTCGTTCATTAATTTTCTGCCAATTAGCAAGAAAAAAAGGTAGACCGGGAAGGGGGAGAAAAAAGTCCAGATTTACTGCTTAATGCCTTACCTTGTGAAGATGGTGTTTTCAAAAGCTACACGTTGCCTCTCGTTTGGGTAAAGACGCATTAACAGTCTAGGAGACCCAGTAGTGACTTGTTGATGTTAAACAAAGCTTTTCCAGAGTTTCCTAGAACAGGTCCCAGGCACAGACCATCGACAGTGTCCGTTGAGGAATAACCTATCTCAAAGGTACGTAAAATAACTTCCAGTGCACAGAGGACTCTAGGAATTTAGTGCTAAATGTGTCTCCGGGGAAGTATCTCCCAACTGTCAACCGCGTGTTCCCAGTGTTGTCTTTGGTTTTTGCTTCCAAGTAAGGGACAACAACGAAGGCGGCTGGACACTCCAGATTCATGCCTCCAGTTCACCCTGCTTCCGGGAGCTGGCAGACCCAAAGTATCTGATAACACGGGTGACATTCTTTGGTTGGTGGAGAAGGAACCCGAGGTAGAGAGGAGAGAAAGAAGAGGCACTCAAAGGAACTTTGTGGCAGAATCAGATTTTTCCAGCCCCTAAAGTTCTGGCAGACATAAGTGGATAGGGGTAAGCTGCCCAGGACAGCACTTCCTTACTCTCAGAGTCTTGGGCTAGCAGAGTCTGGGATTTTGAAAACATGTGGCCAGAAGTTTGGGGACTTGAAGAATGTGTGTGGCCCAGATACCGCTTGGAGCCACCTTGCCCGGGCAGATCAGGTGAACTTGACTCACAGTCCCGATTCCAGTCTGCCTCCCAGCTCAGCCACTAAGGCCTCCTCCCAGTTTCTTCCAGGTCCCAGCCTCCCTCGCCCTCCATGAATTCCTGTGCACGTGTTCCTGGGGGTGATGCCTCAGGTTGGCCACAAGCTAGATTTTGGTCCCTTGCTGTTTCCAAGGCTCCCAATCATAAAAGTTTTAACTTTTTTGAAGACTTGAGAGGGCAGGGTCATGGGCTACAAAGAGCCTTCTACGTTCCAGTAACTCTCCCTCCACTGCTCCGGCATTTTCCTCTCCCGCCCCCACCCCCTTCGTATCCCTGAGAATTTAGATTGTTACACCTGATGCCTGGCTGACAGTCCCTGAGACACACGCATGGAAAGCTCAACGTTAAAAGAAAAGCTGCGTGTTTTTCAACGATTCCATTTGTGTCTCTGTATTTTTACCGGCAGGTGTGCATGTGTGTGTGAGTGCCTGCATGAGCCCGCCAGCATTAAAATAGCATGGATGAACTTGGGTTCATCTTGAGCACAGCATCTCTGAAGAGTTGTCAGGAAACATGTTAAAGATCTACGGGGACGATGGCGAGGTTGAATATATGGGGAAGACAAAACAGTGGTAGCCAGTGGAGCTCACTAGTCAAGATCATAGCTCTGTGCCCTGAAGACCAAAGTCCAAATCCTGGCCTTGACCCTTCCTAGCTGTGCAAACTTAGACCAGTTACTTCAACATCTTTGAAACTCATGCTTTCAACTCCAAAATGCAAATAATAATAGCATCTGTCTTCTAGGCTGGCTTCTGGAAATAGATGAGACAAGGCATGCAAACAGCACAGTGCTTGGCATGTAGCACATTCCCAGGAAACATTCGTTCCTATATTTGCTTTCCTCTCTTAACTTCCTTTCTTTAAAATCTGAAGTCCGCAGGAACATCGGCTATACCAGGAATGTAACAGTATCGTTAGCCTGGTTTGTTTTGCTTATGCTTAAATGAATTCTCAAGTTTCTTTGACCTGTCTGGTAGTGTGGCTTCTGCTGCTCTTTCTTGAAGAGAATAGAGTTTTTATGACCTTTCAACCCGGAGAAATACCAATATTTTCTTCAGATTTGGTTTGGGCATTGCTTTACCCCCAGGGGTCTTACATAAGGCTCAGAGGAGAGGTAGAGAGTGGAGAAAACGGATGGTCCTGTTTCATAGGAAGTAAATGGTGTGTCCCATCGTCCATATCATCTAGTCCTTTCCACAGAACCTCTTCTAGGAAAGACCTGACTCGTATGCTCTCTGCGGGAAGAGGAGACACTGAAGTCTCAGTCCTCGGAGCCCAGGTTTCTTTGGGTGTCCCCATTCCTTTCTGCTGGAGATACCCCACAATTGGTCCCAAGATTTTTGGTTTCATCGTCAGCTTAGAGGGCAGATCATTTGGCCACCTGGAGAGGTAGGGTGACAAATGTGGTAGGGTGCCCAGGGTGGAGTGGCTTCTTGGGACATGGATCTTTCGGTACTCAGAGGAGGAAAATCCAGGCAAATTAGGATGAGTTGGCCATCCTCCTGGAAGGCCGCTATTTAAATAGTTTGTTTGGAGAGTCATTGCAGTTGGGGGAGGTGCCAATCCCAAAGATCCCAGTCAGTTAATAAACTCAGTAAAAATCGGGGCCTCTCAGAGCATCGTCCGATGCTAAATATGTATATGTGGCTTGGGCAGCTCTGATGACGAAAGTCATAGAAACACGTGATTTCTCAGTCACACAGCACGTGAGCCGTGGGGACTCATCCCCTTGGAAGTTGGAGTCCCATGTAGGAACTTGTCAAAACGAAGTCCTGAATTAGCCACCCACAGATTGCATTATGCAGAGAGGAGGAGGAAGGGGTTAAGTGACAAAAGACAAAAACCGTAAAATCCGGAGGCCTTGTGGGCATTCCGTACCCGAGTCACCACCTGAGGGAAGCCAACATTGTTGTCATGTCCCTATGCCAGCACCTAGAAACCTTGCCCTTCCTTGCCCTGGCTCAAAACAAAATGGCTAAGCACGCTTCCCTCAGATTTGCAAAGAATACTGCAAAGAGAAAGGAGGTTGACATCTCCTCACAGAAGGAAAGAGGGAAAATAACAATTAGGGGATGACGCATTGAGAGAACTCAAATACACCAGTCCGTGGGTTACACAATATTCTCACTTAAGTCGCAGAGAATCTTGAGAGGTTGGCGTCATGATTCCTATTCGATAACTGAAGAAACCAGGGCTCGGGCAAAAAGTAAGTTTTCTGAGTTCACTCAGCGAAGGAGCAGCTGACCTGGGAATTGAAATAATAATAATAATAGCAATGATGATAATAATGATAATAATTTAATCAAATAGCCATCATAATAGAGCAACAGCATTTCTTAGGTCTTAGGTACTAGGCTACATACACTCTTTATATTTAACCTCATCTTGTCCTGAAAACAGTCTTTCAGAATGGTACCACTCTTAAGCCCATTTAACATATGGGTAAATTGAGAATTAGAGACATTGTGGAAAGCACTGGAGGACACCCAGACAGTGAGTTGCAGAATGGAAGTTTGAACCCATGTCTCCCTGGCTCCTTAAACCATTGCACAACCCACGTGATCTGGCATCGTGTTACAAAAACACTTTTGTGCGTGTTACCACATTCAACCATCGAGACATATTTTCTAGGCTTAAAAAGGGAAGCCAAGAGAGCTTCTGACTTGTCCCAAAGCATGGGAGCCTGGCGGAAAACTGACTCCGATTCCGGCACCCCAGGAGAACCATGGACCTCTGGGTCCGTTGGGAAAAAAAAGATATTCTCCCCAAATGGTGGGTTTCTTCTCTTGCTGCAACAGCGAGCTTCTTCAACAGCCCAACCAGCCCCAGAGGCGATCGGTGACTCGGAATGGGAAAGAAGATGGTGATACTCGAAGGCAAAGACAAGTGGCATGGGGTTTCTGCCTCCCCCAGACCATGCAGAAAGGCCCGGATCTTGCCTGTGCATGCAATATTGACCTGGCGGTATTGACGCACCACCTACGGGCCTGCCTTTCCTTATCGATAACCAATGGCAGAGCCTAAAGTTCAAACACCGCTGGGCGGCTTTCATGTTTGTAAACAGTATTGATGTGCATAAATAAAGGCCCATCAGACCGCAGGATTAAACAAGGACGGAGGCAGAACATTGGGGAGATTAAATCCGGAAGCAGCTCATTAAAATAAGCTGGGAATGAAGGCATAAATGGTGGCCAGTTAATGAAATGCCTTGCCAGCCTGGACACCCCAGTACCCCCAACCCAGGCTTTCCCAAGCTGGTGGCCAATGACGCTGCCTCTTCCTCCCTAGGATAAAACTGGCCCAACTCTGCCTATGAGTTACTTCCCGACCACAGAGCCTCCTAAGCCAGCGACCCACAGCAAGCGCCAGGAAAGGAGCACTGTCTGAGAAGACTGGGTGGTCTGTGGGAGAAGACAGACATCTGACATCAGCACTTGGACCCAGGATGCTCGGGATGCGGCGTGGAAAACAAATGCTTCATCTTTCCATTAAAGAAACAGAAAGAAAAAAAACCAAAACACATTAACAAGAATTGTGGAAATAGCAACACTTCCTCTTCGATTCCAGTAGGGTTTGTTTCAAGGACAAAATCGGACTCAGGGAAGGAGGGAGGTTCAAGACTCAAGGCCACTTGTCCTCACTACTTCTTAATTTTTCTGAGTCTTCTTTGCATTATGATGGCTCAGCATCAAAAGGGCCATATTGAAATGTCCCTTGACTCACAACGGCCTTGTCCAAAGGTCCTGCTTTGCTGTTGGGGCAAATGAGAAGAGTCAGGGCAGCAGCCAGTTGAAGCTGGGATAGAGAACCTCTTGCCCAATGGATTGCTCAGGGAAATAGCGTGACAGCTGTGCTCATAGGGAAGTAATTCATGCTTTTGCTGGTGACACACTTTCTCCTTTCTGCCATCTTTTGTGTGACTTTATTCAAAGCCAGTGAAAACGATGGCCAACATTTACTCCATACTCTGTGCCAAGCATGATCTTAAGCATGTTACATGCATGAGCTCATTTAGTTTTCTTAAAAAGCCCAAGAGAGGAAGCCAAGGCACAAACGGATAACATAGTGACTTTGTTTCCCCAAGCAATCTCAGAGGTAGGGCATGTTAGTCTGATTTTTGACATGAAGCCTGAGGGGTAAAATGATTTGCTCACAGTCAGAGGTGGGCTTCTTGCAGGGAGCCCTTTGGGGGCGCCTAGATGCCTGAATTTGAGGAGGTGGGATGCCCAAGTTTTGTCCCAGACTCTATTTACCATCACCATTTTTTTCTATGGTCAGACATGGCCCAGCATGCTTCCAGAAGCATCTTTATTGGACTGAGGAGAGGAGGAAATACCTCCTAACATTGGGCTTTCATGAAGAACAACAAAATCAAGTATTTGAAAGAGCAAAATGCTTTAAAAATGCATCAGGCTGTTATTCTGATTGAAGGAGCTGTCCCCAGGACAGACCCAAAGTTGCTTTCTCCGAGCTGGTCGCGACAAAGGACCCCTCCACTGGCTTGAGTGGCAAGAAGGCTGCATTGTAGGAATGCACCTAAGATTTCTGGGACCGGGGGAGTGAGGGAACGAGCCGGCGTGCGAGGAGGGAGTGGTATCATGTTCCTGGTTTTCGGGTTAGCTCCAGGACTGGAATGCTTAACTCATGTGGTTTTTCAAGATTAATCATAAGTTACAACAATCTACTCCCCCTTGGGGTATTTCATTTGCATCATTCTCTCTCCCAGAGGGTTGAAGGAAGAAAAAATATCCGCTGCACAGCTTTGGAAATTAGTTGCTTGTCACTCACTTGCTTGGAATGGGATTTGAATCTCATGGCCTTTGCTCCAGAGCTCTGGACGGGCTCCCCATTAAGTAAGAGATGTACAGCTGGAAAAGACACTGTTGCCAAGGTACTTAGAGTGAGGAAAGCCAGTTGTGGGCAGCTCAACGGTAACATGAGGCCCTGGCTTCTGAGTGCCATCATTTATCTACAGGTCCCCAGGCACCTTCAAAACGAGGCATTTAGCCCTCCATATGCATTTGAGGATCAGAAGTAACAAGCACGCCCCATTCTCCATGGAAATGAAAGGCTGTGGTTCTATCTTGGGGGAGGAGGCTTTACGTGAGGTATTCAGGGTCTTTGGCAATCCAGTTGGGCGGCCTCCTGATTACCGACCTGGCTGGAAGGTTGCTGACTACCTTTCAGAAGGGTGACCCATCGTCCGGTTTTATATTACACAAACTACACAGTAAATGCAGACTGGATGGAGTCAGTGTCCATGGGAGACAGATCTGAGGAGTGGGGCATGTTGCCATGGTTCTCCGGGCATGACGTCCATGTCACCGGAAGGGGCACCTTTGCCAGAACCTCAAGATGGTGAGTCATCGAGGCCCAAGGCACTAGGCGCTCAGTGCTCTGAATTCAGAGAGGTGAGAAAACTGGAATTGAAAACCAGGAAGGCAGACAGAGGCCGTGCCACATGGACACGAATGGGGCGAACACGGTGAGATCAGGTCAAGGCCGGGCTCCTCTATGGCAGATGTAGGGCAGCACTCTTCATTGCAGACGCAACTCTGGCCAGTCAGAGGTTGCAATATTCTGCCTGCCGTGGGTAGACTGCCTCAGGTATGGGGGCTGATGCCAGGAACTGGGGAAAACAGGCCTGTGGAGACTCAGTATGCCATCTCCTTGGGTGCCGATTGAGGTGTCCCTGCTAAGTGAGGAGACATATCAGGGGTTTGACCAACAAAGTAGCTTCTGCAGGAAGCAATACGTGCAACCACGTAGCCAGAGGGAGATGTATTTACTTCACCAAAGCCAACTAGTCTAGAAAAACATTCATTACTTCATTCCTTGTTGTCCCAACTCGATGATTTCCTTTGCTCACATCGACTTGGTCCTGATTAAATTTTGACCATCTAAAAACCCCCAAACCACTAGAAAGTCCCTCAGAAAGCTGTAACAGTTTCTGATTGTCAAAAATGAAAGCATGCAGAGTTAACCTATCAATCAAGACCAAGGCTTGCTCCTATGACCTGGTCCCAACCTACCTCCTGCAGCATCTCTCAGCCTACACCTGAGCGGGACCAGTGTACTTTCCAGGCCTCAAGCACCCAAGGTGGATTCCCCACTCTGCGCCTTGCTGATACCATGCCCTTGTCTGGAGGATCTCTGCCTCCCCATCCCTACTATTTATTTACCAAATTCCTTCTCATCCTGCCCTAATTTGCTACCGCTGATTTGTTACCATCTCCGTGATCTTAAGAAATTGAGAGATATATTAGGTATAATTGTTAGGGTTGCCATAACCAACTATCACAAAGCGGCTGGCTTAAACAACAAAAAATATATTGGCTTACGTGTATGGAGGCTGGGAGTCTCAAATCAAGTAGCTGGCAGGATCAGTTCCCTTTCAGGGCTTTGAGAAAAAAAATCTGTTCCAAGCCTGTCTCCTTGGCTTATCGATGGTTGTCTCCATGTTCACAGGGCATTCTTACTGATTGCATGTCTGTGTCCAAATTTCCCCTTTTCTTTTTTTTTAATGTGTATTTTTGATAAAGAGAGAGAGAGAAAGCATGAGTAGGTGGAGGGGCAGAGGGAAAAGGAGAGACAGATAATTTGAGGCAGGCTCTGTGCTGTCAGTGCAAAGCCCAACACGGGGCTCGAACCCGTGAACCATGAGATCATGACCCGAGCCGAAGTCGGACGCCCGATGGACTGTGCCACCCAGGTGCCCCCAAATGTCTCCTTTTCATAAGCACACCAGTCATATTGGGTTAGGGCCCACCCTAATGATCTCATTTTTACTTGATCACCTCTGTAAAGACCCTATCTCCAAATAAGGTCACATTTTGAGTTAAAGTTTGAGGAAATATTTGATTTTTGTGCCAAGAGAGCTAATCAGGACTGTATGAAGAAGAGAGGTATGTGCAAAGATAGGAAGCGAAGGCCACCATTATCAGGCCACATGAACTATCTTCTAAGACAGCAAATGTTTGTAAAGGTAGAGGGAGGTACAAGTTATGCTAGATCTTGTGCACGGAGGGTATGTTTTTCTAAAACACACTGTATCTGTGAGAAGAGGCTGGGTCTTGCTGTGGTGACCTACAACCCCACAATCTCAAGGGCTTACAGCCACAAAGGTTCACTCCTCGCTCATGTGACATGTCCACTGTATGCCATCTGCAACTCTGTTTCACACTGTCCTTACCAGGGGACCCAGCGATAAAGCAGCCTGTGACTGGAACTTTGCCAACTTTGTGGCAGGAGGAAAAGACATATGGCAAATCAAGCACAGCTCTTAGAGGTTCTTCTTGGACAGAGCTCACATTTCACTGGCCAAAAGAAGTCACCTGGCCAAGTCTGATGTCAGCAGACAGGAGTGTATAATCCTTCTGCAGGAAGGGTCACTGCAGGGAGGGGCATCGAATACAGGCAAGCGGAAGCCCAATGAACCACCAAGTATAAACGCCCTGATGTACGTCTAAGAGAAGGAGCTTCATGTGACTTTGGGTGACACTTCACTTCTCTGGCCCTCGGTCTCCTCGTTTAGTAATTGGGAATCAATAGTACTATCTTCCCTTCCCTCCGGGGCCATTGAGAAAAGTAACCATGAGGCTAAATATGAAACTTCTTGGCGAATGATTCTGAAAGCATCCCTGGGACAAAGGCGTACATCTACTATATTTGGAACATAAAGACGATTGCGGTTCACATCGACTGCAAAGACAGGTGGCCAATGACAAACTAGATCTTTCCCCGGAAGCCCTGGAAAAGAGGGCAGGGAGCCTGTTATGGCCAGTGGGTTCAGCAAGGCAGTGCCCAAAGATGCAGCTCGGACAACTGGGAGGGCCAGGGAAAGAAGGGTCGTCTTGCTGGCTCGTGAGTCCACTCGCCATAGTGGATTCTTTCCTTCAACCAGTTCCCCTTCTCTACCCATTTTTCTGCAGGTCCAAACACTGGTCCACATTAAAGGGAAGTAAATAGAACAGCACAGAACAGCATTGCTACCTGCATTTGGTAACTGAGGAAACAGGCACAGAGATATTAAGCAACATGTTTAAGGTCACACAGTTAAGTAAATGCTTACAGAACATCTCCCTGAAGCACTTTATATCCATTAGTATTTAATCCTCGCAGCAATGTTAGGAGTTGTGTGCTCTCACTATTCCCGTTTTACAGATGAGGAAATTGAGGTGCAAGGTGTTAAATAACTTGTCCACTGTCACACAAGTCATAAGTGGCCAGTCCTGGGAGACCCCCGGGGCTGAACATCCTGAGATGTATATTTGTGTCCCCATATTTTCACATTTCTGAAATTGGGATGTGTCTTTTAATGGACGGCATATCGTAACTAAAGAATCAGCATTTTTTTTTCTTGGTGGTATATAAAATAATAATGCATCTTAAAATTGATGACCCCCTACTTAGCATCAATGAAATATGAGACATGATTTCTTCTCGACCTGCCCCTCCCACTTCCCCTCACCAATTTTGAGATTTAAAAATGAGTCTCCCTTCTGGATGGAGGGGAACCTAGACCGGGATTCTATCAATATTCCTTCCCCATCTCTCCAGCCCTCTGGGCAAAAATGCAAGAGATAAAGTGACCTAGTGAGGGTTCAAGACAGCAAGAATGGCTGTGGACTGTGTGCAAGATGGGGTGTTAGGGAGAGAGTGGAGCTGTGCCAGCCAGCGTTTCGTGGAACCAGAGTCCTGGCTGGGGGTCCCTGCACACGGTGCCATTTGGGTCCTTGTGCTGAGAGCAGACCAGTCTCCAGTGTGTAGACACGCAACCGGGAAAACGCAAATAGGAATTCGGGGGCAGCTGCAGAAGGCGTGTCTAAGGCTCTGCACTTACTGAACAAGACACGAATCTGTGTCCATTTCTTGGGGGGTAAATACTACCACATGTGCCTAAAACTCTCACATCATTTAGTCTGCGCTGACATGAATCCCCTTGGAAGAGTTAGCATTTGGTTAGGTAAACGTTTCCCCTCTCCCTCCCCTCTTCACCTCCCTCATTCTCCATCAATATCTTGCAGATGTTGGAACAAGCCGATGACTGTCTCAGTTCCCACACTGGAATGCCGGCCAGGGGAGAATGCAGGCGAGCTTTCTGGCCGCCTGCGACCCTCGGCTACGATGGGCCTCCTACATTCTCTTGCTTGTGCATCAAGCCTTCGGCTGCTCACTGCCAAGTATTAAGTGCTTGTTCCACAAACCTGGTGTAGATTATCACTTTGCTGTATAGATGTATCTAATAGAATTAAATAGTTGGCTCCTGACCAGTAACAGATGTGCTACGTATAATGCAACAATAATGAGATTGAAACCACCATGTAATATCGAGGGAAGAGTGGAGGGCGACTTGCATTTCTCCAGTTTGGAAGCCGGCTTGAAGGAAAAAGAAACTAGAAGGAATGGCCATTTATTTGCACTGAGTGAGCCATCTCTGTGTGTTTCAGATTCCCCAAGGGGTGTCTTTCACGGCCCGGTCCGTGTCCGTGACAGGGGGGCAAGAAGATAAACACGGTGGAAACGGGACTGGTTTGTGCTGGAGGTGGACTGATCCACCTTGTTGACATCCTACCTATCCCCCCCACCCTCCAACCTGGTGCTGTCTGGTTTGGGGACCCAGTAATGAGACCATAATGAAATACAGTCATGCAGGCTGCTCCGAATGAGAAGTAACCAATGAAACCGGAGCTCAGGAGGCCAGCCACGTAGGTAGGGAGAAGACAGAAGTGTAGACAAGGACAAAAGAGCCCTCAGTGATCCCAGGTGGGGTCTCCAGTGCCCTCTCCTGACGGTTGTGCAGTTCTAGAACCCCAGAATCAGGATAGGCTGGTCCCTGGGGATATCTCCAAGCGTGGACAATCCTGGTTCCTGGGACTGCTAATCAGAAGACCCAGAAGGGAGTATGCCTCCACAGCAAGGGTAGCCAAGCTCAACCCTGGAGGTCAAAGGGTAATCACAGGGGTGGGATTCCTGCTATACAGTGGTGCTTAATGTGAATTCAGAGCTGGGGCTTTTCTGAGTGTTTTGGTCTGTCGCGGTGCCTTCTGCTCGCCTTTTCCCCCCACTGCCCCCCTTTCTCTACTCTTCAATATTAATGTCTCTATCAGTTAGTTATTGCTGAGTAACAACAACAATAACAAAAAAACCCCAAGGCTTAATATATGGTTTGGTTTTTTCCCCTCAGGGTCTAAGGGTCAGTTCAGCTGACCTAAGCAGCCTCCACTGAGCCTGGCTGGGCTTGCTCATGTGTCGGCAGTCAGTGGCAGATTGGCAGCGGACTGGCTGACCTAGGATGGCTTTAGTTTCTCACAGCTCTTATAGTCCTTCGATAGGCTAGCCTCACCATGCTCTTACGACAGAGTTGCAATGGAGAGGGAGCCCCATTATGCAAGACGGTTGTGGATGTAGATCTGTGCTTTCAAACCTCTATTTGTACCACATCACTAGGATCCCATTAGACAAGTAAGTCTTATGGCTAAGCCATAATCTGAGTGAGAAGGGACTACAGAGTTACAGGGCAAAGCACACAGTGAGGGAAGCCATGATCTGGGGCCATCAATGCAACCCACCTACTCTAGTATCCTTGGAATTTCCCAGAGGTTGCCTACAGATTAGGAACAGTTAACGGAACAGGTCAACGACATGCCCTAGAAACCCAAGTCCTCCTTCAGTCCATCCCAAGAAATGGTTGAGAGGGAGGTGGGCCAGTTTCCAGTTGTCCCCACGTAGATTTTCATCTTCTATCTTACTGCACGCTGACTTTGGGATTGCCTGCTTCTCCCTTTCTCTTTTGCCCTCCAAAGTACACATATACTCCCATGGGGAGACCCCAGTCCAATTTCTGGGGACCCTTCCTGCCATAGTCCTCAGCCCCTAAAAGAATGGTAAGGCACAGAAAGGCTGGGTGTGAGAGCCCAGCACACAACCTCAGAGTTGGAGTAACAACAGAAGAAAGATCGAGATGGAACAGACTCGATACAGAGAGGCGTTCACATAAGAGCGGGTTTCCCTCATGCCCTGGGCCCAAAGGCACAACTGAGGCCAACACACATGGGGGTAAAGAGGCCCACTTTGTCAGGTGAACGAAACCGAGTGTAGCATGGCTGAGAATTCCTAACAGTACCAAACCATCAGGCTAGAAAAGCAAAAGAAAGTCTGCTGGGCACGTAATAATTGCTCAATGGATATCTGAGGACTGACTGGCTAGGAAACTATTCTAAGAAACCAACAGAATCTCAAACAAAGATTTAGGAACAAGGAGAATCACTGAGGCATATTTGTAAGAGTGGAAACAAACCAAATGTTCAACAATAGGGAGATGATTAAATAATTTATGGCACATCTATATAATGGCATAGGATGCAGTCATTTAAAATGTTTTAAATTAAATATTTATGACCGGAGGAGAGGTTCACCATGTAATTTGAAGTGAAAAAGCAGGTTGCAAAACTCTATGCAATATGATCCCAAGTAGGCATAAAGTAAGTGTGGTTTTAACAGTGGTTTATGGGAGATTTTTGTATCTTTACGCTTTCTATGTTTTCCAGGTTTTCCATAATGAGTCTGCATTCCCTTTTTGACTCTTAGTACAACTGAAGTTCTGAAAAGAATGCAGATCTTAATTTTGAAACGGGGACCAAAATGTCAACTTCCTGTTCATTTTCAGGCATCCCTTATATTCTCTCATATATGCTTCCGTATTTTCACTGGTAGCATTTACCACATGTTATATGTACTTGGCGGTCTTTCACTTCTCTTCCCCCACAAAACGTAGACTACTGGAGGACAGGAACTTTGGTGGCTTGTTCACTGATGTGGCCCTAGCAGTCACCACAGCTTTATAGACACCAGGCCCTCAAGAAATATTTGTGGAATGAACGAATGAACAAACGAACGAACGAATGAACGAAAACACTCAAAGGAATTTCCATTCCCTTTTACTAAGTTAACTAAAATGTCCTGCAGCATCAGTATCAGGAGCAACTTGACTGATCCACAGAGAGAAATGTTCAGAGTAACTTTGATCTGCAAGTATTCCCTGCCTCCCATGGCTATAGATTGCCTACTGGGGACTTAACACGGTCCCAACTATGATGGTGGACAAGAAAGCAATACTTACCTAGACAGAACATATTGCAGGACAGGGCATTCATCATATCAAAGCAGGGGACTTGAGCACAAAACACAAAGAAAGGCTCCGTTGAACATGGCTGCCATTTTCCCCCTTGAGATGTACCTTCCCGGAGATCTTCAAGAACCAATACAACTGTACTTGGTCTCCTCCACCATTTGGGGGTTGGCACCAGCAACCACACCCGTGTCCTCCCCACCCATCCCCTTGAAGGGAATGATGCATGTTCCAGAACCCCACTCTGTCTTCCACCACATGGAACTCATGTTGCATCTCAGCCAGTGTCTTGTCTCACATACAGGTCTGAGCAGTAACGATGCTATTAGTTAGTTAACAGTTATTCCTTTGTATTCTTCATCTCTGTCTGTGGCACTCCCTTCAGACACATCAAGATAACCCTTTTTGGCTGCATCTTTCTTCTTGTCTCTTCTCTGTTTTCTCCTAGGTCCTATTTTGAGTCCACCCCTCCCCCTTAAAAAGTCTCAGAAACCACCTCAAGCAAATGAGTATTGTCAGCAAGAGGTGAGTGGAGGTGGTGGGGGAGAAGCGACCAGCAAAATTAGCCATAAAGAGGACATTCCTGCGTAAGGTCCTTGAAACTGTTCCCAAGACTACATTGGAATATTTTCACCCTTCTTTAATTAAACCTACCCTTCTGCACCTGCCAGTGCTTGAGATAAAGAAAAACAGTGTTTTCATCACTTATTGATCTTATTGGTTTCCTGTTTCACTAAAAGTGAAGCTTGCCACTATTTTTTAAGACACAAACATGCAGTATTTCACTTTCCACTAGCAATGGCTACTGTTTATTGAACTTACTGTTACCCAGCCAGTGAGCTAAGGACTGAATCTACCCGAATTATTTAATAACCTCAACAAACATGAACTAGCCCCATTATTATTCATTTTACCCATTATTACTCAGTATTACTCATTATTCATTTTCCAGACAGGGAAACTGAGGGTCAGAGAGCTAAGTAACTTGCCCATGGTCATCCAGTTAACCTCTTCTTAGATGGATCTGGAAGAATAACCATTACTCATAACATTATTTCTATAAGAAAATATCTATTCCAGTTCCCAAGGACCAACCCACACACACACACACACACACACACACACACACACCAGGAACACAACCTGCCTCTGCTCTTTAGAGGAGGGAAGGGTCATTGTGCGCAAAACTTTTGTCATTGTGGAAGATTCCAATTCAAGTGGCTTCTGGCGATACAGCAATAGATACTTCTGGATAAATGCAAGTTCCTGTCCCTTCCCAGCCAGAATGATTGGTCCACAAGCTGAACCCGTCATTTAAGCTGGACCAATCAGGTCTTCTCCTAGAATTTAAAAATTGTCACTGCGGGAGGGGGTGCTGGATGGCTCAGTCAGTTAAGCCTCCTACTCTTGATTTCAGCTCAGGTCATGACCTCACGGTTCCTAAGTTCGAGCCCCGTGTCCAGTTTCAGGCTGACAGTGTGGAGACTGCTTGGGATTCTCTCTCTCTCTCTCTCTCTCTCGCTCTCGCTCTCTCCCTCTCTCTCTGCCACCCCCCCCAAATAAATAAATAAACTTAAAAAATTGTAACTGGGAGGAAGCCCTACTTGGCCTCCTATGCCATCGCTGAAAGGCTATGGATATGGGGTGGCTGAAGACTGCCTATTTGTAGAACAGCCTATTTACAGGAGGATAGAAGGAGGCCAAGAAGAGAGAAGCAGAAACTAGCAGTGTTGGAGAGGCAGGAGAGAATGAGACTGAACCCAGCTGTCCCCAAGCTCTTCCAGTTTCGTGAGCTGCCCCCTTAACCGCTTCCTTCTCCTTACAATTGAAAAAGCGGGGCAGGGACAGGGCAGATGTTCACAGGAGGTTATGCACTGAGCTAGCTCCAGAGCCTGGAGCACAAGTCCCCGGCTCCCAGACCAGTCGGTGCACCTGAGGACACCCGTGCGAATGGGGGACTGAGGGCAGGAACAAGCCGAGGGTTAGGAAGAGACGAGGGGAGATTGCTCCGTGCTTTTGGCCATGCCCACGGCCTAGTCATCCAGGGTAAGCGCATGCCCCAGCTCCGTGCCTCCGTGCCTGGCTGGTTCAATGGCAACCCAGTTGATGGCCTCATTAACTGGATCCACCTGTGGGCACTTTATTTAATTATCTCAACCGGAACAGAGTCAAGACGCTGGAGCTAATGTCCTTCCGCTTTCTGAGAGCTAATTATCACCTGTGGCTTGGCCCCAGGCACAGGCGCAAGGGGTTACCAATAGCACCGTAACTGTGTTGACGGGAGTCCAGAGCGTTCCCTCTCATTTTGGTGGGAAAGGGGAGTTCAACGTGACAGAAGGTCAGAAAGCATCTGGTCCGCTGCCCGCCTCCAGAGATTAGAGCCCTGTGCCCTGGGTCGTCTATTTCCATCACCAGCCCGGGCCTAAGGAAGTGTCCAGGATCCTGGCACCAGAACACAATAGCTACATCTTATGGAGCACTGATAAGATTGCAAGCGTTCCCAACAGCTTTGAGGGTATTTTCACCTGCACCTCTGCCTGGGGTGGGTCTGTTGGCACAGAGGTTATGTGACTCGCCTGGTGCTTCTCAGGTAGGCAGCTGGGCTAGGATTCAAACTGCAGTCCAGTCGGTGGTGTAGCCAGAACGTTCCCTTGTCCCCTCTGGGGTCCAAGCTGGGTAACTGGTTACCTACTGTGTGCCAAGCACCGTGATCCGTTTGGGAAATAGAAAGATATTTACCTTCTATATATATCCATTTCCTTCCAGGAGTTCACCTCAGGCCTTTTTGGTATTGAAATATTTACACTATCCTGACACCGTAAGAGGAAGGTGCCACAAAAGCACGTCGAATGTGGAATCAAAAGTTACAGATGGGGGGCGCCTGGGTGGCTCGCTCGGTTAAGAGCCCGACTTTGGTTCAGGTCATGATCTCGCGGTCTGTGAGTTCTAGCCCCGCATCAGGTTCTGTGCTGACAGCTAGGAGCCTGGAGCCTGCTTCCTTTCTGTGTCTCTCTCTCTCTGTGCCCCTCCCCCACTCTCTCTCTCTCTCTCTCTCTCAAAAATAAATAAACATCAAAAAAATTTTTTTTTAAGTCAAAGATTTGATTTTCCACTCCACCCCTCCCTAAATGTATGATTTTCCATACGTTTCTTATCCTTTTCTCACCCTGGCCTCCCCATCACAGAACACGGAGCACGGAACTTGTCTTTTCCACCCTGTTTCACAGGGTTGCCAGGAGCGCAAGTCGGATGACACATGTAAAAACTGTTTACAAACGCACGGCTTTGTTTGTTGTAGAAACTATTATTATTGGATGGACTCCAAGATTGACTTTACTCCTCAAGGAGACGGAGGCTTGATTATAGCATCATTCGCAAGTGAGAGGTCTCGGCTCGTGAAGTGGGGCCCCGAAATTGGAATGAGGTCCCTGCTCCGGAATTCTTCCTTCTGCCTCACATGGATCCAGCGGTAAGCAGAAAAGGGTACCTCTGTGCCTTTAAATTGACCCGCCGGTTAAAAGTAATAAACCAAAATCATGATTTGCTTACAGACACTCTGGAACTGGAATGGAAGACGATTTCTTCCCGTCTTGGCCTAGGAGATTGTTTTAGGGGAAATTTTGGTCTTGTTAAACAGTAGCATGTGTCATTGTTGTTATTTGCTTCTTCCTTTGTCATAAATCAGGAGGGTATGGGGGAGGGGCTGCCCTATAGGCAAAAAAGTATGATGGCCTTTACTAGGCCGACTTGCCAGGTGACCTCAGACAGACAGAGCTACGAGCATCGAGTGCCTGTTTTTCTGAAAACGCTCTTGATGTAAACGCCTAAGGAGGTTCCTCAGCGTCAGATCATCCATACTCATAGGATGACCAACGCCTCCCAGTTTGACTGGACAGCCCTGGTTTTAGCTTTGGAAAGTCCCGCTCCCCAGGACCGCCCTTCGATCCTGGGCACCCTGGGACAGGTGGCCACTGTACCTACACTTCACATTCAACCGTCTGGGGCAGACAGCACACGGTGGGACCCAGTTGGCTCGGGTACCCAACAAGGGCCGCGCCTCTTCTCCATCCTGTGGGGCAAGTGGTATAACTTCTCCGAGTTCTCGACTCTCCATCTACAGAAGGGGACAGAGGCAGAACCTGCCTCCTAGATCACTGTAGGGAAAAAAAACGAACACACGTGGCAAGTGCTCCATAGAGCACAGGCGCACGGAACAGTTGTCCCTGGTTCTTATTACTGCCTGGGGCCGGCCAGAAGAAACTTCCGGTCAAGTCCAGGGGACAGGACAAATATCCCAACAACAGGTAGCTGGATTTCTTCCTCCTCTTCCCTTTGTACCTCCCTTTCTGGTTTTACGTCCCCATCTACCCCCCGACTCTGCCCCTCTGTTACTTGTTGCCTCAATAGAGATTCGTGGTGCTGGGTCTCTCGCAGCACGTTATTCACGTCTTGGCAGGGCATGCCGCGCTCATAAGAATTAACATTTGGGTTTTATTTACTGGCTTACAAAGTGCCAGAATTGCATCGGGGATTCAGTTGCACAAACTCTCTTGATGGGAAATCAGTGACAAATTGAGAAGAAGGGGGTCTCGAGGATCAAACAGCAAACCCTTCCCAATCCTTGTTTGAAAACTCAGTCCGGGCTGATTTATTGCCGTTCCCAAAGAGGTGTGGGGGAGGGACGAAGTCTCTCTCTGGAGTCTTCTTGAACAGTTAGGCCCGTTCCCGGTCTTACATGAGATTAGTCACAGGATATTTCATTTTAAATCCAATGGAATGTTTTCCTAAATCAGACAAGACTCTTTCAGTGTTTATGGCTGTTTCGCTGGAATTCTCTTTGGCTCCAGGAGGGATTTGAAAATTAGATACATTTCCTTTTGGTGACCTGGGGCTGAGCTGGAGGGAGATCAGGCCTTAGGCTGGGGCCAGCAGTGACTTGTCAGTCTTGTTCCAAGAGGTCTCTCCCATTGGCCAGCCTTCCCAAGCACCTGCGGCCCACCGTATGGCCAAGCCAGGCGCCTCATCCCTACAGGCCCTCTTTCCCCTACCGGGCCCCCTGGTATACCATGGAGACATAACACAAATGTTTTGCAAAATTAAAAAAGGTGGGGTGAGCTCGATCCATTTGGCGGTGAGAAGGCTCGCATGGGACTTCTTTTCGTTTCAGAACTTTCTTTTTGCCTGCATGGTAGGGAAAAATATAGAATTCTTATCAAAGTAACTACGGTCAGACGCTGCAGAATTAGTCTGATAGGGTAGGTTGCTATTTCGCTTGTTCTGAACACACATGAAGAGATGAAAAGAACAACAGTCACAGAGAAATGATGGAGACGAGATTATGAAGAAATAGCAAGAAACAGGGGTAATTGCTTCAAACTAACGCTCTGTTCTCCAAAGGCTGCAGTGGCTTCCCTGGAGACTGATGAAAGTCTAAAGGTGTGTTTTTCCCATTTTATAATTTCAAGTGAGTTCTATTTTAATTGATCACTTCTGCCTCTTCCCTTACGCACTTTTATCTGTGGATCATAGAACCACCTCGAATGAGAAACAATTCAGCTAGCGGCACAGAATCTGAAGCCAGACGACTTGAATCTGAATCTAGCTTCAGCCACTTAGCTGAAGTTATGTGTCTCTGGACACATTACTCAGTTTCTCTACATTTCTGCTTCCCTGGCCACAAAATGTATATAATGCTGGGACCCACCTCCCAGGGCTGTTGAGAAGAGTAAATAAAGTATACAAACGTCTCAGACGTGGCCCTGATGTACAGCAAGCTCTGGAATAGTGCTTGCTCTTATCAAACCTGACTTAATCCAGAAGCCTGGTATCGCCACAACTTGTGTCTCCCACAGGGCTCCATCCACACGAGAACCGGAATCCCTACGAGCACTGCCCAGGCTGTAAGGTAGGCAGGGATTGGGTCGAGCCGAGTATTTTTCCTTTGGGAAGGACCCAAGCCCCGATGAAGCCAACTGGAGGTACGAGCGCAGAAATAAATTTCTGGTTCTGCTTTATCAAGTATGTCCATTAGGACATGCTAGAGCATCAATAACAGAAAACTCCACATACACAGACCTACACACTGAGGAGTATAGTCATATCCCAAGTGCAGAAAGTCCAGAGGGAGATGAGCTTCCAAGTTGGTTCTGGCTGATCAGCTGGATCAAGGACCCAGTGTCCTTCCTTTCCTTCCACGTGGCATCTCTGGAGTTGGCATCCTGAGGCAGGCTTCCCTTGTGGTTATAACATGGCTGGTCATGGCGTCAGGGCAGTGGAGTGTTTCTCTGCTGTGTCCATCAGGAGATAACATAGGGAGATGTTCTCTGGATGCTCTCCATTAAGAAACAAGACAGACTTTCTCAGAAGCCTCCAGTCTACCTCTTCTCACATTGTGTTATCCTCCATTGAGTCCCATGCTTGTTCCTGAACCTCTCATCGGCTAGAAGGATGGGCTTACCCCTACAGCTGTAGTAAAATCAAAAAGAGCACTTCTATGACTCAATTAGGGGAGAAGCAGAAAGGCACTGACGAGGTGGCCCAATTGTCCACCAGTCTGTAGTTTAGGTGCCCTTCACATTATATTAGATGGTAATGTTCAGGCACGTATGACTTTCTAGGAGTTCCAGAAAGTTCCATGATGTCAGTTAATTCCATAAACCACACTGCATGGTGAAATTGCTATGAAGGAATTCTGAAGATGAGATTTTCAAAGGTACGTGATGGTGAGCATTGGGTCCGTTGTCTGTCCTGTCCATACCAAAGCCCTCAGCTTTGACTTAACTATTGTTTTGGATCAGACAGAATATTCCAATGCCTTCCCCCAATTCTTCCTTCACAATGACCAGTGAGAACAGTAATCACTTCTGCCTACTTCTCCACTGTATTCCATGTTGCCTGGCCAATAGTAACTTAATATTTATTGAATGCGTGAACCCTGCCTGCCAAAAAAATACTGGAGTTAGTCCTTTTTATTAACTTGTATTCATATTCTTTGCTCCTGTTGCTCTAAATGTTCTCTCTTTCTCTCTGCTCCCTGTGAGGCCTTGGTGACCTTGAAATGACCACTTCCTCCAGAAACAATAATAGCTTTCATTTGTTTACTGAGCACTTAAACTATGCACCCTGCCCCGTGCTAAGAACTTGATGGATATTACCTCACTGAATGTTCACAAAATTCAGTAAGGTGGGTTTATAGGTGAAGAAAATACCTTACCAAAGGCCACATAGTCCAGAAACAGAAACAGAATGGAGAGTCAAGCCCAGAGGGGCACCAGAGCCTGGCATGCCAAGCACTCTGTGCATACCTTCCCATACGTCTGCAGCCCTGGGGACATCCTTCCAGGGCCGGTCTCTTGGCTGTTCTCTCCTGTTGCTTTCCAGTGTCCGTGTGTAAATCTCACTTCCCCCATGCCATGTTATTCCCTGAAGCCCAGAGGGCTGTGTTTATCCTGCTGAGCCCCCAAAACTCATCCTAGCAGAGATATCTTGAGTAGATATCATTTGAATTGAATTGCATCTAGGGCCCTGGCCTCGGGATGGCCCAACTGCATTCTATATGTGGAGACTGCTGAGTGCCACCCCCCCTCCCCCGGCTTAGCCTGTGTGTGTTCTATGTCTAGGCCAAGCCAGCTTACAGCAGGCCACTGCCTCAGAAAATCACTGTAGAGCAAAACTCAGTGTCCATCTGGATAAAGCATGAAGTCAGCCAGTCCAGTCAGACTGGCTTGACTTGGTTTTCTTCCGTATAAGCAAGCTCAGCGACCCTGGCCTCCTGGCCTTGCTATAAACCTCTCTGCCTCATACGGTCCATTAAAGTATTTGTCTATGTGTGCATAGCTCATCCAGGCCAGGGAGGGGCACCCAGGCTAGTGGGGAGCACCAAGGCACCGGACTCTTCCCCCTCCATTAAAAGACTACAGCAACTCTCGGCCTCTGGAGACGTAAGGATAGAGCAATTTACAAGGGCTTGTTATGGGTCGTGTCTTTCGGGGCATGCTTTAAGAGCTTTCGGCTGGGCCACACATACACACATAATCTGCTCAACACAGCCCTGACCACTTGTTCCTAGAGCCCGGCCAAATTTAGGGCAAGTGTGTGGCCACCGGTCTATTGGGCCAGCTATTGGAGATGCTGGCAGAGCTGGGGGCTGGCTGAGTCTTCGGGAAACCAAAAGCAATTGCTGACATCTGGATGCCGTGGGAGTGGGTTCTAAGTGCTGGATAATTAGTCACAGTCATGGGAGTAAAAAGCTGATAATGAGGGCAGGAGCAGAGAGAAAGCCTACCCGCTTCCTACCAGTCCTAAAGACTCAGAAGGCTGAAATCCCTCTGCCACCAAGGCAGAGTCCACAAGTTGTTGTGAATCAAGTTCTACCATTGAGATTGTGACGCTTTCCCTGGCTCTGTCTGGTAGCTCTCTATGCCACCTGCTGTCACCTTCTCTGCTGCTCTCTCTGATCTCATTTTTTGTCTTTTTCCCCTATTATTATGTGGGCAAAAGACCAAGGGAGCAACACCCCATTCTCTGCTGGCTCTGCACCCAGTTTTTTTCCTTCCTACACTAGATCTCCAGGCCCCGGGGAAATAAAGAGATAGGGAGACTCAGGACACAAAGGATAGAATCTCCTAAGGAGGTCAGGGAATCGCTCATATGTAGTCTTTGTTTGAGATAAAAAGGAAACAGAATGTTTTCTCTCATCACTAAGTTCAATACAAAGCAAGTTGGGAAGACAGGAAGATTTGATAAATGAAAAAACACAAAAGAAAACAGTTTGAATAAACCCAAGCTGCTGAGTGATCACAATAAATGTGAATGGATCAAAGCCATCATATTTAAGAATGAAGACTTCCAGACTGGATAATAAAAATACCCCAAACCGGCTCTTTAATACTTCGGAGCGGTACCTAAAATAAAATAACACAAGAAGAAGGTTTGGAAATTAAGGGGTGATAGAATAGGCTCCTAAACAATGGGGAAGTGTGGATGGAAAACAGAGAGACAGTGGCCACCAGACCTCTCCCTGCTCTCTGAGAAACAATATATTTAGAAAAAAAATACGCTGCCTGATTCTATCCTCAAAGTGAGCTTGAAGAAAAGCCTTTAGGGAAAATGGGTCCTACTGGCATCTCCAGGGCAGGCTCAACATTAACGTTTCTCCTCCATTTATCTCCCATCCCCTCCAATTTTAGAAGTCGGGAGAAGGACAGAGTCTCTTATATGGGCCGTTCAATCTGTCTGTCTCCTCTCTGTTTCCAAAGAAAGGCAAAGATGTTAAATTAAAATCATGTTTAGGGAGGGAGGCCTGGGTGGCTCAGTCAGTTAAGTGTCCAACTTCGGCTCAGGTCATGATCTCACGCTTCATGAGTTTGAGCCCTGCATCAGGCTCTCTGCTTGTCAGCGTAGAGCCCACTTCAGATCCTCTGTCCCCCTCTCTCCCTGCTCCTCCCCAGCTCGTTCACTCTCTCTCTCACTCAAAAATAAATAAAAATAAACATTAAAAAAATTTTTTAGAGGTCTCCCCATGCTTCTTCCCAGTACTATCCCAGAAAATAGCTTCTGGCTGGTCAGTGTAGATAATTCCCCAGGCAAAGAAGTCACATAAAGGCCATAGAGCCAATTTTGTGAGAGGACTAATAGGGCCACATATTGAAGCATCCAAGTGGTACCAGCACAAAGGAAAATGGTGACGACCCAACAAACCAATGTGTGTACATACAGATATTCCATAGATGGGTCTCAAGGAGTTCAGAAAATCCCTTCCTATTATATGAAAATTATGAATCTAGGAGCCCTCCCCACCCCACGGCACAGGAACAGAATTCATAGCTTCCAGCACATTTCCAAATGGATTCATGTCTCCAAGTGTTTTAGAACCACGGACTTGCCCAGTAATTTCAAAACATGTCAAGGCTTGAGGTCTCACTGCATTTTACAGAGCAGAGGTGTCCCCAAAGTTGGTAAAACTAAGCACAGAACCAGCTCTCAAGGAGTAGGGGTTGAGGGGAAGTACAGTAGTGGGTTTGAGGAGGGTAGGGGTTCATGTAGGCCTCATAGGGAACTAAGAGTAAAATTCGTTTTTCACTGGTTCCCTTCCCCAATCACTTCCTAATTCATGTATATGGGAAAGCATTTTCTAGAGCTAATCTCATAAACCTCACCTCACTTCCTAATTCATGTATATGGGAAAGCATTTTCTAGAGCTAATCTCATAAACCTCACCTCACTTCCTAATTCATGTATATGGGAAAGCATTTTCTAGAGCTAATCTCATAAACCTCACCTCAAAAAAAATGGATTCATCGGTGGAATAAATTTGGGAAATGCTACATAGGCTATCCTCCCCCCATGAAGATTTGCAGTGCGTATCTTTATAATAAAGTTTCTGATATATCCTGTAGTAAAGAGAAACAATTTAATTTAATTTAAACAGTGTTTCCAGAAGTTGTTTGAGCAGACTTTTCTCCTCCCCGGAACCCCTCTTAGCATAATGCCACTCGTGCAGGGTTCCACTGCTCACACTTTGGGAAGTACAAGGAAAGTCAAGTCCAATGAGCCTCTTGGCACTCTGGGCTTACGCTCTGGCCCTTCCCCTTCCAGCCAAATGTGGTGCCCACTCTCATGCCATCCCACCTTGACCTTTCCCACCTCTTGCTTCCACTGGCATTATACTTTCAGTATGCATAATACTTCTTTTAATTAAAAAAATTGTTTTTGTTT
Organism: Panthera leo; assembly: GCF_018350215.1. Lineage (NCBI taxonomy): Eukaryota > Metazoa > Chordata > Mammalia > Carnivora > Felidae > Panthera > Panthera leo. Next base: position 69,904,089 of record NC_056689.1, on the reverse strand, counting down.
GTTTTTATTTATTTCTGAGAGAGAGACAGATGGCAAGTGGGGGTTGGGGGGGTGCAGAGAGAGGGAGACACGGAATCCAAAGCAGGGTCCAGGCTCTAAGCTGTCAGCACCAAGCCCAACATGGGGCTTGAACTTAGTGGGGTCATGACCTGAGCTGAAGTCGGACGCTTAACTGCCTGAGCCACCCAGGCGCCCCAACACTCGTAACACTTTTAGCACCCCTTTTAGGATTCTTCCCTGACCCTCTTGAAGGCCGCAGCTCTTACCCATCGGCAGCCCTAGCCCGCATCTCTCCTTTTTTTTCACAAAGACTTTCCAGCAAAGAGCGGATGCAAAATAAAGTATGCTAGAATGGGAGGGAACAATACAACAGGGAGGGTAGCCCTCTGTGGCCATCCCCTGCTATCTTCCAGGCCCTCCGGGACAGACTGTGTTCTTGGATGTGAACATCTAACTTTTACTTTAACTCACGGAGCTGTCACCAGCTTTCTCTCTGCATTTCTAGGCTGGAGGTGAACAGGAGGAGGGGGAAGAAAGAGAAAATAAAGCAAATTTAAGCAATGGATGTATCAAGTTCAGGCACAAAGCACACTTGACCCAATCCTGTCTTACTCTTGATAGGGATTAGCCTTTGCCTTCAGGATGAGGCTCCTCTATACCCAATCCCACCACTCAGACCAGCTCCTGCAATGCACCCGTAGTCTGGGCCACAGGGCAGTTAGTGTTCAGTGCAGGCTGGACTCCAGTCATCCTCAGACAGCCAACAAAAGGGTGCACCGGGTACTGAACTTAGTAAAGTACTGGTGCCCTTGAAAAATTGCCTAGATCCCCAGCCAAACTCAGAATGAGTACTGAATATAGCGGACAGGTCTGTGGTTGACCAGATCTCCAAGTTCAGAAGCGCCCTTTGCTGCAGAAACCATAGCCACGTCTTCTTCCATGCTCTATGGCACAAAATTTTGTTCCTTAATCTCAGGATGGGAGGGTAGGCACTGACCCACACTCGAGTCCGTGGGAGTTTATCGTCTTGAGAAGACCCAGAGCAGCAGAGACTGGTCCTCATGCCTAGCCTGGCAGCAGCAGAGAGCAAGAGGAGTGATGTGCACTCGGGTTGGTGCCCTTCCTTTACCACTTGCAGGCTGTGCAACTTTAGGCAGGGTACTCAGCCTCTCTGTGCTTTAGCTGGTTCATCTGTGAAATGAAGATAGGAACTGCATCTATATCACAGGTTTATTGTAAGGACTACATGAAATGTAAAACCCTTCATACAGACCACTTGTGAGTAGCCATTGTCGTGATCATGGCCATCACTATTAACTGTATCGTGCCCTGGACTTGGGAGTCAGTGCGCCCGAGTTCTTGGCCCAGGTCTAAAACTAATGTACATCTTGGGCTTGGGACATTCTGGGCCTGTTTTTCCATTTGGCAAATGAGAGTTCCATACTCCCTCCTCAGGAGAGTGCCCCAGGGCCCAAACGAAACAAGAAGCGTTGAGGTAGTTTGAACAACGAGAGACTCTAAGAGGTTGGGAGCAAGCAGGCAGTCACCGCACGCAGCTTGGGTCATCCTTTATTCACCCTTGATTCATCCTCCGCAGCACCCCGGGACTTGACTGGCAACTCTTCCTTCTTGCTGGGACTCTCGACTCCGATCACTCGCACTAAAGTACCCAGTGTCGCTGCCAGGACTTTCTTTGCTGTGGCCCCAGCCTTTTAGGAATCCTCAGGAGACTCAAGAGTTGAAAACCAGGGGCACCGAGTGGCTCAGTCGCTTAAGCGTCCGACTCTTGGTTTTGGCTCAGATGGTCTCATGGTTTCGTGAGCACATCACGCTCTATGCTGGCAGCATGGAGCCTGCTTGGGAGTCCCTCTCTCCCTCTCTCTCTGCCCCTCCCCCACTTGCACTGTCTCTGTCTCTCTCAAAAATAAATAAACTTAAAAAAAAAAAAGAAAGAAAGAAAGGGTTGACAACATTCTTCCAGAATCTCGGAAGACCTCACTGACTTTGTTGACTTCCCGTCTGGCTGGACACCAAGGTCTTTTGAGTAACTCCCAAAATGGACCTTTGGAGCAAGGCTTACGCAAGAAGGAAAAAAATGCTTCCTCTGACAAGACTTATTACTATTGTCATTCCTATTATTCTTAGCCAGTATTATTGTGGTTATGGTCCTGATGGCAAGCACTTACTGGAAGCCAGGCACTGTACTGAGAGCAGAGCAGTTAGACATTCATTCCTGACAGACGCCTATGAGGGACATGCTGGCATTACCCATTTTACAGATGGTGAAGATAAAGGCCAACCTACTCCTGGCCCCACGACAACTCACATCACAAGGCAGGGGAAAAGTGGCCAGAGTCAGGGAAGGAGAAAATAGCCCCCTCTGACACTGACATCTTCCTCTGGAAGGTGCTCGCCCTGGGAGCATGTCTCCTGTCTTCTGCTGTGTCCTTTGCATCTGGGTCTGAAGCCCATGGAAGGATTTGGGCTGAGCTGGTCATCTTGGCATCTTGGGCTGAGCTGGTCACTTGGGCACCAGTCTCAGGTCTAACGTTAGAAGACCGTCAAAATTACATTGCTTTTCATTATTTTCATCCCTTAGGATGCAGTATTGAGTTAATCATACTCGAGCTCATGACGCCTCATCATCATTGATAGATTGATTCATTCATTCATTTTCCTTCTTTTTTAAAGAAAAAATGTTTAAGTTTCTTTATATATTTTGAGAGAGCAAGCATGCAAGTGAAGGAGGGACAGAGAGAGAAGGAGAGCGAATCACAAACAGGCTCTGCACTGTCAGCACGGAGCCTGAGGTGAGGCTCGAACCCGTGAACCGTGAGATCATGACCTGAGCCGAAATCAAGCGTCAGATGCCCAACCGACTGAGCTACCCGGGTTCCCCCTTACTTCTTCCTCTTGATCCCTAGATTCCATTTCGTTCCTCTCCTCTGTAGGCGCTCTTCTAATGTGTTTAGTGAAATCTTTTTGTTTTACATGTACGGCTGCTTTATGTGCATCTACTTTAATTTATGTAAATCATAGTGTCTTATCTACTTCCTTCTACTCCTCTTTTTTTTTTAAACCCAGGATTGTGTTTTTAAGATCCACACACATCAATAGATGCATACGCACACTGACTCCACTCATTCCAACAACCGGGTAGCTTTCCAAGGGAAGGATGAGGCAAGTAAGACAAAGGGCACGTAGGTTGTTTCAACGAGTCAGTGCCAAGTCTGAGGGAACAAACCAGAAGGTTCTACCAAGAGAAGAAGCTCCGTGCTCCCTCCGGCCAACACACTAAAGTCCAGAAGGGACTCCCCCAGACCCCACGTTCAACAACGTCAACCAGAAAAGGGAAAGGAGAAGAGGGAGGGGTGGAAGTCAAGCACAGTGGATGCTGACCCAGTCACTTCCTCTCTGACAAACCCGCGTTTTCTAGAAGTCGTCAGATGTGACCCAGCCTTTTGGCAGTTCTCCTTGCCCTCTCTCCATCCACACAGAACCAGAGGAATGGGCTGGCTGTTTAATAAATCAAAACCAGTTTCATTCTTTAAAATTGAAATTTCACAGGTCATCAGCCTAGCCTATGGCCCGCTGCCCTTGGAGAGGATGGAAAAATAATTGGAATCACATGAGCCAGTTTGATTAGAAAAGTGAACGTGGTTTGGAGCGAAGGCCTGGATTCCCTGTCCTCGGTGACTAACGTGACCTCCCCTTCCCTCAGCAGAAATTCTTTAGAGATAAAGCTGCTTCTTGCTCAGGGACATTATCCCCACTTGAGAAGCGAGAGGTCACCTACCACTCCAGCGGTCAAGATGGTTCAGCACCAGAACAGACAAAATTGAAAAGTGAGAAAGTCAACCTATGACGGAGTGTTTCCAAACCTTTGCCAGATGGCTGCCCCCTACCCTCTACCCTCTTCTCACCCCACAGAAGTGGCCAGTTGTTGGGCTGTAGACACCAATGTAAAAACACAACGTCATCGATGACCCCAAAGATTGGATTCTGCCGTGACAAGCTACTTCATGTTTACAAAGCAGCTCCAGAAATGATAATATAGGAAAAGAGGGAGAGACTGCGTCCAAGGTTCCTTGTTAGGCCTCTCTGACATTTTCTGGGAGATCTGACGCGTGGTTCTTAATTTCGCGGCGACTACACCCAGTCAGGTTTGGCTGGAGGAAGCAATTAGTTTGCCATGTCCCACTTAACACATCAAGGAGTTAGGCGAACTCCCAGAAATCCAGATCCTACACTCTCTTTGGATATCTTAAGCTAACACGCAAAGCAGTACGTTTCAGTAGTTAACGGATGAACATGGGTCTCCTCAATGGTATTGCCATCCAGAAGTTTTGGAAGTTACGCTTCAGGAGTTGAGTGACCCTTTAACTTCAGTGGTCTCTCCTAAGTTCTAAGACATCTTCCTCACAGCTAGTCTCAAATCCCCAACGCCCCCATCCACCCTCCCTCTAAACCCAGGAATACGTCCATGTATTAGGACTCAGGGCTTGAGTGGCAATCTTCCTTCACTGACAAGAAAAGGCTCTCCAGTGAGGCTCTGCATTCGGTCACACACAAAAAAACAACCTCCCTTCGAAACAAAGAATCAAGTCAAGTGTCTTCTGTGAGCACCTTGGAAGCCTAAAATCTTCCCGGTTCCAAAACTCAAGAGTGGGGAATTGGTGAGTGGCCACAGAATTGCCTCAAGCTGCCTGAGCTTTCCTGATAACCTGTTCTGACCCACAGACCAGTCCCACAGCCATATGGAATGCAGACCAGCAATGACCTCTAACGACGTGGACTTTCACAGCCAGGTGTCTCAGAGCCAGGAGTGGCTTAAGCCAGATGTGCATGCAAAATAGAGCTGGTAAAATACTGAAGGTTTTTTTTTTTTTTTTTTTTTTTTAATGCCTCTTGTTAAACATGTTTTCTCCAAGACCTCCAGCTATCTATTGCTTTTTTTTAGGCTTAGTGAGGTGAACTACCTTTCCCCCATAGACCTCCCCTGCAAATTGCTTTTCAATAATCCCAGCACGACCTGCTGGCAGCCGCATTCTACATAACAATGCAACTTGCAAATGCATCACCTGCAATTATAACTCCAGCTTTGATGTAAGACCAATTTAAAGATAGAGAATCTGGGTCTAATTAAGGCAGCTCAAGCTCAGGCTGATAAGGGCCACCTTCATTACAGCTCAAGTGAGCTGAAAGCAGTCCCAAAGACTCAGGAATTGGTTGGGAATATGTTCCTAGCATTTCAAAGCACATTTTATTGTAAATCAGGATGCCTCCCCCATTTACTTCCGTGTACCGTGTACTCCTTGGCGGGGGGTTTTTCCCTCCCTACTTTGGTCTACACCTGCAAAACCATTTCTTAACATTTGAAAGAGCCCGTGACAAAGGGTGGTCCTGTATTCAAATGTGTTCACTCTGGGTCAATATCCATGGTGTCACCCTTACTTAAAACCCTCCAGTGGCTTCCCACTGCTTCCGAACAAAACCCCACGTCTTTGCCACGGTCCCCAAGGCCCTGCGGGGACCGGCCCCATCTGCAGGTCCAGCCTTATCGTATTGCCCCCTCCCCTTGGAGCAGGATTCAGCCCCAAGCCTTATTTCTGTCCCTTGACCCCATGGAACTATTCCCACCCCACGGTATTTGCACTGGCTGTTCCTTCTGCTTGGGATCTTCATCTTTCTGCTGTTTGCAGAACTGGCTCGGCTCAGTGTCTCAGACCCAATTCCACCTCCAGGAGAGATCTTCCTTGCCCACTCTACTTACAGTAACCCGTCCCCTTCCCCAGGTCTTCCTCTTCCATTCATTCACGTATATTTTCATTCCAGTGCTGATGGCTCCTCTCTCTGAGTCAAGTTCCATGAGAAGCTCCTGGGGACCTGGTACAGCACTAGTAGAAACTCAATTAAAAAAAAAAAAATCTAAAATGACAAAATTGACAAAAGGCCAGTGGCCCCTGGTCAATGGGCTAGTACGTAATGCTACGGTCTCCATGGCTGCACGGATCCTAGGGTTTTGAAGGGAGGGGGCTCAGATGTCCCTTGCCAGGTAAAAACTCCCTCTCCAAGGTCATAAATGAGGGTCCCCAGCCTCTGCGGGGACACCTCTGATGACATGGTAGTCTCATTGTGGGCCATAGGAGCCCGTTTTCTACAAAGCTGTTCTGAATCTCCATGAAAAATACCCTCTAGAATGGACCTTGCTCACAAGCACTTATTACAGTGATAACTTGCCTTCACCAAAACCTCCTGGCAGTAAGCAGGATGCGGGGGGTGGGGGGGAGGGCTGTGGGTGGTGTGGGGGTGTCATCATTTTGGTTCCCGGCTCTTTCCACGCAAAGAACCTTAAGGCCAAATTTAGAACCGTAAATGAAGAACTTGGTGCTGGCGATCTCGAACATTTACTGAGCACATAGCAGGTGCCACGTTCTATGCTTAGTGCTATAAGCATTTGTATCACTTAATCCTCACGCCCACCCTAGGAGGTGGGTGCTAGTATTGTTCCCATTTTATTGGTAGGGAAATGGCACTCAGAGAGGTGAGGTAACTTGCCCCAGGTCACACAGCTAGCCCAGAAGTAGCCCAAGCCCAGTTCTGCCTCGATTTCCCAACCCACCCATCCCATTTTGCCCCATTTTCATTCTAAAGACCTTGGAAGCCAGGCCTCGCTCTCCCTCCGTGTCAGAAGGAAGCTTCCAGAGCCAAAGCAGAGGTTTCTGCAAAGTTGTGGACATGCAATTAATTTGCAGGCATGAGGCAGTTCAGTGCCCTCCTACCGGCGCTGTGAGCACTAATGAAGGAAGTCGGAGAGGGGAGGCAATGGTCAGGAAGAGCCAGCTGGGTCTGGGCTCCGCCTGGGAGCTCGGTGCCTGCCCCCGCCCGGCGTGCAGCGTAAATGATTTCACACTTCGGCGGTCCAATTGGGCGTTTCTCTGCTTAAAAATCACTGGGATAAAATGTTTCCTTCTCTATAGTCAGGGCATGTTCTTGGCCCTTCAGGGGGCCTTTGAAAAGGGCCGGTTTTGTATTTAAGAGTAAAGCATCGCTATCAAGAATTTTTAATATATTTGCCGGCAACTGAGAGATGACACCCGCCTCAGAACCTCCAGAAAGAGATGCCTCTGAGGGGATTTGGAGGCATCCTAGGGAGGGGGAAGGTCTGGTTCAGGCTCTTGGTGGAGGAGGGGACACTCTGGGGCGGGGAGGGACGTCAGAGGTGGGGGAGGGAGGCCTAACGTTCAGAAAAGTAGGAGGAGGGCAGGGCCCTGGGCAGCAGGGCTCCAAGGGGTCCTCATGGGGTCCCTGTGCAACGGGAAGCCAAGCGGGGGAAGGCCGCGTGGCCCACTGTCTAGAGGGCCTCCGGGGTCCACGTAGTGCCCTGAGCAGAGACGGTGCTTCTCTTCAGCTCTAGCACCTAAGCACCCTCAGGGCTCCCTACCTGCCTTAGAAAATGTCTCTGCAGGTTCTGACGCAAGAAAACAGTATGGACTCCAAGGCAACACCAGAATTTCTACATAGTAGGGCTTAGGGGTAGTTAGATACGACTGCAGGGGGTGGGAGACATTGTTTGGGGGTAGGGTAGAAAGGCCCATGTGTTGGGGGTAGGGTAGAGAGGCTGGAATTAGGCTTGGCTTCTCCAGGGCCACACGGGGTCGGGCTCCTCCCTGAAGCATTTTCTTCATGGCCCTTGATAGGAAGGGGCCAGTGTGGCTATTCCGGTGAGGTGAAGTCGTTGCCTCCTGGTGAGGGGAGCAGGGAAGGGAGAGAGGGAGGGAGAAAGGGAGGAGAGGGAGAGAAGAGATCTAGAGAAATCCATGGCATTATCCTTCAGGGAACTCAGACACTAACCTACCTGTCTATAGCTAGAATAGACAATTCAGGCAAATAGCTGATCAATTAATGGAGAAGCCCAGACCTAGTCAAAATACTTGTTTTCCTGGAGAATCTAATCAATTCAATCAAGGAGATTGATTCTTTGTCCCTCAAGGGCCATGGAAAGTAGCTTCCTATGTGTATCTGTTTCCGGAAGTACCCCCACCCCCGCCCCAACCATTGTCAGCGAAAGAAGCACACCATTTCCCTCACATTGAAAGTAAGGGCAGTTATTTTTTCTTTTTTTAAGGGTAAGACTTAGAAAAGAGAGAGATAAAGTCCACTAGAGTGCCACTGACCACCTCTGCTCCTTAAATTCTTTCTAGGCCAGGAAAGAAACCTCTGGAACCCAGTCCTCTGCATGCTCAGAGGAGTTAATTTCCTGATTACAGGTCTCATGCAGTGATCTGAACCTAAAATAGTAATTGCTGATCTTGAAGTCAACCACTGAATTGACTGTCATCTTTATTAAGAAGAAAACAGTGGTAATTTCAGATTTCAATAGAGTTTTTGAAGATGAAAATAGGACTTATAGTAGTTTAGAAAGATGGCAAAGTCTAAGAAAAGGCAAACATTCAACTACTTAGTGAATTTTTCAAATGAATGGCTCATGCATTTGTATAAAAAGCAACAACTTAATAATACAGGTGAATAATTATAAGTAAATAAATAAGACAGGAAGTAGAGGAAATCGTCCATTTCCCAAAGATGCCAGACATGATGTGGGCATGGGGTGGGGTTGTACCTACACCTACAAAGTAAAACCAAGGAGATAACTATCTGTGTGGCCAGATCCCATTCCCCCCAATATTTAGATAATTGGAGCTACGTTTCCTAAACGGGGTGGGGTGGGGAGAGGCGGCCTCAGAGGGTTATTGACAAAGGCCTTCCATGCACTGGAAGATCACTTCAAGATTTCTAATGCCTCCTTCCGGAAGATCATTAGTGAGCCTTCAGTATATTCAGTATTCTCAAAGTAGGAGAGAGAGAGGGGAGCCAAGTCGATACCATGGTGCCCACTTATTTCCACATGGAAACTTTTCAAATACCAACCACGTTGGACACTATTGCACTCCAGTCAAGGCCTTCTTCCCACATGAAGAATGGAGCCCACAAAGCCTGTCTGACATTCGGAATCTGCACGGAAGCCAATCTTCCTGAGCAGGAAGCAGAACACAGCTTTCCTTAAGGTCTAGTGATGTCTGCCCAAGAAGGGGACCCACTCCCACAGGGCTGAAGCACTCTTACCAGACGTGTGGTGTCATGGAGCCAAACCCCTCACTGGGCAGAAGGTTCACTCTGTTTGGTGACATTGGGCACTGTCTATGTTCACTGAGAATTTGAAAACACCCGGTTGTCCTCTATCCTGACGCTGAGGTGGCCCTCCACGGTGTGATTGCTGATTTGCCCTAAGCTCACTGCCCTGCACACGAGTCTGGGCCTCAATCTCCCCGTCTCTCAGGTACATTTAGATGAAAGTTTCCAAGGTATCCCCAGAATTTCCCTTCTAGCAAACCGTATTCGATCTGTAGGGTTTTTCTAATAAATTATCACAAATTGGGTGGTTTAAGACAACAGAGGGGTGCCCGGGAGGCTCAGTTGATTAAGTGTCGGAGTTCGGCTCAGGTCATGAACTCACGGTTCATGAGTTCAGGCCCCCTGTCAGGCTCTGTGCTGGCAGCTCAGAGCCTGGAGCCTGCTTCGGATTCTGTGTCTCCCTCTCTCTCTGCCCCTCCCCCACTCGGTCTCTCAAAAATGAATAAACATTAAAGAAATGTTTTTAAAAAACAACAGAAATGTTATTTGCTCACAATTCTGGAGACCACAAGTCCAAAATCAAAGTGTGGGCAAGGCCATGCTTTCTCTGAAGGCTTCAGGGGAGAATCTTTGCTTGCCACTTCCTAGCTTCTGGTGATTGCGGGAACCCTCGGCATTCCTTGGCTTATGCATCTCTCCAGCCTCTGCTTCTGTCCTCACACATCCTTCTTCCCTTGTCTGTCCGTGTCGGTCCAAATTTTCCTCTTCTTGTGAGGACACCAGTGATTGGAACAGGGTCACCCTAATCTTATGTTGATGGTATCTGGAAAGACCCTACTTCCAAATAAGGTGACCTTCAGGGTGGTACTGCATCTTTTGGGGGGATCCCCAATCCACACCAGAGACCATACATTTTCTTTCCATTCTGTTGCACTGGGGATTAACTTGGCATTTATGTTGGCTCCCAGGTGACCACGAGGAATGTTAAGCTCACGCATTCTGTCTTCTAGGCCAAGGGAAAAGTTAAGCCACTTCCACGGGGATTCAGGACAGCTACCAAGATCGGAAGGTAACTCGAGACAAAATTCCCCCTCGCCACCTTTCTGGAATCTTCTTCAGCCCTCTACTTTACGAGATGAGAAGTGACTCGAGTTTGCACAGATAGCTACCACTGAAGAGGCAGCAGAGCCCCAGTGGCTCAGGACGCTGTGCTTTCCAGCACTGGCTTCGCCTCCTTCTGGCAGCGTGACTTTCAGCACAGGACGCCATCCCCCAACGCAGGGGATGACAAAGATAGAACAGGACTTGACTCAGCGGGTTAGAGTGAAGGCCAGATAAGCTCATCAACAATAAATGCCGTTGTTGATGCCCCTACAAGTCAGTAAGGGTCGGATCAAGTTTAGTGACCGTCATTGGCAGACCTCTGCTTGTCTGGGAGGGCACACTGTTGGATCTGGGAGCGTGGGTCAGCAGATTTGCCCAAAGTTGCCAGGTTGGACTAATGTTATGACCCAAAGATCCACCTGAGTAGGATCTGTTACCAGTAAGAATTCTGAATGCTTAACGACAGTTAATGAACCCCGGTCGCAGCTGTTGCCGAATGCTTTACACTCCTCCTCTTCATACACAACGAGCCTAAAAGGCAGGGCCTCGTGTTTATCCCCATTCTACAGATGAGGAAACTGAGGCCCAAGCATTTTGGCAATTTGCGCAGGTCACACGGCCAGCCCCACAGCACCAGGCTTCAAACCCGGACAACGTGAACTCTTAATCCCTAAATTCTGCCCCTGTGCGACTCCCACCCCAGGACTGTCTTCTGGAGAAGAACTGGGTCTGGAACGGAGCAATCCTGCCTCAGGCTTCAGGAGACAAGCAGACCAAGCTTAGAGCGCAAACCCCCGGCGGGACCCAGCCCCATACACACGCCGGGGGGGAGAAAAACCCTCACGCACGGCCTGGTGAGCTCCGCTCTGTTCACTCCTAGCTGGCAGCTTCCTCTCCAGCCTCTGGGTCCACGGACTTCCCTCCCTGATTCCTCTTTCTCACAGTTCTCTGCCGGGGAGAAGCCGCGATCACTCCCGGACACCCTCACGCCACAGGCCGGGGAGCACCTGGGAGCAAAGAGAAACACAGGAGTGCCAGCTCCCACCCTGGAGGCCGGATTTCTCCCCATTCCCAGGCAGAAACACCGGGGGTGTAAGCGGAGCCTTCTGGGGTCCCCCAGAAGCACAACCTCTGGCACCACTGGGTGGTCACCCTTCTCCATGAGGCAGCCGCACAGCCGAGGGTGGGAGGAGGGTGCTGGGGGAAGGGGGTCACCAGGTTGCAGCCCAGAGCCACCGCCGCCCCTGACTGCCCACCCTCCCCGGCCCCAGCGTCCTCGCGCATACGTTTCCTTCCTGCCTGGCTGAAAGCTCTGACTTACCTCCACCCAAGCGCCCAAGGTGACGTGAGGCAGGAAATCTGTTACCAGGGCAGCGGGGAGGAGCACCTCGTCCATCAAGAAGCTGGCCTTTTGCCCAGAATGGTGACTGTTATCCTGCTGCCTGGGCGAGTTGGCAAGCCTTCCTCGAGTGTCAGTTTCTTCATCTGTTAAATGGGTAGAACACCATCCTCGCTGTGCGAGAAGCAAAAAGATTCGAAGAACGCCCCTAAAGCACGCAGGGCAAAGCCCGCCACGAGCACTGGATGCTGTTCGCATCCTCCTCATCAGAAAAGGAATGTGCGTGAATCCGGAAAGGGCACTTCGCTGCTGCAATTTTGGGAAAAGGGGTGGGAAACAGGGGAGAAGGATGCTTTCCCATGACTCGCGCCTTCCTGGTCTGGGCTCTGCCAGAACGGGAAGGGAAGAGCGGAGGGTCTGGATGGGGAACAGAAGCTGGCGATGGCGAGTGTTAGTAAAAAAGAGAAACCAACCTTCCCCGAGGCCTGGCTAGTGCTGGGCTGGACACTGAAGTGTCCCCTACTGTTCCCCAGTAGGGCAGGGAAGGTTTCTCTCACTTTGCAGGAGAGAAAGCTGAGGTTTGGTGATAGTGAGAGACGTGCCCCAAGCCCCTCACCTGGCCAGGCAGTTGCCTTGAGATCTGAATGCCCCTCTGACCAGCCTCCTCCCTGTGAACAGGCGTTTCACACCACGAGGTGGACACAAGGCTCGTCGGGCGAATAGCTACCTCCTTGACATAAGCATCAATAAAGGCAAGAACTGGAAAGCGCCTCCATCACTTAGCCCAAGGCCCCTGTTGTAGCCGAAGACACCAAGCTCAGAGAGGTTAAGTAACCTGCCCAAAGACACACAGAGAGAGCTGGTGACTGGATGAGGACATCATGCTGAGTCTCTTCAGAATGGCCTCTGGACTCTTCCTGCTCGGAAATACGGACCTGGATTTGGAAGGAAAAGAGGTCTTTAAAATGTGCAGGAAGAAAGTTCCAAGGGTCTCTTGGTGAGAAGTTTGGGTGAGCTGTCCCTTCCAGGCTCGTTTTTCATGGCAGATCGGGGAGCACGCCCGCCCACAGAGCGCCTTCCTCCCGCTGCTCCCCAGGGATCACACAGCCCACTCTGATAGTGAATTTTATTTCCTCATCTCGATCCTTTCTGAGAAGGATCAGACACCTCACTTTCAGGATGCGTGGACCATTGCTGAAAGGGTAATAGAGACCCCTGAAAATGTAATTTTTAAAGAATCATTTGTATCTTGAAAATACACTTTGTGTCAAGAGGCTGCGTCATTTGAAAGAACATTCTTGCCAATCTTTGAAAGGATTTTGGTACCTGTCGTTGAGAGCCGTGTCCAGTGAAAGGGGCTGGGTTAAATGCTCCTTATTAAGCTAATCCTAAGATCCCAGCCCTGGTCTGCATAGGTGCCTTCAACATGAGTCATTATTACCACAATGACAATGGTATTATTCATAATAATAACTGGTTATCGGGGCGCCTGGGTGGCTCAGTCGGTTGAGCGACCCACTTCGGCTCAGGTCATGATCTCGCGGTTTGCGAGTTCGAGCCCCGCATCGGGCTCTGTGCTGATGGCTCAGAGCCTGGAGCCTGCTTTAGATTCTGTGTCTCCCTCTCTCTCTGCCCCTCCCCCGCTCATACTCTGTCTCTCTGTCTCAGAAAGAAATAAACATTAAAGAAATTAAAAAATAATAACTATTTATTGAGGGCTAATTTATGTGTCAGGAATGGTATGAAGTATGTCACACAATTTCCTCTCTGTCTCCCATGCACTGGCAGACTCCCAACCACCTGATAGACAGTGTAGTTAACATCACCACCTGACAAGTGAGAAAACTGAGGATCAGGGAGGTCAAGTAATTTGCCCAAGGACACAGAAGTTTAGGAGCTAGGTTTTGAACCTGTGGCATCTGGCACCAAGCTGCACCCTTACCCATGAAGGCATTGATTAGAAGACCCCATAGTTCCATAGGAGCATCAGAGGCAGACATATCTGCCTATTTCCTATCTCTCACTGGCCACTCCTTTCTACCCGGTGTGGCCAGTTGTCTGCTCTTACCTGTGAGCTCAGGCCTATCACAAAGCCTTCCTGTATTCAGTCAACAGACATCACCACGTGCTGACTATCTAACAAGGAGACGGGCACCATCCAATGCTTTACAGACCCATGGATGAAGAAGGTGATGCTCTGCCTTCAGGGGTCCCAATGTCTACCGGGTGACCCAGGTCAGAAACAGGCAAATGATGGTCCCGAATGACCGTAGAACAAATGGGGCCAAGTAGGGAGCAGCTCGCTGAGAGTAGAGCATTGAAACCCAAGCTCTAGGAGCTGTGGAGGGTAGAAGGGAGTTTACCGGACACAGAGGGGAGAGCATTTCATGCAGAAGAAGGTACAATGGCACAGGGGCACAAAAAGGACCGGGTAGGACTGAAAACTGAGAAGAGTGGCTTGGATTTCAGGCGTGACCTGACTTTGGTACATTCAGGGCTCGCAGCCCCATGGCCATGCTGTCCCCTTGGCTGGGATCTCTTTTGGACAGGGAGCCGGCTCTTCCATAGATTCAAGTGTGTCTGTTTGCTTGACTATTGCCCAGGCACCAAGATTCTGAGCCACAGCATCTCTTGACTGTTATACGACCAGGCTCCAAAGCTTGGAGGGCCGAGATGGCTTAGGATCCCTATACCCCAGCACCAGGCTAGACACACAATAGGTGCTTATAAATAATGGCAATAAAGAAGTCCTATCCCGTCTGGTTTCTACTGGGTCCTCTGAGGACAGTGCCCCTGTGTCTGGAGCATCCTCAGGACCGCTCCCTAGACTAAGGGCTCCGGAGCTCCACCTCTAGCTAGAGTCCACTTCTCGCAAAGTTCTTCTTTTGCGGCCCTCCATCACCTGCCCTGGCCTCCTGCTCACAGCTGTCCAGGTTCGCTGTCCCTACAGTGCTGGATTTCTGAGTCAATGCCCCCTGGATGGGAAGGGAAGGCCACTCTTACCACCTAATATTTCATAGTGGGCTTCAAGGGGTCCAGACACCCTTGGCATTGCATACAATTTTTTGGTGCATGTGTGTATGTGTATTTTTATGGAACTAGTTCAGTATGGTGGTTGAGGGGTCAGGCTTTGGAGCCAGACCACCTGTCTAAATCCTGACTTTACTACTCACTAAATGTGATGGGTTGGTTGCGTTTGGGGTGGGGGGAGAAACCATGTAGAAGTCCTAACCCCAGGACCTCAAAATGTGACCTTATTTGGAAACAGAGCCCTTGCAGTTGTAATAGTTAAGATGATGTCATTACGTGGGCCCTAGCCCAGTATGACTGGCATCCTTGTAAGTAGGGGAAGAGACGCACAGAATGACACACACACACAGAGAAGAATGCCACGTGACAACAGGGGCAGAAGCTGAAGTAATTCAGCCGGGAACCGAGAAAAGCCAAGAATTGCCAGCAACACCAGAAGCTAAGAGCAAGCCATGGAACAGATTCTCCCTTAGAGCCTCTGAGAGAGCATGGCCCCGCCATGGACGCTTTGATCTCAGACTTCCAGCCTCCAGAGCCGTGAGAGAACAAATTTCTGTTGTTTTACGTCACTCAGTTACATGTTGTTATGGCAGCGCAAGAAATTAATGCACTAAGTATAGCTGTGGCCAAGTTCACTGAACTTCCTGTGCCTCAGTATTTGCACTTGGCAATAGTAAGTAGTATCTGCCTTCTAGGGTTGTTCAGAGATCAGATAGTCCATGGAGGCACTTAGCATAGTGCTTGGCACATAAGAAGTGCTCGGGAAAGGTTGCCAGCATTCCTACTTTTTTCTTTCTTTTTTTTTTTTTTTTAATATGGAGAGAAACCATGGATTTCATTTGATTCTCTCACTCTCTTTTTTTAAGTTTATTTCTTTATTTTGAGAGAAACAGAGAAGAGGAGGGGCAGAGAGAGAAGGGGACAGAGGATCCAAAGCAGGCTCTGTGCTGACAGCAGACAGCCTGATGCGGGGCTCGAACTCACGAACCATGAGATCATGGCCTGAGCTGAAGTCAGATGCTCAACCGACTGAGCCACCCAGGTGCCCCTCAATAGATTCTCAAAGGGGTTATGTCACAAAGAAAGAGTTAAGAAGCACTTTCCATCTACAGGTGACTGCAGCCGAGGATGGGGCCCCTCCACCTTCTTCCAACACCCTCGCCCCGTCATATGTGTGTGGGGTCCTGCCCCGCCACAGGAGAAAGGTGCTGAAATCCCTGTGCACCTGCTCTCTGCTGGAGCGACACTGCTCCTCGTGATTCACACATACCGTCTCATTGTGTGCTTACAGCCGCTCCAAGTGGCAAGAAAGATCATCCCCATTTTACACACGAAGAAACCAAAGAATCGATTACTCTTGCCCCCTCTTGTTAGAAATATCACGTATCACTGGCCCAGCTAGGGACACATCTCAGGAGACCACAACCCTTGGCTGATCTGACCCAGGGGGTGGACAGTATTGGGGATCTCAGAATCACAAAATCTTGGGAACGAGTCCTCAGCAAAGGTCAGAGCTTGGCCAAAAAGAGGTGCTAATTTGGTGTCCAATAGAGAGTCAAAGAGGCTTAGGAGATCGAGGTAGAATGGAATTATCCTCTGGCTTTTCGAGTGATAATGGAAAATTATGTCACAGCCCACCAAGTTAAAGACTGCTCCTACTAATTCTGCTGTGCTTGTGGGCTTCTCCATTTCCATCTGCAGCCACTCGGCCGATGGTACTAATGAGTGGGTAGGTTCCATGCTATGTATGAGGAGGCAGACACCGTGTCGCCCAGGCATTTCCTTTTTGGCTTCTGCTGCTAAAAACGTCCAGCCCAGGTCATTGCTCAAGTCCGAAAATCTACTCAGCCATGTTCCTCAAAGCCACGACTCTTTTTTCTACCTCCATGAAATGATCTTGGCTTCCTTTTACTTGGCTGAGCACAGCGCTTTCTTGCCTGAACTTCCTAGAGCCAATCTAGAGAATAGCTGGGAGTAAACTCTAAATGCACAGTGACAATGAGACAGATCATTTGCTTAAAGTCTCCAAGAGATTGGCAGGAAAATGGGTTTTCCTGGATGGCAGAGACATACCTGGAGGAGACAGAGCACAGGAAGCATGATAGGATAGAAGGCATCTGGCCAAGTGGCGTTTCCTCCACCCCCACCCCATAGATAGGTGGGTGTGCCAAGATTGGTGGCCTGGTATGCTTGGAGCTTGGCAAGAATCACTGATTCTTTCTCTAAGTTGGTTCAATCCTTCTGACTGATCTTGTGGGGTTGGTTCAGTGCCCCCAAAGTCAAAACTTATTTTCAACTTTTCATTAAAAACGGCCACAACCACTTTCCTCTCTAATGTCTTAATTATCTGCGCAAGGGAATAACCACACCTGTGGGGGGTATACTTATGCACATGGGCAGCACCCTCGTGTGTAGATTCGAGTGGATCACAACGGAGACATGACTGAATTTTTTTTAAACATGGCGGGAAATACGGTCTTGTTCTTGGGATGGAAGAATGAATTTAAATATGAATCATCCAAACTGGGTCTCGAACTGGGTTGAGGTCACAACATGGGTGCCTCCCCTTGTCCCTGTACCTGCCCCACCTGTGTTGATTTGGGCCCTGATCTTGAACTGCCTACGGTTTGGATTCTGATAGTTTGGGGGCACGTTTTCTAGGGGAAAAAAAAAAATCTTGAGAAGAAATGCTCTGGGAGATGGTATTTGGGCTCCCTCCCAGATGTGTCTGTCCTGAGTTCGTTCAGCCCTTCCTTCCTGCATGTGCGGTAAGACACCAGATGTGAGTGGAGACCCGGTCCCCATCCGGAAAGCACGCTGACATCAGTGATCTCCTCAGTGGTGGTAGAAGAGGGTCACAGAGAGCTCACCCAGCTTCCCCAGATAGCCCAGCATCCCCGCGCAGCCAAGCCCAATGCAGGCCAAGCAGTGAGCCAAGAGCAAGGCCTGCCAGGCCCCAACACCTCCGAATGGTGATCGCCAGAGTACTCTGAGACTCAGCTTGGCAGAGAGAGAGGTGCGAAGCCATATTCTCTGAGCTGGATATTTTATTTTATTTTATTTTATTATTTTAATTTTATTTTTTTAACATTTATTTATTATTGAGAGACGGAGAGAGACAGAGCATGAGCAGGGGAGGGACAGAGGAGGGGGAGACACAGAATCTGAAGCCGGCTGAGCTGTCAGCACAGAGCCGGATGCAGGGCTCGAACTCATAAGCCACGAGATCATGACCTGAACCGAAGTCGGACCTTTAACCGACTGAGCCACCCAGAGGCCCCTCACCTGGATATTTTAAAACCAAGAAAATTCTCTGGACGCTTTGGACCCCTTTCTAGTGTGGCTCATATCTCAGGTTGCGGGTCTCTCTTCACAGCTGTAGTTTGAATGTTTCTGTGTCCCTATAATTCATTATGTCAAAGCCCTAACCCCCAAGGTGATGGTATTAGGGGTATGGTATTAGGGCGGAGCCTCGTGAATGGGATTAGTGCCCTTATAAAAGAGGCTCCAGAGAGTTCCCCCAGCCTCTTCCCTGCACGGTGAGAAGTCTGCGGTCTGGGAGAGGGCCCTCACCTGACCATCCTGGCACCCTGGTCTCAGACTTCCAGCCTCCAGAAGGTGAGAAATAAATTTCCGTTGTTTATAAGCCACCCAGCCCGTGGTATCTTGTAATAGCCCAAATGGACTGAGACGTTTATCATTGGCCCACCGAGTTATCACTTCCCACCGTGAGCTGGTCACCAAGCCAGGGAGTGGATTTGCCTCGCCATCTTCTCATGCACATGCAACTTAAAAAAAAAAAAAAAAGCCAACAGCATCTATAATAAACTTTAAGAGGCTAAAAGACATAGATCCATTGACCAGATCTCCCATCTCTGATGGACTCAAGAGCTGTGCCGAGAAGCACCAGCTCCCCACAAGTCCGGTACCCACACACGAAAAGTGAGCTTCCGAGTGCCAAAGTAAGAAAGGGCCTGAGCACCAATCTTTCCCCAAACGAGATGTCTTCATTCTAGACATTTGGAAATAGAATGACGATGATCTTTTTTCTTCTTTACAACCAAGCGGCCACAACCACTTCCCCACAGCCCCCTAGCCATCTATCCAAAACGCACCGTCTAAATATTTACCATAGCGTAACACGGGGTCGGCTTGAGTTCATTCGTGTTTCTGATTATCCCCGGCATGTGATGTGAGGAATGCCCCAGATACTGTAAATATTTACAGACTGCTCAGATCGGTGAGTCTGGCCATGGCTCCAAATGGCTCACCCTTACTCTCTCCCACAGGCAGGACTGGCACCAGGGCACATACGTCGAGTGAAAACCCGCAGGAACATGCGAAAGCTGAGGCTGCAGGTTGGGAAAGCCACTCACAGAAGGCACAGCTAAACAGAGGTGCCCTGAGCTTTGTGTTTCTATAATGGAAGCACCTTTAATTATTCATAAACACGAGGGTTTAACACTATTTATAGTATTAAAGTTAATCATTTATTTAGTATAGTTTCTCCAAAAGAGTTCAAGATAACCTTTATCATGCTCATTAAGCAGCAACTTATAATAATTAGTACTTGTTCCTTTTCTGTCTTCCTGGCTGGACCACAGATGTCCCAAGGGCAGAGCCAGTATCTGACTGGTTTGCTGCTTCGTCGGTGCTTAGAACACAGTCTCTTACATAGTAGGTGCTTAATCCATATTTATAGATTGAACACATCAATTGAGACCTTTGCTTTTCATTTGACTTTCAGAGATGTACAGGCAAGATATTATTTTGAGGTTTGAGCTCAACTAGGTTAAGCTCCTAAATTTGAGCTATTACCTTAAGTTTCTCTGAATCGTAGACTTTGGGGTCCTCTAATGAGCCCTGAGCAGAGAATTAGGGCGGCCTGGTGCCCTTTCTGCCACTAACCAGCTGTGTGCTTTGAACAAGCACTTACTGAGAGCATTGATCAAGAGTTCTTTGCCTGGGGGGGGGCGTCTTTGAATCCCCTAGAGGTCCATGGCTGGACTTCAGGGGCTATAAAACCCCTGAAATCGTATTCACAAATGTGCATGACCCAAATGTACACTTCTGTTTAATGAGAAAGAGTCCGTAGCTTCAACCAGATTCTCTAAGGGCGCCATACTTAAAGTTAAGAACCTCTCTCTTTGTTTCTTTAATAATTGAGGATGGTGGTGGGACAGATCAAATCAAGCCTGCCTGACCCATAAATTGGGGTTACCTGCATCATGCTCTCCTACTCCTAGGCCTGGACATCCCCTCTAGGGGTTCTGCTGGCCAGGACTGAGGACCCACCAACTGACTCATCACCATGGGCCCATCCAGCTCCATGTACCAGCTAGTGCTGGGCCTTTCCCTTCTCATCGTAAATAGAGTTCCCAACATTGAATAACCCCTGTTTGTTAGATGAGAAAATAGCAAGTCTCTTCTCTCCACACCTGCCTACAATGCTGTGGGATGTTTTTGAGAAAAGAAACATGGGTATCTTTCTAGGATGATGAAGCTGGTGAGTCCAGAGTCTACTATTTCATTCTGTGGAGAGCAGCAGTGAGTGGAGTGGAGCCTTGGATCCTTGCAGCCCAGAATCCCAGCCAGGAATTAGGTGTTGGGGGTGAGAGGCTGGGAGGAACTAATTAGCCCCACTAATATTCAGTCATTCACACATCTGCCCTTGAAGTCCACACTTCCCCATTTCGAAGATGCATTTAAAAATGCAATGATATTGAGGCACCCAGGTGGCTCAGTCAGGTGAGTGTCCAACTCTTGATTTTGGCTCAGGTCATGATCCCAGGGTCGTGGGACGGAGGCTCTGGTGCCGAGCATGGACCCTGCTTGGGACTCTCACACTCTCTCTCTCTCTCTCCATCTGTCCCTCTCCCTCACTTGCATGCACACACACACTCTCTCTCTACAACAAAAATAAAAAATAAAAACATATAAAAATGCAGTGATATTACTAGGGATAGTGGAGTTTGGGACTGGTGATGCATTTTGAAGGCTATCAGCTAACACTCTAAGTAAGTTGCCACTTGGGCAAGCCCAGGAAAATCTAGTACTTTTAGGAGGGTCAGTCACTTGACTTCTGTGGGCTTGCGTTTTCTCATCTGAAAAATGATATGGTTGGGCCATATCAAACACACAGGCCTCAACCCCAATGTAATTCTAGTTGCCTAGACCCGTGTTTCTGAAACTATTCTGTATACAGGTCATCTAGGGATCTCTGTTAAATTCAGATGCTGGGGTGGGGCGTGAGGTTCCAAATTTCTGTCACATTCCCAGGTGAGGCCAATGCTACTGGTCCACGGAGCACTTTGGGGAGCAAGGTTCTAAGTCGCTCTACTGGAAAGATTTTTGAGGTTAGCCAGGTCCCATGAGGAAAGAGAAGCATGACTGATCAGTGATGCCTGCCCAGGAAATGAAGGAGGCGGAACATGGCTCTGGAATTACCATCCTGATTAGATGCTTCTTAAGGGAACTTCAAAACCTAACGCCGTCATTGCCAAAGTTGATCTCTTGACCAACAGCAAGTGTATCACCTAGGAACTTGAGAGAGGGCCAAATTCTTGGGCCACAAATTCTTGTCTACTGCATCAGAAGCAGGCTCCAATCGTCTGGAGTTTGGCATGCCCTCCAGGTGATTCTGGCACACCACGTATGAGAACCAGTGATCCAATATGTAAGTCTTCTACAGAATCAGTGGCTATCCACCAAGGTCAGGAATGAGCACAAGTTCAGCGTGAGAGGTAGGGTGTCCCAAGGGAGGAAACAAGTCCAGATCGTAGATCCAGATAACACCCCTCCCAACGTACCCTCTTTTTCAGGTGTAGACTTCTTATGAAACATCATTACATCAAATACACTTCACACTGCTTTGGTCTCCTCCAATTAAATGTATCATCCCACCCACAAAATGTACATCTGGTTCACGTCTTTAAAAACTGATCATAATGTAACAAAGCAGTGTGATCTACCTGTCGCTTCCACAGCTTTGAGATTCAAGGCCAGATGAGCCTTGAATGAGATTCCATTTTGTTCACAGCTGGTACATGAACTGAGTCTCAAGCTTGACCAACTGTTTTTTCCTGATCGGACTATTTCTGTATTGCTCAGCCATTTTAAACAGCAGGCCCTAGAGAGAGTTAGATGCTGGGACGTCCAGGTCAAAGTAGAATCTTGGCCCAAGGGAAGTTAACAATGACAGTTCAACTGCCAGTGACTCCTTCAAATAAAGGAAAAATCATCTACACACTGGAAAGTGGGCACGGGCTCTCTCCTTCTACTCCCATCTCCACAACTCTGGGAAAAGTCCTAAAACTCAAGTAAAACAACACTCAGGTGTGAAACAGATTATGGTTCACAGCTGGAGGCAAAGAAGTTGCAATTCCATCCAATTACACCAGTTTAATTGGGTGTGAAAAACATCTTAGGTCCCAACAGTAGTCCTCTGGCCAGACAGCAGTCTGTAATGAAGAGAAGTGGCACCTCCATTTGTTAGGACTTGTGATTCGGGGCCGAGGAGAGAAAGCCCGACACATTGCTTGGCGTGCCCCAAGGTGGGCGCCATCTTGACTTTGGCGATGAACTTGATGTCTGGCTTGAATGTTGAGGCTCTTCTCTAGGGCCTGCAAGAGCACAGTGTGAGGGTGGGGTCTGCACATGCTTTCAGTCCATGGGCTAGTAGGAAAAGCCCTGTATTTGGACTCTCCCATTCACTTCTTACGAATCTAAAAACAAACGCCAAATGCATGAAAAATTTGGCAGAAGCTGAACGTCCAACTCTTGGAGGAAGTTTGAGATACTTATACCACTATCATGGCAACAACCGCAACCTGTATAAATTTTCATGAAGAATTTCTGGTGACGCGGTGAAATGGTTATGATATAAAGTTATGTTCTCAATAACGGTCCAAAAGGCATGAAAAGCAGTCAACATTTAAAAGTGATTTTGAATGCTTTTTATCTTGCTTTATTGTACTTACTAAAACTCCCACAACTTCATATATTATTTTGATACACATAAATGAAAACAATTCAGTAAAAAATTTTGCTTTTACTCAGAAGTGCTGCCTTAATCTGACTGCTCTGTTTTCTGTCACTGGCTTGCACATTTTTTCTACTCGTTTGCTCCAAGCCATTTGTCGTCCCCTGGAAAACTCTGCTTGCTCCTCTCTCTTTATCCAAACCTTCACCCTGTTGGGTTCCCTGTTCATCCAGGGAACTGACTGGGGCCATTCCACTCATAGAATATTCCCTCTTCTGAATACCTATACCACTGTTTCATATACACCAGTTGTGAAGGCTTGGAATGTGAGACATCTTCATTGTCAGCATGTTATCTCCATGCCTAGGCCACACCCCAGACGAATGATTTCAGAATCTCTGAGGTAGAGCCCAACCATTGGTATTTTTTTTAATGTTTTACTTTGTATTTGAGAGAGAGAGAGAGGCAGACAGAGGTGGAGCATGAGCAGGGGAAGGGCAGAGAGATGGAGACAAAATCTGAAGCAGGTTCCAGGCTCTGAGCTGTCAGCACAGAGCCTGACGCAGGGCTCGAACCCATGAGCAGTGAGACCATGGCCTGAGCTGAAGTCAGACGCTCAACCGACTGAGCCACCCAGGCGCCCCAACCGTTGGTATTTTTTAAAGCTTACAAGACAGAGATGATTCCTATGTGTCGCCAAGGACTGGAAATCACTGGTCAGAAGTCAAAAACCACCTCCTATATATACAGCAACAATTTGGCCAATTCTAATTCAAGTCTCTGTCCAGTTGATCCTACGTAAACCATTCAAGCTTCACAGAAATACTGGTGTTCCGGTGTTGAGCTAATATTATTATTACCATATTAATTGTGTGTCAGAGAGGCACTTGGATGCCAGAGTCACATCACATTTTTGTTTGTTTGCTTGTTCAGATACGTTTGTTTTGAGTTCCAAAAGGATTGTCAGATTTCATAAACAAAAGTACGGGATGCCTAATTAAATTCGCATTTCAGATAAACAATGAATTGTTTTTGAAGGATAAGTATATCCCAAATATATCATGGGGCATATTCATCTTAAAATTGTATTCATTATTTATCCAAAATACAGATTTAACTGGGTATCTGTATTTTATCAGGCAATCTCTGGTTCAAGAAATAAGAGTTTTTGTACCTGAGGACTTTGATTTCCTGTAGTGTTAGCATCATGGAACCTTCAGAGAATTCAAGCTGAACCCACCATGTGACTGAATTACTGACTGCAGAATAGACTCATCCCAGATTCAACTGGGAGAAAGGCCCTACCTTCCAGGCTTTGTCACCGAGGGCACTTACTCGTTAGTAACATTTTACTTGCAGAAGTATAGATGATACCAAAGTACAAATTTTGCTTCCAATTCGCACCTGGAGTTTGAGAATCACTGGTCTACACTGGGTGGCAGCTCAAAGTACAAGGTTCTGAAATGAGAGTTCTGGGTGTGGCTGTCACCTCTCCCCGCTGATGTATATTTTGAGGCAAATTAATGAACTTCCGTGAGCCTCAGCTTTCTCATCTGTAAAATGGGGCAAGTAACATAATTTAACCTAACTGATTAGTTTTAAGATTAAATGAGATCATGTTTCAAAGCTGTTGGCATAGTGCTTGAGTCGTTATTATCATTAATATAAAAGGAACATTCTGTTCCACTTCAGCCAATAAAAATACTGACGGGCTTACTGCTGCCCTAGCCCAGCTACCCTTCCGGTCCTGATCCTGCCACTCATGATATAAACAGACAGTCGTGACTGGGAAGGATCAGGAGAAAAGCCTGCTGCACAAACAGAGGGCAAGATAATTCTAGAATTTAAGACTGAAGATTGCTTAAATAAGGCAGATCTCAGTTGGTGGAATTTTATGCAAATTACAACCAAGTAGCTGGCCTTTGTAGGTTTGTGCGCCTGAGTGTGGTCACCAGCACATCCGAATGGGAACGAGTGGCCAAGGTCACGGCTAACACTGGGGTCTTTGATCGGCCCTGAGTGCGGGAACCAAGGGCCAACGCATCTCCTGTGTGTCACTCCTTCAAATTCCTGCAGGTCAAAAACCATGTTTCTCTCTCAGCGATTGTTTCTACCCTGGGGCAATTCAGGATCACCTCGTCTGATGCTACCCACAGCCACCCCTTCCGGAAGAGCGAGACACTAACCAGATTTGATTTTTCGGGTTTTCAAAAACAAGTTTGAAAAGTATCACCTGGGACAGCCCGAAAAAGAACGCCTGCCTGCCTGCTCCCCAGTAGTCCACAAAGAAGACACGTCAGCCGCCAATCACTGTCAACTTTCTGCTTAGACCGTGACAAGTGTCTGAGTGGGGAGGAGATGAAGACCATGTGACTAGCACATCCTTCCCGCACACATCCCAAGAGGGGACTGAAAACGGGGCCCAAAGGGAAGAGGGGACAGGAAGGAGTCAGGAGCCCAGCATCTGGCAGTCATTCGTCCAAGACCAGGCTCTGCCCCATTAACGTCAGATTATTGGGAGCTCTCTGGACATGTCTGGGGGAGAGAGTAGAGCGAAGGAAGGCTAGCTCCATCCAACGTGAGCAAACCACTCAACCTTCCCGAGTCCCAAGATCCTCTTTTGTGAAATACGAGTGGTATCCTTGCTCTCCTTACAGCAGATAAGAGGTTAAGAGGAGGTCACTAACGTGCAAGGTCTTGGCAAATTGTAAAGGTCTGAAGATGTTCTGTGTGTTACTATTAGTACGTCCCTTTGTCCACTGGCACAATGAATCCACCCAGATGTTGAAACAGCCAAAGCTGTGAGGAGCACCATGATCTCTGCTCTCCTCACTCGGCCCAAACCAGGAAAGCAGCTCATGAGCCCATGATAAACAGTTGTTTCCAACCTGTTCTGTTTCCCCACCGTGTACCTGAGTTCTTTTCCAGCATCTGTCCTGTATCGGGGAAGGTTAAGCTGGTGAACCAGTGGCTCGTAGGTGGTCAGGCTAAGGACAAACCGGGCTAGAGACTCACGACAAGCTAAGTGTGGAAAGCCATTGTGTTAGTTAAGCCCAGCTCAGAAACGGAGTTGACCTCACTGGGCTTCTCACTCGATGCACACCCAAACGAGGTGACAACACACTGCAGAGGACAGGGGACTGGCCTTGTGGTTTCCCATCTGGTCTCGTTTGGCTTTGGGGGCTCGGTGCCTCTGACAGACACATGGGGAACAGCCCTGTCATCTTGAATCAGACAGCCAGCCTCTGTGCACGAATACGTGTGAGATTTCACACATGTTTGCTGGGGGACAGAGGCCACGGAGCAGGAGAGGAGGTATATTTACGTTCTCTGCGAGTGTTTAGACTTTTAGAGAAAAAAAAAAATAGACATTTCACAGGGAATGTTATAAACCAAGGTCAGCTCTCCCCCTGCGTGGTACTGAAGAAACGTGAACAATCTGAAGCAGGAGAAAAATCTGCTTCTGACCTGCTGGGATTGGGACTACCCACCTGATTCATTCAGGAGATTCACTTTCCTTATTCACTCTGCCTGCTATCATCTCACGACAAGACTCAAGGGCAGGATGATATTCGTAGGTTTTAACAAGAATCTGTTTGGGGTGATTTGGAGTCTAAACCCCACATGCAAAGGACCAAAAAGTGACTGACTTTGAAAACCAGAGGTGAGTGTTAAAAAATATGGGCAATTTTACTTTCTTGTGTTATTTGACTTTTCACAATAAGCATGAATAACGTAGCAAAGGCAAATAACATAATGGTTAAAAAAGGAGCCATCATAAGGACGGCCATGGGCACAGAGCCTCACTGCTAATGCAGCTGGAGATGGGGCATGCGGATGAGAGCCAGCGTAGGTAGCTTGGTGGGAAGAACCGCCACCATCCCCCACCCACCCCCAACTCTGATGGGAATGACTCCTCTCATTTAGCATGATTCTTCTCAGATGACCCAGCCAAGCATGGCCATCTTTATGATGCTGTGAAATTAGCTAAGGAAGAGGCACTTGTGAAAATGTTAGAACGCACTAGAGTTGACCAGACAGTTCCATGTACAGTTCCATTTAGTCACCACAACAACCCTGTGGGATGACAATTATTATCCCCCTTTATAAGGGTTGAAACTGAGAAATTCAAGTGTTTCCTGTTCCCAAAGCTGAGAGGGGAGGAGCCGGGACTCCTGAGTCCACATCTCCCCTTCTTAGACTTGGCCAGAGGCCAGAAGAACCGAGTGATGAGGCTGGCAGGTGCGGGTGCCAGCTGTCTCGGTCCAAGTCCCAGCTCCCACACTCACTTGCTTTGCTGACTTGGGAGCGAGATATTTCACTTCTCCGACTCTCAGTTTTCTCATCTGTAAAATGGTGGTGATAACAGTAGGACCCACTTTGCAAGGTTGTCATGGAGACTGAATGGACAACACATGTAAAGCACTTAGCTCCGTGCGGGTCATGCAACATATACCAGCTACCTGAACTTGGGAATCGGTGAGAATCAACGCCTTCACATTATGTTTTCCATTCTATTGACATTTCCTGGTATGCCTTGTCTTCCAACCATCTTCATGACCCAACAGTCACCACACCAATGGAAAGTTCTCTCCAGACTAAAACCCATTTCCCAGGGCTTAGAAGTTGTGGCCAGACCTGTTTTATTGCGACAAAGTAAAAAAATCTCTTCTAATGCATCTTCTGGGTTTCTTGGGAAGTAAACAATGGCCTATGAACTCCTTCAGACCTGCCCAAGGTTCCCACTGAAGTAAATGAAGGAGTCGGCCTCTTCCTTGGGGCAATGTAGATATATGTTTTTGGGTGGAATAAAACATTACTTAAAAGAATTTAATCCCTGGGGGAAAGGTATACAAAAACTCTACCAGGGGACACTCTCCGTGACCAGGGTTTATGCCTACAGGGTGGGAGTAAGGCTGGTAACCTGTAGTGCTTGGGCATTTCAGCAATGTTTGAACTTCTTACCACAGATATGTAATCAGAAATTACAAGATGGCGCCCTACCAAGGCTGGCGAGGGGGTGCACCTTGTAGAAACTCCCCCCGGGCCCATCTCAATAGGGAAACTCTGGCTTTTTCCTTAAAATCCAGCTACATGACCACTTCTGCTAGAAAACACTTCCAGTGGAATCCATCGTCTCTTTGTTGACTCAACCGCGTCTGCACGTACCCGTGTTGCAGGACTTCCTTAATTCAGTCTTCCATTTGTTCATCCACTCGGCACATGCACTATGGACAAGGCCCTGAGGGAGGCTCTGGGAGGCAAAGGCCAACCAGACAGGGGAGGTACCTGTTTACACGGAGCACGTTCTGGAAGGGGTGAGGGACAGGAACCCCCCCCCCCCCCAGCCCTGGACTCGTTAGCTGTCTGCAGGGCTCTGATGGAGACAGGACACTCTCGAGAGACCTGATGTAGGCCCAGAGGCCCGGGAGGCTTTCTCTGTGCTAGTGACCTTTCAGCTGGAAGCTGAGAGATAGGAAGAAGCATTAACTAGGTGAAGGAGTTGAGGAAGACCAGTGGGCTTTGGGCTGAGCGCCCGGAAGGGCATTGATATGAGAAGGAACAGAGCTCACCAGGGAGATGAGAGTAGATCCAAGCTCGCTCATGCCTCAGAGACCGGAGGAAGGATGGAGACGAGATCAAAGAAGCAGGCAGGGGCCGGATCACAGGATGCTTTGCAGAATATGGGATTTTCAACTGTACCCTAAAAATAGCCAAAAAGCCACTGAGAGATTTATCCCAGGGACCCCATTGGTTTTCTTGTCTGTCTTCGCCCAATTCCACTTTGACACCCCAGCTCCCTGCTCAGTGCCCAGCACTTAAGGGGAGCCTGATAATTACCGGTTGGATGGCTGAACCCAGACACCCTAAGGAGCAGCAATCTTCAGGCGAAGAACATGACCGCACATCCTACCTCTCTCCTGCTCTCTTGGTCTCCCCGGTCGGGGCCAGCAGGTTGCTAAGTGTGAAATCCATACAAAGAAGGAGCCATTAGCAATGAGATGCAGAGCGAAGCCACTTCTCCCACCTCCCAGCCCATCCAAAATGTTCACAACTGGCATCGGGTATCATCATCCTGACCAACGAGACCAACAAACCCGAACTGGAGAATCGGGAGGGGCAAAGCATTTCTCGAAGGCCGTACTGCAAAGCCGTCGTTGCTCTGAGAGTCACGTCGCGGCCAGTTGGCAAGGACCAACTACTCCATCCTCTGGCCTAAAATACGTATTTAGAGGCTTAATTATGTGAATTTGCTTTCCTTTGGCTCAAAGAGAGTAGGCGTGGGGACATTTTTTAATGTGGCACTAAAATGAAAGTATACTGAAACCATCCTGACCTCAAACTGGATGTTAAAGCAGTTGGATTCCTCAGCGGCAACTGAACACTTTTTATAGAACGGGAAGTCAATTGAGAAATCATAAAAAATTGGAGTTGGACAGGACCTCTGCGCTCACGGGGGCCAGGTCCCAGGAGCTGCTGCAGAATTGTTCCCTGCGGTGAAGGGTCTAATGTTTTGTCCACTCAAGTTTTAAATATCTCTCCAATAGCTCGCCCCCGGGGGACGCCTCTCCACAGGGCAATAGATCTTGCTGTCAGGACTTTTTTCCTGCTATTCAACCTCACTTTTCCTTTCCTCCACTTCATCCCATTTGTCTTTGGCAATGATTTAGACGAGAAGTGTGCTGACGGTTTGAAAACAAAAAGCCCTGTCTTTGCCTTCAGTTGCATTTTTTCCAGACCCCTCTCCCTATGGAAACTTCGAGATCTGGGAGGAGGGAGGAAAGCAAACAAGCTGAGATTCGTTCTGGAAGAAGCCATTTCAAAGGGCCAAACCCAAAGCGGACAGGCCTCCAGGCGGACGTGAAGAGAGAGGCACGAATGCCTCGGGAGGGCACAGGTCACCCAGGGCCTGACCCTCAAAGGCAGAGGGGACAGTCACCGAGTTTTCTGGACAGCCCAGAGTTGAACAGCCTCTCGGCGTCAAGGCTGGGACAGAAGGTGGCAGCAGAGTATCAGGCTCTGTGGGGCTGAGTGGTCCCGGCGACTGCCGTGAAGTCCCAACTACTCCGCATCCAAACTCTGGAGAGCGTGTTTCACGGGGCCAGCACAGCCACGCGTCCGGAGGCCGGGAGTGAGCTTCGAATCAGGGCTCTGGCCGGTCTTCTAAGACAAATCCCAAACAGTCAGGAGTCTGCGAGGACAGTCCATTTTCTTCCGAAGAACGTCCTGCAACCAGAGCTGACTCCAAAGAGTCACTTCTGCCCTAAACAGGCATGTTGATCCAGGCCGCTCTAAACGCAACAATTTACTGCCTGGTCTGTGCATATGTTGGTGTGTTGGCTAAAGAAATTTGGGGTTAATGCATTTTTTGTTCTTTATTCTTCCTGGCCCTGAGCTGTTTCTTTTCTGCATTTGTCTCTGGTTTTCCGGTTTCCCTTCACTCAGTGTCTTACTGACTTGGTCATGTTTGCATGCGGTCCTTTGGAAGCAGAGATCTAGAGAGTGAGCCTTTCTGACTTCAGGCTGGACTCCTGCTGGGGAACCAATTAAATGTACTACCCACCAGGGAGAGTGTGATATTTTTTATTACTTTCTAATTTCGGGCCCTGAAATGGCTTCAGTGATCAGAACATTCTTCTGCTTAAGAACCTAAAGAAGCCAGTGGAATGATGCTTTTGATTTGTATTTTATTTATAACAGTCCATACTGGCCATGAGTACTCCAAGGGTTCCATGGGGCCTCAGATCCTTGAAGTGGGGAAAAGGCAGGACAGAGCAAACAGCAACAAAAATGTCCCCCTCCCTCGCCTTATCGTACTGGAAACTGCCAGCTACTTTGGAAAGTCTTTCTTTGAGAAGTCAGTGAACTGAGAAAAAAAGGATAGAATTAGAACAAAACCATTTCACTGGATTCCAAATCTATTTAAACTACAATAGTGAAGCAAAGCCATGCCTCTCTCTCATTACCGATGGCCTGATCGCAGGGCCTCCTAAATGCTCGTTAAGGCAAAAAGGAAGAGTTGTGTTTTATTTCGAAAAACATTCACAGGAACCCCCACCCAAGGTTCTCTTACTGTTTGTTTTGTGCCTCTTTCTTTTCTTTAAAGAGTTAACATGAAACAGAAAGGCTTGAAAAAGGTGGGGATAGGGGTCTAAATACGTTCTAATGAGGAAGAAGGAAATAAAAGTCCAATTCTCCCTGAAAGTCTGAATTTCTATTTATTTATCTTTGCAACAAGGAAGGATGCCTTAAAATCCAGAATTGCTCTTGGATAAAACCAAATACTAACAACCCAGCAAAACAGCTGAAAGCCCAAATTATGAGCTCTTCCAAATCCTTTCCACTTGCCACGGGGGTCTTGGGTGAGATTTTTTTTTTTCTTTTTTCTTGTTCTTTCCTTTTTTCTTTTTTCTTTTTTCCCCGCTTGCTTGCTTAGCCAGGAGGTAATTCTGAATGTTTATCTGAAGTATCTCCCTGATATTCTGAGGGGACTTCTCTCAAGCAAAACCTGCCCTGAATGGTCTTGTTTTATTCCCATTAAATAATGCTCAGTGTTGAGTCTTTCACTAGTGAATGGTTTCTTTGGGTGAGACTGACGACAGAAACTGACATATATAACCGTGCCCGGCGTCCACGTCTGCAAAATGTGATTCAAAAATTAACATTTATAATTTTATAATCAGCTGGCTACCATGCTCGCCATTATATGATGCTCTGTTAAAATTATCTTTCCTACTTTTAAATAGAAGTCCCACAAGAGCAGAAATGTTTATCTTTATTGTTTATAGTCCTGTTAAGTACCACTTTATCACAGGATTTAAAATTCAACAATGTAATTTAGCAGACAGTATTTATTTATTTAAAGAAAGAGTATGTTTCTTCAGTTTGTCTAAATTTAAAATCACAAACCAAACCACCTCTCTTCCTTTCTTTCTCCCTTACGTACATTCATTTTAAAACACAGCAACTTATATGTTGTTGGGTTTTAAAAGTCCAAAAAATCAATTCCCTTTCAGGAATATTTATAGATTATTTAGGATGACCAACTTCCTTGACATGCCTTTAGGAAAAATACTCTGTATAACTTTGACTAAAAAGGCAATGTTCCAGGGGCACCTGGGTGGCTCAGTTGGTTAAGCGTCCGACTTCAGCTCAGGTCATGATCTCACGGTTCACGCGTTCGAGTCCCGCATCAGGCTCTGTGCTGACAGCTCAGATCCTGGAGCCTGCTTTGGTTTCTGTGTCTCCCTCGATCTCTGCCCCATTCGCTGTTTGAGCTCTGTCTCTGTCTCTCTCTCTCAAAAATAAATAGACATTAAAAAAAAAAAAAAAAGGCAATGTTCCAGATCAAAATAGAGTGAAGGTCTATACTGGCAAAGGGAATCGAACCAATTACACAATAAATAGATGCATGAATCGAGGGATACACAGACGGACATAAAGCAGAATCAAAATACTCCAAGCATCCAGTTCACCGAGGCAGTGAATTACCCGGACAACTGTCTCTATTCTCCATGAGACTCTTGCCTGCAACTAAGTCAACACTCATCGGGTAACCTCTTGCCTCCTGCAAGAAACAACAGATTGTCAGCCTCTGGGAAGTAGCATTATTTCAATCAACCAATTTGGCATGTGGTGTTTTACAGTTTCTAAAATTAACATAGAATCCAAACAAACACACGGCTGGTGTGGAACCATATGCAAAGGACGCTGTCGCCTGTTTGCCTTGAATCTGTTCATTATCAAAATTAGCTGCCTTGTTTGTCCTACTCCCGTTTTTGAAGGCACACTATCAATTAGCCAACCTGTCATTACGTGCTGGCAATGACCAACTTTTCCAGGATTCTCGTTTTAAATACAGGATTTGACAGGAGTCCCAACACTGGGGGAAGAAGAGGCAGGGGAGGAGGCAGAAGTGTTGGCGAAGGTCAAGGAGATCCACAGGTAGGTAGGTCCAGAGTTACTCGTGGCCACTCTTGATTGCTGAAGCAAGAGCTGCGCCTGGAAACAGGGCCTGTCTGTTGCCTTGCACCGAACAAAGCTAAGATTTTCCAGCCTTCGGCAAGGAATTGTCCTCACAATATCTGCATGAATGACAAAGCTGATTACCAAGCAGGTGTCGGCCGCTCTTTCCCTCCTGTTTGCTCAGGGCGCATCGATGTTTAAGTCATCAGGCCCGTGGTGTTTGACTCCTTTTCCAACCCATCTCATTTGGAGGCTAAAAAGGAACGGGGGTTTCTTTGTTAGTCACTTTGATTTTACACCGTTTCAGCGAACAGATCCATGGAATCCCGAAGAGAATGTTGACAGAACTGACGTGGGGAAGGAAGGAAAGAGGAAGAAGGGAGAAGGCAAGACAGATGATAAAAACAAACAAATAAACAAACGAACAAAAAAATACACGAGCCAACGAATAGTTAACAATGCATTTTTCCCCAAAAGACTTCTGTCCACCTAAGCTGAAACTGTTTCCTGGGGGTGAACTATCTTCGGGAAACACATCCCGGAAGGCCTTCGCAGGAAGCGAGTTCAATGTCCAAAGGAGCCAGAGCAGATTCTTAAAATTCCGTCTTTTGCGCCCTGATTTTCCACTTGAACACACTTATTAAAAATTTCCTCTATCACCCTTACCATACACAATTTTCCAAGGCAAAGAATGACTTTTTAGAGTCTCTGTGCGCCCATAAAATTCTGTCTCAGAGATTTTATTAATAATCATAAAAACATCAGTATCCATCAGGATCACTTGGGAAAGGGAGAGCAATTTTTCCTAAAAGCATGTTCAAATCGTCTGAGTCCCGTGTTAAAATAAAAAGGGGGTTAACTCGTGACTGATGATGGATTGACCTTCCTGCTTCCCTACTGTTCTGCGTCGGGGACACACCGGCCGGAAGCTAACGCGAGCTGCTTGGAAGCAGCTTCACGTAGGGGGGAAGGGTTCCCCACGTCACGGCTGCAGGTTGTGCATTTATCCATGACATGGGGGGCGAGGGAGGGACTAGGGGTTCAGCACTACATATTTTTTAATGGCATGAGGATATGTTTCTCAGGACTCTGGGAAGTCAGTTAAGAGCAACCAAAATAGCAAACGGTGAAATGATCCCTGCAAAGGGATATGTAGGGTGGTCTCCTTGGCTCGCCTTTCAGAGGAGGCTGGTCGTGTGATCGTGAACCTTCTTCCCCAAAGGCCCTCTCTTTTTCCTTTTCTTTTTCTTTTTTTCCACAACATACCCTAAGCCCTGCAGTCAGGCAAAATTCTGATCAGAGGAATTCAAAACTTTAAGAACCAAAAATTTGTGAGGGGTTGTGAGCGATGGGGCATATAGCTTGATGCAATGGTCCCACCAATAGGGCAGCTACTGGGAAGCCATCAAATGATCCAGTAATCCACCAACATGCAGGCAGTGTGGGGTGGCTTTGAGGGCATGAGCTCTGGAGGGGACAGCTTGAACTCTCCATCAGTTCTGCGACTGGCAGACCTCAACCTCTCTGCACCTCAGTTTCCTCGTGCACAAAAAGTAGGGTGATAATATTTACTCCAGCAGACTGTCAGGCTTTCGGGAACCCATGCGTAGAAAGCACTCGACACAGTGCCTGGTGTCTAGGAGGCCCTCAGCTTATGCTCGTGTCTTCTCTTAATCACAACCAAGAAGTGTTTGGTAATTACTTCCTGTAACAAAAAAGGTTCGCTAAACTGGCTGGACAGCAACATCGACTGAAGAGACACATATTCCCACGTACTTTCAGGGATGAGACCCAGAAGTCTCCCACAGGTGGGTCTAACTGCAGCCCGATACTCTGTCCCATCACTACCACAGATGATGAAGAAGCATTAAGGGCAGCCCCGTCTCCAAGGGGGTTATGGTCTGGTTGTGAAGGCCAATGCATCGGACGTATCAGCACAATCTCTTCATGAGTAATACGAGACAGCAGAACTGAGGAGTACCTCGTGTGGCATTATCGAGAGGCTCTGAAAGTCTTCAGAGAAAGGAAAATCCCAATAATCGGAGTACACCAGAACGACTCGTGGATATTGTGAGTTCTGTGGCGGTTGGGATTCACAAAAATTGCGAAATTCGGCACGCGTGTGCATGACTGTCCCAAACACTTCACTTACAGTATCTCGTGAAGTCCTCACCACCCCCCTTGAGGTACCATCTTCATTTTGTAGATGGAGGAGGAAACAGAAGTCCAGAGACATTAAACCCCTTGCCCTTGGTTACCCAGTGTTTTAGACTGAATGTTTGTGTCCCCAGATCCCCAAAGTTCGTATACTGAAACCCGAGCCCCAGTGTGATGATATTTTGGAGACGGAGTCTTTGGAAGGTAATTAGGTTTAAATGAGGTCTTGAGGGAGGTGCTCATGACAGGATTAGTGCCTTCATAAAAAGAGGAAGATCTCCCTCCCTCCCTCCCCCCCACTCTACACACACACACACACACACACACACACACGAAAGATTACGTGAGGACACAGCAAAATGGCAGCCCCCTGCAAGCCAAGCTCTCACCAGAACCTGAATCTTCATGCACCTTAACCTCAAACTCTCCGCCTCCAGAACTGTGAGAAGTATGTTTGTTGTTTAAGCCGCCCAGTCTGTGGTATTTTGTTATAGCAGCCTGAGCTGACTGAGACACCCAGCTAGTGAGTGACAGACAGCTGATTCAGCCCCTGGCTCCAGGGCTCATGTTCTTACAGATGCTATTTTAATTCAACATGCTTTGGTTTGACACTTGCTCCATTTCTAGAACCATCTGGATCTTATGGCTCAGACTTGGGAGAGAAAAGTAGGAAGGACCAAGAACCACTCCTACCTTTTGAAAACCAACCCTCCCTGAGTAAACAAGCATTCTGGATTCCCTCATTTACTCATGTACAGAGAGACCGGGGCGGGGGGGGGGGGGGGAGCAGATATGAGAGAAGGAAGAAAAGAGGAGAGCAGAAGAGAAGAGTTGATTTTCACAGCCCAGCTTCCAGAAGAAGAGGAAACACAGAACCTGAAGACGAGAAGGGGTGGGGCTGAGGATGCTTAGGAAGCAGACATTCCTTGTTTTGCCAATCATTGTCCTGGATTCTGGTTAAGCCAATTGTCATCAACTCAGTTTAAGCCAGGGTTCTCAGTCTTGACACTATAGACATTTGGGGACTGATAACTCTTTGCTACGGAGGTCTCCCGTGTAATGCAGATGCTTAACAACACCCCTGGCTTCTACCCACCGGATGCCAGGGGTACCCTTCTCCCAGATGTGACAACCAAAAATGTCTCCAGGGACAGCCAAATGTCCCCTGGGGGGGGGGGGCAAAATTGCCCCTATTTGAGAACCATGGCTTAAGATAAATGAAATATGTTCTTAAAAATTATGCAATACTTTTCCCAGGAAAAGCTTCCACATTTCCCTGTGTCCCTTGAGCCACGATCACAAGGTGAGCTAAGCTAAGTATATTCATTTGACAAGCAACTACCATACAAGTCTGATTATAAGGCAACGTGTTTCCCTGACAACTGTTCCATAGAACAGAAGCTCTTGCAAAGTTCCCTCATTCTTGACACTTTCTCAATTACTTTTTTTTGAACATCAAGGAAGCATTTGGAGGAAGACATCAGCCTGAAGTGACCTCAGCTGGTGCTGGTTGGTGAGGGAGAGAAGACTGGAGGCCTACAGATGTCACCTGATAACATCAGGGGGAAAAGAGAGGTAAAAATATTTAACACAGATTTTGTTGTTATTTCTGAAGATATGACTTCATCATTAAAAATATTGAAGATATTTTAAGCAAGCCTTTTAAAATTCACTTTTAAAAAAAAAGCACATTGCCAGTGGTGACCTTGTGGAGATCATAAATATCCACCCACAAGACAAACGTAAAAACCTCTTGAGGCTTGGAATAAAATTTTCAGTTACAGCATCTTACCTGGATTCAAAGTGCTGTGTCTTGAACAATTTAGAAGTGGGGGTGATACGCAGTGTT
The DNA here is from genome assembly GCF_018350215.1 of Panthera leo. Lineage (NCBI taxonomy): Eukaryota > Metazoa > Chordata > Mammalia > Carnivora > Felidae > Panthera > Panthera leo. The sequence continues at coordinate 69,867,528 of NC_056689.1, read as the reverse complement.
AGATTATTCAAAAACGGCCTTAGTGATGACAAAGGCAAATGATAAAGGTGCCTGGGAAGAGGCTGAATGCAATTATTTTATGACCTGAACTTAAAAAAAAAAAAAAAAAAAGGTTGGGGAGAGTGATATTTCTAAATATAACTATTACTACTTTATATAAGATGCAAGTAAATTGATCCATTCAGAATGGAAGTAAACGTTGTACTATTTCATAAAAGGGCCTATATTCAAGTAGGCTTTCTCTGTGGAAAGTGAGACATTGCCTTCCACTTGGCTTTGCCTTATTATAGTCAGGTATGTGCTCCCTCAAAGCGCCTACTGTTTTCAAGACTGTGTGTCACTGTGGGTAGTGCAAGGAGCACACATCTCTGGCCCTTGGAGGGTCTGTGATCTCTGCGGGAAGATCAGACAGAAGCAATGGAAGTGGCTTCCACATAATTCACTGTAATCTGGCTGTGAGTGGTTGGGAGGATGAACTGAGAGGAGGAGGCAGAACGACATTTGAGGCCTGCCTCCATAGGACCTTCTTGAAACTCAAATCAGATGTAGCACCCCCTGCTGGAGGAGTAAAGATCAACATCCTTAACGTGGGTTCCGGGGCCACCACAGTCTGGACGTCTCCCTCCTGCCGTTCCTCTCTCCATCTTCAGCCTTCCTGTTGCCGACCCCTACCCTGGCCACGACTCAGAGGCCCTCACCCCCGTCTCCAGCTTCAGCCGACCACCTGCTACCCACCCCTCCCCGGGCCGGCAACTTGCCTTCGCTCCTGCCCTTCTCTTTTGTCTTTGCGACACGTTCTCTCCTCTCCCCTTCCCTCACAAGCTTCCACCCAATCCTTAGCCTTCAGCTCGGTCTGCACATCCCCTGGGAAGCCTTCCTGGATGCCCAGTTTGGGTCAGCTTCCTTTGCTTTGCTCTCACCGAACCGTGGTCCCTCCTTTGAAAGTATGTCTCTCCATTTATGCTCACGGATCCACAGTGTCACTGTTGATTGATACATATCTCTCCTTTTATGCTAGAAGCCCAGAGAGAGCAGAGCCTTCATTCTTTTCCACTCGTCAATGCATCCCCAGGGCTGGCCCAAAGTGGATACTCGGTAAACAGTTGTAAATGAGTAACTAACTATGTATCTGCTCCAGCCTTTAACCCTAGGCCTATTATCACTACCCATACACAATAACTAAGATCTATGGGCATTACTATAAGTCAACCATTTTATGTGTGTTATCTCATCTAATCCTCACAAAATCCTGTAATATAGGTCCTGTTGTTATTATCGGTCCTGTTTTCCATGTGAGGAAGCTGGGGCTTCAAAGAGAAGTTCAGTAATTTGGTCAAGGTTGCAGGCACAGCTACTGTGTGAAGATGGGATTTGATCCCTGGTCTGTCTGACTCCAGAGCACTACCAACATTGTATTATATCGTATTGTATTATATTGTACTGTGTTGTATTACATTACGTTATGCATCATATATCGTATCATGTTATAATCTCATCTCTGATACTCATTTGGAATCTGCGCATATGATCTGCCGAGAGATCTAATGCCTTTAAGGAGCCCTCGGCCATGCCTTTCATCTTGGCCCCTGAAATTATTTTTAGCTGGTCCCCATCATGTGGTGATAGATATCCCGACTGATGGAGTCATTCTTACTATTTATAAATGTATCAGTCTATCGTGGTTATATCACTCCCTCCTTGAGACTGAATTCGAAGGTCCCTTCAGGGGTCAGAAAATGCATCTTTTCTTACGATCTGATTCATGACGTCTGGCAAATGTCGGACATACTGGGTTTTCACCTATCACTCCTTTGTTGGCTGATGGCATTATGAGGATTTCCTTAGAAGCAACAACACAGAATGGAAGCATAAACTAGATATTCTATACCTTTGATGTTATTGCCTTCCCTAGCATTTTACCAACATGTTGTCTCTAGTGGATACTGTTTATTTTAATATCCCACGCACGTCAACCCTTTAGCAGATATTTGTTGGGGGAGGGGGACCAGTTGCTGGCCAGATCCCCCACGTCCCTCCAACCCACCTTCTGGTTATGGAAAGAGACACTCGTACAGATGGTCCTCATTCCTGCCCTCTGTCTCAGGTATCTGAGTGACTTCCTTAACTTTCTCAGACCACCGGGTGACTCTGTACGAAGCCTTTCTTTCATTAACACGACTAAAACCACCAAGTTACCAGAACACATTAGCCTTTCAACCCTACTCTCAGATGTCTCCCCAAGACATAAGGGACGCCCAGGAACAGGCATCTGTGGAACTACAGAGGTTTTATGTGAGATCAAAATAGCAGCGGAACTTCTTAATTGTGAAACAATGGATCAAGAGAGGAAGATTCAGATAGGAAATGGTAAATATTCAATAAAGAGCATGATTAGAGTTCTCCGGCAGGGAATACCCACAGCTATCTTTATACTAACTTAAATTAAGCAGAAGCTCTAACGACAAGGATAAAATGAAATAATGGATGCATTATTTCTAGTGGGACTTGCATTGCTATTTGGCATAATTATTTGTGATATTGCACCCATCGGATAAGAAGCTTCTTCAGAGGGGAAAAAAAAAATAACAGTTTGTCTCCTTGAGAACAGAGAACAAAGGGCTTCTGTGGTCTCCAGAAGCTCACCCATCATTAGGAGGAGAAAGAATCTGTCCATTAGCAAGAAATCGTCCTAGAAGTCTTGAATATCTCCCCAGATAATCCCTCAGTGGACTTCAAATGCCTGCAAGGAGGAAGATACAGAAGCCACAGGCCTTGCAGCAGATGTAAGAAAGAAGATGTAGTTTAGAGATGATGCAAGCCAAAGAAAGGCTCTCTCCACCTTTGCTCTATGGTTGGTGACTATGTGTGTGTGTGTGTGTGTGTGTGTGTGTGTGTGTGTGTGTGTACATGAGCACGCATGTGCACCGGAACTATAAAATACGGAAAGGCAGCGTATTCCCAAGTTTGCTACCTTGTATGCCCTCTAGTTTAAAGGACCAGGTTTGGCTGAGAGTGATAGGAAACCCAAACAAGACAGATGTTTGTCTCTCTGCCTCAAGGAAGTCCCTGAGCAGTCCTGGCTGGCACAGCTGCCTACAGTCAGCAGAGTCTCAGACTCCATCGTAACCTCCGCTCTGCCATCATGAACGTGTGGTTTGTACTGGTTCAGGATGGTTATTTCATCTCTAAACATCGTGTCCAATCTGCCATGAAAGGGAGGGAGATAGCATCGCTCCTCCTGGTAAAGACCCCTCCCTGGAATTCGTACACACCACCTCTGTTTATATCCCATTGGCTGGAGCTGAGTCACATGGGCTTAGCTGGGAAGTCACAAGGGAAGCTGGGAAATAGGGTCTTTATTCTGGAAGAGCATATCCCCCAGGAAGCATCAAAGGGCTCTACTGCTGTCGAAAAAAGGGAACAGAAAGACTGGGGAGCAGCCAGCAGTCTCTGCAACATTCTCCAAGGTATCACAGCTTTGGGGATTTCTTTCCAGGCCACCCCGCTCCCTTCCACCCGCAGGAGTTGACCCATGCAGCTGTGGTCGTAGTGGGGATCCAGATTGCCTGGCGGCAGGGGATGGGACCAAGAGTTTATAGGAAACTGAAGCTGGATAAATTATATGTTCTCTCTCAGGAAATGGCAATTAGGACGCAGCAATTGTCATTAGTCTTTCAAACTGGACTCCTTGTGGTACCATCTGGTGTGGTTATCCTCTGCCAAGTTTGTCCAGAAGCAGAGAACTGGTCTGCAGAACCTCAGAGAGAAGCAGAGACAAGATACCATGCAAGCCTGGACCAGAGAAAGTCTGAAAGAGTAGTGTCCCTGATACCTGATGTCATTCTGGTTCTGGGGCTCAGCTGCCTTGCCTTCTCTGGGGTTGCATAAGAAACTCCCACGTCCTTATTGAAGCCCTCCACTTAGGGCTTGGCGTAGTTTGAGCGGGTTTCTCTCCCTTGCAGCCAGAACAACCTTGACAATGACAATGTCTCTATGTGGCTGTGGGTCTGACCAGGGGACACCAGTCAGCTGAATGGTCCCCTCCCTCTGGCTTCCTGGACAGGGACAAAGCACATCCCTCTCCCTAAGAACTGTGACCTCTGGGACCAGAAACCCATTAAGTTGATTCACTTTTAGAGTCTAAACTGTTCTCCTTCCTTTGCAACACATTTTCATTAGACCTTGGACGACCTGGAGACACCACACTGTAAAAGGAAGGACTATTGTTGGAAATATCGGGTAGCAAGGCAGGGGTTGGGAAACACATTTTAGGCCTTGTGGGCCATCCGCTGGCCTTCAGATCTCCACTAGATGTAATGTTATCCATTTGGCTTAGGTAGAAGACCAGACCTGGGAACTCCCAATATTATCACAAGCCTGGTGGTAAACAAATCTCACCCTTCTGACTGTATCTCATATAAACAATTCCCATCCAAAGAGCAAGGGACAGGAACGGGAATACTAGACATTACAGCCATAACCAAGGGTTTTCTCCTTTGCGTATTTCCAATTTCTAACACTTGGAAAAGCTACCAGATGAATGCTGCTGATTAATAGCTTGTCTGTCTAAACAAGCCTCCCAAACATACCCATCTAGCTTGATCTCTCACCTCTCTGGGCCTCAGTTTCCTCTTTTGTGAAACGAACGGTTGGTATTAGAACCCTGTTCCGACTCAGAGGTTGTAGGAGTCTCCACTCACAGAGAAAGTGGGATCAGAAACCCAGTGGTTTCTGAAGATAGAAGGAGAGAGTTCAAATGTTGGCTCTGCTACTTACTAGCTATTGGCACCTGGGAAATATACCACTAACCCTAAATCTCACTTTCTAATCTGTAAATGAGGAATGGGGACAGAGCGCCTACGTGCTGGGGTCTCCTGGGGCTAAATGGTCATATTAAGCGCTTAGCACAGTGTGCTTGACGCATGGGGTATGTGCAATGGGTATGAGTCATCGCAGCCCTGATGACCTCCAGTCTCCCTGAAATGCATCCATCCTGCAGATTATCACCTCCCCCCAACCCCACGTGACACGTACATAGACTGACTTGTCATATTTGATAAATGTTGTTTTTATTAATTAACTCTGTGAGGGAAAAGCTAAAGGGAAGGGAGGCAGGGCGTAGAAGGGAGGGTGCTTGAGCTGTGAAAAATTCCTGACTTATTTTCCAAATAATCTGGCTTAGCAAAAAAAAAAGAAGAAGAAGAAGAAGAAAGAAAAGAAAAGAAAAGAAAAGAAAAGAAAAGAAAAGAAAAGTGGGGGGAATCCCTTCCCAAGCACACATTCTGTTAATTTTCAAACCCAAATGTGCATTTCAATGGAGATTTAATCCATATGTTTCCGATTCTTTTGTGCTTAACCTATCAAAGCACTGTTTGAAAATAATTATTTGATGTCCAATAAACAGCCTTTCCTGTTGATTTTCCCATGCAACCACCTGGGTGATAGTTACCTGAAAGCCAAATGGCCCCAGATGAGACTCAAGGTACGTTCTGCACAGTGTGAGCTGCGGACGGAGCAACCGACCTTGTGACTCTCCCCTCCTGCTAGAGATGACAGGATCGGGGGTGTTAGCCGACGGGGGTGGCTATCCATGGCGTCCCGGCCATCTCTCAATGCAGCCTGACTTAAAAGGATGAGCTTAACTCTCACTAAAAAAGGGGGTCAGTCTCTCTCGTTGGAATTTGCACGAGGTGAGACAGAATGAAGGTGCCAGTGGGCTGGGGGTCCTCAAACTGCATGGTCATGTAAGCCCTGGGGTAGGGCCATTATGGGCTGTTTTAAGGTATTCCCGCAGAGGTAGACCCTTGAGTTTACTCGAGAGGCAATCCCAACAAGCACTGGTCAGGGAACAGGGAAGAGAAGGGGAGGGAGCAAGCCAGTCAAACACATTTCCAGAGGGGGCAATTGGAGTTCCATCTTGCTGGGGAACTCAGCTGTGGGCCTCGGAGTCATCTTGGCCAAGAGGAGAGGGAGCCGACTCCTGGTCATTGGTGGAGGACGGCTCCCTGCTCCCAGGGGCGTGGACTCCCTAGTACCGTCGATCTGCCCTGCAACAAAGGGTTGTAGGTGCTGGCGGTGAAGACGTGTCCTGCTGTGCCCAGAGGTGAGGGGCGCCGAGGGCATTCATGCGGGGCAGGCGGCGTCACTGCACGGGCCTCCGTGCGAGCTGAAGCAACGACAGTGAGGCAGACAGATGGGTCGGCAGTAGAATAGAACAGGTGCGGCGAGAGCGAGCCAGAGCAAGAGCACTTACCTCCCCGACTTGCCTCAGTTCCTTTCCACTTGAGACGTGGCCGTTCCACCTTTCCTAGATTCCCACAAGGGCCACATCTTTTCAACGACCCGCCCCATTTCCTTGAGCTGCTTTGAGCGAGTTGTTGTTTCCTGTCCAAGAAAGAAAGGACCCTCCCGTTCTTCCAGCACTGCAACTACAGAGACATGGTGTCTTCGAGAATCTCTCTCAGCTTTCTCCTCATCTCCTTACAGCAGCCAAGGGTTATTTTGGTGGCAAGCAACAGAAACCCACACCGATGAACTTAACGACAAAAGACTGAATCTACCGGAAAGATTTGAGACACTGGGGGTGGAAAGGAAAGCCACAGCATCCGGCCAGGGACGGACAGGAACTAGGTATTAGGTCTCTGTGGAGGGAGCCCCTGGATCATCTCACGTGGGGATTGGCACCGTGCAGGAGTGCTAGCCTTTTCTTTCATCCTTGCCATCCAGACAAAATTCAGAGGTGATGGGGCCAGCTTAGCCAAACTTAGGTCATACAACCTCTACTTGGCTGTATTGGGCAATGAGAGAAAATGCCTACAGAGGACTCTGCGGAGTGAGAATTCTTAGAAGACAATGTTGTTGTGAAGGAGGAATGAGTGCAGGCTAGGGGGGAGCACGCACGCACACACACACATACACACACTATACCTATGGATTCAGGAAGACTACTTAATATTCAATGAGGGGATAGGAGATTATAATGCAAGGTAGGGAGTGCTACAGTAGAGGTCTCTACATTCAAGGAACGCTGGGAGGCCAAAGGAAGGAGTAGCTGGGGCCAGAGGAAAGGCAGAAAGGTTTTGCCGAGACCCGACTTCAATATTCAATGGGTGACTGTTATATGAGGCGTTGTGTCCACTGTGACATTTAAGCAGAGTCTGGAAAGAGAAGCAAGAGTTCTACAGTGGAACCGAAGTGTGGAAGGAAGCGTTGCAGGTAGGAAGAATGGGTGTAAAAACGTGGAGGTGTGAGACAGCAAAAGCAGGGAGCCAGGCTGTGGGAGAGGCTGGTGGAAACAGTGGGGGAAGCAGACAGATCTTAGGGATCTCAGGCCAGGACATCACAACAAGCTTTCCGTGCCAAATTTACGAAACTGGATCTATCCAAAGGCAGTTGGTCAGACAAAAATGATCTGTGATGCATCATAAGACCGAACTCTATTGTGGTAAAGCATATTGTGTGTGGGAGGGGCAGTACAACTGTGGCCAGAAGGTCAGTTAGATGCCTCATGCGCTGCCTCAGGGCTTAGAGAGGGAGAGGTGACAATTATGAGAGACATTTGGAGGGTAGAATTGCAGAACCTGGTCGTCAGCTTCTGGGGGTGGGCAGACAAAAGAGTATAAACAGAGAAAGCTCATACAGTGACCATATTCAGCAGTAATTACAAGGCTTTTCCTCTCCTCCCATCATGGAAATGGGAAGGTCTAGTCCATTCTTTCTTCCAGAGATGCAGTGGTCATCCATAGAACCCCAACCTGGTTTTCAGACTTCAGCTAGGGAGTAAAGTAAGCCAGGAGGGCGTCAGGGAGAGGAAGGAGGGGAGCAGGGTCCAGATGGGCTGACAGTCCAGATGGGCTGACTGTGGAAGTGTTTATCTCCTCCGTGCCTGCTTTCCGAACTCCCTGACTTTCCGTTCAGGACCTTTCAAAGACTGATGCCAACCTGATGCGTCAGCCTTACCTCCTACCCCTGTCCTATACACGCACTGTACTGAAAACTAGATTCATTGCTTTCCACCTCCACACCTTTGTTCAGGCCATCCAGAAAGCCTTCCATGGCTTCCAAGTTCCAACACCACCTGCCTCTCCCATGAAGCCAGGCAGATAGCCCCCAGGAAACAAAAGGCCTCTCGGAAACACGATCTTGGCTCTTTTTCTGAGCAGCCTGGGAGCGAGGGTGAAACAGGAAGAGGTCTCTGCTTCCCGGGCCATCTCCCACTTGCAGAGGCCTAGGAAGCAGGAAGCTGGAGACACAGTAGGAGACACATGCTGGGAAAGCCTCCATTCAAAGTGCCAGGAGAGAAAATCTGATCGCCCTCTACCTGGCCCTGCTTGGACAAAGAGGCATCTAGAGGGAGGAGCCCATGCCCTCAGCTTCCACATGACAAGTGGGCACCTGGACTTTCACCTTTGCCTAGATTTCACATAATGGCAGATGGAGAAAGGGGGTAATTCCCCATAAGAAACTCAAGGTGCTGTAGGCAACCAGAAAGCAAATGTCTCCTGCAGTGGGGAACAAGCCAGAGGTTAGGTCTGACCAGAGGGCTTCAGGGGGCCAGTGAAACCACTTCCTGGCCACATCTCACTAAGAAGCCAGGCACGATGGCTGATTGCAGGAGGCTCTGAGGCCCCCTTCAGGGCTGGAGTGGAGCTGGGAAGCAGGTTTTTCTTGTAAGTTTCCAGTCTTGCTGCGGGCAATAGATGTGAATGGCTTATACTGATTGGGATCTTTCCTTGGGAGATCACACAGATGGCTTTTTCTTTCTCAGTATAGGATATTCAGAGTAAGAGGGAAGCAGAATTGAATGCAGAAGCAAAGGTCGCAGAGTGCAGACTCCTAGTCTTGTCTTTCACCCTCCGGTTCTGTGGCTTAAGGCAAATCTCTCAGTTTCCTCCTGTGTAAAATGGGCAATGCCAAATCCCTCACCTGATTCATCAGTTGGCAAGGAGAGAAACAAGTCACAGCTGTAAATGTGGCTGAAAACACAGCATGGCAATCGATCTGGCTATCACTATCAGAGGCACCCCATGAACAACGATCCAAATTTGTGTGTGGTCGTAGCCAACCTCTCCCTGCAATTCGCTTGCAAAAATGATGCGTGTATATGCATGCCTATATACTCGCACATACAGACACACATGCATATGTCATGGAGACTTTTGCACAACCCCTGACATTCTTGGGTTTCATCTGAAAAGAATCCAGCCCTCTAAATATCTCCCTGGTGACATGATCCGTTCAGGAGTAGGGCTGAGAGTTTTATCACTCTTCCTGTAGCAATGTAAGTTTCTCTGGGCCTCTCCCAAGTCAAGTAAAACAGTCAGAGTTAAACGCTGGCTCAGCATTTCAGTTTTTGCGAGGACATGTGCCAGCGTGATATGGATCAAGAACCCAGGGGAGTTTTCAAACCAATAATGCAAATGAAAATAAAATAAGTTTGGGCAAGCAGCCTGCAATGTTCATACTACATTCAGGGTTATGAGCTACCTTTCCCTGAAAATTATTGCCCCTAGAGGTACTTGCTGGAAAACCAAAAATTGCTCCCTTAACTTGGAGGTTTTAATCCTTGAGCTTGAAATCTACCAGATGCCAACATATTCAGTGGGTTTCTTCCAACCTTTATTTGGATGTTAATTGCAACCCTCCTTGTTTTTATCACACATTCCCTTCCATATTTCCACGACTCCACTACTCTGCTTCCCTGGCATAGATTCGAACGTCCTGGGTAGAAACAGTTGTTCTCTGTCAGTCGTTGCTAAACATGTTGGAACTCCTTCCAGATTGTAAAATCTCATCTTGCTCCCAACTCTGGCCCACCCTTCTGGTTGCGGCAGTTATAAAGCAGGTTTTGTGAAGGCCAGTGGGCAAAGATGAGTAATTAGGCCCTAAATCTATTGAATTTAAAAGTTCTCTTGGCCTGAAAAGTGAAAAATAATTAATTTTGTGTTGTAAAAGAGGAGGGGATGCCATGTGTCGCCATGAGGCCCCCCGAGCGGGCTCATCCCCTTTAGATGGAGATCACTGTCTATTATTCCCTTATAAGTGGGGTGGGGGTGGGGGTATACACCCTGGGGCTCAGGGAACCGGTCAGGTAGGGTCTAGACAAAGAAAGAGATTGGGGTGCTTGGCATGGTCCAAGGGGGTACCGGGCAGAAAAATGGACTCCAGTGGAGATGGGAGGAGAGGGTCCACTTCTCCTCTGCTAGGGGAGCACACGGGTGACTTTACAAGGAGCCTGCATGAAGGAGGTCAGAGTACCTGATTGCCTTCCCCCAGATGAATTTCTTTTTCTTGGTTCTACCTGAGAGCCCAGGATGCTATCAGGAAGAACCACAGTCTGAAGGGAGGAGCTTCGGAAGCTGTTCGGCAGATTGGAGGAAAACCAACGTACTGATTGGACCAAACTGGCCTGTCAACAGGAGTTGAGTTCTCAGGGGAGCCTAGGGGCTACGCGTCCTCAGAGTCCAGGGGTGGCACACCGGTCTCCCACCGAGGCGAGAAAATTGTGCCAACCCCATGCGAGTTCCCTGAAATGAGCCACAGGCATTGTGCCCCATGCGACACCGCTGTGGTATAGAGTTGGGGATAGCTGCCTTTTCTGGCGTCACTGGTACCCGCATCTCCTACCTACTGCATCAGCTCTGGCACGTTCCTCCATCCTCCACTTTACAATGGGGTTGATGATGGCACCTACTGCAAAGGATGGTTTAAGGACCAAATGATATATGTGAAATGCTTAGGACAACACCTGATCTCACAGCTCCAAGGTGCAAAACTTGATTCCTGAGAGAAAGCCGAAACAGAGGATGGACAGGGGTCCCGTCCTCTGATGAGACCCACCAGCACCACATCCTGTTTATCTGTTGTTCCCTCCTGTCCCCTACTTACCTTCGTTCTTGTTCTAGACCTCTTACTAGTTGTACGAGAAGAGTTGTTGTGTCGGCTTTTCCTGCGAGGTGACTCGTCCAAAAAGCGTAAGGGGAAGATGATGTATGACAACAGCTCATGGATATATTAAGCATAAACAAAGCAATTTCCTTATGGAATCCACACCGTTTAACGTGAGCTAACATGTGTCCAGCACTTTCCAGATATCACTTCGTTTTATCCTTTAAAAACTCTGCAGGGTAAATATTATTCCTGCTTGTCACAGAGAGAATCCCTTGAGCGTGGACTGGATTTACTGACTTATCTCTAGCAAATGGAGTATAGCGGGAATGATGAGAAGCCCCTGCCAACATTAGGTTATAAAAAGGCTCTTGCATATGCCCTCTCCCACGTCCACACTGCTAGCTCTAAGAGGAGTCAGCCGCCAGACTGGAAAGTGTCCTGCGGAAAGATCTGCATGGTAAAAAACTGAGAGGGGCTTCTGCAGTCCGCAGGGAATCCAGACTCTCAGCCCAACAGCCCATGAGAAACCGAACACAGTCAAGTCCACACAAATGAGGTTAGAAGTGGATCCTCCCCTGATCCTCAGGCCTTCGGGGGAGAGTGCAGTCCTGGGTGACAGCTTGGCTTCCAACTTCGTGACAGATCATAATTCAGGGGCTTCTAGCTCAGCTGCACTGAGATTCCTGACCCACAGAAATTGTAAGGTGATAAATGTTTGCTGTTTAAGGCTGCTGGGTTTTGAGGTTGTTTGTTGTGCAGTGTTAGAGAATTGAAACAGCCATTAAAAAAATTTTTTTTAATGTTTATTTATTTTTGACAGAGAGAGAGACAGAACATGAGCAGGGGAGGGGCACAGAGAGGGAGACACAGAATCCGAAGCAGGCTCCAGGCTCTGAGCTGTCAGCACAGAGCTCAATGTGGGGCTCGAACTCACGAACCACGAGATCATGACCTGAGCCGAAGTCGGACGCTCAACCGACTGAGCCACCCAGGCGCCCCACGAGGATTTCTAAAGTTCAAAACTCTAATTAGAGTCCTTTCTTATGACAGGCATAATTTCATTGCGTTCTGGGCCTCACCCTCACCCTCACCGCTGGTTCAGGAGAATAACGAAAGTGCTACGGAGTCTGGCTTAACCTTGAGGGGTATACACCTGTCACGGGTCAACGTCCCTTCAGAACACCAGCTGGCCAGCTGGTATGTCCCCACTTGTATGCTCTCTGGCCGCACAGATACAACTGCTAAGAGCACTGATGAGTATTACCGCCTGAAATTAACCATGGCTCTTGGGTAAAACTGGGAAGACAGATTGTGGCCGCGTTCGCCATCATGCCCCTCAGCGGCACTGAGGTCCCGCTGGCACCTGCTGCTGATGCAAGCATTTGGCCCTGCTGAAAATTTCAGTTCCCTGAGATTCTCTCAGGCCGGGCCATACGATACTGTTTTCTGGGCCCGCCACACTCTTCTACCGAGTCACGTTTCTTCATGCTCTTTATCTTTCACCTTTAGATGCCACTGCCTCTGGGACATGCTTCCTGACCACTGAGCCCAGGTCTGAATTGGGTGCTCATCCAAGATTCTCCCAACGGTGCCCTGACCTTCCGCAACCACAACACTTCTCACATGGCATGATATTGTCCGGTTATGAACTTCTTTCCCTCGCTAGACATACACTGCAAGATAAGCCATCTGGTCTCTTTGGCCACTGTTGCATCTTCAGCGCTTAGCACCGTGTCTAGCACCTCATAATTGAATAATAAATATCTGTTAAGTGAATGAACGCTTTGGACTCTTCAAGGCAAAAATCTGCGTCCAGAATTTACCGAGTGTCTGACTCTCAAAACCTCAGAAAACGGCAACCTGGATGAAGAATGTAGGCACTAAAAGGAAGGTGGAATGCCAAAGAACATACATATTCCAAGGAAAGTGGAAGAATGAGACAGCTGTCCAGATAATGGAAGCCATCAGACGCACTTGGGCTACAAGTCTCTGATTAATTTGGCCAAGAGTGTTCAGTTGGTCTAAATTATCTGGAAGATTCTTCCTTTTGCTTTGGTCCAGAAACTCTTTTCTCTCCTTTACACCTGGATAGTTGGCAAAGCTTGTCACTACCCCCCAGAGACTGTGGATGGCTTCCAAAGCACTGACCTACCTACCTCTTACCCGGTTTTGTCTCTTAGTTCCGGTAGGGTCCTGGGTTCAGGGTTTCAGAACTGTTTAAGAGTGACTTTCTGTTTTGACTCATCTTGCCACTGAACTTCAGTGAGCTTCAGTGTTTGGTATTTTCTTTTGCACGTTATTCTGGCTTTGAGAATGTTGATGGCAAACTTTAGAAATACGGTGGAAGGAAAAACTTTAACACATCTTCAGAAAAAGATCTCATTGAAGTTTTATATCTCGGCTTTTGCAGTTATCTTAAACTACTAAACTGTTCACAAGAGCTGCCGGAGATGTTGCTATTCCCCAGTCCATCTCCACAGAAAGAAAATCTTCTGAACAAAAAGGCGTTAAAAACTCAAATTGAAAAACTGGTTGATCTAATCAACAAGGCGAATAATAGGATGGATGCCACCTGTATCGATTAGCTTTTGCTGTAGAACAAGCCACCCACGACTAGTGGCTCACATCAACAACCACGTTTTATTTAGGTTCCAATTCTATGGGTTGGCTGGGTGGTCTTCTGCTCCCGGCTGCTGGGCACTCCCCTGTATCATGATAGGTCAGCTAGTGGTTGAGACGATCTAGACTGGCTTCCCTTACATGTCCGACAGTCTACAAGCTGTCCGCTGGGTCACTGTGATTCTCCATGTGGCCTCACGGTCCAACAGGCTGGTTCGGATTCAGCTGCAAAGCAGTCCCTGGGATCCAAGCCCGGCGAGAGAAAGAAAACCCTGGTGGACAATTTTCAAGTCTCCGCTTGCTTCGTTCACATTTGCCATTGTCCCAAGCCACACAGCCAACCAAAACTCAAGGGGTGGCCAAAGAGACTCTACCTCTTAATGGGATGCCTGCAACACCACAAGAGTGGATGCAGAGAGGGAAAGGCTTTGTGGCCACTCTGACGCTCTTTCATCGTAGCGTTTCCACGCGACTTACCCAGTCAGGTCCTCGTGGTGGCTCACCGAGGGAGCATCCGTTTCCATTTGATGGATGAAGCCACTGAGGCACAGGGAGGTAAAGCAGCAGGGTCATGGTTCTACCACGAACAGAGGGGGGACTTGTACTTGGTTCTGCATTGCTCTGAAGACTGCATTCCTAACCATTGTGCTTTGCACCTAACATGGTACCTGCTGTTAACAGGTTGCGAATCTGAATGTGAGGCTATTTTCTTTCCGTGTGTTTAGGTGGCAGCTTCAGTCTGTGTTTATCAAATGTTTTCAAGATATTTTGCAAAGATTATTTTCATTACCGGTTCAATAAAACCTCAAGTCCCAGATGCGGTTAGTCAAGCTCTCTTCTCCTGAACTTTCAAACCCTGAGGCACTTTATGGTCAGGCAGCCTCAACCCCCGCCCACCCCCACCCCCACTCCTTAGTGACATTCCTTCCTGCTTATAAACAAAAAATATCCTCTTTTTGGAAGCCATGAAATTCTGCTGCAGGTTCCACCCTTGAAAGAGACGAGGCTCAGAACCTCTGGGCTCATTCCCAGCCCACGCCTCCTCTCAAGACCAAGGGGGCAGTTCAGGGCCACATCCGGGGATGTTGCCTCAGTGCATAGATGAGAGGTGGTCATGAGAGGCTTTCACGTTTCGGACAAATTATGAGCCAGAAAGAAATGAAACCGGAGCCACAGTGAGCCGTGCCTCCAGCGCTGCTCTCTGGCCAGTCTCTACAACGTCAGATTTTCTCCATTTCTCACTTCTTCTCCTCCGGCCTCGTCCATGCCCTTGCTTCCCACCCCTTCCACTTCCATTTCTTAGGATCCAAACATCCTTTCCTCTCCTCTCCATACCCTTCTTTGGCTGAGGAATGCCATTTAGCAGTAGAAACGAGCCCAAAAGATGCCTTCAGCCGCACTTTGAGAAGACAGACGACCCAGGAGGTGAATTACAGCCACGTGATGAATCTGGTACCCGTTTATTTTGAGGGGAAAGCAGCACATTATTTTTTTTTTTACTTACATCTATTCTAATTCTCCTCTGAAGTTTCCCATCGAGTAGGAATGAATTTATCTTCATTTGACAATTTTATGACCCACATCAGCCAGTTCTGTCCATTTATCTGATTTAAAACGCAACCAAAGGACTGGGCTGCTTTCACAGAAATCCAAGCATGACCAGCAGTGTTCATTATCAACACAGATTTTTCATAACTTGTGAGTTTCCCAGCGTGGCTATTGGGGCCTGCTGGTTAAGCTTACCTCTTGAATGACCATTATTCAGCAATAGCAAATGATTCAGTAATGAAAACAGGGGCCTGATTTTTTTTTTCTTTTTAAAGATTTATTAAAGCACCTCAGAGGCTGTTTTTCATAAAAAACTCAGCCCTTAGAGTGGCTGACCTTAAAAATCTGTTTATCTAAGCTATATTCCCCCCAAACGCTGACCAACATGATAAATAATTTATTTAATGTTTCCTTAAATATTATTTTGTTTGGTTTAAACCCAAAGTAGAAACTCCTTCTCCCCGAAAGGAACACTGTCTCATTTTTGTATACAATGGAAACATTTGGGGACAAATAAAAGAAATAAAATATTTTTCACAAAATTTGGCTTACTGAGCGAATGCTGGCTAATCTAGGGGCTGTGGAATAAATGTGGTGATGTTAGGGAAGTTAAATTAGAAGCTGGGACTTTGAGTGAAGGTTATATACTTATTTTGAGCATTTCCTTATGCCCATAAGAAAATAAACATCCACAAATAAACACAGCCAGTAGGGCACAAAGGGGTAATCAATAGAAAAATGGTCCCCACCCAAGCCACAAGCAACACAGGGGCTGTGTTCATCTTGACAAGAATTCTTTCCCGGAGCTTTCGGTAAATCTAGAGCTCTGCCATATTGTAACCGTCCTTGAGGAGAATCTGTTAAAGGTTCCCATTTCCCTTGCACAATTGTCCCTCAATCCACGGGACCAGTAATCCTAGAATTCCTACCCCCGGGCTATAGAAGCTGGCCCTGACGCAGGCTAGACAATCAGATTCTACTCCCTGAAACTCTGTGACTGGTTACATCACACATGGGCTCAACCTGAGCTGATTATAATCTGTGGCGTTTTTTTTTTTAAATTAAAAAAAAAAAAACAGGAGAAGAAGGGGCCTCCCCCTCTTTGAGTCATGGAACTGGAAGCAAAGTAGAGGCTGCCCAAGAAGAAGAGGGAAAGGAGGCCATGGGAAAAGCAGAGCTAGGCGGTGGGAACGGTGATTTCTGATGACGACGCTACGTAAGTTCCCAAAGCCTGACCCTAAATTCCCCTCTCGCTCGCGGAGGCTGGCTGGAATCAGGACTGCCATGCTACTTCTAATACCCAAGAGTCTCGAATAATCCAGTGAATCAAGGATGAGACACAAGGGGCCCTCGGGGGATGTTTGTTTATTTGTTTGTTTGGCCTTAGTTTTCTCTTAGTAACTTAGATTTAGGTCTATCTGCAATCCCAGCATATCATTCTGCTCATCTTTTTTTTTCTTCTTTTTTTGATGGAAAGTTCCCTATAGAAACAGGATGGCAGGATGCCTAGTCAGATGCTTGCAGGGAAGAGTATGATGAATACATCCTAAACAAGCGAGTCCCTAAAAATACTCTTGCTGATTTTAGAACGTATCTTCGGATTACCATTAAACACGAGCGTGTTGCTCAATGACCTGGGAATCCTTACACTTTAAATATAATTATGAAACACGTCTGTGAGGGCTTATCTCCGGGCCAGCTAAAGACATCCTTGTCACCTTAAAACAGTCACCCTTTGAGTGATTGCTAGGTGCCACGTATTGTGTGGAGTGCTTTACATGTACGGCCTTATTATAACCACCCACAATCCTGTCTGGCCGCTACCCCCTAGGGTACCGTCCAACTTCACAGATGGAGAAAAGACACTCAGAGTGGTCCAGACACTTGTTCAAGGTCACACGGTTTATGAGCTGTAGAGGCTGGATGAGGTTCTGGGTCTAAGGAGCCCCAGCCTTCCTAAACTCTGGCCACTGTGATGAGAAAGTAAACAGCAGAGGGAGAGCCACCGAAGAGACCAGCTCTGTCACACGAGATTCAGGAGGGGCTATTACGAAGAGTCATCAGTGAGCAACAAACACCGAACGTGAGGTTAGACTATTCCAGGCTGCTACCCTGGTTCTGCCATTTTCTTCCCACATACTTTCAGATGCATCTTTTCATCTCACCACACCTCAGTGTCCACGGCTGTGAAGCAGGCTGATAATACTGTAACAGAGAGCCTCCGGATACGATCCCGTCATCTGCAGAGGCAAATGCCACTCCTGGCGTCAAGAGGGAGGGTCCATTCGCCTCTCCTCGAATACCGGCTGGCCTCAGCACTTGTTGGGGCCGATGGGATGGGAAGGAAGTGATGTTGTGGAACTTCTGAGCCCAGGCCCGTAAGCTTCTGCTGCTTCCCTCTGGGGGCCCAGACCCCATGCTGTAAGGAAGTCGAGGCTCGACTGGCACACAATTAGGGGGCCTGGAGGATGAGCAGACATCTTGAATGTTCAAGCCCTGACCAAGCTCCCAGGGACATGCAGCCTCGTGAAAAGCTCTAAGCAAGACCGGAAGAAAAATCGGCTCAGCCCAGGCACAAAACCGTGAGAGATAATGAATATTGTCATCTTAAGCCATGACCCTGCAAGCTGATAACTTATGCAGCAACAGATACCTAACATGCTTATTTCACTGGGGGGTTGGGGGGATTAAATGGGCTCATATATTTATTTTTTTTAAGTTTATTTATTTTGAGAGAGAGAGAGAGGGCAGGGGCGGAGCACAGAACGAGGGAGAGAGGGAGAACCCCAAGCAGGTCCTGCACCGTCAGAACTCATGAACCATGAGATCGTGACCTGAGTCGAAGTCAAAGGTCAGACGCTCAACTGACTGAGCCACCCAGGCGCCCCTGGGCTCGTGCATTTAAGGGCAAGAACATGAAGAACAGTGCTTGGCATTCATGCATTTCCCGGGCAAGGACTTTGTGCCAACACTGTTCTAGGCAACTGGGATACTGAGGAGAGCCAGACAGAGCCCCGCCCTCTCGGAGCTCACATTGTAGGAGGAGGAACAGTAAACGGCAACAAGAAAACGATCCCAGTGCTGATTGCTACTCTACAGAGTTGCCTGTAGCAACTGTCTGTGCCTGCCGCTGATGACCCTCGGGTCGGGTGACCCTCAGGTCAGGCCTCCAGACGTCAGATGGCCGTGAAGCAGGGGAGGAGGCAGAGCCCGAGAGGCAGAAGACCTGTATCGCACGGTAGGGTGGGAGGCCTGCACCGACAGCTGTCCGAATGATGTGAGAAGTGAGCCACGCCCTCGTGGTTCGCCCACGATCCCTACAGCACCCACCCCTCCGTGGATTTTAATCGCTTGTCATCTGCCTACCCTCACCCACCGCAAGCTCTCGGGGGCACCCAGAGGTGTTTCTCACTCCGGTTCTCTGTGGTTGGGGCAGTGGCTGGCACCCAGCAGGTGTCCAGGGAGCATTCTTGGAAACTGCGTGAATTCGGGTCCTGACCACACACTGCCCAACAGTGGGGCAAAAGTCACCGAGCTAAGAAGCGGCCCCCAAACACAGCAGCCACCCTCTGCAGGAGTCACCCACAACACAGTCCGGCTCCTCGCTTCGCAGATAAGCCTGTGGGCCCCTCGGCTGTCGCGTGACCCCCACACGCAGCCTGAGGAAGCCCTGCGTTACTGGCGCCCGGATGCTGGGGACAGCCCCGGTCCCCATTCCCAGGAGGAAAACGCTTACCTACACCTCCCTTGAACTGATCCCCTGCAGAAACTGCTGAAGTACAGAGGGCCCCCTAGACCGTCTCCTCCTTCACCCAGCAGCCACACTGAAAGTTCCAGAGAGGACTCGTCGGGAAGGAAGGTTGATGGAGGGGAGGTTTCTGCCCGGCACCCCCCACCCCACCTCATCTGCCCCTGGAAACCGTGCTGCGGTGCAGCGGGCCTCCTCAAAAACACCAAGTTCAGTTTCAAAGACAACACCTTGGTTGTGCACCCCCCACAGGCCCGTGGGCTGTGCCTCATCCCCCCCCCTTCCCCCCACCCTCCTCTTTATCCTCCCAGGACCTGATAGCAGGAGGGCACCTCGTCCTCGGAGCGGCCCCACATTCCACAAAGGGGGCCTTGCTGTTTGGCACTCTGGGAGAGAAAGCCCATCACAGGCCTTCCCGATGGAGCGCTCTCTCTCTCTCTCTCTCTCTCTCTCTCTCTCTCTCTCCGCCTCTCCTCCAGCTGCTCCTGGTTCAAGCCGCTGCCTGCCCTGCCTAATAATGCCTTGTCACGCAGCGACAGAATTATGGTCTCACACTGGCTTCACATGTCACAAATAATTGTGCTCCTTGCACATCATATTGAAGTTGTCAGGACTCTCTTACGCCTATAATTTGTGTGAGTTGATCATACTTTGGTAAATCAGCAGGTCGTGACCTGTGCCCTTTAGCCCCAGTGGCTGGCTGAGAGCGACCTACAAATCTCGTGACAGGGACAACAGAGAGGGTATGAACTGTTCAATTGCTCGTGTCTATCACCCGCCATGGAGAAGTGCTCTCGCCTTTTGCCGTCGCTTTAAATGGACCAGCGCGGCACCCCATGACATCCTGCCTTCGTTTCTTCACATCTGTTTCTCCCCCTTAGATTATTTTGAGCACTTTTGGATATTCCTTTTTTTTTTCTTTACCACAAGACCTTCTGGTGCCAAACCCAACTGTCTTTTCTTCCATGTGTTTTAAATAAATAATAATAATAATAAAAAACCTCTGGCATTTGTGATAAAGTCAGCAGACCTCACTCTGTGTCCAGCCCAACTGAATAGTGTTTCCCTCTCGTTCTAGCAATGGTTAAATCCCTCTGGCAGCTTTATGGGCTCCTTTGCTAACACTTTATTGGGTAACACGTTCACAAATAGTGTTCCTGAGCCTTTGTTTTCATTAAGGTACAACATGTACCATCAAGTTGCATTTAATTCACTGCTTCTATATTTTATACACTGTATCGCTGACCGAGACCTTCTGTATCTAATACTGAAAAGAGAGTAATAAAGTTTAAAATGCTTTTACTACCCAATATCTTCAATAATTGACTTCTAAAAAAAAAAAAAAAAAAAAGAAAAAAAAAAAAAACAGTGAAAAAGAAGTAAGATGACCAAGTCCTGGCCAGACTGATGTTCTGCAGATACACTGGAGTGAGGTCAAGAATAAAGTGGTTTTATGTGCGTCTGTTTCCAGGAAAGCTGTGGTATGTAAGTTAGGTGCTTAGAGAGCTGCTAACTCTCTCCTTGGGTTCAAGACAGAGAAGATGATGGGAGTGTGCATGTGGATATCCACTCCAGTTGCTTCTTTGGCCATTCTTTGGCAAAGCTACTCCACCCCCGCAGAAAAGTACACTAATCCGGCAGGTCCAGAGGCAGATGGCAACATCCAACGTCCCATCCTTCGATGCCAGAGTGTGTGGACCATGCCATCTGTTGGTACAACAGCAGGTGTAGGGCGATGGGTAAAATGGAAACCAAATGAGCCAAGCCCTCACTCCACCCCGTACAAGGCACGTGCATTTAATTTCTAAAGGCATCAACCGAGGGGACATGAACCAAGAAGGGTAATCAGCAGCACACACAACCAACACCAAGTTCGATGAGGGACACGAAGCCAAGTCGTTCCACTGTTTTGGAACAAGTGGCTGTCTGATTCATAGGCACAGACCAGGACTGATTCTAGGCACTAAAAGATATTTCACTTTTGACTCAATTTACAGACTGCTAGTCACCAGTGTAGGGCAGGGAGTGGGGCAAGAAGAGGGGTGGAGGAAGGAAATGTAGACGCCAGGTCACAACTGTAAACCTGCAAAAAAAAAAAAACCCCATCTTCAAAGCTAATTCAGTGCAAATGTAGACGGTCATGGGTTCTACATTTACCTTTTAGCTCTGTTCGCTGAAAGAATTCAGTGGAAAGGCGGACAGGGTTTCAAACCACTGCACCACCTCTGACCAGCCTGGTGACCTTGACAAATGACCGCCACTCTCTGGGTCTCAGTCTCCTCATCTATACGGGATTTGGCATGTAGTGGGCGGTGAGCATATCTTGATTTTGTCTCAGTCTGGATTCTCATTTGTGAGCAAAGTAGCCCAATGGCTAACTGAAGCAGAAAAGGAATTTAAAAGGAAGATGTCACATGGCTTACAGGGTCTACAGGAAGCCTGGAGAGCTGAGATGGAAAATGACCCCGAACCAAGAGAGCTGCAGAGCAGCGAACACAGTTGAGGTCATGCCTTGGGCGTTGTCTGGTTATAATGCTATCCTCGGCACCGCGACCACCGGCCATTTGGTGCCACCACCCGACTCCAGACTTCTCTATGAGCCTCTGCTTTGTCCCTTCCAGATTCAAAGTCCCTGGCAGCATCTTTGAATGGCCAACCCCAATATGGCCATGCCTAAGCTGTTAGAAGTCAGAAGGAGAAAATAGACTTAGAAACTTGGAAGATGTTCACCATAGCTCTGGAAAATCCTTGACCAAGTATTTTCTTCATTCTTGTTCGCTACACAGAGCTCGGGGAGAGCGGCGTTCAGGTTCCAGGTTTTCCTCACAACCACTTTAATATAGTATATTTTTTGTAACCCCTTCAGCTTGTCCAAAGCCACATAAAGAAAAAGTGACAATGTTTGGAAGGAAAACCCACACATCTCTGATTCCTGTTGTGTCCACACTAGCGCACGTGGAGTGACTATGGAAAAATTCCAGAGGAAAGTGTGGGACGATGGGTCCCCACTGGAGCTGCAAACGCTGGCTACCAAGTGCAAAGTCACTTTTGACTTCTGAACCCGTCACCGGTGAGACAGAGTTTTACAGAAGTGCCTCAGCTGGAGAAGCAAAATGGCGCCTTGGCCAAGTCTACGGATAAGAAGAGGATGCCAAAAGTACCCTCAAAAAACTGGAAGATTCAGTTATATATTCCATTTTGAGCAGTTATGTTCTAGGCATTAGGCTAAGTGCTTTTGTGGCATTATTCTACTTAACGGTCAAAATACATCAGCAAGGTATTTATTATTATCCTTATTTGACAGATCTGGAAATCAAGGTTCAGAGGCTAAGAGCATGCGGAATAACATAGACATGGCACAAAACCTGGGCCTCAGAGCTTTGGCTTCAAAGCGGCACATGCCCACAGATGTCGCTGAGTAGTGGCAGGGGGTAAGAAGGACACCGGAATCTCAGGGTGCGACAGCACAGAGACTTAAGAAATTCCTGACGATCTCCTAATCTCAAAACCAGTATTGTTTGGACTGAGCGATCAAGGGACAAAAAGCCAAGGAAGATTTCATGATCTGGAAACTCTCAGTCCCTTTAATATGAAAATGCTCGACATAAAGTATTAAAGATGTAAGGATTCCGAGGTTGCAGGCGGCCAAGGGAGATTAAGAGCTTCTTTCCCCAAATGAAGTGCACAGTGTATCCATTACGGGGCATGGAGATTTCTCCTCCCTCCCCCCCCCCACCCTCTCCACTTAATAGGCAAAATGCTAGAAACTTTGAAGAAATGTTTTCTTTGTTCTTCAAGTTCCATGATTAATTAGGTATAAGCCATGTTTCAAAATGTTTCGTCATTTATTTGTAATTCTCCCCAGAGCATGTATAGTAACTTGGCTCAGAACGCATAGATCACATTGCAAATACTACTCACAGGCTGAAACTTTTTGTTTCCTTCTCTTCCCCTCTCTGCTTTCCCCTATGACACTGGAGTTGAAGAACAAAGCTGGATTTCAATCCGAGAGCACGCCCCGCTCTGTATGGATCTCCCTGGCCCGTCTGTAACCTCCGGAAGAGGGACTGCAACTGGAAATGGCCAAGGGGGGGCAACCTGGGACCCACACGTGGATGGAGGCTTTGGGGTTGCTTCAGTCCCTGGTCAAGTAAAGATGGGCATTTGCTTCTAGACCACCTTTATCTCTCTATCTCCATCCACGCCACCCCACCCCCCTTCCCGGGAGTAGCTCCCAAGTATAAACTAGCGAGCAGTGTTAGTACAGTGGTAAATTGTGAGGGCCTGACTCAGCTCTTGGAGCTTCGTTTCTCTTATCTGTAAAATGGGGACAATAATAGCCTGCGAGATGCGTTAGGGCAATCCTGGGATTGAATACGGCTTCGTGCGGTACTCCATTTAGAGCGTGCTTTCTTTGAATATTTCCTGTTGCTTTTATTACTGTCCGTTTGGCTCAACTCCCCACGCCAAACATGCACACGTGCCCACACCCCCCCCCCCTCGCCCCCAGGGCTGTTCCTTCCTCCTCCTGTCAGGATCCCTCACCTGCAGCCTCTCACTTTGAGGCAGCACCTCACTTTGGAGTACCTAAGTTGCCACATTTTTTGCTTCCCTTCACTCTTATCGAAGCAAATACTCCTCTTCCAAAGCTCAGATCCAAAGTCGTCGCCTCCTCCTAGAAGCCTGCACTAGTAGTCCCAAGAAGTACCAATGATTTGCCCTGTGCTCACTGTCCTCACTTTGCAGACTATTAGAACTAGTTGAACAGCCTGGTCGCCCTTATGGGCAGGGTGCGGCCAAGGGTGACGCATGGGCTGGATAAACTTCACCTGCCTGGAGTTTCGAAGTATGTTACACTTGGGGCACCCGGGTGGCTCTGTTGGTTAAGCGTCCGAATTCAGCTCAGGTCACGATCTCGCGGTTCATGGGTGTGAGCCATCGCCCTACCCATTGAAAAAATGGAGGGGCGCCTGGGTGGCTCAGTCGGTTGAGCGTCCGACTCCGGCTCAGGTCGTGATCTCACGGTTTGCGGGTTCGAGCCCCGCGTCAGGCTCTGGGCTGACAGCTCGGATTCTGTGTCTCCCTCTCTCTCTGCCTCTTGCCCGCTCATGCTCTGTCTCTCTCCCAAAAATAAATAAACATTTAAAAAGAAATTTTTTTAAGTATGTTGCACTGACCCACTCGGTGCATTAGTTTCCTAGGACTGACATAGAAAAAGTGCCACAATTTGAGTGGCTTACACCACAGACATTTATTGCCTCACAGTCCTGGAGGTCTGAAGTCCGAGATCAAGGTCTCAGCCGGGTGGGCTCCTTCAGGGCTCCGAGAAAATCTGTTTCCGGCTTTGCCGCTAGCTTCAGATGCTCTGTTGCCAGTCTTTGGCGTTCCTTGATTTGTGGAGCATCACCCTGATTTCTGCCTTCATCCTCACATGGCGTTCTCCCTGTGCGTGTCTGTCTCCATGTCCAAATTTGCTCTTTTTATAAGGACACGTTATATTGGTTTAGGGCCCACCCCAATGACTTCATTTTTTTAAATGTTTATTTTATTTTGAGAGAGAAAGACTGCACACATGAACAGGATAGGGGCACACACAGAGAGAGAGAGAGAGAGAGAGACAGAGGGAGATGGGGAGAGACAGAATCCCAAGCAGGCTCTGCATTGTCAGCGCAGAGCCCGACACGGGGCTTGATCTCATGGACCACGTGATCATGACCTGAGCTGAAATCAAGAGTCAGACGTTTAACCAACTCAGCCCCCCAGGCTCCCATTTTAAAAAAAAAAGTCGTTTAAATTTATTTTACCTAATGACTTCATCTTAACTTAATCTATAAAGACCCTCTTTCCAAATAAGGTCACATTCACAAGTGCTGGGGGGGTCAGGACCTCAACATCTTTGGGTAGACACAACTCAACCTATAGCACGGCAAGGTTAACAGCTCTGAGGCTATGTTTGAAGTCAGAGGATAAGTCAGGGCCGCATGGGTTTATTCCGCGCCTAATTATAGCAAGGGCAGGGTGCTGAGAAGTCTGAGCGGGTCTCACCATAGTAACACCTGAACCTGTATTTCTCCTCAGACTCAGGCTGGTGGTTCTCACCCTGCCTGCCTCAATAGAATTACCTGGGAATCCTAAGGACAAGACAAATAAAACAAGACAAAAACTACCACTTCCGGAGGTGGGGGAAGACAGAGTCCATCTGTCTTCAAGCATCATCGTTTCAGGTACAGCCAGGGCTGGGAACCTCTGTACTAGACTAAACATACGAGCAACCCATGTGGTTTTTCCCTGGTCCAGCCTGAGAGGCATTTCTTGCTTGGGGGCTGACAATGTACTCAGGATGTTTAAATGACTCTTAAAAAATTAAACTGACCTCTTACGTAGAATTTTATGAAGAATATAGAACGTTAAACTTCTCCAGATGGTTGACATTAAGGAGGAAAGACTCTCCTTTGAAACAGGCAGCCATTGCCTTATTGTTAGACTAGTTCTGATGGTACCGACTCCTGCCCAAGGGGAGAAGTGTAGGCTAAGTTTTTAGTCGCACACAGTAAGTACTTTGAGATCCAGGAGGGAGAGGTTTTGTAAGTGAAGACACCATTGTTGGCTACTCCCGTGGTGGCCGGAATGATATTCCAGATTAATACTCGATCTGGCTGGCTGGTTCACCAGGGACGTGGTAGAATCGGTGCCTGGCCTTTCCACTGGAGAAACGAGCTGGTGTATGAGGGTATGCAGACAGCTGGAGAAAAATGAACAATTTGCTGGCCAGGCTTTTGGTAGAAAAGATAGCAAGAGCACTGATAGTGATAATAATATCACTAATAATAGCTAACACTGATATGAGTACATTTGCCCCTGATGGTTATAGTACGAACGCCTGTATCGTTAACTTTTCAGGCCGATTTTCTAACGGCCAAAATTCCGTTTTGAATATCCGGCTACTCGAATGCCTACCTTCTTCCCTGTGTCTTAGAAATACGAACACAAGGAAGATTCTTTGGAAGTTGAAGGCATCTTTATTTGGCACAGGTCATTGAAGAGTCTAGCAGGACAAAAGATGCCCAAATGGGTGTGTCAGTCTTTGGTGAACTGAGGGCCAGACGCCTGAGCACAAGTTGCAAGAAACAGCAAAATAACGGGTGTGTAGGCCTATAAAAGGACTGGGAAATTACTCATTCTGATCCAATTCCTTTTTCTTGTTTCAGAGGCAATTGCGGGAGGAGGAGGAGAGGAAAATGGTATAGTCCGTGAGGACTGGCTGCGTGGTTAGTTGCAGAAGGTACAAATCCCAGAGATAGAAACGATGCCTGGGGTAGTGCTGTCTTCACCAGAATGCATAGAATAGCACAAATGATCTTTCATCATTTCCACAAGTTTGCCCTCAATTTGATTACACGGGTCTCAGCAGATCGCGTCCAGCAGAAAGGGGAGGAAGGTACACACTTTGCCTGGGTCACGTGAGTGACGGTCAGGTTAGGGACAGAGGAGCCCTCTTCTGCCAAGAAGTTGATCTCCAGTATTTATTTGGGTGCAAACCAAAGTAGAATAATGGGGAAGGAGGTCCTTCATGTAAAAGAAACTCAAAAGCTTTACAGACTGAATTAGGTGTAATCCTTATGGGATCCCTAACAGCTCATAAATAACTTTTAATGAGATTTCCAGCAAGTCAAATAGCACATGGGGGAAAAAGTATTCTTTTTTATTTTTGTTATTTTGTTTTCAATAAAGCACATACTTCATATCGTTGTTTTCCCAACCCGTAACCGAAAGAAGGGAAACCATTTCAATAAGAAGAGATTAGTACTGAAAATATTTAATTAACTGATAGGGACAGGAAACGCTTGAATATGTCATTGAAAACTCTTGACATTGACCACTAATCTATGGAAACTTATAGAGCGGAGTCTAAAGCATGTTCCGGAGTTAAGCAGAGAAATAAATCAAGGTTTGCAAATGTCATTTAAGTTTTCACCTGTCCCACGATTCAAAATTATTGGCTTCCCAATGAAAAGCATATGTTGTGTCCCTTGCCTGGGGAGTAGTAATGAAGTGAGGCAGACACTCTCCAGCTCTCCCTCCCATCGTGCCCCTCTTGATTTCCCATCGAGTGAAAATAATTACTGTATCCTTAAGGGAGCGCTTCCCTGGCTTCCCTGCGTCTGGTCTCCCGATAAGCACTGCCATGCTGGCTCCTCTAGCCCTGCCCCTCTTCCTTGAGGGACCACGGTTTGATTTATGAGAAAATAGTTGGCAAATTGCAGTGTCCATCTTGATGGATGACATCATTTGGACCATTTTGCTGATCACGTATGACTACCTTTTTTTGTTCAGCCTCGTCGCAATTGATCCGCAGCTCCAACAGCCGAAGACGGGGGGAAAATAGCAATTGCCTTTTTCTTGGAGAGGCCACCAAGCAGAAAGGGCTCTGGCCTTTTGTTCCCTTGAAACCCACAAGTGGTGTTTGGACCCTTTGCAAAGAGCGCTCACGGATGGTATCTTCGATGATCCGAAGACTTAGAGGAAGGCAACACAGGCAGAGTTCCCCTCATTCAGAAGAAGGAAGAAAAGTGAAATTCCGGAGAGACGGAGTGCTTTGCCCAAGGTCACACAGTCAGTCAACCGTAGGGTTCAAATCTTGGTCTCTGGACTCCAGAGCAAGTGGCCATTTCTCTTTCTGTTGCCTCTAGGTGGAGGGGGATGTACATTTCATGACAGAATCGAACTTCCTCTGTACTAGTCGCTTCTATTCCACCTTCTCCGGCACAGTTACCGCTGTGGCCCTGACTCATCCTCACACCTCTGATGTCTCCTCCCCATCTCTCCTCCTGGCTACCACCAGCCTTAGAGTTCTCCAGACCAAATCTGGTGTCTGGCCGCACGACTTAACAATGTTACATGTCTCCCCTGCCCCACTGCTTGTCTCTCCAAACTTTCCATTTTATCCCCTCTAACAGGAAAGTTATGGCGGTGGGGGGTGGAGTCCAAACTTCTGTGAGATACCGAGCTTCATCTTAAACTTTAATGTGGATTTTTTACTCTACTCAATATATTCTTAGCTGTTTGTTTGGTTTTGTTTTCATTTAGAAACGGAGTATTTCTCTAAACTTCTTCGAGCACAATCAATGCCCAGGAAAGCTACCTCATCTTTAGCCTGCAACTTTGTGCACTCCCTAGTGTGCCCCCTAGTTTCAGGAGCTAGGTCCCAGGGGATCAAGTCCAGAGCTTGGCGTAGACTAACAGGTTCTTGTAGAGCTGGTCCTCCCTCCTCTGCCTCATTTCTACCACTCACCCCCCAACTCCCTCCCACTAAAGGCACCCCAAGCCTCCAAACATCAGTGACTCTGCACATACTGTTCCCTCAGCCTGCAAGTCTCTTGTCCCTTCACCTCCAGCATGCATGGTTTGCATCCCTGGGACTTGGCTGTGGTTCTATCCCCTGCACCCCATTCGTGGTAGCAATTAATCCTGTGGGTGCTAATCACTTAATGGGCATGTCTGTCTTTGCCACCAAACTAAGCTGCCCGTTATCTTCACCGTCGCATACCAGTGCCCTATAGACCTGGCACAGATGAGGCAGTAAGTAAATACCGGTAAAAGGTAGTAACACATTTTCACTAGGAAATTTGTTTTCTGATACAAGCCTAATCGCTTGTATCGTATAGCTTCTAAGAGCTTCCACGCATTCAAAAAAAATAAAACTCCAGGGAGCATCTCTTCTGTATGCCAGGCGCACGATCTAATTTAATGTTTCATGCCACGAAGCACACACAGTCGCTCCGACTTCCCTCAGCCCCTTGACATGACTTAAAGTCCAGGCACTGGACTTGGACTTCTGGGCTCCACGGCCCCCTCCCTGCCAGCTCTGTATGACATCAGCTTCTTCATCTGTAGAAGGGGATGATAAGGGTACAAATGGGAGGCAGCATCCCTCGGTGGTGACGAGCAGGGGCTCCAGGAATAACAGCCTAGGTCACGGATCAGCGAACTACAGCACATGAGCCAAATCCAGCCCCCCGTATCATTTTGTGTGGCAGAGAGTGATGTTTATCATTTTAAACGCGCCAAAAAACCAAAAGAGTAATGATACGCTGCGACCCATGAACATTAAATAAAATCCCAATGTAAATGTTGAGCAGTAAAGTTTTATTGGAACACAGCCCTGCTCGTACGTTTCTATGTTGTCTGTCATTGCTTTTGTACGACACCGGCAGTGTTGAGCAGCTGTTCACAGAGACTGGTCAGCCCGCCAACCCCCAAAATACTGGCTTTCTGACCCTCTACAGAAGTGGGCTAATCCCTGACCTGGGTTCAAATCCCAGCTCTGCCCATTACCAGCTCTGCGACCAGTTTTCTCTATTGCAAAATGGAGATCATTTTCAAAAAGTGGAGATAATAATTCTGTCTGTTTCCCAGGGCCTTAGGAGATTAATAAAGTGCTTGGTAAGGGCCCAGTAAATGTTAGCTAATATTACTAAGCTACCTTCCCCGAGGACTGGAATTTGCCAAGTGGCAGAGTGGGGGGAGAAGGGCGTGCTAGTGCCAGCTGTGTGTGGAGCTCCAACTTGACCGATTCAGAGAGGCTGAGGTGAGATGTAAGCCAAGCTGAGTAGAAGGAAGAAGCCAAGGGCCTAGGTACAGGCGCCCAGGGGATCCCCCGTGAGCACCCTTCCAAACGGCCTGCACACAACCAAGGCCGGATCACAACGTGAAGAGTTCCACATTGGGTTTAGATGAGACCAACTCAGAAGCCGGTGAAGAGCAAGCAAGGGGTAGAAGTAAAGGGTTCTGGAAGATTCCTCAGGTCTCAGACAGCACTCCACTCAAGGGCTGGCTTAAAGGGATAGGCGTGCCATTCCCCTCTACTGATGAGGAGACAGAAGCTCCAGGTGGGCCAAGGGCTTGCCCAAGACAATACAATTTGGAAATGACTATATCCAAAATGCCCTATGCCCAGCCCAGGGCTTTTCCCTCTGCTTCACTCTGCCAACTTTCCTACTCAATGTCTCAGTTTCAATCCTTCGGTGGCCCTTCTGAACACCATCAGTACTAAAGGAAACGAGCTGGTCTCTGTTGTGTTGTTTTGTCTTTTCCAAGAACAGAGAAGAGTGATTTTTTTTTTATACCATCAAGCAAGAATTAAGGGTGTTTTCTCCCTCCCTGCAGTTAGATTCCTTGTTGCTAGATGCAGTGGGCACCTGTTCTGCCGACTCAGCTATGCAGCCAGGCCTCTGATGGGAGCTCTCGCCTACGTCTCCCTCACACAGTTCAATGACAATGACAACCCTGCAAATGGCAAATTGTTCATGACATTAGAGCAGTAAGGATCCAAGACGCATTGAAAGAAGTTAGGGGTGGAGCACCTGGGGGGCTCAGTCGGTTACGCACCCAACTTCGGCTCAGGTCATGATCTCACAGTTCATAGGTTCAAGTCCCGCTTCAGGCTCTGCACTGACAGCTCAGATCCTGGAGCCTGATTCGGATTCTGTGTCTCCCTCTCTCTCTGCCCCTCCCCTACTCGTACTCTCTCTCTCAAAAATAAACATTAAAAACATTAAAAAAAAAAAAGAAGAAGAAGAAGGAGTTAGGGGAAAAGAAGGCTAAGAAAAGCAACAAGTAATTCAAGGATCTAGGCTAAACATAAACCTATAAATCTCAACAGACGCTTGAGAAAAAATGTCTTTACAATGTCTACATGTCTTTGAAAGAAAGTTCCAGATCCGAAGCTCCTCTTATTTATTATTCCTAACAAATGTGACTGCCGAAGAAGCCTAGGTTCAGAAAGGCATCCTCCAAGGGCAGGGCGGAGACAATTATGCTTCAGAGCCTGGAGACCCAGAATGTTTTGCTGCTCAGTCGAAAGTGGGGATTCTTGTTTATTTGACAATTTTTCTTCCTTGGACATTGTATTTAAACAAGTGTCTCCTTTTGGTCCAGTGTTTCTTCAAATTTATTTATAGAAGAACTTTTCCTTCCCCCCGTCTAATCTGTTTTTCATATTTTGGTGAAAGGGATAATATATAAAATTTTACAAGGGTTTAGCTTTCTTTATATTTCCTAAATGTCAGCATCTGCTGTTCCCATTAAGCAAGTGATGTCCATTCATAGACTGGCTCCATCTTTAATTCATGCTAAAGAGCAGTGCAGAAATTTAAAGAATACACTGCCTTCCTATGTCTTTGGGGAAGCTTCTTTTTTAAAAAAATCTATCTAGCATTCTTTGGTTAGTTTCATTCTGCTCATATCTTTAATTTTCAAGGTTTCCCCTTTAAATCTCTTTTCCCAAATGACAAAATACGGAGCATTATTATTTTCTGATTTCTGCCAAAAGCATGCTTTTTTATGCTGTAAGTTTCTCACTAGAACGCATTGAAATTTTAGGCTTTAGGGCTGAGGAAAGAGGGAGAGCTAGCAAGCAGAATGCACACAGAGTTTCTCATTACGCATTACAATGACCCTCGAAATACTATACTCCTGCTGAGACCGCCTAAGATTTGGTAAGACTTTAGAAAGCTCCAATTTGAGTTTATAATCTCCTAAAAGTGATATAAATCCAAAGGTTTGCTTGGTTCCTGTGATGTCACCAATACATTTAATTATGTGAGAGAAACGTTTGGATAGCATCATGGAAAACATACACACACAAGTGCACACACACATATGCAAGATGCGATAGTTCAACCGTGGGCCAACGGATTAATGCCAATTTCAGAATCGTCACCTAAAAAAGTCTTGTCTCCAAATCTTTTATAACGTTGGGGTGCCTGGGAAGCTCAGTCGGTTGAGTGTCTGACTTCGGCTCAGGTCACGACCCTACGGTTTGTGAGTTCTAGCCCTGCATTGGGCTCACTGCTGTCGGCACAGAGCCCGCTTTGGATCCTCTGTCCCTGACTCTCTCTGCCCCTTCCCTGCTCATGCTCCCTTTCTCTCTCTCAAATATAAATAAACATTTAAAATATCCTTTATAACACTTTCATTATTGTTGTTAATAATAATAATGGTTTGAAATAAAATTATAGTTTGGGCAAAAAATAGTGTTGTCCCTCATTTGCCGAGACGGTCCCCTCGAACAAGGCTTTGTTGGGCAGTTTGCATTTTTTTAATATGTGGGCACAACAAATTTCTCCTTAAAGACCTCTGCACATTACAATCACTTATATATAGAAATCCATTTAAATTGACAAGCTGATGAATGGCCTGTCCGGGTAATATAGATGACGGTGGGTAAACATATTGGGTGCAATGTATTTTAATGATGTCTAAACAGTCAGATGTTAGTACACCTAGCTGGGAAAGGTCTGTTGAAATTGAACCTGCTTGTTTTCTTCAAGTTTGTTCCCAGTAATTTATGAGTTTGAATGTGGTCTGCAAGTTTGTGTTTCCTCTGGTTTGCCCTCCTTTGGAGTTGAGTTGGGGCTCTGCTCCATTAGGCTGGCAAATGAGTTGCCTTGAATTTAAGTAGTTCCTGGGAGTGGAGTTGCTTACACACAATTAGTCCCCAAAATCAGAGTGAATCACTCATTCCTCTGCCACCTCACACGGCCCTGGGGGTTCTGGTTCTAGAAAGGGTCTAGAGCAGTGCGTGGGTTGGTAGATGGGCTGGAAATCACGTGAGGTAACATCAAAAACGTAGCATCATTTATGTTGTATCTTAGCCCAAAGTGTGTAATTGAGCCCATCAGGTTTTTTTTTTTTTAATGTTTATTTATTTTTGAGAGAGACAGAGTGTGAATGGGGGAGGGGCAGAGAGAGAGAGAGAGAGAGAGAGACACGGAATCCGAAACAGGCTCCGGGCTCTGAGCTGTCAGCACAGAGCCCGACGCGGGGCTCGAAGTCAACGAGTGTGAGATCATGACCTGAGCCGAAGTTGAACGCTCAACCGACTGAGCCACCCAGGTGCCCCAAGAGCCCATCAGGTTTTAGATAGTGGATCCAGCTTATCAGAAATAGGGGCGGTACAGCAGCAACGGAAACACCACTCCAAGGAAACAACCAGACAAACCGAGACAGCAGGGCATGTCCCAGAGCCTCTGGCCTGACCTCCCCACCAAGTCGGTGGCATAGAGAAGAGATCCGAAGGCCATCGCAAGTGCACGCAACGTGGAGTACTGGTTTATACTGCAGTTTGGACAGGCAGCTGTAATGGATATTCTGGCTCCAGTTGGGGGAAATTAAATATGGTCTGGCTTTTAGGAGAGATAAGATTTTACTAAAGTGGAAGGGTAGAGTTGACCAAAAAAGTAAGTTACAAAAGAGGATGTGCAGTATGATCTCATGTTGGTTAAAATTTTAAAAATAAAAATAAAAATGTATGTGTGTGTGTGTGCAGGCGTGCACGTGTGTGTGTGCGTAAAGATCTGGAAGGATATGCACACATATACTAAATTACACTGGTGACTTTGGGGGTGTGTGTGTATTAGTTTTCTGTCACTGCTGTAACAAATTACCACAAACTTAGTGGCTTAAAACAACACAAATGTATTATAGTTCTGGAAGTCAGAAGTGTGAAAACAGGTGTGTGAAAACAAGAAGCCAGAGGGTGAAGACAGGTGGTTCGGTGGGTTAAACGTCCGACTCCTGATTTTGCCTTAGGTCATGATCTCACAGTTCGTGAGTTCGAGCCCCACATCGGGCTCTACTCTGACAGTGCAGAGCTTGCTTGGGATTCTTTCTCTCCTTCTCTCTCTCTGCCCCTCCCCACTCATGCTCTCTCTCTCTAAATAAATAAACTCTAAGGAAAAAAAATAGTGTGAAAACAGTCTCACTGGGCTAAAATCAAAGTCTCCTTCTGGAAGTTCTGGGGAAGAATCCATCGTCTTGCTTTTTCCAGCTTCGAAGGGCGGCCCGCATTCCTTGGTTCTTGGCCCCACATCGCTCCAGCCTCTGCTTCCTTGTCACAGTGCCCTCTCTGATTCTGGCCATTCTGCGTCCCTCTTAAAGTGACCCTCGTGACGATATCTACTCCACCAGATGATCCAGGATAACGTCCCGTCTCAAGATCTTAAACTTAACTGTATTTGCCAAGTCCCTCTTACTGTGGAAGGCAACACACCCACAGCTTCCGGGGAACAGGACGTAGATATCTTTGGGGAAGAGGAAAGAACTGTTCGGCTTATCACAGGGGGTGACTTCTTCATCTCTTTGTTTTTATGTGTAATTTCCAATTTTATACAGTACACATGGCCTGGTTCTTTAATATTAACATCAAAACGGTATCTAATTTTTCTTGCTTGGGAGCCCTACGGTCCAGTTCTTGGTGAACCTCCCCTTGCAGAGGACAAAGAGATGATGACGAGCCAACTCCACGGAAGACGAGCCAACTCCACGGGGCTGGGGCGGGATGGCAGAGGTACTGCCGATTCCTTCCAGATCCAGGATCGGACATCAGCACAGCTCGCTCCACACTGAAAGGGTCCCATTCCACGCCAGCATCCCCAATGCCAGGCACCATCATCGCTCGAGGTCCCCACGTGTGCCACACCCTGTGCTCAGAGAAGGACCTCAAACCCCGAAGTACACATCTGGCCCCTATTTCACAGAAGAGGACAACGGAGCTCAGAAAGGCTAAGGAACTTGCCCAAGGCCACAGTTTGTTACGCAGTGAAGTCCTAAACCCAGCGCCTGGGCTCTTAACCCCCACGCATATTTTCTCACTGAAAAGACCTGAAAGGGTCAATTCGTTTCTCTGTAACCATGAGCAGGGAAAGTGCCTGTCTTGGAGTTAAAACTGAAGAGAGTGCATACTGGGAGAGGCCTTCTCTGTCACCAGGTAGAAGCTTCCCATTGTACAGAGGAGCAAACTGGGGCCCAAGTCAGTGCGGCCAGTCAGTGCGAGGGCCAGGAAAGAATTCAAGGATCCTGGCTTCCTGCCTGCCTGGGGCTCTTTCTACTAAACTCTAGGCCTCCATTTTTGCCCATGTAACTTCACTTTTATACTTACCTGCCTTTATTTATTTATTTTTTTTTTTAAATTTTTTTTTTAACGTTTTTATTTATTTTTGAGACAGAGAGAGACAGAGCATGAATGGGGGAGGGGCAGAGAGAGAGGGAGACACAGAATCGGAAGCAGGCTCCAGGCTCTGAGCCATCAGCCCAGAGCCCGACGCGGGACTCGAACTCACGGACCGCGAGATCATGACCTGAGCAGAAGTCGGCTGCTTAACCGACTGAGCCACCCAGGCGCCCCCTTACCTGCCTTTAAAAAATAATCTTTTGTCCCAAAAGTAAGAGATAAAGAGAAGTGAGATAGCTGGGATTGTAGCAGTGCTCGCAACTGGGGTGTTAAGCTCCTCGCTCCAGGAAAGTCAGCTCAGATGAAGTCGATCCTGTGCTCACCTCCGTTTAGTGGGTGAACCCAGTTGAAAAGAAGACAACATTTACATGGGAGCCGGATCCCTGGATGCCATACCGGTTCTGACACCTTCTACCCCAAAGAAGGCCCCAGTGATTTCCCAGGAGACCACACCGCACCAAGGTCCTTCATCACAGGCCATTTCTGCCCCATCTTTCACTCCTTCTAATCTGGAGAAGTCCCGGAGGGCAGGCAGTTTGGCACATAGGTCAGGGGAAAGGCCTGGGTTTGGAGCAGTTTGCTTAGTTCCTTGATGACTGTCTAGTCGCTTCTGGTTTATCTCACTGGATTACTGCCCCAAACTCTGACAGCATGAGCCCTGTGACTCATTTGGTATAAAGATGCCCTTTGGAGATCAGATGAGACATCCCTTCAGCGGGACATGGTGTCTGCTCAAGTTTTCACATGGGCCCCTCTACTCCTCAGCCTAGCTTGGGCCTTCAGTATGAATCTCTAAAATACACTATAGCAAAACAACAACAAAACCCAATTTGTCTCCCTGCCTCCAGCCTCCTCTCACCCTCCATTTGACCTGTCCATAATGGGCCAGAACATCATCCAGAAGACCAATCTCGACCAAGAGTCCCTCCTTCCAAAGCTCTCAATGGCTCCCTCTTGCCCGCAGGATAAACTAACTGCATTTCTGTGCCCCCAGCCCAGGCCACATCATGGTGGGTCAGCTCATTTCCTCTGCAGGGACATCATCAGTGTGGCTTCTGATGGTCAGGGTCCTGAGATGGTATTGTAGATCCTGATGGCAACTGACTTGAAGGTCTCAGTGCCACTGAAAATAGCCCGAGTCTGCACCTACTGTCCTGATGGAGGTGAGTTCAATGACTCATTCTCCTGAGGTTGCTAACACCCTTAGCACAAAGACACCAAGGCCTTGGCTGTTTGGTGCCTTCTCCAGCTTCTCCAGAGCCCGTGTGCCTGGGAACTTCAGGACAAGATTTTGGAAGTGGAGTGATAAGACTAAATGAGACTCCCATGCCTTCCCCAGAGCTGGCCCATCGGCCCTTGCTCCCGGCTCGCACTCTCTCTTTCTTGGGACACATTGTAACCAGGCTGCTCCCGGATTCCTCAGAAAACAGATCATGGGGGGAACAGTGCACAGCCTCTTCCACAAGCCCAGATGTGCCTGAATCTTAGAGCAAATACATTCTGATGTATTCCATTCCACGGTGTGAGGAAAGTAGGAGGAGATAGTTCCAGGAGCGATTTCGCTGACAATAATATGACTAAACGACATGCCTTCAGGACACCCTGGGAAAGTAAATCCTTTCTTCCAGGCCACACTTCAGTGTTGCAAGCATTTTTGATGCTTGCCCATTTGTAGCGGGTAAGCAGGTGTTAAAGGTATGAGACAGATGTGTGGGCAGAAGCTTGAGGTTGAGAAGCTTCTTTCAAATAACGTCATGATACTTTGCAAATCTGGAAAAGCCATCCCCTGTGCCATTTTCAGGAAAGAGCTGCAGGGTTCGGCAAAGATGTGGCTTAGCAAATGCTCTCCTGCATTTTGCACACACGAGGGAGAATAAGCAATCTTCCAAGGTGTCCTAGAACCCAGGTCCCTCACCTCCCTTGCCACCACACCTCCTCTCTGCCCTCACGGTCTGTTCCCAGCGAGCAAGTCCACGCGGCCCGTTTTGTCACGTAGCATGCTTTACAGATGAGGCTACAGAAATCAGCGCTTGGCGAAAAGTCCTTCTTTTCCGATATTTTATGTGGAAAAAGAAAAAAAAAAAAAAGAAGGAGAAAAACATATCCAGATCTTTTTTTTTTTTTTTTTTTTTTTTTTTGAAAATCACTTACAATCAGCTGGAAGGTATTCGGTGAACTTTGTTTTACAGCGTTTTGTGGCCAGTTACAAATTTGGGTCATGCCCTGCAATCAATCTCTGCCGGGAACTTTCACTGCGGCCATCAGGGGAATTAGAAATAAAATGTTAGAGGCAGCATCAGGAATGCGCAGATGAACCGAGGAAACTTGTGACCGGCTTTCTGGATGCAGGATAAAAGAACAGCTGGACAATTCCAGCACAAGCCCAGGACCAGGTTCCCATCCAGTGTCGCTCACAATTCAACCCGGAGTGCGTTTCCCTACATCACTGACGGCACGGAGGTTTACCTGACTTAAGGACCGAGACCCAATCATCTCGCCACAATTATTTTCTTGGCGGCAAGGTGCATGAAAAATGGTTACAACATGAAACTGTACTGTGACTAAGAAAACGGGGGGGAACGGCCAAGTCTCGAAAATGTCCTCTGTCTTAGGAGCAAGCGCACGCCCTCTTTGCCTGGGACGCTGAGCAAATTTCGAAAGGAATTCATGCAATCCCCACCCACCCCACCCCC
Source organism: Panthera leo (assembly GCF_018350215.1). Taxonomy (NCBI): domain Eukaryota; kingdom Metazoa; phylum Chordata; class Mammalia; order Carnivora; family Felidae; genus Panthera; species Panthera leo. Next base: position 69,830,018 of record NC_056689.1, on the reverse strand, counting down.
CCACCCCCCCACGCACACACTCAAAATCTGGTGAAGGAAAGTGTCTCTCTTTAATAAACATTCCTTTTTGTAAGGAACCTGACTTTCATCTCCAAACACCAAGCGGGGGGAGAGACTGGGAGTGTTGTTTTTGTCTTCTTTGGAGGACCATAGAGATCTTTCCAGCTGTTCCCAGAAGCAAGCTAGAAAGGCTGGAGAGCCTTCCCTCCTCTACAGTGTCTCTTTGAGAGGATCGCACAGCAACAAAACCGAAGATTGCATTCAAGCAACTGCTAAGATTTCCTCAGGACCTAAATGGAGAGGCTCAGCCCCCACCCCAAGCCCCCAAATCCCAAGGAAGAAATTTTGACTCTAAGTACGGAAATCCTTAACACCATCCCATTTAGGAAGCAAGCTCTCTGATTTTTTTTTATTTTTTAGAGAGAAATTAAACTATAAAAGTAGTGGAAATCCTGATCTGGACTCCTATCTTTGATCCCCCCCCCCCCCCCCCCCGCCCCAGAGGTGCTGGTTAGACAATAATGTAATAGCCCCCTAACCACAAGAAATAGTTACCATTTATTCAGCACTTATATCTGCTAGGCTATGAGCTAAGTGCTTTGCATTAAATACCTCACTTAGTCTTTACAAGAACTTTAGTCTTTACAAGAAACTAAAGCTCAGAGAGGTTAAGGAACTTGCCAAGGTCACACAGCAGTTAAGTCATAGAGGATAGAAGTGTTCATGAGGGACTGTACTCACTTCTCAGTTCCATCCCGGAATAACTTCATCTTGGAAGTTATATATGAATATTCTTCATCCTGGAAGAATAGTCACGTTCTTCCAAGGAGATTCCTGCCTGCAGCCTCTAGAAACGCCATCTCTCTTCCCTCTCTCCCTCCTCCTCCCCATTCCCACACAGCCAAGTGCAGGGAGCCGGGCTGGGTTACACGATGCTCCTTCAGAGCCCAGGTAGAGAAATCAATCCACCTTTTGCTTGACCCAAGCCTTCTGATTAGAAAGTCAAGCCATCCTCCTTCTGGAGCAAAGATTCCTCTTCTAAACCTAAGTGGAACTCACTCAGTCTTTCTGAAATAAGACTAGCTTCTGAACAAAAAATGGTTTTGATTAGAAAATGAAGGCTGTTAGCCAGTGAGATGTGGGATTTGAGGCTCCACCGAAAGGGTACAGGAGGTCTGAGGCCACCATACTGATTAGCAGGGCTAAAGAAAATAGTGTCACGCTCTGTTGATGCCCCTGGGCAATGCCATTCCTGCCCTCCCTGGCGACCGTTTCATTTAATTATTTTAAAGCAGAGTTTTATGGACTATTTGCCAGACGTCATGTTTGCTGGGGGCACCTCAAGTTTCAGACATTTATAGGAGTTGACCCTAGTTAAGATTCTGTTTCTTGCAAACGCCTTCAGTTGGGGGACGAAGGTGTGGGATAGGAGAACGGAGCAGCCCCCAAGAGAGGGGCACTGAACACATCCTTCTTCTAGAAGACGTTGAGAACATCTTAGAAAACCTTCAAAAAGGGGAGAGACATCTGCAAACAGAGACTTTCTAGTACTGGCAGATGCTGTCACTGAAATGTAGCAGTCCCTCTAGACAGCACCTGCAAGATAAACATTCAGGGAAATTATAGAAAAGTTCCTCCATCAGAGAGCCTGGCATTGCCTTCCTGTCCTCAACTGAGAAGGAGCCCAATTTTCTGGCATTTGAGAAGAAGTAATATTTAAAGATTTAGGGAAAATTAGTGAAATGCACCTTGATTATAAACACATGTACCCGTTTCATTTGGCTATTTTAAAATGTGGGTTTTTAACCAGCTGCCATTAATAGCAAATACACCGCTTGTCTGTTTCTCCCTCTCCTTGTTATAGACACGGACGAGGGAACGAAATATTTAGCCATTTTGAATTTCTTTCCAGAGCAGGAAGAATTACTGACTATAAATTGTATCTTCCTATCTCACGAAACAAATGAAACCTTCTAAATTAAATAAAAGGAAAATTAACAATCAGGATTAGGTAAAAAGCATTACATTTCCTTGGGGCTCGAGTTACAAAGATATGTTTTTGTAAAAGAAAGCAAGGTCAGTTAGCACTATTAAACTTGTATATTGTTTTATACTAAAGTCCTTTCAGTGGCCTCTCTGAGGGACCCTTTAGTTTGTATTACATGCTAATAAACTCCAGGTGCACAGGACAAACTGAATAATCAGAACCCGATGGCCCAAACTAGTTAAAAAATAATGTGGTACATTCCTGGTTCTCTGCATTTAATTTATTGTTAATCATTGTTATTACTTACATTTATTGGGTAGTTTTTCCAGATTTATTAGGCACTACATTTAACAGTGTTATCGCTTGTAACTGACCATCAGTGGAATCGAAAACATATTTTTGTAAAGACTCTTAGCCTAATTAGTAAGTTGTTTCCCTTTGAGACTAAACAGACCCCCAAAATGACTGCGTTATGTTCCCCTTGAGTCCGAGGGAAACTCTGGTACAAAAACCCATTTTTGCTAAAACCACCTGTTGGCTGATAAGGGAAGGGGTATCATCCTGGGGATACTGAGGTGACCTTTCCATTCAAAGCAGGAAAACGTTGGGATTCTATTCTACAGGCCAGAGGCAGTCTCCTGTCTCAGGGGAGTGAGCGGCCTCCTGTAGGCATGACTTCTAGGATGCCAAGGAAGGACAGGTGGGGAACCTGGGATTCCACTACCCAGAAGCCAACCTTTGAGTAAACGGGTGAAGTGATCCTTTGACTAAAATTCACACTCAGGTACAAGTGATTGACCAGTCTCCCAGCCGGTCTTAAGAGTTGTTTTGAAAAGGGGGTGGGAGAGGAAGCAGAACAGCAGAAGGAAAAAGAGTAGGAAGAGGAAGAACCGAAGAGGAGCCTTCTTGTCCCTTCTTGTCCCGTTTTCGCTGGTCCTGGTCTTGCCAGGGAGCAAGGGCTCTCACTTGGAATGGGGCGAAGCAATGGCCCCCGGGGCATCGGGTCATCCCGTTGGCTCCATATGCTGCATGAAGGCGAACTTGAGTGAGGCCCAGCCTTGGAGATCGGGAGGTGGCCCCAGCACTCACTCCAGCCCTTAGTGAGCCCTAAATGCTTAACGTGCGGCACACTCCTTCCTTGCTGAATTGCCCGCCGAATGAATGCTGGTTCCTATCACATCTCGTGGCTTTCAGTTGGAGCCCACGGGATCAAAGGAAAGGCCACAAGAGTGGGAGGCACGAGTCTTAGGCTGTAGTGCGCTTTCTGCTGAGTGACCTTGGGCACGTCTCTGTTCCTCCCGTGACATGTGGTATGCTCCTCTGTTAGGGGAGATGGCACGGAGGTTGACTGTTTGCACTAAGGGCCCCAATTCCTCACCACCATCACCCCGAATCCGTCTTCTTTGCCAAGTGACTTTGCAATTTCTTTCACCAAAGAGACCAGAGTCCGTGTCCCCGCTCCCTGAATCTGGGCCAGTCTTATGACTCGCCTAACCGGTAGAATGCCCCAGAAGTGACAACGCGCCAGCTCCAAGTGGAGCCTTGGGAGGCTCTCGGGTTTCCTTGTGCTCTCTAACCCAGCATCTTGGGGGACGAGAGACACATGGAGCAAGGCCAAGTCCCCGTGGGCTCCCTAGTCAACTACCAGCCAACCCTTAGACGTGTGGTAAGTCCAGCCAAGATCGGCAGTGCTGCAGAGCCCAGACGTGAGAGCGGTAAATGCTCGGTACTGTGTGCTGCTAAAGGTCCTAACTATTTGTCATTCAGCATTATTGTGACAATACATGCCTAAAAGATGGCGCTGCTAGAGGCTTCCTAAGGTCCGGTCCAGTCCAAACTCTACCAGCTACTTAGAACCTAATCCAGCCCTAATTGTACCCCCACCCCTGCCATGAGACACTGGTGACTCTTTTTACGGCCCCGGGCCTACTTTAAATAGAGAATGATAATCCTCATCCCTCCGTATCTCATAGGGTGGGCCCCTCACAGGGTATTTTCAAGGACAGATTTAATATTCAATATGGAATCACTTTGAACCATTCAAAAGGCAGACACTTAGTTAATTCTCAGCCATAATAATGCTACGTCTTCTTCGGGACCTCATTAGAAAGCCCCCTAAGGGGACATCACTTAGAAGATAAGCAAAAAAATCAAGTCGACGTTGTTTAAAAACCCATTTGGCTCTCTTACAAGGTATTCACATTAAATGCCCTAAATTAATATTTTTGTTTCGAGCCACGGTATTGCAGCCCCTTTTGATGCCTCTGCAGGTACTTCCTCGCTAATTTTATGTTTTTGATCCAAGTAATTTTGACCCACAGTGTAACTACATGCAGCTAAAGGAGGATTGAAGACAAATTGCAGGGGCAGTGAAATGGAAGAGGCAGAAAAGAAAAGAGGTCATTCTATTCGTTCATCTGTCCTTTCAATGAATACCTAACAAGTGTCGATGACATCACGGGGCCATATTTGACCCAGGGGGTTCGTGGTAACAAAAAATGGTCCAGGCTTTGCCCTCATAAGGGTTGGGGATACATGTTAGAGGAGAGAAAAACATTAAGCAATTAATTACAAAAATGTTAGCCTAGCTATTCATTTGAAACCTGACAAATGCATCCAGCATTTATCCTCCCTTTCCAATACAAACTGTGCCTTGGGGTAACTAAACAGAAGTTGAAGGCAAGTCTCCCATTTTAGAAATATTCTCACTAGTAAATGAAGAAAGAAAAACAGAGTGTCACCATTTCACCAACCTTGCAATAAATGAATAGAGCTAGATGTTGAGCGTCAAAGAACCAACACAAAAGACAGAGACAACCAGACATTATATGCCTCCTGATGGAAGAAGATATCACCTCTTATATAGTCTTGCCGGTCCCCTCACCCTGGGGGGAAAAAAATTGACCCTTAATCCAATCAAGCCTTAAAAGCCAACTCTCAGTTACAGGAGATTCAGGGGACAGAGGAACATGTTCAACGGCACCAAGGGGATGCAGTCAGCAAAATCTAGACTGTGGGAAACTCACAGAACTCAGTTTGTTCACAAATAAACGACAAGGAGGAAAAAGACACAGAGGACGAAGCTGTTGATAAACAAAAACTTAAAAGACATATCAAAACGAGACAAAAAGGAGGTTCTGGGGATGCACGCTCCGGTATTAAAACAAAGGAGGAAGCTCATAAAACAAAGTAGAGATGAACATAAATGCCAGGAGAGTGGCGACTTTTGGAGGGGGGCACCCTCTGGACAGCTTCAGGGCCTATTGGCAAAATTCTATTTCTCGAGCTGAAGAGTGGTGTCAATGTTATTTGCTTTATAATAAGCCATGAAGCCACACTTTTTAATGTAGTTTTCTGTTATCTGTTAGATTTCACAGGAAAAAAAGTTTTAACATACTTCACTGCATACATTTTAAAATACCACAATTGATATAAATGCTTCTAAGGAGAAGTTTCAGGCACTGAAAGGGTTTAAGAAAGGCTTTCCTGAGTCTGGGGGAGACGGCTAACTAAGGAGATGAAATAAGAGCTCCAGGCAGAGGGAATGGCATGAGCAAAGGCCCTGCGGTGGGAAGAGGCGCTGATAATCACAGCGTCTGCCATAGAACCTGGAGATGAATGGTAGGTCTTCCAATAAATCCTTATCACATATAGGTGGATAAACGGGACTGGGGTTCACTCACTGGGTGCGCTCATTGCCATTGCTGTCGTAAGAGTTTACCACAAACTTAATTGCTTAAAACAACACACATGTATTATCTTACAGTTCTGGAGATTAGAAGTTCAACACAGGCTGGGGCGACTGAGTAGCTCAGTTAGTTATGCGTCCGACTTCGGCTCAGGTCATGATCTCATGGGTTTGAGCCCCGCATCAGGCTCTGTGCCGACAGCTCGGAGCCTGGAGCCTGCTTTGGATTCTGTCTCTCTCTCTGTCTGCCCCTTCCCCGCTCACACCCTGTCTCTGTCTCTCTCTCTCTCTCAAAAATAAATAAACTTTAATTAAAACAATTTTTAAAAAGAAGTTCAGCATGGGTTTCATGGAGCTAAAAGTCAAGATGTTGGCAGCACTGAATTCTCTGGAAGCTCTAGGGAAGAATCCATTTCCTTGCCTTTTCAGCTTCTAGAGGCTGCTCACAGTCCTTGGCCTTGACCCTCTTCCTCCGTCTTCAAAACCAACAAAGAAGGATTGAGTTCTTCTCAGACCACGTTGGAGGAGAGGACCTTCTCTGCCTTCCTCTTCTACTTTTAACAGCATTTCTGATTACATTGGGTCCACCCAGATAACTCAGGATAATCTCCTTTAACATCAGCCAGATTAGCAAACGTAATTCCATCTGGAACTTCAAGTCCTTGCGGTCATGGAGCATAACATAACCACAGATCCTGGGGATTAGGACTTGGACCTAATTTCGGGGCCCGTTATTCAGCCTACCACAATGAGCAAACATTTACTGGGCAACTACCATGTGCCGGACCCTGTCTGGGTGCTAAGGATATAGGACAGGATGAACAGATGATGTTCTTGAGCTTAGAGAGCTTGCAACCCACAGGGGGCAAACAAATATAAACAGGCAAACAAATATACAAATAGTCCTAGTTGCCTTGAAATGAAAATGGGAAGGAGAGGGAGAAACCTAGTAATGCTGCTGCCTTCAAAGATACTACTGGTTAATTTTTCTACTTCCCAACAGCTAGAATTCAAGCTCAGCATCTCCATTTCTCTGACCCACAACTTTACTCTATTTTGAATTGGTTTCTGTATTTCAAAAAAAACCACCTAAGAATTGAGTTAGTTGTTTTTTGGGTTTTTTTTTTTTTTTTTAAGTCTCCCTGTACTTATCTCTGGAATCCAATTTGGACTGATTTTTTTAAAAATATTCTAAAGCATTCCCAATATAAAACTTGTCTGCTTCTGGTTTCCAAGGGAAATTTATTATTTGAGGGCAGACTTTGAAACATGTCACTCTTTGCCAGCGCGCCTCAGGGTACAAGTACAATAAATAAAGGGTATATTGAAATAGAATATTTCAAATAACTAGCAGCATCATTAAAATATCAAATTAAATGAACAGAAAACAAACAGATTCTAGTTTCCTCGTATAATCAGATATTCCTCGTTAAGGACTCTCGCGTGGATTGTAATACCCGCAATGCCAGCTGTAGCTCCCCGGTTAAGTACTTGCCTTATGCCCCCCCCAAAAAAACCAATGGAGGAAAAGAGAGCATATACCTCAGCCCCACCAGACACCCCAAAGTTACCTTGGTTTGTCCAAGGCTTTATAAGATCTCTGAAGGCAGAGGTAGGTCATCAGTCCAAATCCAAAATCAGGGCTCTGTTAGCATAGCCAACAACCATCAGTATTTTCTGGCCTCTTTGAAGAAGAGAAATGCCTCCCACATAGTGCCTAGAGTTCAGAGACTCAGTGGTGCTCTTGGCATTTGGGGCGGGACGGTTCATCTATGCACGCCAACCCTCTCCCCACATACACACATGACACGTTGTCGCTGGGTCAAGCAAAAATGCCTCCAAACATCTCCAAATTCTCTCCTGGGGTGGGAGATGCTAACCCATTTCCAACAAAAGGCCCTCCCAGTAGCCACAGTCCAAGGTGAATTCTCCTCGCCTCTAGAATAGCTGTAGTATGTTCTGCTCATGAGAGACCGGGCATTATCACCACCGTAGGCTGTCGGCATGGTGTGGATGCACCCAAGCTGCCTGGAGTTGGATGTCTGTCCAGCTGCGATGATACCTCTATCCCAGCCTTGAGGATAGGCAAGGGATCTCAGCCAATAGCCCAAGGGGAACCAGATGTGAGATGCGTAGGAGCACAGGCCAGGGGTCAAAGACCTGGGTTTCAATCCGGGTTCTGCCACTCCCTTGCTGTGTGACCTTGAACGGTTACTTTACCTCTCTAAGCCTCAGTTTTGTCCTCTAAAAGTGGAGTAAAATCTTCATTGGACCTCGTAGGTCATGAAAAGACTAAATGAAATAATATATGTAAAGCACCTAGAGCCATTCCTGATACTTGGCATTCACTCACTGAAAACTGGCGATCCTTGCTGCTTTCATTGTCCGTGATAATGAAAATGAAATAGTTCTTCAAAAAATGACATCTTAGGCAATTTTCTGTTTATTTTATACACATGAGATGCTCAAAATGGGTGTGTGTGTGTGTGTGTGTGTGTGTGTTTTTCTCTGTCTTCCTGTCTTCCTGGGAAGGAAATCATATCTGTGTCTCAATTCACTGCTTCTTATAGTTTACTGGAAATTTATTCTCCTGCTGATAGAACAAGACACCAAAAGGATTGTGTATCATGGGCTCAAGGAAAGCAGTGTCCCAAAGGTGGCAGCAGTGCCTGGAGACCCGATCCACACTCGAGATTCCGTGTGGTCCCTCGAATCTCTGTTAATGGGGACACCATCCTCCCTCTTGCTCAAGCCAGAAGCATGGATCTCATTCTTGATTTTTCTTTTGCCCTTTCTCCCCCTCCACACTCCAAATCCAACCCATCACCAGTTGCTATCTCCCAAATAGATCTTGAATCACTCAACTGTTCTCCCATTCCATGGCCACTACCCTGTTCCAAACTGCCACCATTTCTCACCTAGAATTTTGCAGTTGTTTTTTTTTTTTTTATTGATCCACTCTTGCTCTCTAACCCATTCTCCCATAAAGCACCCAGAATACTCCTTTTTAAAATCAGATCAGGCCCTTCATTCTCCTACTTAAAAATCCTCCATGGGGCGGCAGGGTGGCTCAATTGGTTAAGCGTTCTACTTTGGGTCAGGTCATGATCTCACAGTCCATGAGTTCAAGCCCCGCTTGGGGCTCTGTGCTGATGGCTCAGAGCCTGGAGCCTGCTTCGGATTCTGTGTCTGCCTCTCTCTCTGCCCCTTCCCTGCTCTCTCTCTCTCTCTCTCAAAAATAAATAAACATTAAAAAAAAAAATCTTCCAGTGCCTTGTCACTGCCCTTAGAATAAAATCTCTAGTCCCAGTGTCCTCTAGATCGTGTCCACCTGTCTGGACCCCATCATCATATACCATGCCCCTGCCATGCTTACCCTGTTCCAGCCACTCTTTCCTTTTTGATCCTTGAACAAACTAAGCTCTTTCTCTCCTTTTGGGCCAATGCTTGCTATTCCGAATGCCTGGAATACATTCTGCACCCATATCTTTACATGCCTGGCTCCTTTGTGTCACTGGGATCTCAACTTGGATGTCACCTCCTCAGAATGGCTTGTTCTCTGCTGTCTTCCCAGCACCCAAAAGGATGTCTGGCACGCAGTAAGCCCTCCATGAATGTTTATGGAAGAGTGAATGAGTAAAAAGCCAAAACAACTGGACACAGTTTTATACGGGCTGACAACCACACCCTCAGTAAAGGGTGACAACAATCCTTTCTATGAGGCTCTTCGTGCAGTTTAAGGAGAGATCAATCCACCCCCCCACCCCCCGCCAAAAAAACCACAACACCCAGCCCACAATGCCAGCGAAAACCAGAAAACATGACTCCTCAGAAAAACAATGAGTGGAGAGTCATACTTCTTCAAGCAGATGAGGATCCGTGCCAAATGCCTTAGATAGCTTTCAGAGTTAAGCAACCACACTGTTGACAACAGCCAAAGAAAATGCTGCAGCTCATACCGAAAGAGTATCTGCAGCTTGGGCTGACATTTCAGCACAAATTGGATTACTTTGCCCTTCCTGGAAATGCATGATCTGGTCACATAATGGGACACTATTCAATTAGCAAGGTTCCTGGTTGTTCCGAAAAGTATAGGACAAGTGGTTGCCTTTTAGAGGGAGCTTTGTGACACAAAGGAATCGGGCTCCTGCTGCCCACATTCACCCTAAGCTCTTCTGTCCCAGAAAAGCAATCAAATGACATTCTTGACAAGTGGACAGAAACTCTTATCTCTTGGTCGGCGTATCATCTCCCCCAGGAGGGATTTCCTGGGAGGTCTATTTGAGACCAGAGTGTTTCTCACCAGAAGTACACAATAGGCATTTAATCAATTTTGTTATTTTAATCTCAATCTTAATAAATGGCATCCGCATAGAGGTAACCATTGAAGACATGGGACAGGATCAGGTGGTGGTAGGGGGGAGAAACGTCAGGGGAGGTGGAGGGTACATGGGGTGGGAGGGCTGGTGGGCAGGAGGCAGCAAAGAAGACAAAAGAGGCAAAAATAAAAGTGTGGGGGGAGGGCTCCTGGGTGGCTCAGTCGGTTAAGCGTCCGACTCTTGGTTTCAGCTCAAGTCATGATCTCACAGTTTCGGGAGTTTGAGCCCCAGGTCAGGCGGTGTACTCTACAGAGTCTGTTTGGGATGCTTTCTCTCTCTCTCTCTCTCTCTCTCTCTGCCCCTCCCCTGCTCGCACTCTCTGTGTCTCTCAAAATAAATAAACTTAAAAAAAAAAAAGCAAAAAAAAAAAAAAAAAGAGTGGGGCAAAAGACTTTAAAGACTTGACCCCAAACCCCAGCAGGTCATGGTTGTCCTAGTGTCCCCCTTTCCCCCACCAGCACTAAGCCATAAGCTCTTTAAAAGCCAGACGATACATAATTCACCTGTCTTTTCCTTATGCAGGGTCTAGCTCTAGCCCTGACGAATGAATTCGAAATCTGAAGAATGGAGACAAGAATGTAACACTCTCTGAACTTCCGATCGCACTGACTCAGTCCCACAGCCAGCAGAATATCAAAAGCACGAAAACAACCAGCACGGAGGGGCCGTGTGCTGGCACCGTTTCCATCCTGTTCGTCCTGGGGTGGGGGGTGGGGGGGAGGGGAGGTCTGAGGCCTGGAATGCTCAGCGTGTCCCAGTTTGCCTGAGACTGTCCTGGTTTTAAAAGTAAAAGCCCCATGTCCCAGGAACCCCCTCGGTCGCCCTAAACAGAGCTTTCAGCAAGTATTTGTTGAATGATTGAAAGATGTGACTACCTCACAGAGCTGTTGGAGGATCAAAGAAATTATGTCTATAAAAACGCCGTAAGAATTCTAAACTGCGTCCAATTGGAAAGTATCACCCCGTGTCAAGTGCGATTAGTGTGGGGTTTTGTGCTGATTGACAAGAAGCAGCAGCTTCTGCATCTGACTTTGAGTGCCGGGTGCACCTGTGCCCTGGTCCTCGGCTTCTCTTCCTGGCAGAGTTGGGCAGAAGGTGGGAAGGTGGGAGGTTGCAGGTTGCGGTCCTGGGACCGCACGTCAAACCCCGCCCACGTCAAACTTTCTTTTCTGATCCACAGAACAGGTGCCAACAGTTCCGTCCACTGGGAAGTGCGGTGAGGAGCGGAGCTGACCGGTAAATCAAAGACCTCCTGCCAACATCCTCAGACCTCAGTCCCCTCCACTGCCACCACCATGAGGCGAATCTCTACAGACGCCCGTTTCCTTGTCTAGATAATAGGCATTATGCAGGTAGGAGAAGCCCCAAGGCGAATGAGAGTTTTTCACACAATAGAGACGGGTGGGTGGGAGAGAAGTGATACAGGTCAGGGAGAAGCCACCGATGCAAGGATGGGGTGCCATACAGGAGCAGAGACCATTTTCATGAAGATTTAATATGGGTACGATGCCTTCATTTACCCCCTTGCTGTCCCTTCACAAAGGCCCTTCTGCAAAGATTTTACTCTGTGAGGTCTTTGGATTCAAAATCATGCTCCTTTTGAATATCCTAACCAACATTAAGTACAGCAAAATGGGGCTCGATTTGACTTGAGAGACACTTCCCTTATACCTGGCCAGTGAGAGACAGAGCTGGGATTTGTCCTCGAATAGATGACAAGGCTGTGGCTGAAAGGGGGGAGAGAAAGAGAAAGAGAGAGAGAGAGAGACAGGAAGACAGAGACAGAAAGAGAGAGAGAGAGAGAGAGAGAGAGAGAGAGAGAGAGAGAGAGAAACCCCAAGGATTGGGTCCACGTGTGCCCATAGTGGGAACTGAGAAAGGTCAAAGCTTTCCGGTGGAACCAGAGCATTACACCTTGAGCTTGGCCAGCTTGCCGTTGGCATGTGTCTGTCCACCAAATCTAATCCCCAAGTGTTGTTTTCTTGCCCCCCATAAACCATCTGAGCACCCTCATGTAGACACAGAAACTGCCTGAGAGCCATCCACATGCCTAATAGCAGGGCCTTTCAATAGCATAGTAGCTGAAATTCTGAGTGCCTTTGTGTTCCATAACATTCCAAAGGCTCCAAGAACATTATCTTACTGTTTGTGACCATAACCCAACAAAGGAGGCTGATAGGATCATCCCCATTCAGCTGATGAAGAACGTGAACCAAGAAGAAATCAGTCTGCAGTGACCCAGCTGGCCTGAGCAAAGCTGATACGAAATCCTAGCCTCCTGGTGGCCCCTTTCTGCAAACCAATGCCTCTTACTTCCAGATAGACGAAACAGAGGCAAAGGGCACAGCCACAGAGCCTGGGAATTTGGCTGTGCACTCAGAGCCGACCTCAGTTTAAGACTGACACAGATTCTGGATCTGAGTAAGGTCTGCTCCAAGCAGGCCCTGTGGGCTTGTGCATATGGCCTCGGGGCTTGATTTCTCCCACGAGTTTAATCAGAGATTTCCTTCAATTCTTTCTACTGCAGCCTTTGAGTGTGAAGATAAGAATCTAGACATTTCAGAGGGTTACTTGTGAACTGTCAGCAGGGTCCTTTAGACCGTTCTGTGAAAAGGCCCAAAATACCTTACCAAAATACCCAAAGTTCCTCAGGGACAGGAGAATCAAAAGAGTGACAACCAGCCCACTGAGAAGTCCTGATGAAAACCGCTAGGTCATATTTTTCTATAAGCATTGTCACCTACTTGAAAGTCTGAGTCATTTTGCCGGTCCCAGGGAGGGTGGATGAGTCACATTGATGAGAAGGATACTTTTTTCTTTAACCTAGTTCTCGAACCTTTTACATGAGCACTCTTGGTCTGCCCTGCTCCTAAAATATCCAGATGGGTTGTATAAGATCCAGTATCATGACTGTTTGTGCAAGGTCACTCCTTGTATTTGTGAATTTGAGTCTTTTATTGCTCAGAAAGAATGTTCTCATTTAAATATATAAAAAAAATTCAACCCAAGTTATAATAGCAAAAATAATTTTATATCCTCCCACGGAGCTGGAAACTTAAACTCAGTTATGGAGGAATGGGGCCTCAGGATCAGAACTGAAAATGACTAGTTTAGTTTCCCAGCCCAAATTAAGTAAAGAGCTGGAGGAAGAAATAGGAAAAAATGAATGGGATTTAAGACTTTCTATCGTTTCCAGAAAACAAGTTACCCAAGTGATTTAGGCTAGGGTTGTGCTTTCTCAAATTTTATTTCTTATTGAAGATGGCTTTTGGAATTTGTTGACACAGTTAAGAAGAGAAGCCCCAAATTCCTTTCCTTTTTATTAAACTCAAACGCCAACAGAAGGAGGAGTGACAAAGCACAAGGGGTAGTAGAATCTGCCTTGTGAAGGTCATCCTGGGTTGCCTGGTGCTTTGACATTAGGGTGATTCAATCTGAGATGCTGACTGGGGAATATTTAGCAGCTTGATAGCCACTGACAGTCATCATTCCTTCTACACTGAAATCCTTAAGCCATCCATGTTGAACTCTCAGAGTTTACCAAGGTGTCCAAAATTCTGTAACAAGAATATATTTTAAGGCTTTAATATGTCTTTAAAATAGCTTTGTTCTTTTAATAAGGACAAAATAGGGTGAGGAATTGGGGTAGTATCTGTATAATTCTTAAAGTCTTCCCATTTGGAATGGAGGGTTGGACCACCTGATCTGGATTACCCAAATCAGTGAGCTACACTGATTGTATGTGTCAGCTTTTGCTGCAGTAACAAATATCCCTAATGTCTCGGTGATTTCAATAACTTTTATTTCCTGCTCAGGGACAGTGAGAGCTTTGGATCAGCTGTGGCTTTGCTGACGTCTGCTGGGCTTTGCTGTGAAGAGCTTAACTCAGCAATTTGTGCCTTCTCATTCAAGTCCTTATGGTGAAGAACAAATTCTCAAAAGGACAAGTCTCTGTCTCTGTCTCTCTCTATGTTGTATATAAATACATATTATATTTAAAAATTCTATATGTTATATAATAATTACATATGTTATATATTTTTTAAATATTTATAATACTTAATATCTCCTGGTGTGTAATATAATATATATATATATATATATATACACACACACATATAGATATATATATACTATAGAAGAGAAAAAGAGATTATCTATTTGTCTATCCAACTATCATCTATCTATCATCTATCTGTCTGTCTATCTATCTATCTATCTCCTGTTGATTCTGTTTCTTTGGAGAACCTTAACAAATAGTGGTTCACTGCAATTCTGAAATCTCTCTTGGCAAATCTGAGAAGCCCTACAGGGAGGGTCAGGAACGCTCTTCCATTAGACCTTGGTCGTGACTCCTGGAAGAAGTTCCATAGCCTATTGTTCTCCATGGCTTCTGACCACACTCTCCAGGAAGCCCTTCCTTTTCCATTACCCTTCCTTTTCCGTTGCATTGGAAAATATGCCCATCCTGGTGGTTGAACAACTTTCTCTGCATGCTTTTCTAGCCCATAACCAGTGAAGACCCAAGGTTTATTTTACATCTTGAACAATCACTGTCTCTTTGTTCAGTGTGGTGGCACTTTTGGAAATAGAGCTCTCTCAGAAACTCTGTTAGGGTGTGTGTGTGTGTGTGTGTGTGTGTGTGTGTGTGTGTGTGTGTGTTTAATCAATCCGATTTCTGGAAGCTCCATCGGCCAATAGCAGCATGCACAATCTTTTTCCAGACCTGCCTCATTCTATAGACTTAATTACAGGTGCTCTAAACTCATCAGGCCTTTGTGGGAGTACCTTAGGACACTTGAACCCAAAATATTTCCACGTACACAAGGTCTTAAAGGGGTGGCATACACCATTCGGAGGTCATAACAAATGCATGATGGCCAAGCTCCCGTTTTGGTGTTTGTCCTAGGGCTGTGTCTTAATTCAAAAATATTTTGCTGTCTGGGGCTACAACCTTTAGTTCTGCAGGTCTGCGAATATCTGGATTCTCTCTTGTTCCTTTTACCCCTGCAGGGAGGGAGGGCGTTGTTAGAGATGGCCTCTACGGCAGGTGACCGCCGGAAGTCGAGTCCTGCAGGGTAAGGAGTTCAGCAGCTGGAGGCAGGAGGAGGGCGGGCATCTCCGCAGAGAGACTCCCTGGAGAAGGCAGGAGCAGGTGGCCAGGAGGGCAGTGCGGCTCAGGCAGGGCACACGGGAACCAAGTGGAAGGACAGAAGAGGCTGAGCATCCATCCAGAGGGTGTTCGGCAAGATCGGGAGGGACCTCATGCATCAGAGTGTGAACTCTATGCAGAGAGCACGTAAGGCTCACTTTCCTCATCTGTGTTGCACAGTCAGACCTGACTCAGCGCGGGCTGCCTTTCCCTTGCACAGGGCGCACACACAGGCTAGAGCCACGCCTCATCACAGCTGCACAAGGCCTTACCATTCTCTTTGCAAACCCTGAAAACAAAGCATGTGAAGCTGGCTGGACAGGACAGTCTGCTGTGGCAGGCAGTAAGAAAGGACCATCTTTCCTGTAAGGACAAGCAAACCAAGGCCCCCAAGGTGGCTTGCTGCTCATTCTTATGTTTTCCCAAAACTGCACTTTGCTCTAAAAACTTCCCTCTTCCTTAGGCACTTCCAAGAGCCCAGAATTCAGACCAGCAGGCGCAGGCAGGCTGCCCATCAGCTCACGGAATGATAAACCGGGAGACGGCATCTGTAAGCAATCGGCCCAGCTTCTCAGTTCTGACTTGAGTGTCAGGGACGGGCTGTTTCTAATGCATCCTGGGGGTCAGGAGCTGCGTGAGGCGGTCGTGTCTTGTTCCTTTCTTCATTTCTTTGTGTTTCTTCTTCCACTTCATGCCTGCCGGCCTCGGGGGACAATGTCCAGCCCTGCTTCCCAGTCCCGGTCTCAGCGAGACAGACCCAAACACAGAACTGAGTACGAGGGCAAGGTCAGCTCCTGGGTCCTACCGGGGTACTGGTCTCAGCTCTGCTGCGTCCTCGAGGTGCTTCCCAAGGAAACCCACTTAAACCTCTCATGAGAAAACTGACGGGTGTAGCCTTCACACCCCCCAGAAACGCCAAGATGTATAAGTCTGTTTCTTTCATCATGTTTCTGCTGATGTCCACTCGGCATTTTTAAGAATGGCCCAGAACCACCTGTAGCGTTGGAGAAGATAAATATACTCAAGTCCGCCCCTCGTCCCAGGTTCTGTCTTGTATTCAGAAAGAGCAGCTCTTGAGTCGTGGGGATGTCAGCACAGAGCAACGGCACGGAGGTACCAGAACGCTGGCATGGTGGGCATGCACTTAGACTGGCAAGAACCCTCGTAGGGCAACCCTAATATGTCATCCAGAGAACCTCATAAAATAAAAGCGTTTAGTAACTTTCTTTGTCAGATACAACCATACATGCATCTGGAAACTCTCACGGAGACAAAAATGTGTATCACAGAGCATAAATATCTCTACCAAAAACAACAACGACGACAACAACAAAAAAACCCTGAAAACATGAGTTCAAAATAACGAAGCCTCTGCCAGATTTTCTGGAGACATGCTATCAGCTTGTTTGTAGCAGCTAGGGTCGGTTCAACATTTAACATAATGTGAATGATTGTCACAACTAAAGTAAAACTTTAAGTCTCTATCCTCTTCCCCTGGAATGACACCTGCAAATGTTACAAGAGGCAGCCTCTGTCTGAAAACAGCACTACGGCAGAAATGGGATTCTAGGGTCCCCACTTGTGCAAGTGAAGGCGATTTCAGACCTGGTTTTCAGGATGCTGTCTTTTAGGAGAAGGTGTCAAAACACAAACTGCTAATTCAATTCGATTTTATTGACAGATAAATAATTCGGTCTTCGGAGTTTTTCTTGACTTTAGCAAAGTAATTGCGGAATGTTTGTGTCATTAATATATTTTCCCTTAATCGTTGCCTTCCTTTTACATCATCAGGTGAAAAAATAAAAACCGTTTACACCCTCGTGGGAAGGGAAACTTTTGGTGGAATCGGGGAGCTGTCTACATTTCCTCTCATTACCACCCGCTCCCTGACACCCTGGGAGGACGGACAGTGAAAACTAGTAATAACTCAGCGTCTCAGGTTCCACCTAGAAGCGTCCAGGGAGCAAGGATGCTGAGTGAGATTGAGTGGCAAATGTCACTGATTTAATTTCACTTTCTTAACTTGCTGTTTTGAAAAACATCTTCGTGTGTGACCTGGGGGAGGGAAAGGCGAAATGAAAACAGATAGTCACAGAGAAGCCGCTGTGAGTTTTTAAAATACACACACTCGCAGTTGGCGGTAAGGAACCTCTGGCTTTCACGGAGGGGAGGAAAATTTGGCATCGCTGGATACCATCCGTCTTGATACAAGTGTTCCACTTCTGCGTCTTCCACCAACGAACCACGCGGCTGTGGCTGGGGGTACGAGTAAAACAAACCCATCGACGACCTCGCGAGGGACAAGCAGGCTGGCACAAAGTAATCTTTGGCTGCCGTGAAGCTACCCCGAGCCCGTGGCACCTCCACAGCTCTCCTGAATGCACCAGAAGACGTCCTGCAAATGGCATGTGCCACGCCCCCTGCCGTGGGTTAAAATGGGTCCACACAGTCTTTGAGGGGTGCAGTCTGGTGCCCCTCCCCCTAAATAAGGCCTGGCTTCGGTGATGCCGTGACTTCCAAGGCTAGATCATAAGAAGGTATGCAGTTTCTGCAGGCTGCCTTTCAAGATGTTTGTTTTTGGAGCCCAGCTACCATGCGGTGAGGAAGCCTGGGCCATCTGGGGAGGCCACGTGTGGCTGTTCCAGCTGACCTCCCCAGATGAGGTTCCAGCTGGCTGTCAGAATGCCCCACTAGATGCCTATGGGGGTGGGGGCGGGGAAGCCTTCCTTTCTGGATGACTCCAGCCCAGCCACTGGAAAGGCATGAAGACCTCAAGTGAGAATGTCTTAACTGAGCCATGTCAGCCCTCAGAACATTTAGGGATAATCAGACTAAAAGAATTGTCGTTTTCAGCCACTGAGTCCCGGGATGGTTTGCTACATGGCAATAGAAAGTTATAATCTAGAACGCCAGACTGCCTTCTCCAACAGTATCTCCCATCCCAAGTTGTCTTCTACGATGTGACCTTGGCGTTCTTCCCAGCAAGAGCTGGGGGTTATGTCCCCTACGCCCTCGAGCCTGGGCAGGTTGTGGCTTGCTTGTAACCTATAGAATGACGTTCTGAGCCTAGGTCAAAAAACGCAACACAGTTTCCTCTTTATTCCTTGAGGCATCCCCTTTTGGAGCCATCAAAGTCTGGCTACCTTGAGGCCACCATGCCATGAGGAAGCACCTGTCAGTGTAGGTATTTCCATCAGGGACTCTAGCTGAAGGTTCAAACAACAGCTAGATTCCAAAGTCAGAACCGTGGAGGAGCCATCTTCTAAATCCAGCCCGGTCAACGGTGGTGCTCTGAGAAACCACCTGCGGACGGGGTGCTCTGAGAAACAGACACCAAGATGGGGTCAAATGGCAAGACATTCGTTAGGGGAGCTGTCTGTGGGAGAGAATGGAAAGGAAGCCAGAAGAGATTGGGGAAGCTATCAGACCACAGTGGGAAGAAGTCAGTTGGTTGGCCAGTTGGTTAGTTAGTTAGTCGGTTAGTTAGTTGGTTAGTCAGTTGGTTAGTATGGTAGCATCTTAGACTACTGTGTAGGCTCAGGAAAACTTGGCAAGGCCAGTGAGAATCCTCCAGCCAAAGTTACCCATCACAGGAGTTCTGACTGCCCCAGGAACATTCCTGCCTTAGTGCCCCTGTTGTATCATGGGCTGGGAGTGGTCGGTCAGAATCATGCCTTCGGCACAAACACGGCAATGGATTTAAGAGCACGGCAGCTTCTGATCTCAAGTTCATTCAACTCGACTGAAGCAAGGACAAGCCTGTGTTCAGAACCAAGGTACTCTCACAACTTACGGGCTGCCCATAACTGGTGCCTGGGTGTGACTGTATGAGGTGAAAGAGGGAGCACCCAGAAGCCATTTTGAGAAGTCATCTATGACACTTCTCTTCCCAGGATGGAGATGGGTTTCTGACATCTTCCTATGTTCCATTTGTCTGAATCCTTATGCCCTTGGTGATCCAGAGGGGCGGCATCCTATCGCAGGACTGGGTTCCAAATGGCTCTCTAGCAGAGTTCCCCTTCTCAGACTGACCACAGAAGGCACCAAGATCACTCTAATCCAAGACCTGAAGGAGCATCCACGAGCGGAGACAAGAAGGCCAATCACGACTGCTGACGAGCGGAGCTGCACGTGGGAAACAGACCATGTCGTACGCTCAGACTCAGAAAGCAAGGAGAGGCATAATCCTTACAGGAAGGACTCGGGGCTAAGCAGGAGGGGCCGGTACAATACCATGAACAGCTTGGGACATCTCTCCCACGCTTCAGTGGGAATAGGGTGAGTGGGCTTTCTGGAAAGCTTCAGTTACAGAGTCAAGAAGAACAACTTTCCTTTGCAAATGGCTTCAAGACTGGAAGCAAAATAGGCCACAGGACACAGGAAGTAGTGGCCTTTAAATGTGAACTGTATAACTCGACCAAAATGAAATGATCCTAGACTTTAAGAACAGTAGGTAAGGGGCACCTGGGTGGCTCATTTGGTTGAGCGTCCAACTGTGGTTCAGCTCATGATCTCACGGTTCGTGAGTTCGAGCCCCACATGTAGCTCACTATCAGCACAGCCTGCTTCAGATCCTCTGTCCCCTTCTCTCTCTGCAACTCCCCCATGCACTCAAGCGTGCGCTCTCTCTCTCAAAACTAAATAAATAATTAAAAAAGAGAGAGAGAGAGAGAGAATAGTAGGTAATATGCTGTGGCACCTGGGTGGCTCAGTCAGTTAAGCATCTGACTTCGGCTTAAGTCATGATCTGGCAGTGCATGAGTTTGAGCCCCACATCGGACTCTCTACTGTCCGCACAGAGCCCGCTTTGGACCCTCTGTCCCCCTCTCTCTCTGCCTGTCCTCTGCTCCTTCTGTCTCTGTCTCTCTCAAAATAAATAAACTTCAAAAAAAATTTTTTTAAAGAATAATCGGTAATATCCTGACAATTTGTGAACAGCTTTAATTGTGTATGTAGACAGCTGTTTATGGTAAGCACATGTACACACACACACATACACCCCAAAAATAATATAATAATTAATCCAGAATTGTATGTTGTTAACTTTCAGGAAAGAAAGTAGGTGAGCTAGATCCTTCTACATTCTAAATTTTCAATTATGGTTGTACCACATGGCCTGAGTCGTTTCCTTTTTTGATTTGGCTGCCAGGAAACTCAGAACTAAATTGACAACTTATTACAGCAACCATATATGATCTTACAGTCTGACTTTTTAAGTTTCATTCCTTTGCTTCCTCATCCACTACCTGCTCCCACCACAGCCGACCTGTCTGGTTCTCATGTACATTTGCCTTAGTCCTCATGGCTTTTTTTCCATTTCCATCCTTCTCTCGCTGGCAATTTTTGTTTAATTACGTGTTTTGGTGCATGTACTTCTCGTAGAACATCTGAAATGCATTCTGAAATGACAGTATGAACAGTGCACCAGGAGAAACTAGACTTTGGTATTTTTGTGCGCTGCATACCAAACGCTTTATATGCATCATGAACACTGTAGAAGCAGGTGTCATCATCATCATTTTACGGATGAGGAAATTGAAGGATAAAGAGCCACTCGTGCAACATCTGGTCAAGTTTGGCTTTTGACGGCCTTGCACCTGAGCTGGTGTTGTTCCTACCCACCGGGCTGTTGGCCTTGATAGAGCAGATGGGGAGTCAGGGAGCAAAACACACACACACACACACACACACACACACACACAATATATATATATATACTACATGCTCCTCCGATGCAGATAACTCAGGGCATGACCTCGCCTGCTATGTCTCCAGACTTGAAAACAGGCAGGGCGGCGCGTAGGATACCAGTGAAGAGCGTGATCTGTGGAAGAAAAGAAGCCCAGGGAGGCTCTTTGCAAAGGCCCAGCTGGGCCAAACGCTGTGGCCCCCCTTGACCC
The DNA here is from genome assembly GCF_018350215.1 of Panthera leo. Classification (NCBI taxonomy): domain Eukaryota; kingdom Metazoa; phylum Chordata; class Mammalia; order Carnivora; family Felidae; genus Panthera; species Panthera leo. The sequence continues at coordinate 69,808,912 of NC_056689.1, read as the reverse complement.
TGCGGGGCTTCTCTCTGTGCGTTCGTACAGCTCCCCACGCTGCAGATGAGGGCCGTGACACTGCTGCGGGGTGGAGAACAACCCGACCCTGTGCCCCCTGAAGTCGTGGCCACGAGCGAAGCCCGTTCTGCAAGGCGAAGAGCAGGGCCGGGATGGGATATGTTGATCACACCGAGCCAGTTGCAAGCTCAAAAGTCAATATCTACTTGGCATGCGGCAGTGTCCTCATGCACGCTGGGAGTTCAGCTCCTCGAGAATGTGCTTTTCCTTTTTCTTATAGATGATCAAGTCGGGAAAGGGGAGAGGAGACGCTGAGTGGACCTAACAATATTGGAAGCTCTTACTTTATTTCCAAGTAGTAGCATTTGGAACGCTTGTATAAGAATTTCAGAGCCAGGGCGCCTGGGTGGCTCAGTTGGTTACGCGTCTGACTTTGGCTCAGGTCATGATTTCACCATTCGTGGGTTTGAGCCCCGCGTCAGGCTCTGTGCTGACAGCTCTTCGGATTCTGTGTCTTCCTCTCTCTCTGCCCCTCCCCCATTCGTGCTCTGTCTCTCTCTCAAAAATAAATAAACATTAAAAAAAAAAAAGAATTTCAGAGCAGTAGTGTGTGGGCTAGAAACTAAGATTTGTAGCGTACCTACTGTGCACTCGGTACTGTGCTGAACCCTTATCAGGTGAGTATTTGATTTGCTGCCCAAGGCCTATCAGAGGATCACTAACTTCCTCCTCGTGTTTTGGGGGGGTACCCTCAGCATAACATATCACTTCCAGCCTCCTGACGTCTCACGTCCTCTCCAAGGGAGAAGGAACTACTTAGCGGATGGGGGCTGGGGGCGAAAGCATGTGTGGCTTCGCCCCTTCCCCTGCCTCTCTTTGGGATCCACCTGCTTGCAGAGAGCCTCGCTTCAGCTCTGCCCTTCCATCCCCTGAGTTTACCCGCTAGGCTCTGCTTTTGGGGGAACACTAAGTCAAGGTGCACTTCGGACCTCAGGCTTGCCTGCCTGTGTCTAAGAGGTGAGTCTGTCTGCATCTGGGTTTCACCACTTACCAGCTCACTGTTGCCAGCTTACCATGGACCCAAGTCACATCCTCCAACCTCCCTGTGAAGGTAATAAAGATGGTGTTTTCATCTCCTTCTGCCCACTCCTGTCTCTATTTCTCAATTGGTGCCAAACTCAATTAGTGCCAAATTTCCTGTGTGGCCTCGGGCAACTTCTTAAATCTCTCTGAGCTCCTCCACTCTGCAAATACTAAGCATCTATTCTATGCGATTTGTGGGAAATAGAGCATTCTTTAAGGACCCATCACCTAGTGGGAGAGTCACACATAGAAAACAATATACCGTGGGAGGATGAGAGTGCTGGGATGGATTAGTGATGTCTGCCCTGGGCATGGACTATGAAAGTGGTATATGTCATCCCTGCTCCATGAGATAAGAAGGTTTAAATGGAGCATCTGTTTCCTGGGTTCTATTACATCTGGTGGCAAGACCTCCCTACCTCTTGTTCAGTGTAATTTAATTCAACAGACATGTGTTTGTTACTTTCTGTGTGCCAGGCATTTACATTAAAAAATTCCTTAATGTCTATGACATGCCCATCCGCCTATTATGAACATCAATCTTGGCTCATTTGAAAGATGCTTTTTGGCAAATTCCACTATGAACTCCCTATACAGGGCAAAGGCACATGTCATAGTTCAACGTCTAAAACTTCGACACAGAGACCAATGGCAGCACATGACAATACGGAACATTAATTTCTCCCTGTGACTGTTGACCTCTATGTACGAATCAGAATTAGTAAAGGTGTAGCCGAGAAGCACCCTCACAATGATCCCATGACTTCAGCCAATGCTTGCCATATATGAAGCTAAGTTTTACCACCCTGTTTTGCTGAGTCTTTACCACTACCCACGAGGCAACCTCCACTATCATCCCCATCATTCCCATTACCAAGGTGAGGAAATTAAAACTTAGAACAGTTAGGGGTCTGCCTGATGTCCCAGGACTGCAAGTGACAGAGCTGAGCCTCGAACCTAGGTCTGTGTAACTTCAGAATCCATAACCATCCCTCTCACCCAGTCCTTCACTGGGCAACAACAACAAAAGCTTCTGGGCTAGATCTCTCCTTCTGAAAAGTTCTCAACATCATACTCACTGAATCCCAGTATCCCCAGTTTGAGTGAGGTATTACCACCGGGTGACCCTGGGCCAATCAACACCCTCATGGGCCCTGGTCTCCATATCTGGAAATGTGGGCATTCAACTTGAGGATGGAGGGGTTCCTCGGCTCAAAACAAAATCCTGTGATGTATATTTCAAAATCAAGATGGTGGAGTCCTAAGAAAATTCATGTGTAATATATCTATGTCACATATTAATTTATTAACACTCCCTCATTGATAATTAGGTAATCATTTTCTCCCAGTGCCCAGTAGGGAGATGGTTCTCTTTCCAGATCATTGACAGTAAAGACTGAAGGCATCGTATCTTCAAGCTGCCATGCCAAGCTGCTGCCTCCATCACTAACACATCCTACAAGCAGCGTTTGGCATCTGTGCGTTGAGGACCCGGGGCTGGATTACATTTCTAAGTCAAACGCAGTAAAGTTCACATTCAGAACGATTTCACCATAATCCAGTAGTACCTTAATGGGCCTTTAAGCCTCAAACCACATTTTAACCCATGAATTCTCAGGGAGAGCTTGGTCATATCATTTTTCAATAGAGACATTTCATGGTTTATTGATTTTATCCAAGAATTTTAAAAGGCACTTACAGAAAAAAGGAGTTTGGCTTAACTTGTAAAACTAAATGGATCTTGAGCCCTAGATTTAAAGGAGTCTTGGTTGCTAAACACAACAGTGAATGAAGTGCACATAAACAACTGGGCCCATGTGAACAATGAAAATTGTTTCCTTTACAGAAGATCACAATAGCTACACGTAGCTGCAGACAAGAGTATTTCTCCTTTATGCATAGCGACCCTGCAGGAGGGACCGTGACGTAGGCTTTGCAGCTTTTGGCCAAAGCGCACAAATTGATTCTGAAATGTCCAGCGCTAAGTAACAGACCATACGTGCATTAATGGACATGTTGGGTCTTGAGCTAGAAGGTAGTTCTCACTGTTTTGAATTTAGAAAGAAGAAGAAAGCAAAGAGTGGGGGTTGGGATGCAAGTAAGAAAGAAAAGAAGAAATGGAAGGAAGCACTGTATTCGTGGGTGGAGATGGGTTGCTTCATGGGCTTTAGTCTGTCCAGCTTGTTTGCTTTGGGTATCTCGGCAATGGCTGCGTTCGGACGTTTCTCGATGAGCTGAAGGAAGGCAGAGCGCCCCCACCAAGGGAAGGTGGTGATAGGTTGCTGGACCATTGGCCTTGGAAGACATCTGCAGCTTGAGCCGTCTTTATTTAGAGCTGAGAAAACTAAGGCAACTGAAGACCAAGAGGCAAAGAAATTGTCTGAGCCGCTCGGCTTGGGAGTAGTACATGTGGTACAGAACACTCAGCTGCCTTTTCTCAGGTTGCCCCCCGTTTCATCCCCGAGGCCATCCCACGATGCGCCCACAGCCATCTTCTCCTACGACAACCACCTCGGGTCACTGTTCGCGCGTGAAAGGTCAACGTAGAGGAGACTTCAGATCCTAACGGTAAGATGAACTGAACTGAGATTAGAATCAGAACCACGTCACCCACTTACGTCCGATAGCTACCAGCTATCAGCTGGTGCCAGCAAGGTGCTCTTTATAGCAGAGTAAATGAAGGTCGGCATCACATCATGGAATCAGAATCATCAAATATTTGTGAGCACCTGCCACGTGCCATGGGAAGAGAGATAGAAAGAGGAGAAGGAAAGCAGAAGGGAGGAAAAGAAGACATACTGCAAGGTGCCAGGGCTGTTTGGCCACCAGAGTTCAAACCCACAGAGGCCCACGATGAACACAGCACACGAGCGATGTATATTCCCATCTCCTAACAACTATAGAAGAAACAGCAGAGGAAAAGGCCCCAGAACCTCAGCCGATGGACGACGGTGTGCAACACTCTGTCCTCATTCAGAGATGGTTCAGAGCCCCCAGATGCTCTCCGTCCTTCTCCACTCTGGGCTACGGGAGGGCTGCTTCCCTTACCCTCCACTCCGCGTTGGGTCTGGACAATGGAAGTAGGAGATCGGAGGGCATGAGAAAAGGGAGATCCTGGTGTTTATTCCTCTACTTTTTACTCATCAGCTGTGGATTGTCAGCTGATGGCTTTCTTTCCGGAGGGCCTTGGTTCCTGCCAGGCAGCCCTGTCCTACCTTCTCCTCCAAATCCTAACATCGTTCTCCCTCTACTCCTACAGGCCAAGCAGTAGTCACGACTCCCACTATTGCAAGCACTGGGCGCTTCTCCATCCCTTATTGGTGTCCTCTCCCCTGCTGGAAACTTCTATCAATAATACCTTCATTAACCTTTCCTTGCTACCCCCTTTGAATGGGCCATCTATTTCCTCCCCACAGCCTGATCCAAAGGGCAGTTATTTCGCGTCTCTGAGACTCTGTGTTCCCCATTTAGGTAGCATCACCAGTGCGAAATTCTTGCGGAAAAATAAATCCAGCAAAGTGCTTCACAAGAAAGCCCACCGTCTACTCACAATATCCAAAAAGCGGACACAATCCAAGGGTCCACCAACGGGTGATGGAGAAACAAAGTGTGGCGTGCACACACAAAGGAACATTATTCAACCGTAAACAGGGATGCAGTGCTGCAACGGCGGATAGACCGTGAAACCATCATGCTAAGTGAAAAGAGGCCAGACGCGTACGCATGTTGGGGGATTCCATTTACACGAACTACTCAGAACCGAGAAACCCATAGCGGCGGAAAGCTGACTGGTGGTCGTCAGGAGCCGGGGGAGGGAGAGATGTGGAGAAGGTGCTTAACAAATGAGGGCTTCCACTTACCAGTGTCGCGAATGTTTTGGAACCGGTTAGAAGCGGTGGTGGCACAACTGAGTGAACATACTAAACGCCATGCCCTCGTTCCCTTTAAAATGGTTACCGGTGTGGTATACGGATTTCACCCGAATACATTACGTTTTCTTAACTGGAACATACTTATCTAAAAAGAGTCTTTGCTGTTTATCTGAAATTCAAACTCCACTGGGCGTTTGTGTTTTATGGGTGTGCACACGGCGTTGCCACGCTATGAGGTATGACGTCCCCACGCGACGGGCAGAGTTGCGTATGTAGCCCTGAAAAGCCAGTAACCTTTCAATAGGGCTTAGAAAAATCTTTGCCTTCGATCACGAAAATAAAAAGAGTCAACAAAATAGAATTTCTGGCAAAGAGAGCTACCATCCCAGAGGGGAAGACGTGTGTACAAAACGAGTGAGCCCCTTCAAAGGCTATTCATAAACTCAGATTCATCTTTCCAGCTGGTGTATTTTTTTTGTCATCGTTCCAGGGCAGATATTTGGAGGTTGATCCTAGGGGATCCCTGGGGTAGCCCACACCGTGAACCCTGAGCCTTCCTTCAGCCGGCCTCGCACACACATCCCTGCCAAGTCACCCCCAGCTACCATTTTGTAGCTGCAAGGGGGTCACGTGCTACTGGAGCCCTGCCCCTGGGGAAAGGGCCAATAGAGCAGGGCCGTCTGGCTGGCTCTGTCAGTGGAGCATGTGACTTTCAATCTCAGAGTCATGGGTTCAAGCCCCACATGGGGCATAGAGATTACCTTTAAGAAAAGATTTTTTTAAAAGAGTCAATAGAGCAAAGGCAGAAAAGATATTTAAAAACACAGCTGGCGGGGGGGGGGGGGGGGCTGGATTCCCAAGGGGCGCTGTGGAACAGGGTATTCCAACCTCATTCAAACCTTACTGTATTAGTTTCCTGCAGCTGCTGTAACAAATGATCACACCCTGGTAGGCTTAGAATGGCAAAATTTTTTGTCTGACAGTAAATTGAGGCTAGAAGTCCAAAATCACAGTGTAGACAAGGTCATTTGCTCTCTGATGGCTCTAGGGGGGCATCCTTCCTTGCCTCTTCCTAGCTCCTGGCTCTTGCCAACAATGCTGGCCTTCCTTGTGGTGGCACCAAGCTAATCTCTGCCTCTGTCATCACACGCTGTTCTCCCTGTGTACCTTTGCATCATTTCCCTGTGTGTGTGTGTGTGTGTGTGTGTGTGTGTGTGTGTCTTTTTGTCTGTCTCTGTGTCCTGCCTCTTCTTACTACTCATTGGATTAGGGACCCACCCTACTCCAACATTGTCATCTTACCTACTTGAATGTATCACAACTGTGTTTCCACATAAAGTCACATTCTGGGGGAGGTTACGAATTCTTGGGGGATAATCTTCAACCCAGTACAATCACTTTCAGAATAATTATAGCAGACTCCTAACAGTACTCACTCTGAGTCAGGCACTGCTTAATGTGCTGTATACACACTGAGTCATGTAATCCTTGGAGTGACTCTAAGAAGTAGGTATTACTATAATCTCCACCCAACAGATGAGGAAATTGGGCTACAGAGAGGTTAAGCAACTTGCTCAAGGTTATACAGCTAATAAGTAATAGAGTAAGGATTTGAACGCAGGTGGAAACTTCTAGAGTCTGTCCTCTCAACATTATACTGGATCGTCTCTCAGAAAGGTGGGATGGTCAACTGCTTAAAACCTACCTTCCCACAGAGACAAGGAACCTCATAATAAAAATAGTAGCAACCAAAAGTACAATAAGAAAAGCTAACCTGAGAAGTGCTTTGAGGGTAGGCGGTGGACCCCATCAATATCCTCGCCTTTACAGAGGAGGGGATGGAGACCTGAAGACAGTCATTGCACATGGTAACACAGATAGCAAGCTCTAGAGCAGATTTCTCAAGGGCATGCATGATTACTATTTTATGTTGGTGGCCAAATCCTCCCATCCACGTTGGGAATTTAGAGATATCTTAATGCGCCTCCAGAAATCCCATTTGCAATGGATCTGCCAAGGCTTCTGGGGAAACAAACAACATCATCCTGATTTGTAGTATGTACTGACTTCCGTGGTATAAAAACTCTCACCATGGCCAATTTCAAGCCCCAGTATGACGTCACCAAGTTAAGAGCAGGGCAGAGGTGGGCACAATCAGTTCTTGAGAGCCTGTCGACCTAGCTCACTCACACCACCACCCCAGGGATCATGGGTAAAAGATCGATGTGGACTTTTGAAAGCAAACAAAGTTCCTGATCTCCTGGATCAAAACTCAGAAACAAAGATTCCCGTAGCTTTTAGAGGTGCAGTCCGAGTGAGTAGGGTCAGAGAGACAATCTCCTAGGCAGGCATGGGACATGCTTGGTATAGTCCCAGGAAGTCCATAACACTTATAAGAATTAACAGGTACTGGGGCACCTGGGTGGCTCAGTCAGTTGAGCGTCTGACTTTGGCTCAGGTCATGATCTCACGGTTTGTGAGTTCGAGCCCCGCGTCGGGCTCTGTGCTGACAGCTCGGAGCCTGGAGCCTGCTTCGGATTCTGTGTCTCCCTCTCTCTCTGCCCCTCCCCCCCTCACAAATAAATAAACGTTAAAAAAACTTTTTTAAATAAGAGAAAGAATTAACAGGTATCACTTGTGCTTAATATGTGAGAGATGCTTAATAATCACTATTATCATTCTGAGGTCATTAAAAGAGAACTTTGCATTTACATGAAACCTTCCCACCAACTGTAATGGTTAAGTTTTAGCATATTCCAGCCTTCCAAATTAGATAGGATTGACCCTCTCTGAACAGTTGAGGAAACCGAGGCAAAGAGACAAGTGACTTGACCTAAGTTTGTGCATCAGAGCTAGCCTTGAAGCCAGGTCATCTGAACCAAAGCTTGGGATCCACAAAACCAGCTTTCTGGGCTTGAGGGTGATGCAGGTGAGGGCCCGGAGCAAATCTGGCTTGGGAGGGTGGCGTTGCTCTCTGCAGGGGTGGGGGTGGGACGGACAAGACTCCCCAGGCCGGCAGAGGGAGCCAGGTCCCCAGGCGCCCTGGAGGTGAGGCGCTCCCCAGGCACAAGGACTTCAAGGAAAGGTGTGGGTGGATGAGTCAGGCAATGGCTGATCTAAGAAGCTGAGGTCCTGAGAGGGGCTACCAGCCCAGATGTCGCCTAACATGAATCTGAAAATCTAGAAAACCAAAACTTAGGTGAAAGTCTGGAGAGAAATGAATGAATATCTGTGTTCTGACCTCTGCCCTTCGCTGCCCATGTCACCTGGACGTGTCTCCTCATTTTGCGAGCAGAGAACAAAGGTGGGGTGACTGCACATGTCATAGAATTTAGGAAGCAAAGACCCTTTGCAGGATTATCAGAAGCGTTTTAACCCAATGTAGAGCCCCCAGTCTTTCATTTCCTCCCTCCCATTCCCCAACATAGCCAACTTGTTTTTATTTTTAATTTTTAAATGATTACAGACATACAGGAAGTCGCAAGAATGGTTGATAGGAGAGTTCTGTGAACCCTTCACCCGGCTTCCCCCAATGGCGACATCTCTGTATAACTAGTACAATATCAAAACCAGAAACTTGACATGGGTATAAACCTGTCAACTAGACCACAAACCTTGTTCAATACTGATCAGTTTTCTTATGCACTCCTGCATGTTGGGGGGAGAGGGATGTAGTTCGATACAATGTGATCCCTCATCTAGAGTCATACAGCCACCGCCAAATAGGATCCAGACTATTCCATCACCACAAAGAAACTCCCTCATGCAACCCTTTATAGACTCACCACCCCCCCCCCCACTCCTGTCCCTGTGTCCTGGCAACCATCAACCTGTTCTCCGTCTCCAGAGTTTTGTCATTTTGTGTATGTAACGTAAATGGAATCATCCAGCATGCAATCTTTTGAGATTGGCTTTTTTCACTAAGCAAAATGCCCTTATCCATGTCGTTACATGTTGAGCTGAATTGTGTCCCCGTCAAATTCACATGGCGAGGTCCTAACCCCCAACACTCCAGAATGTGACCTTATTTGGATGTAGGGTTGCCGTGGATATTAAGATTAGGTCCTACTGGAGTAGGGTGGGCCCCTCATTCAATATGACTGATGTCCTTATGAAAAGGAGAAAGTTAGACACGGATACATACATGGGGAGAACACCATAAAGGATTGGAGCCAAGCCCAGGAACTGCCAGGAAGTAGGAGACAGGTGAGAACAGTTCCTTCCTTAGCACCTTCAGAAGGAGAACGTCCCTATCAACGCCTTGATCTCAGACGTCCAGTCTCCAGAGCTGTAAGGCCCTAGATTTCTGTTGTTAAACTACTCAGTCCTGTGGTACTTTATTACAGCAACCCCAACAAGACTAATACATTGCATATCTCAAAAGTTTGTTCCTTTTCATTGCTGAGGAGCGTTCTGCTGTGTGGATGTAAGAGAGAGCATTTAACCATTGACCCACTGGAGGGCATTTGGATTGTTTCTAGTCTCAGGCGATTATTGGCTAAAAGCTGCTAAGTTCATGGACAGGTTTTTGTCTAAACCGAAGTTTTTGGTTCTCTGGGATGAATATCCAAGAGTATAACTTCTGGGTTGAGAGGCAAATGTAGGTTTACTTGATAAAAAATTGCCAATGGTCCCATATCGTTCATTTTTGTGGTGTGGTTGACTCCCTACAGCCTCTGAGAAGCACTCCTTCTGTTTTTAAAGGTTGCAATGGACTCTTGGAGGGAAGGGGGAGGAGGGGGAGGTTGGCGTCACAGCCAGAAGGCAGGCAAACACGACAGAAACATGGCATTCTGCTAAGTTAGGCCGCTGACAATGGAGACGTGGATTAACCAAAAGAGCCATAGTCAACCTCGGTCAGCAGAATGAATTCAACAAACCAGGACTGGGATGGAGCCTCGTTCCCCAAATCCTCTCAATCTGAGCCAGACACACGTACACAAACAATCTCCATGCTACCTAGCATGACTAGGAGGGCCGGGAATCGTGAGACATGCACAATCCACAACAGCCAATAAACCCCAAATTATAAGCATTGGGCTCTGGAGTGTGTGAAATGACCGTGGTCGCTTCTTAATTTCTTCTTACTTAGGGCGTTATTGTCTGGAACATGAGTAGGCAGCTTGGAGATAGGGCTGAGATGAAAACTTAATTCCAGGCAAACCAGAAAGTGAACACAAGACTCAGAATCACCTTTTGATGGTTTGAGCTCCTGGACATGGACTATGACAGTTGGATTAGTCACAAAAACACAAAGTGTTTTATTGGATTATCTGGTTCATCTGTCTGGTTGAACCCATTCACTCAGGGATAGCCCATCTCTCACACTCCCTTCTTTGAAGGGAACACATCCACCCCCACCAGCTTTCCTTGTCAATCCATCATTTTTCTTCACCCTCGCCTTTCGAAACAACAAAGCCTGAGGAACTCAGGCCGGGCCTTGATTAAGGGCTGTGGGCAAGTCCATTGCCTTCATTGTCTCTTCTCAACGGAGAGCTTTTAAGGCCCAAATGAGGACTGATTTTGCATTTCATCTCATCACAAAACTCGTCTAAGTGAAGTGAGTAGACCTCCCTTGCTCGACCCTTAGAGGAGAAATTTTTATTGATTTAAAACATCCAACAAATGTTTTACCCCCTGACTTGTCTATTGTAAGTTTTAGCTTGGGCACAGGATGATATTTAGCTTTCCAACATTGATGTTCTCTGCCTTTCTAGTGTCCACATGAGAGATGGGGAGCTCAGGGCTAAACCAAACAGGAATCATCACTGCAACGTTAGTCTGTGAAGACACATCTCCAAGATCACAAACTAGAAACAGAACAGAATAGAGCCGGCTAGTCATCTGAAAATCCATTTACCTCTGAGCTTTCTCTGAAAACGGGAGCCACCTTGACTACATTTCCCAGACTGCCCTGCCTCTAGGGGTGGTCACATGACTGAGTGCTAACCAATGGCATGCGAGCAGAGATGATGTCTGTGACTTCCACGCCACAGCCTTAAAAGAAAAGAGTGTGTGTTCCTCTATCTTACCTCATCGAAATTTGACATGACGGAGGGCCATTTTGGAGCATGCATTCAAGAACAACTCCTCAGGGACGGTGGAGAAACAAGAGGTCAAGATTCTGAGGCCTTACCTCTATGGAGCCATCTCATCGACCAACTGCTTGTTCTTGGGCAACCTCTTGAAAGTGAAATTCATGTCCATCTTTCTTGCTTCTTCCAATGTTATTTGTATTCCGCTAATACATGGAATAAACCCAAGGAAGGGAGCCAGTCGATGTATGAGCTGTATGAGGAAGAAGCAGGAGGACAGAGAAGTAAGGGTCTACCATTGGAAAAGCAAGTACTGGAGAGTGGCACAACCCATTCTGTGGGCTGGCTCACTATTACCGAAGCACGTAGTGGCACTCAACTAACGTTTGTTGCTAGAAAGGTCTCTCCTAGCAGTCATACCCACCATGCAAATACAACATCCTCTTTCTTACTTCCTGACCTTTGCGCATACTTTCCCTTCAGCCCAGAATCCCCCCTTACCCCCACCATCTCCAACACCTGGATAAATTCTACTCCTCTTTCAGATTTCTACGGGTATAATGCTTTCGCAGGGAGAGGCTTCCTCGAGGTGAGGCTCCCCTGTCTGTCCACCTGCCTGCTCATTTTTCTGGCTCTCCCTCCAACTGAGAATTGTAGGAGGGCAGGGCCCACACCCGACTGTTAGCCACTGTATCCCCAAGGCTAGCCGCCAGGCTGCCCATAGGATACCAGAGACCCTGACAGAGTCACAAGGCCAGAAGCGGGCTTTCAAGAGGTGTGGGTCAAACACCTGTCACCTGAGAACTGGGGAGGCTTCAGCTGGAATCAAACCCCCCTGGGAACCCGTGCCTCCTGAGGAGACCCAGACAAGTGCCCAAATGCCTGTCTCTGGGGGAACCAACTGGGTGAATCCCATCTTCCAGCAGGGCTTGCAGACCACTTACAATCCTACAGCCGTGTCCTCTGTCGACTCCTCCTTCATTCAGGCGGCGGTGGGTGAGTCGGGGATTTGTTTTTCTCTGTTTCTTTCTCACTTTCCACCTTGGGTTTTATGTTTCCAAGTGTTATTCCGCAGCTGGGCTCCAAGCACAGCTCTCTGGCCATCCCCCTTCCAGGTCATCTCGGCCCCACAGGCATGCCTGCCCCGGGAGCAGGCAGGACCGAGGAACACCTGCGGCGCCAAATAAAAGCTCCATATTTACCACCAGGCCTCCTTGCCTCCGATTTCTCTGTATCTTATTAAGGCTCAAGCCACTGCCTCCAAAGCCACACGAAGTGTTCGAAACAGCGACAACACGGGAGGAATGAAAGGAGCTAAACCGCAAACCTCTAGCGCACACAGCCTCTCACGCCCTCGCTTTCTTCCGGGAGCGGACCACGTGACCCCGGGAGCAGACCACGTGACCCCGGGAGCCGGTGGGGCAGGCTCGCCAGGGAGCGGCCATCCAACTTCCGCTCAGGTCATGATCTCGCGGTTCATGGGTCCGAGCTGGGCATCGGGCTCCGCGAAGACAGCTCAGAGCACCGAGCCTGCTTTGGATTCTGTGTCTCCTCTCTCTCTCTCTCTTTGCCCCTCCCCCATTTGCCCTCTCTCTCAAAAATAAACAGTAAACTTTAAAAAAAAAAAAAAAAAGAAAAAGGAAAAGAAACCAGCCTGCTTTCCTCCAGCACCAGGTCACCCTGCGGCCGGTACTCCTCCCAGGAATAAGGGGACACATCCAGGCTGCCAGGTCCGCAGGCCTGTGACCTGCACGTGACCCAAGGCTCACAGGGACCTTTGCTGGGTTCAACTCTCTGCTGTGGTGGTCTTGAATTCTTAATGACTTCTGAACAAAAGCCCACCTTTCCATTTTGCCTCGGACACTGCAAATTAGGTTGCCTGGGCTGTCCTTTAGCTTCCCCTCTTGGGGACCACAGCCCGCCTTCCCGCATGCCAGGCTCAGAGCTTCCCAGGGCCACGAGGACCGTGGATTCAGAATGTTGGAACTGGAAAGGGTCCTGGGACAGGGTGAGGTAGGACAAAAGTCCAAGCTGGGTTTGAATCCCACCCTGCAATTTATTAGCCTTAGGTTAATTATCACACACCTCTGAGCCTCAGTTTCCTCATTTGTAAAATAAGGGAAGTAATACCTTACCTCATAAAGCGGCTGGGAGCAGCAAAGAAAGTAATTTATTAGAACAAGGTGCTTGGAAGAGACTGGGGCTCTAAATACTTGGGGTTGGAAAGCGTCCATTTTGGGAATTTCAGACAGTCTCTGTAGTTTATGAAGGGGAAAAATGAATTTGTCTTTGGAACAGACAGTCCCTTTGTTTAAGGAAGGGCCACATCACTGAGCCTGTTTGGTCCTACTGGTAAGGCCAGTTCTCATCCTAATGTATACCATTTACAAATGTCAGCTGGAGACTCTCCAGATTAATCCCAAAGTTAGAAATTCTTTTTCTGTAAAACTTGGAACTTCAGTGTCCAAGACTTGAAAAAAAATCCCTGTATATTCTTGGGAGATTAGTTTGTTTTTTTGACCAAAAATGAGCTCACAAGTGATCGAGTGCCAAGATCTACCCCCGCAAGAAGGGAGAGGCAGTCTTGGCCCCCAAAGCTGGTCCCAGGCCATTGAGTTGCTCCTGTGGGGCTATTTATGCTGAAGAAGCCAGACTCGGCGAATCCGGAAAGGTCGGTGATGATCGTGATTGGCTCAGACAGCAACCTGACAGGTGGGAATGGGCATTTCTTCCAGAGGTGACAGCGGTTCCCACCGTCAGGCTTCCTGGGAGTTGGGCTGAATCCTGGCGAAGGGTTGAGGTGCATTTCAAGCTAGAAGGGATGAAGTTCTTCCCCTCCCTGAGAGTGGCCTGAATCCCTCAGCAGAAATGTTCTCAGGATGCCTTTTGGGTCCTCTAGCCTCATGAAGTCCCAGTAGAAGGTACACCAGGCCAAGCTTTGTCTTTTTGTTAAGTTCTGTTGTCCACAAACATTCCATCAAAACAAAAATTATGTTGTACAACTTAAATATATACAATTTGTGTTTGTCAGTCCTAACTCAATAAAGCTGGAGGGGGGTGCAATAAATATCATCTCCATTCTCTTTTAGCTATGCTTTGGGGACAGAAGGAAGGAATTCACATCCATGTTAGGGATAAAGATATACAAGGGTGAGTGTCAACACGATGACAAGAGATTCCCATCTGAGCTCAAAAGAAGCAATCACACAGAACAAGGAGGCTGGGAGGGATGGCAACCCACCACCTTGGATGGACTTCTGGAATGCACACACGTTCCTCAGGGTTCCCAGAAATACCCGAGAGAACTTCCTTGAAGAATGGCCTTCCTTTATCCTATGAGCTGCAGGTGGGGATTATCATATTGTGCCCCCAGAGAACTGAACAGGTACAGGAGTGGGGGTGTGGAGGTCAATTGGTTTCCATATGTAAACTGGTTACATCTGACATTTAATGACCAATATAATAACAATTAGTATTATTTCACAGTTGGGGAAAGTAAGACCCAGAAAGCTGAACCAATTTTTCCAAATATTCATGATTTCTTTACCAGCTATGTCCCCTGACTAGAGGACATAGTCCACAGCTCCAGAAGGCACAGCTGTGACGTCTTCATGGGATCATTTCCCCTGATCACAGGGGATCGGACCAGGAGCTGCCACCTGAGCCAAGTTAAACCAATCAGATTCTCTTTCCTCGGGGTTTAAACAAAGTGATCCTTGGTCTCGACTGTGCCGAGGGGCTATGAGGAGCGGAGAGTGTCAAGTCTGGAATCATGACCAAGGTCAGCCAAAGCCATGGGCAAATGAAATAAGGCGGAGCAGAAAGAAGGCCAGGCAGGTCAATTCTTGTGTGGGGAGGTGAGCTGAGCAGGTGAGCTGAGGAGCTGTGGGGACAGCTGTCCTAGGGGCCCAGGAGAGGGGTGACTTCCCACTTACCGTGAGGCCAGGCTGAACTTCCTGCAACTGAGTCCCAAGAGCAGCCCCTGGATACTCCTAATAGGATCCCTGCTTTTTATTTGAACTAAAGTGATTGTTTTCCCTAAAACCAGCCATCCCTGGGCCCACGTCACCAGAGAAGACCAAGCCTGGGGCTTTTTCTATGGCACCACAACACCGGCTTCCTCCCTTGGAGTAGGGCAGGTTTCTTTGGTATTGACTCAGTCCGTGGAGGTATTTTATCGTGAAAATGTGATTTTTCTTATATCCTCACAAAGTCATGGATGGGACTTGATGCCCAGAAATGGCCCAAGGCTCTATCTGAAGATCTCTAAGGAGGGATGGTCACATGACACCTGAATGCCATCGGCAGACACCCAGCCAAGGCAGTGGCTAACGCCAGCTCAGAGACCAAAGGGGCCTTTGTCTGTGGCCTGGCAGGGCTCCCTGTTCTGGACCCGGCACTCAGGTTGCAGATCCTGGCATGAGGTGATTCCCAGAAAATGGTGAGACTCCAGCCTACGGTGGCCAAGCTCCACGTATTATTTCCCTGCTAGAAAACAAACAACAAATATGGGGCAGGCAGAGACACGGGGGAACTTCCCACCATCGGCGAGAAAGCTGGGACCCATTCCGTCTGGGGCGGTCTATACGGAACAATCCACACAACCTCTCCGCGGGCCCATGGGTTCGCTGCTGTGCATTTGGGACCCTCAATCAAAGAGAAACTTCCTCAAAATAACAACAATAGTTAACGACTGAGTTTCTGTTAGTACCACACGCCCTTTGCATACATTCTCTTCTGCCTCCAGAATCCGCAGAGAAAATAGGCGGCATCCCTGCATCTTGTAGGTGAGCAAGCGGAGTCTCAGGGAGGGTAACATTTTTCACCCGATGTCACAGCGCTGGGAGGCCACTCCACGCTGCCACTACCGAAAGCTAACGTCTCTTGAGTTCATAAATTTTGCCCTGGATGCTTTGTCTCAATTTCTTCATTCCCTCTCATGAACAGCCCTATGGGAGACTTAGACTATTAAATGGATAAAGAAACAGAGAAAGTCTAAGTCATTTGCCTAAATGGGTGGTAGAGTTGAGCGCTCTCAGGTCCTGAAGAAACCAGCCCCGTTTCCAGAAACTTTGGGGACCGCGTCGTCAAATCAAGTGCCTTTGTGGTCCCACAGCAGCGGATCTGTGATGCGTTGGCCAGTTCTCACTTCCTGCCCCCTTGAAATGAAGAGGGGACATGTGGCCCGCGGGCAGTTTTCCTGGATGGACCCTGGGAGGTCTGCCTGCAGGAGGTTTCCAGGGCAGCGCTCCGATCCATGCTGGGAGGGGTGTGAGGGGGGCAGGGGGGCAGCGGGGCAGAGGGAGAGGTCGAGCTGTGGTGCCGCCACAACAGAGGCTTCTGCTGATCCCACAGCGAGCTCTGGAGCTGGACGGCCCCCAGGGTCATTCTGAATCCAGGCAGGAGGCTGAGGTCCCTTCCCTCACCGCCCCCACCCCCCGCCCCCCGCACCATATCATGGACCAGCCATCACATGCAAGATGCCACGGGGATGGGGCACACAGTCCAACAAGGCAGCTCCCTTTGGCTGAGGGCAGTTCTCGGTTGTGAGCCTCCAACAGCCGACAGTGCCAGCCGCTAAGTGAATGGGCACCCCAATTCTGAAGAGGGTTCCGGGGTGCACCATGACATCCACTATCAATATCCTTTTGGGATGTGCCCGGTGCAAGTTCATGCAGGGGCGGGCCCACGAACACACATACCCCCTAGTCCTGCCCGAGCTCCTGGAGCCCCACCCCATCCCCCCCCCAAATTAAAATTTGCAAGAAAGCACTGTTAGACATCACCCTCCAAAACAAAAAGAGACAACTCCCCAAAACTCTTGCTATTCCAATAGCTAAAGTAGAAAGAATGAAAGAGCAGGAGTCCCCTGAATTTGCGATGGCTTTGGCTGCCCTCGCCACTGTGATGATGGATTACGTTGTTGTTCAATTACATAATAGATGGTTGCCTAATTCATCCAACTGTATATAGATTTTTTTTAAATCCATTTCCCCCATAAACAAGTGCATAATTTTAACCAGCAAACCACTCAAAATCTTAACCCCAAGCCACCTTATTTGCATTTTTTCCCGACAGAGCTTACATTTTTTATTTCTTTAATTGGGCAATTTTGAGCATGAAGCCTGACCACCAGCCATGCCGGGTGATAACATCCTTACTCTATAGCCATATTCACCCCTCTCTCCCCATTTCCAGAATTAAAGGAATGTTTAATGGCCTACGGCCACTTCCAGACTTAAAAGAATGTTAAAAAAGATTTGGGGCTCTGTCTATTGGGTCCAAAGAGGATACAAATGAGAGTACAGGTCCCCTGAGCCCCTCCTCATTTTTGGCATCACAAATAGTTGCCACAAAGGTGGGGCTCTTACGCATCCCCCCCCAAAGGTGGGGCTTCCTTACTGGAAGTTCTGAGAGCCTCTGAAAACTCTTAAGAATCTCAAGAAAAACAAAGGACAAAGGGGAAATTCATGTATCTCCCCTCTCCTTCATGCGACTACTCATCTTACAAAAACGGGCAACCGTGACCCAACGTTTCCAGGCCCAACTTGGCCCGTTTCCACACTGACCTGGGGATAAATTAACACGGACGCCCTCGTGAGAACAAGCACAGACGGCCGATTTACAATTCGCCAGTTCGAAAACCTCCCCAAACGATTCTCTGCGTGTTCGTGTTTTTCTCAACAGCTGCTCTGTGTGTCTGTTTTTGCTTTTATGATTATTGCCGTCGTTGTTTTTCATCTTCCGTGTTCCTGAAGAACCCTTCTCCTCCAGAGCAAGGTCACTGGGGTTCTTTAATGCCAGGCTAGCTTTGCCCATAACTTGCAGCCATGGTACCATTCGAGATCAA
This sequence comes from Panthera leo, assembly GCF_018350215.1. NCBI lineage: Eukaryota > Metazoa > Chordata > Mammalia > Carnivora > Felidae > Panthera > Panthera leo. The sequence continues at coordinate 69,791,072 of NC_056689.1, read as the reverse complement.
AGGGGCAAGGCGGGATTAACGGGAAAGAATTGCCGTTGCTTTGTAAGAATTTCTGGATGTTAACCATCTCTGACCGTGTCTCAACTCCTTCCAACTTCATTCATCAGTAGGCTCTCTTGAAACCTCATGGATCCCCTGGCCTATAATCTTCTTTTGTTTCTGTAATGAGATGAAGGGAAATAAAGTTCCACTGAAACAAGTTCCAATTAATTATGCCTCTGAGTAAATCTTTTGGATCACGATAAGTGGCTCACAGTAAGAAGGGCCAGCTCTCCTGGAATATATGTGTGTGCACGCTCGCTTTTGTTTCTTGTTTCTTTATAGGAAGTAGGGGAAATCAGGCGACATTTCAAAACTCAAAAATTGATTGCAGTTAAATACTTTGGGGGATGATCCATGATTTGGAAGACGAGACAGTTCTGCCTTCAAACCTTCTGGAAACATTCTTTGGCCAGGAGGAACTGGACTCGTGTTGTTCCTGTTAAATCTAAATCCTATGAAATTATCTGAACTTCTCTACCTGTAGAGATTTCTGGCAGGGAGGTGGGTTGGGGGCAGGGGATGGGAGAGTAAGTTGAAACAGCAATTGTGTTTTTTGAAGTCAAATAAAAGTTTTATTATAAGTTTGGATTTTTGCAAGGGGGAAGGTTAACAATTTGTTTTCAAAGTCATTTGATGGCTTTGGATAAAAGTTTATGTGAGTTTCTAAACCGGGATATTATTGGCCACCAAGTAATGATCTGAGGTTTACAGAAGTTTCATATACACAGATTATATTCGAAACCAGCAGTGGAAGGTGGTGCTTGGCCAGTTGAGTGGTAGTTCTCAATGAAAGGGAGGCCAGAATAAAAAGAAAAGAGAGCTCTGGGGAGCACAGTTATTTAAAAGGAGATGGGGAAGAGACCCCGGGACAGGTCATCAAGACATAGTAACCATCCTGTATTGAGCATGTAGTATGTTTCAGGGATAGCATTAAGAATTTCTCACGCATAGGGGTGCCCCAGTGGCTCAGTAGGCTAAGCCTCCGACTTTGGCTCAGGTCACGATCTCACGGCTCGTGAGTTCGAGCCCTGCGTCAGGCTCTGTGCTGACAGCTCAGAGCCTGGAGCCTGCTTTGGATTCTGTGTCTCCCTCTCTCTCTGGCTCTCCCCTGCTCACACTCTGTCTCTGTCTCTCTCAAAAATAAAATTTAAAAATATTAAATAATATAATATTAATATTAAAATAAAAAAAGAACTCAAACATTGACTAGACTCATTTTTCAGACAGTGAGACCAAGGCTCAAGGTCAAATACTAGCAAACGAAGGAGCCGGGATTTAAAACCAGGCTGCACAGCACAATCTTGACCCCTGGACTGGACTGCAGGCTGGGGAGAAGGAAATGCTACAGGAACCTGGGGAAGGGGACAAAAGGCAGAAGTTTGAGTGATGTGAAAATGGCATCTGGTCTGAAATATGCAGAATAAGAGGTTTGAAGAACCAAGACTGAATTTGGCAACTAGGAGATTTTGATGGTTAATCTCATGTGTCAACTGGATTGGGTGATAGAGTGCCCAGATATTTGATCAAACATGATTCTGGGTGTTTCAGGGGTGGGGAAGGGGAGATTAACATTTACATCAGTAGCCAGAATAAGCATGTTGCCCTCCCTAAAATGGGTGGGCCTCGTTCGATCAGTTGAAGGCCTGAATAGAAGAAAACAAACTGACCCTCCTCCAAATCGGAGAGTGTTTAAAATTTATGTATGCACAGCAAGGTTCACTGAATTGAAAAGTGAAAGGGGGACCCACTTACCCTCCCTCAGGTCATTTATTCACGTATAGACTGAAGATTTTCCAAGAGATCTGTAGACTCCTGAGATCCCACGTACCTGAAAAAGCGACAAGACTTGGTATGAATGTAATTACCACACGTCAAGCACCTGCTGTGAGTCAGGCACTTCGCTGACACATAAAGGGACTAACGGAACAGAGATACAGCCTCTGCCCTCATGCAGCTCCCAATCTTGTGTGAGAAGGGAAAATGCATATGCAAATGGCTGTAATGCACGTCAGCCTTAGAGCCCCCTTTGAGAGAAGGGCCCTGTTACAGGGTAGCCGTGTTGGGTCTGAGGGGGAGGCAGAGGAACCCAGGGTCGATCAAGTTCTCACTGGGCACCAAGAACCGTATCTCATCTACCCTTCTCGACAATTCCCTGAAGATATTCTATCCACCATGCTTTGAGACAAGAAAACAGGGGTCCAGAGGAAGACCTTCTCACCCGGTCTTATCCGCTCTACTGTTCTCATTCTTTCTATATTCCGGTGCGTCACAGGGTGAGGAACAGACCACCGCTCCCTGGAAATAGATGTTTCATTCTAAAAAAGGGTCCCATGATCAAAGATTTGAGGTAAGTGATAATCCTCTCTCGGAGAGTGATTCAACACATTAGCACACTGAAGGCTCTGAGAAGTCCCGCAGTAAGACCCTTGCAAAGAGCATTCTCCACGTTTACCTGACCACTGAGCCGTCTTCTCAAGTGCCATCTGCAGATCCTTTTGGAAGCAGGGAACCTTACGCTGTGTTACAGCGCTTCCTTCTGAGCGGCAGAGGGGGCATATGACAGCAGCACGGCGGAGGGGAGCCCAGGGAGCTTTGGCAGGTGTGGGAGAGGGAACAGGTTATCATTATCCTGAATACCTGGAGCATTCCAGCCAGCCTGCAAAGCACCCTAAGCGAAGCCCCCTCGCCCCCCACGCAAGCGCTGAGGTACCGCATCTCCCTGCGGCTGCAGTGATGCTGAAACACAGGGGGCCATGGAAAGAGCCCAAGTGACAGCCGCCAAGTCAGTGACAAGTTAATTTCCCCAGTGAGGATTTGAGCCCGTGTGGCCCAAACAGGCGCACAATTTGCCTAATTTTCCCTCAAGGGACACGTGTCCTCTCCTCAAGAAACCCGCTAAGGAGTTTGTCACTCTCACTTGTAAACAACCGTGGATAATGTCTTCCCATGATCTCTCTGCAGTGCTGGCCTTTGGATGCTCATTTAACCTAAATTGCTGACAGCTTCGCCGGATCCCTGGAGGCCTACACCCGCTGGAGAGGCAGCCCTCCCTCAACCCCTCTACATCCTAGCTCGCCGAGGCCCTGGGCGGAGGGCAAGCGGAGGGAGCCACGGATTCGGGGACTCATCACCCCCTAGGAATCGCCCATGGATTCAGGAAAAGGCTCCTAGGAAAAAAAGGGCCGCTGGCCCAGCAAAACTAGGAGAAATCAGGTCAGCAGGTGCACATCACACATTTATTCTTATCATTCATGCACTTGGGAGTCCGCCCTGGGTTTGAATCCCGCCCCTGACCCGTACTAGCTGCGGGACTTCTGACAAGGGACACAACCTCTCCCAGTCCGGCATCCTTAGCCACAAACAGGAATGGAGTAAAGTAAGAGGACCGTCGTGAAGTACCAGGAACACAGCCTGGGAAATGGGAGGTCTCCCCCACAGCACTGCTCATGTTGATGACTGAGACACAGACCTTGATCTAAGATCCCTGTGGCTGGGAATGAAATGAAACAAACACAGCCCAGAACCTCCCAGAACCTCCAGGACTAACCGCAGAGGAGTCCTAAGAAGAAAGACCCAGGACACCAGCACAGACAAGAGGAAGCTTCCAGGGGACTTGCAGTCTTGAAATAAGAGCATGATCAAGCAGGAAGGAAGGAGAAGGGAAGAGCATGAGCAAAGGGCCAGAGGCCAGCCCGGCGACGTGCACGTCAGCTGGCCCAGAGGGGAGGACCCCCGGCCGGACATCAGAGGACCGGGGCAGGGAGACGAGGAGGGAGCAGGGCGGGACCATGGTGAGAAGTGTGGGAAAGCTGATGCCACGAGACACGGAGCCCTCAAAGGCTCCTGAGCCCTGCCAGGGGATTGGTCACCGGAAGAGAGGTCCCGGGCCTGTGTATAAATGGCATGAGTGGAGGAGGGGGGACACCTGGGGACAAGAGAGAGCAGTCACAAGGCCAAATCCCAGCAGATCTCGCCTGAAATTTACGGAAGCTCTTCTGAGAAGAAGCATCAAAAACCGAACAAACACATACACAAGTCTCCAGCGCTCCTCCCCTTGACCATTGACTGTGATCCTTCCAGGCAGTGAGGGGAGGGCGCCGGGACGAGGGAAGGAGAGTGGGGAAAAAGCCACCCCGGCCTTATGCGCAATGACTGAACTGGATTAATGCATCACTTGCCCAATGAAAAATTAATTGAAAAAAAAAAAATTCCTAAGAAATCCACCTTCCCAGCATCCTAAAAAGAGGATTCTCCTTAAGGATTCGTTTTTGATTTTTGCACGGAGGTTTCCGCAAATGAGCCAAATGAAACACCAAGGTCTCTGGGAGACTTTCTTTCCGAGGCCTGAAAGCTGCCTCCGCACCTCTCCTCCGTGGCCTGGCCTAACCAGCGAGACGCCTTTCCGAATGCTTGCTGTGAGTGAACCAACAAGGGGCAAAGCCAGCGGTCTCCTCGGTCTGTTAGCTCAGGACTTATCGACTGCTTCTCTGAGGTTCGGTTCTCCCTGCCTGCCTCCTCAGAAACCACCTTGCCTTCGAGACACTGCTTTCTCTGTGCTGTGAACGCTTCCAACCGAAACTAGCACAGTGGCAAGATTCCCACTGGAGATGAAGTTTCCTGGTGCCTCTTTGGCGTCTGGTGGAGACAGGGGCGTGCCAAAGCCGGAACCTAGAAAACCAGTCGGAGTCCCATTTTACACTCTTGTCCCTCGCTGCCTTGTCAAAGGTCCCTTCTGTCCCCTACCATCGTCGGGAGAAAAAAGACAGAAGGCTGCGCTAGCTGGGCAGTGATCAGTGGCACAGAAGGCGCCAAGGGAGGGGAAAATATGCAGCATTAATATTTAATGCCCTTTTCCATTTTCCCCTAATAAGCTGAGCGCTACGGCGGGGAAAGCTGATTTATTTTGTCAGCAGTGGAAATATTTCAAGTATGATGCATGTCACTGGGTCACACAGAACCCATCACACAAAAACACACACTGCAGAAGCATCCAAGGGAAGAATCTTCCGGACTTGATCTCAAAGCCTTGAGGCTTCTGGAAGGCTTCAGGAAGCACTGGTTGCAGAGCCGGCCGTGGGGCAGGCGTTCGGGCCACATGTCTGCCCCCCGCTTCCCCCAGTTGATGTGAGGAACAAGGCAGAAGGAGCTAAGGCTTCGGAGGCAAAGCACACGGGCAGGCTGCCCTTGTCCCCCGGCCCTTGTCCGTATTCTTGGCACCGATGGCTTCCTCTTATGAGCACCTGCAACTTTCTGTCTGAGGGTTTCTCCCGCCACCGGGGCTTCTCCTGCCCAATTACAGGGCAGGCTGGGAGAGCCAGGGGGCTAACGCTTTGGAGCTAGCCCTAGACTGGTATCAGACGGGAGTCGCTGGATGAAGGGTAGATCTTCTCCTCCCCTCCGAGATGGGCTCAACGCCCTCGCTCAGCGGCCCCCAGTCAGACCCAAGTCCGGTTGCCTGTGGCACCGCCCGCTAACACATGTTGCTGGCACCTTCCCCTCCCGTCCCGCCTCCTCTCTCTTCCCAGGTCTTTCCAGAAGCACTTGCACGCAATTGTTGTCTTCCAGAAGCTTGCACGCAATTGTTATCTTGGGGGTCTGCCGGGCGATCGGTTCCACTCTCGATTTTCCCGTGGGTAAAACTGGTGACAGCGGCCGCCCTCCTGCTGGCGGTTTTGAGAGCCAAATGAAATAACCCGTATGATTGCACCGGCATGGTGGGAAGTCAATAAGGAACGACTCACTTGTGTCTAAGGAGAGCGTGGGTTCTTTGTAAGCCAGGCGGCAAACCCTGATTTTATTTTTCGTTTTATTTAAGTTCTAGTTAGTCAACATCCGGTGCAATATTGGTTGCAGGAGTAGAATTCAGTGATTCGTCACTTACATACAACGCCCAGGGCTCATCACAGGCGCCCTCCCCAATGCCCATCACCCACCCACCTCCCCTCCGGCAACCCTCAGCATTTCTCTAATTAAGCGTCTCTTATGGTTTGTTTCCCTCCTCTCCCCCTTAATTGGCTTGTCTGTTTGGTTTCTTAAATTCCACATATGAGTGAAATCGTATGGTATTTGTCTTTCTCTGACTGGTTTTACTTAGCATAATACACTCTAGCTGTAACCACGTCGATGCAAATGTCAAGATTTCATTCTTTTTGATGGCTGAGTAATATTCCATTGTATGTGTATGCCATGCCTTCATTACCCACCATCAGTCAGTAGACATTTGGGCTCTCTCCGTAGCTTGGCTATTGTTGGTAATGCTTCTATAAACATCGGGTGCATGTAGCCCTCCCAATCTGTATGTTCGTATCCTTTGCAAACCCTGATTTCAGACACCAAATAAGTTCTTCCTCCCCCCTGATGGGAATCTTAATTTAGTAGAACTCTGGTGGCATCCTTCATATTTTCCACACCATGTGCAGTTAGTACCCTGATGAGGAACAAGACAATCAGAGGAAGTGCTAAGGAGATGATGGTAGAAAGAACATCTGCCTGTAGGTTGAGTAATGGGCTGAGCTGTAGCCCCCCAGAAGGATGTGTCCAACTCAACCCCCCATCTCAGTGATTGTGATCTTATTTGGGAAAAGGGTCTTTGCAGATATAATTAAGTTAAAGAGTTCAGGTTGAGACCATCCTGGGTTAACTGGATGGACCTGAAGTCCAATGACAAGTATCCTTACAAAAAGGGGAGAAAATATGAAGAGAAGAAACACAGAGGAGGAGGCCAGGCCATGTGGGGATGGAAGCAGGCCAATTGGACAGATGCTACCATAAGCCAAGGGACTCCTGGAGCCACCGACAGCCAGAGGAAGCAAGGATGTCTTCTTCCCCCTTAGAGGCTTCAGAGGGAACAGGGTGGGCTTGGTCTCCAGAGCTGTGAACAAATTTCTGTTGTTTTAAGCCACAAAACCTGTTACAGCAGGTCTTAGAAACTAACGCAGAGTATGAGACTGGGTCCTGCCTCCACTACTGGACCTTGACCACTACTGAGTCTCAATTTCCTCATTGCTGAAGCAGGAGTTTGGGAATAGACGGCCTCCAAGATGCTTTCCTGAGCTAACGGTGAGCAGCCTTGGGCTGTCTGTAGATGTGCTTAACTTCACAGACGACTTGGGCAGACAATAAATTTCTTGGAAGAGTGTCAGATCTGCTCGTTGGTCAGGATGGGCTAACCGCTGTAACAACTCAAAATCACAGTGGCTTGGTACACACAACTTCCTCCCACGCATCACAGTTCAGTAGTCATGCAGGGATCCAGGCTCCTGCCATCTTGTGGCTCCGCCCTCCTCCAAGCCTCACAGGGTTCTCCAGCCGGCACGTGCGGGGAGGGACAGCTGGAGGATGACCTATGTGTTTTTGTTTGGTTTGTGTTGTTTATTGGGTATAGTAGGTTGAATATTGTCCCCCCCCCCCCACCACCACCACCACCAAAAAAAAAAGAAAGAAAGAAAGAAAAGAAATGTCCAAGTCCTAACCCCTGTGAACGGGACTGTATTTGGAAATAAGGTCTCACAGATATAATTAAGATTCCTGGAATGAGATTATCCTGGATTTAGGTAATTGATGATTGGTGTCCTTGTCTAGAAAAGAGGGAGGCTTAAGACAGAGACACAAGGGGAGTCACAGAAAGATGGAAGCTATGGCTTCTAGAAGCTAAAGACTGCCAAGGATTTCTGGAGCCAGCAGGCACCAGGAAAGGAGCAGGGAACAGATTCTCCCTCAGAGGCTCCAGAAGGAACAAACTGCTGACACCTTGGTTTTAGATTTCTGGCCTCCAGAACTGTGGGAAAATTAATTGCTGTTGTTTCAGCCGCCTATTTGTGGTCATTTGTAATGGCAGTCCCAGGAAACCCACACGTAGGGGGAGGCCAGCAAGCGGTGCGTATCACTCCTGCCCACGTCCATTGGCCCGAACTCGCTCCCGTGGCCCCATGGAGCTGTGAGCCCGGGAAGCAAAGCCTGGCCGTGTGCCAGGAAAGCACGTGTATTCATGAGCCCTACTGTGTCTGCCAAATTCACAGAACCAACTGCCAAGACGCTGGGCAGCCAGAGCAAGCCAAAGTCATGCCAAGATGCGTATGGTTAGGGCACAGCTGCTACAGCCATGGACACAGATGTCCTCTCTCGACACCTCTGTCTTCAACATCAGCTGCACCCCAGAATCACCAGAAGGGGTTGCCTTTAAAAAAGCCAACTATCGCTCTCTTTCCCCCGGGATTCCGATGTAATTGGTCTCAGGTGGGACCCAGACTTCAGTACTGTTTTTTAAAGCCCCCTAGGTGATTTGAAACTGAAGCCAGGATTGAGAATGACCATCCTGGGGCGCCTGGGTGGCTCAGTCGGTTGAGTGTCCGACTTCGGCTCAGGTCGTGATCTCAGGGACTATGAGTCTGAGCCCCACATCAGGCTCCTCGCCGACGGTGCAGAGCCTGCTTGGGATTCTCTCTCTCTCTCCCTCTCTCTCTGCCCCCACCCCACACACTTGCATGTGCACTCTCTCGCTCTTGTCTCTCTCAAAATTAATAAGTAAACTTAAAACAAGAATGACTGCCCTACACCATCTTAATAGCTGGTGGGTTTTTTTTCTTTTTAACATTTATTTATTTTTGAGAGACAGAGTGAGACAGAGTCTGAGCGCAGGAAGGGCAGAGAGAGAAGGAGACACAGAATCTGAAGCAGAACACTTAACCGACTGAGCCACCCAGGCGCCCCAAAAGCTGGTGTTTTTCAATACATAATTTTCTCATAGATTATCTCATTTGAAACTCCCAACAGCCTTAGGAATGATGATGGACTTCTACCATTGGCTCCATTTCACAGATGAGGAAACGAAGTCCTCCTGGAGTTCAAAGGATTCTTTCATTCTACTCAGTTGTCCAGAGCACAGCCGGGACGTGAACCCTGGGCTACATACAATGTTAAGTCTGAACCGGAACTCTTTTTACAACAAGACGGTCGGCTATAAAACTTACTACCCCTTCTTAATGAGGCCCTCACCTGATGGAGAGGCATTAGTGAGCCCTGGATTCAAAGCAAAATGACTGTGTCCTTCTCGTAACATCAAATCTCTGACATCGAGAGATTTGTCCAGCCTGACATGACACGTGCCAGCCATTTTGCCTGTGACACACTCCAGGCACTGGGCCTGGGGCCCACAGTCTTTGTTTGCAAGGGCTAACAGAGATACTTGAGATCTGAACTACCATTGGCTCCAAAACACTAAAAGCAAAGTGCAAACTAAAGACAAGTAAATGCTTAATTGATATATACAAATGTCATTGCTTGTTAACTGTAGAATGCATTTAAATTTTACAGCATTTGAATGCAATTTGTAGGTTAGATTTTCTGGCTTTGCCATGCACAATTAGCTGTGAAACCTGAAAAACCATGACTAATTACAAAATAAATGAGTTACTTGGAGCCATATCATTTCAAAAGCAGAATCACAAAGATCCTTTGAAGTTCCTTTATAGCAAAACGTAAATGGCACTATAATGTGAGTGCTTTTAACATTTTTGACATGATATAAGGTGGGACCATCAAAATCAGAGCGTGCCGAGAGCAACAGAAGACTGAAAATGGCCCTGGTTATATGTGACGCCATGGTGGTCGTCTCCCCCATCCTGAAACACCTTGTCCAAGCCTGCTGGGGACAAGACTGGGATTGTCATGCCCATGGGCTCTGGCCTTGTCTGTCCCCAAACACCACACCCCAGGGACCACCACGGCCCTTGGTGAGACAATAGGAAGATGTAGTCAAAATAGGACTTCTTTATCTCTTTATCCTAACGGACTAATGGAAATCCCCATTGGGCACTGATTTTTTTTTTTTTTTGAACATGCCAAGTTCTTAAAGTTTTGTTAAAACAGAACAAGGTTTAGTCTTCTCATGGACTCTTCATGCTTTCCTGAATAGCCTTCCTACAAATCCCCTTGTGTTATTCACTGCCTGTGCTCCATTAGACCAAACTGGCCTCTTCCAGCATAGCCTGGGGACCTCTTTGATAAGTTTCTCCTTTTCTGTCCTTGGATAAATACTCTCCCTCTTTCTCTTCCTTTTTCCCCCTCTCCCTTCCTTCCTCCCTCCCTTCCTCCCTTCCTTCCTTCTTTCCTTCCTTCCTCTCTTCCTTCCTTCCTTCCTCCTTTCCTTCATTCTTTCCTTCCTCCCTTCCTTCCTTCCTCCCTTCCTCCTTTCCTTCATTCTTTCCTTCCTCCCTTCCTTCCTTCCTCCTTTCCTTCATTCTTTCCTTCCTCCCTTCCTTCCTTCCTTCCTTCCTTCCTCCTTTCCTTCCTTCTTTCGTTCTTTCTGTCCATTGCCACCACACTCACCCTCTTAGGCTGGATACAGTGATAAGATACTGGGAATACAGAATTTTAATAGGCGTGAGATCTGTCCTTAAGAAACTGAAATCTAGTAGAGAGAAGATGAGGAGAACAGATATATCAATAAATAATCAGAATTCAGAGACATGCAGATATACAAGTGGAACCACAGGTATATAGAAGAGGATATAGAAACAACAGAAAGAAGTTTTTAAAAGGCTTCCCTAAGAGAATTTTATGTCAAGGGATACGACATTATTCTGATTCCATGTTGTTTGAAGCTGATTTGTGGAGAAATTGAGGGGGACTAGGCACAAAATGCTGCTGTGTGGAATACTCGTGTAAGGCCCCTGGTCATTTTGTCAGGTTAGGAGACAAGATTTTATGATGTTACTCCAAATATTTTTATATAGGCCCTTTAATAAATTCTGCCAAGTACTGAACCCAAGGAAAGATTTGCCTTTCCACGATGAATTGGTATCAGATAATGAGAGTGAAGCAATTCAACAGATTTCCCTTATTGCCTTAGCTGCCAGGAAGCTCAGAGATAAATGCCATACCTATTAGCAGGGATTATCTCATCCTTAGTCTCTGGTGGAAGATATCCCTCGTGATAAAGACTGCTGGCCTCTAAATTCTTAGCATGGCCCAGTCCACTGGTTTTGTTTATGCCCTGCATAGTGATAAGGCTATATTACTTTTTTTTAGAAAACAAAACAAAACAAAACACTTTTGAGAAATTTAATGACTGAACTATTAGTTCCATAAAGTCGAGGACTATATCTGTCTCATGTATCACGGTAATACCATTACGAGAGAACATTTGGCAAAAGATCAGTGCTCAACGGATATTTATTGGGAGGCTAAGTGATGAATCAGTAAATGAGAGAACCATATATCTAAATGTATATGCACCTAATGTGTCTCCTTGCCACCAGTCACCTCCTGCTCCTACCACCCAGTGATGCCAGATATACCTCTCACGTTATATCTCCCTCCTCCTTTGCCAACATGTGCACACTCCTGAGTTTCCCATGGTTCCCCTTTGCCTTTGTAGTTGAAGTTGTGAACGTCTATTATTTGTGGACCCACTCAGCATCCCTTTCCTTTGGGTACTGATCCCCCTTAACCAAGCATTTTCTGGCAGGGCTCTCGGGCTTACAGTTCTATTCCCACCCCCGCACCCCCACACCCCCCCCCCCACCCTGTGATGGAGTGGTCCAGAACTCACACTGGTCCCTTGGTGGGCTTATAATCCAAACATGGCTCACCAAAGTCCTTTGGGAAAATTTATATGGACACTGGGAGACAGAGGGTGTCCCTCAAGGTAGGACAAGTAAGAACCATGTAAGCCTGGTTCCTGAGGGCCATTCTCTCCAAAAGAAAGAATATTCCAGGGAATAAAGCCAACAAGAGAATGTAGGGCAAGAGATGGGGAGCAGAGAGAGAGAGAGAGAGAGCCCTTGAGCAGCTGGCTGGATCTAGCTATGTCTTAATCCGTCTCAGTTTTGTCAGCTGATCTATTCCTGTTCTTGTTTAAACTACTTGAATTGGGCATCTTATCCTTGCACCTTTAATAGTCCTACCTGAGGATATTATGTATAAATTCCTAACTCTTCTTTCTAATCTCTTAAAAATCTCTTAAAAATAAATCTATAAAATCTCTTATGGATACCCAGGGTATGGATAGGGATTGTACTGAGTGTGCAGATTGCTTTGGTTAGTATAGACTTTTTAACAATGTTCTTCTAATCCATGAGCATGGAATGCTTTTCCATTTCTTTGTGAACTCTTCAATATCTTTCATAAGGGTTTTATAGTTTTCAGAGTATAGATTTTTACCTCTTTAATTGGGTTTATTCCTAGGTATCTTAATGTTTTGGGTGCAATTATAAATGGGGATTGATTCCTTGATTTTTTTTCTGCTGCTTTGTTATTGGTGTATAGAAATGCAATAGATTTCTGCACATTGATTTTATATCCTGCAATTTGCTGAAGTCATGTACTAGTTCTAGTAATTCTTTGATGGAGTCTTTTGGGTTTTCTACATAGAATATCATATCATCTGCAAATAAAGTTTGACTTCTTTCTTGCCAATTTGTATACCCTTTATTTCTTTTTGTCGTCTGATTGCTGAGGCTAAGACTTCCAGCCCAGTGTTTATAGCAGTATTATCAACAATAGCCAAACGATGGAGGGAGCCCAAATGTCCATCAACTGATGAATGGATAAAGATGTGGTATATATATATACAATGGAATGTTACTCAGTCATCAAAAGGAATGATATCTTGCCACTTACAAAGACGTGGATAGAGCTTGAATATATTACACTAGGCAAAATAAGTCAATTAGAGAAAGACAAATACCATATGATTTCACTTATATATGGAATTTAAGAAACCAAACAAATGACATATGGGAAGAGGTGGAAAAAGAAAAGAGAGGGAAATAAATCACAAGAGACTCTTGACGATAGAGAACAATCTGAAGGTTGATGGAGGGAGGTGGGTGGGAGATGGGCTAGATGGGTGATGGGTACTAAGGAGGGCACTTGTGATGAGCACTGGGTGTTGTATGTAGGTGATGAATCACTAAATTCTACTCCTGAAACCAATATTATACTATATGTTAACTAAAATTTAAATTAAAAAATTTTTCATTAAAAAAAAAAAGAAATTTGCAAGGTATTGTCATGAATAGGACCACAGGGTTAATCCTTGTGGTCTTGCTTCTCAAGTCATCTGGGTGAAGAATCTTTTTATAATTTGTAATTCCATCTAGTCCATCAATTTTTTTAGTTCCATCTGTCCAACAAAGGCATTATATACAGAATGTTGAAATGTCTCCTACTCCTCAATAAGAAAAAGATTGAAAACCCAACAAAAACCAGATAGAAAACCTGATAGAAACCCAGTAGAAAAGTGGGCAAAACACTTGAACAGCCGCTTTTAAAAACCAGGATAAACAAGAGGCCAATAAACATAAGCAAAGGAACTCAACTTCAGTAGTCATCAAGGAAATGCCAAAAAACAATCACAATAAAATATACAGTCCTGTTTGAATACACTAATGGCAAAGAGCAATTGAGTTTAATCACAGACCAACATGGCGCCCTATCCCATGGCACATATCCATAGTTCATAACCACATGCAACTTTCCACTCAGGTCAACGATACCTGAATTGGTCAGTTCCTGTTCACCAAGACAAATCTTCTGATCACACACTCAGAATGAAAGCCACCTCATTGTCAGAGTGCCATAGATGTGTCTAAATATTGACTCTCAAATTCTGTATTGCAGAACAGTACAAGGTCTTGGTAAACAGTGGTCCGCAGACCACACTTTGAGTAGTGCTGACCTATAACTAACGCTGCCGGGATTCAGGCGGCCAGAGCTGGAAAAAGCTGGTAAGCAGACTCCTTTGCAGAATGAAGCCTCAGCCACGTTTAATTTAGCAAGATGGACTGCACATTAACCAAGACGTTCCCTAAATGGATAAAGAGAAGAACTTTATTCCAGTATTGCTGAGAAAACTAAATGGTGATGGCTGTGAATGTGAGCAAATGTAGGAGAAGGCTGCAGTGTATACCCGAGGATGACTTTGTACACTCATGGAAATAGGAGGTGATGTCCGGAAATAATAGCTCCGGGGGAAGTTGGCTGGAAAGAGGTCAGCTCCCGTACTGATATCTCTTCCCGCTACTCCAGATCTCTGAAAACAGCATAACTGGTCCCTAGAGAAGGGGTTTTTACACTGGGAAGATGTGTCTCCTCTCCCCAGTGGTTGGGCAAATAATAATTTCCGTGCTCGGGTCACAAAGGTGTTTCTACAAAACTCAAGGGGTGCGGTCTCTGGGGGTGTTTGTCTTTTTAATTTCCAACTGCCTCCTCTGATCATCCTCCTCCCACTTCTTTCTTAGCCTAGTGATTCTCAAGCCTGGCTTCACAACAGAATCACCTAGAAAGCATCAATAAACACTAATGCCTGGACCCCATTCCCTGAGATTCTAGTTTATTTATCGACAGTGAGGCCTAGATATTCATAATTTTTTAAATTTGTTTTACGTTTTATTTATTTTTGAGAGAGAGAGAGAGAGAGCAGAGACAGAGTTGGGGAGGGGCAGAGAGAGAGGGAGACGTGGAATCTGAAGCAGGCTCCAGGCTCCAAGCTGTCAGCACAGAGCCTGACATGGGGCTTGAACCCATGAACTGTGAGATCAGGACCTGAGCCGAAGTTGGATGCTTAACTGACTGAGCCACCCGTGCATGCATCCCTTAATAATTTTTTTTAATCTCCCAGGAGAATACAATAAGTAGAATTGAGACCTCTGTCTTAGCCAAAAGAACTCACTTGTCCTTCTATGTGTAGTTGAGTGTAATCAACCCATCTGTCACCAGCATTTTCTGAACTCCTAATGTGTTCAGGGACTGCAGGAGATGTGACAAAAACCTACTACGAGGTATTTACCCTGGATTCTCCAGAGTCATGTTCACAAAGTGCCATCTCTGGACCTACGGCATCTCCATCAGCTGGGAGCTTGTTAGCAATGCAGATTCTCGGGCTTCGCCCCAGATGGACGGAATCTGAAATCTGGGGAATCAGGGCCAAGAATTTGGGTTTTAATTTCCTAGAGGAAATTGTGTTTCCTCTAGGAGCAGAAAAATTCATAGAGATAGAATGTAGAATGATGGTTGCCAGGAGCAAGGGAAGGAAGAAATGGGGAGTTATTGTTTAAGGGGTATTGAGTTTCAGCTTTGCAAGATGGAAAATGTTCTGCGGGTCGACGGTGACAATAACACACAACAATGTGAATGTACTTAACGCCACTGACCCGCACACTTGAGTATGTTTAAAATTGTATGTTATGTATATTTTGCCCCAGTTTAAAATATGTATGTTTGTGGGGCGCCTGGGTGGCTCAGTCGGTTAAGCATCCGACTTCGGCTCAGGTCCTGATCTCATGGCTCCCGAGTTCGAGCCCCGCGTCGGGCTCCGTGCTGACGGCTCAGAGTCTGGAACCTGCTTGGGATTCTGTGTCTCCCTCTCTCTCTCTCTGCCCCTCCCCCACTCACACTCTGTGTCTCTTTCCCTCTGTCTCTCTCAAAAATAAATAAAAACATTAAAAAAATTTTTTTTCAATATGTATGTTTGTATATGAATAAATATATACATATTATAAGCTATATATAATAAGTGTATTTTATTTATTTACTTATTTATCTATCTATTTATTTGTTTAAAGCCCATTAGGTGCTTCTGCTGCACACTAAAATTTGGAGAAAATTCCTCCAGACCCTGAGGGCCGACCATTCATTCGTTCATGACCCTTCGTGACCTCTGTGCGCCTAAAACTGTGCTCGGCACCAGAGGAACATCATCCCTGCTCCCTTGGCGTTCAGATTTCAATGAGGAGACAGACATTAAGCAAATAATTGCACAACTCATTATTTAATCACAATTGAGATTATACCTTGAGCACGGCATGAGGAAGACAATGTTGTGAGACCACATAACCTGACTTGGCGGAGGGCATTAAAAATATTTCCTAAGAGCCAGAGGGAAGGAGAGTGGGGGGATGGGTGAGATAGATAAAGTGGATTAAGAGTACACTTACCTGGGGGCGCTTGGGTGGCTCAGTTAATTATGGATCCAGCTCTTGATTTCAGCTGAGGTCATGATCTCGCTGTTGTGAGAGCAAGCCCCACATAGGGCTCTGGGCTGGGCACGGAGCCTGCTTAAGATTCTAGTTCTCCTGCTCCCTCTGCCCCTCCCCTGCTTGTACTCCCTCTCTCTCTCCCTCTCTCTCTCTCTCTCTCTCTCAAAAAAAAAAAAGTACACTTACCTTTCTTTTAATGTTTATTTATTTTTGAGAGAGAGAGAGAAAGAGACAGACAGAGCATGAGCAGAGGAGGGGCAGAGAGAGAGGGAGACACAGAATCAGAAGCGGCTCCGGGCTCTGAGCTGTCAGCACAGAGCCTGACGTGGGGCTCGAACTCACAAACCTCGAGATCATGACCTGAGCCGAAGTCAGACACTTAACCGACGGAGCCACCCAAGCGCCCCAAGAGTGCATTTACTTTGATGAGCACTGAGAAATGTATAGAATTGTTGGATTATTATATTGTACACCTGAAAAAAATATAACACTGTATGTTAACTATGCTTGAATATAAAAGCATATATTCCCCCCAAATCTAAAACCTGAAAGATGGTTAGGAGTAACCCAGGAGAAAAGCTGTGGATGTAGCATGATACGCACAGGGCACGGCTTGTGCAAATGTCCTAGGGCAGAACGAGCCTGGCGTGTGTGAGGAGTTGCGAGAGGACAGGGTGGGGGAGCAGGGAGAGAGCAGGGAGGAATGATACGGCGCAGGGGGCAGGGCACGGTGACCGTGTCGGGGATTGTGAAGTTTACCCCTTGCACAATGAGAGGTGAATGAAGATTTTGCAAGCAGGAGACATGGAAAGAGAGGTGCCTTGAGCTAACGCTTTGAACCTTTCCGAGGTGGGGGAGCTTCACAAGTTTGTAATTGGGTTCTGGCGACTTAAGCTACCGGTGCCAGGGTAAAAGGAATGAGTTAAATAGGTTGGTCATCCTCTATCCTCGAACCTTTTATATCCAGGTTGAGGAGACAGAGCCTGCACATGCTTCATAATGGCCTCAATACATTTGTAACATCTAATGGTTAGAATGGGCTATGGAACCTGTGGTTTAAAAAACAAAAATAAAAAAATAAAATAAAATAAAATAAAATAAAATACAAACAAAAAAAAAGCTCAGTGGCTTAACATCAGTTTATTTCTTGCTAATGCTACATGTCCAAAGGAGGTCAGCAGAGAACTCTGGTCCACACAGTCACTCAGGGGCCCAGGCAGAGGAGCTCCACCATCCATGTGTGTCTTTGGACACTGAAGCAGGAAAAGAGAGCGGTAGGGGGTCAGGTATTAGCTCTTAAATGCTTTGACCCAAAAGTGAAACACTTTTCATAATGAGAAATCACTTGGGCCCACAGTCCATTGGCCAGGCTTGGTCACCTGACCTGCTTAACTGCAAGGAAACATAGGGGAGAACGCTGTAGTTGGTGAGCAATAAAGGCTTCTATCATGCAATAAAACATGCTAACGTGTGAGGATTTTTACATAGGCACTGCTGTGTTACAAACATCCCACTCGTGATCAACGCGGATGAGGGAGGAACTGAGCCTGACTTCCCCCTGGAAAGATGAGCTGTCCCAATGAGGTTCAAGTCTGAGTTCTCCAGGCAGCAGATGCCCCACGGAAGAGTGGCTGTGGAGATGTTCCCTCCGTTGTGAAGGTGCACGTTCCCTGGAGAGACCAGAGCTTCTGCTGGACCTCAACTGACCCCCAAATCACACCATGTTAACACCTGGGTGAATAAGACCTTCAGAATCATTTCACCCAACTATTTCATTGTGGCACAGACACCTGAAGCCCAAACAGGGGAAGTAACTTACCCAAAGTTGTACAACTAGTTCATGACCACACAGAATAAAGCCCTGTCTCACGGCTCCTAGTCTAGTCATTCCTATCCCCAGAAGACAAGACGTTTCTTTTTTTATTTAATTTTTTTTAATGTTTATTTATTTTTGAGAGCAAGTCAGAGACAGAGAGTGAGCAGGGGAGGCTCAGCAGAGAGAGAGGGAGACACAGAATCTGAAGCAGCCTCCAGGCTCTGAGCTGTCAGCACAGAGCCCGACACGGGGCTCAAACTCACGAACCGTGAGATCACGACCCGAGCCAAAGTCTGATGCTTAACCGACTGAGTGACCTAGGTGCCCTGAAGATAAGACATTTCTAAACTTTAGGGGGAAAAAATAAGTTGGACCAAAACTCAAAAGTTCTATCCTAATACACAAAAAAGGAACATGATAAATATCAATATATGGAGACTAGAGAACATAAACTTAAGTGTCAGAAAGAAGTCTAAATATTCTTGATCTCAATAAATATGAACGGACAAAATTATTTTAGGGGGAGGCTAAGACTGTCAGATTTTTGAAATCCAGCTTGATGTTATTCAGAATTCAAAATGATAACAAAATGACACAGAATGTTAAAAGAATGATAAAAATACAGTAGGTGTGGTCATACTGATATGAGACAAAATAGGAAATCTAAGTTGAAAGCATTAAGACGATCTGAGATCTGACTGGGAGGAAGCCTGGCTGTTTTCCTACCTAAAACAGTCATACAGTCATAAAAAACCAAACCATAGGTTAGCTAAGGAACACCAATATGGCAAAGATATGGTGGAAATGTGGGTGAGGTGTGTGTGTATGTGGGAGGTGGGGTGTGTGGGTAAATGTACACGTATGACTGTGTGATCAAAACGCTTCTGGGCTCTCCAAATCCATCCCACTTCCTTTTGTACACATCTGGCCATAGTACTACGCGGGGCCTTCGCTATCTGTCCCCCTGGAGCTGACCATCTAAGCGGGCAACTTGGCCACAGAAGAACGCCCAACCCAACAAACTAAGGATCCTGCCAGCGAGGAAGCCGGCGCATGAGAACTCGGCATCTGAACCAGTCTTCTGGATGGGGAGATCCCCATAAATGGGGAGCAGTGCTTCCCCTCCATCAAGGGGGATAGCTCCCAGGACCAATATTTGCTCTCAATACCGCAGTCACTGCTGCAAAGCCCTCCCAGGAAACTCCGGAGCTGCAGGCTGCCCTTCGGAGCACAGCTGGCTCCCTAGACACCTGACTGGTCCCCCTGACCGCTGAGACTTTTTTCACAGACCCTGTCATGCTGCGTGTTTCCAAAGCAAATACCCGTAGGGCCCACACAGGCACCAACTGTCTCCCATTTTGAGGAGCCAGTCCTGCACACCAGTCTGTTAAGAACGTCACTGAAGGAAGAAAAGAAACAGCCCCCTGAAAACTCCCGACTAGTCCTGGGCTTGCCTGTGGTTTTATTACAGAGCCCGGTGGCAGAGAGCTGCTGGCAAGAGAGCCTCGTTCTCTCGGCCACCCATCCTAGCCCCAAGCCAGAGCCTTAATGGGGGCCATGCTAGACACTGGGTGTTTACGGCTTGGGCCGCTAGCTGTTGCTGGTGCTTTATTTCTAGAAGCATCAAGGAGCCTCAGGGCTGGCTGCCCAGGGGCGGGAGGTTTGGGGGAGCAGGGAGGAGGGGCCGGAGGTGGAAGGTCATTCCCACAGTGGAACTCCGGGTCAGGTTAGAGCTGCTCCCACTGCTGGGAACTCAACTGTGTCTTTTGTTGCCTGTGATGGTCCCTCCTGCAGGCCACCGTGGGGACTGCGGAACGCCCCGCACATGGTTCTGGCAGGCTGGCCTCTGAGCTGGGCTCGCCATCATTAATCTGCCTGCCATCGAGCCCCCGTGAAAAGAGGAAATTGTTTCATGCTCGCCCAGAGACCAGGGGAAAGGGCTCGGAGTGGGAAGAAGGACCAGGCCGGGGGGTGGTTGTGTGTCACTCCCTGAGCGGCCTCTTTGGGGAGCCGGCAGGCCCTTCCCCCGGAGGACCTCGGGGTTCCTGCAGCCCGGCTGGTAATTAGCAGGGTGATGAGGGCTGGCTGGGGTTGCTCCGGCTGAGGCTTTGGGCCTGAAACAATCAGGGCCTGTTTTCTGACAGAGATGACAAATGGAGGAAGTGAAGGGGGGCAGGGGGCTGTGAGCATAAAGGAAAACGTGGACAAGAGGAAATACCGAGTGCAAATTGTTGTAATGAATTGTCAAGGCAGGTTCCTAAAGGTGGGAGAAACCTGGGGTGTCGCAGAGCCCATGTTGGGACCTGCCCTTCAGTGTACTTGGAAGCGACCGGCATTGTGGCTGCGTCGGTGGGCAGATGGCTCCATATCTATAGAAGCTGTCCCCGTAGCAGGTGGAGGCCTGAGCCAGAGCTGGGTCCTCTCTGCATGCTCAGAAAGGCATGGGGTGTGCTCATCCTGGCTAATGTCCACGTCCCAAATATCAAGTTTAATAGGGGGGAGAAAGTTTTCTACTTCTAATACCAAAGACATTCTTTTTTATTTTTAACGTTTTGTATTTTTGAGAGAGCGCGAGCGCACACACGAGCAGGGCAGGGGCAGAGGAAGAAGAGACCGAATCCGAAGCAGGCTCCAGACTCTGAGCAGTCAGCACAGAGCCTGACACAGGGGCTCGAACTCGTGAACCCAGAGATCATGACCTGAGCCGAAGTTGGATGCTTAACCGTCTGAGCCACCCAGGCGCCCCACCAAAGACATTCTTAATGCAAAGCAGCTCCCTTGTTCTGCTGGGTACTGGGATCATTTGGGGAAATTCTCTGGAGAGAAGGAGTGTGGAGGGGGCGTGGGGGTGGGGGCTCAGCTCCTCCGTGTAACATAGGGAAAGAATTTGGAGCTCCCAGGAGCAAACCGGGAAGAGGGGAAGGGAGCAGAAATGGAAGGGAAGGAAGACAAGTGTGCCGGATGGATGGCGGGGACCCAGGCCCAGGCCTTCCTGTGGCCCCACTCCTTCCCTCTGTGAAGTCAGCCAAACCCTGGAGGCCTGATGTGAACGGATTCTGGGGAAACCATTGCAGGCAGATGTGGGGCAAAAAGCCCATGTGTGTGCACAGGCTGGAGGCAAAGGGGCCCGAGAGCTGACACCATCTACACGTTTTAGGGATTTGCAGGTCTGCGTCTACAAATTTTTAGGAAACCCCGCTGACCTATGGGTCACGTGAGGGTCACTGGACGGTGACAGCCCCCATTCCCTGGCCAGATATCTCTTCTCCGTGCCTGTCCAACCCCCCTGAACATCCAAGTGGTCTTTGTGTCCTTTCTCCCATTTTTTAAGTTACAATTTACACATGGTAAAAATCACCATTTTTAGAGCGCAGTTGCACAAGTTCTGATAAATGCTTACTGTTGTGTTGTCATTAGCATCATCAAGATACAGAACATTTCCACTATTCCAGAAAGTTCCCTTGGCGGCCTCTGAAAATCAAACCCTTCCCTCACTCCCAACCCCTGTTCTGTTTTGTGTCCCCACGGTTCTGCCTTTTCCGGAGTGTCGTAGAAATGAAATCATACGGTACCCAGCCTCCGAGTTGGGCCTCTTCCGCTCAGCATAATGTACTTGAGATTCAGCCAGGCTGTTGCGCAAATCGTCACCTGCCTCTTTTGATTGCTGAGTCGTAGTCCACTTGACGGGTGTATCGTAGCTCGTGGGTGTATTCCCTAGATGAGGAATGCTTGGGTTCCTTTTTCACACGTCCTTTTGATCTCATCTTTTGTGAGACATTTTACTGGTGGGAATTATACAAAGAGGAAAAAAAACAGTAATCCTGCCAGACTTTAGTAATTCTTCTCCTTCTCAAGGGACCTCAGTTAGCTTTTGAGGTCGGTTTCCTCATTTAATATCTGCCTCCCAAACTTGATGTAAATGACTGATTTTATAACTTACAAAAAGGCTTGGGTTTTGTTTTGTTTTATAGCAACTTTACTGAGATGTAGTTCATAAACCACCCAATTCATCCAGTTAATGTTTTATTTATTTGTTTAGTTAGTTAGTTAGTTTTGAGACAGAGAGACAGAGCATGAGCAGGGGGAGGGGTAGAGAGAGAGGGAGACATGGAAACTGAAGCAGGCTCCAGGCTCTGAGCTGTCAGCACAGAGCCCGACGGGGGGCTCCAACCCACGAGCTGTGACATCGTGACCTGAGCCGAAACCAAGAGTCGGACGCTTAACCCACTGAGCCACGCAGGTGCCCCTAGTTCACCCATTTAAAGTGAACAACTCAGGGCACCTGGGTGGCTCAGTGGGTTAAGCGTCCGACTCGCGGTTTCGGCTCAGGGCATGATCTCACGGTTCGTGGGTTTGAGCCCTGTGTCGGGCTTTGCGCTGACAGCGCGGAGCCTGCTTGGGATCCTCTCTCTCCCTGTCTCTGCCCCTCCCCTGCTCGCTCGCTCTCTCAAAATGAGTAAATAAACTTTAAAAAAAATAAATAAATAAATACATAAAGCGAACAGCTCAATGGCTTTTAGAATATTGACAGAATTGTGTCAACGGGAGTCGACTGGAGAATACTTTCGTTACTGCAGTTCTTAAAAGTACGCATCCTTGGGGCGCCTGGGTGGCGCAGTCGGTTAAGCGTCCGACTTCGGCCAGGTCACGATCTCGCGGTCCGTGAGTTCGAGCCCCGCGTCAGGCTCTGGGCTGATGGCTCAGAGCCTGGAGCCTGTTTCCGATTCTGTGTCTCCCTCTCTCTCTGACCCTCCCCCGTTCATGCTCTGTCTCTCTCTGTCCCAAAAATAAATGAAAAACGTTGAAAAAAAAAATTTTAAAAAGTACGCATCCTTTAGCCGCCACCTCTAGCCCGGTCTATGTTCAGCCCCTGTGGACTTGTCTCCTTGGGACGTTTCATAAAAACGCAATGCTACAGTATGTGGTCTTTTTGTGTCTGGCTTATTTCACTGAGCATAACGTTTGCAAGGTTCGTCCGTGCTGTAGCCTGTAACATTACTTCATTCCTTTTTATTACCGAATAATAGTCCATTGTGTGTTTGTGCTGCTAGTTGAGACGTTCATCGGTTGATGGACATTTGGGTTGTTTCCATTTGAGGGCTATTATGAAGAACGCTGCTATGAACATGAGCCTACAAGTTTTTGTGGGGGCATATGTTTTCAGTATGTATCTAAGAGGCAAACTGCTGGATTATAAGGTAACATAAGCCACTTGCAAAGCTGCCAAACTGTTTTCCAAAACAGCCCCGGCATTCTTTAGTCCAAGAGATACTTTGAAAGTGTCCAAGTAGAACACAAATAGTTATAATTTAATGCTATTCGTTGAAATGACACGAACAATATTTGGTCGTGGTAACAATTTAAACAACACTGAAGTGTCTCAAGCAACACTGCCCCCCCCCCCCAGACCTACTCACTCCCACAGAGAATCGCTGGAACCACTTGGTGTGACTCACTCTGCCTTTTGCTCAACACGTACACAAAACTTATGTCCTTTTGTCGAAATGGAAATGCATCCTTACTATACACGTGGCTCTAACTTCCTTTTTAAAAATTGTGGTAAGACATACATAACCTAACATATGTGTGCTTTCACCATTTTTAAGTGCACAGGTCAGTGGCATTAAGTACCTTCCCATAGTGGTGCAGCCATCACCACCGTCCATCCATAGAACTTTTTACATCTTGCAAAACAAACTCTGTACCCACTAAACAACATCTCCCCATTCCCCCTCCCCCGTCCCCTGGAAAACCACCACTCTACTGTCTGTGTCTAAAAATTTGACTGCTCTCTGTACCTCCTGGGAGTGGAATCACGCAGTATTTGCCTTTTTGTGACCGTCTTGTATCACTTAACATCACGTCTTCGAGATTTATCCATGTTGTAGCAGGTGTCCAAATTGCCTTCCTTTTTAAAGCTGAGCAATTACCCATACGTCTGCCATGTTGTGATGACCCATTCATCTGTGGCTAGACACCTGGGCTGCAGCCACCGTTGAGCGATTGGGAACAGTGCTGCTAGGAAGACGGTTGTGCAAATGTCTCCTCACGTCCCCGCTTTCAATTATTTTGAGTACATGACCTCTAATTCCCTTTTCTAGAAATTAGACTCTTCCTCGAATTATGTCACTTAAAAAAGTCTTCACTGTACTAACGTGGTCCTCCCGGTAAATCATCGTCATGCTTTAAATTGCTTAGTTTTCCTCCTTACTATGGGTGTCTTCTAATCTATTTTACCGTTCCCCCCTCATGAGAAATTGTGCACTGGGTGATGGGATTCTCACCACACTGCAGTCGGGTGGATATAATTATTAGCCCCATCTTCAAGAGGAAGAAACTGAGGGTAGAGAGCATCAGTAATCTGCCTGAGGCTGTTCTGCTGATAAGGGCTGAAGTTAGAGATCAAAGTCTGTCCAATTCCCAAGCTTACCCTCAGCATCGTAACTAAATGTCATTCATGAAGGGTCTTACTGGTCAGCCGAGGAGTGGTCTGGAGGGACCAGGGGAGGGGACTTGAATGTCTGTGGACATTTGCATTCCAGGAGCCATGAGACCGACTCCCTGACGAAAGTAGGTCTTCCTTTCAACAATGAGTGTCCTTTCTCAAAGGTCAGGTCTCACGGAGTCTCGGAAAACCAGAGTAGATCCCCCCCCCACCCCTTCCTAATGAGGGCCATCGGGTCACACTCTTTTCTGCTTCCTTTCCTTTTCCTCTTTGACCTCTCACTTGCTCAGTCCCACCTTCACCCCTGACCCCCACCTCTTCCAGACTGTCCAGGTTCAGGTGACAGAAACCCGGCTCAGATTAGCTCACACAAACACCAAGAATTCTTTGGCTCCTTTCACTGGGAACATAAGGGTGCATCTGGCCTCAATTGTGATTGGATCCAGGGGCCCAAGTGAAGTCATCAGGCTCTTTCTCCGTGTCCCAGTTCCGCTTCTCTCTGGATAGTGACCCAGCTCTTTCCTGTGGTGGACAGACTTTCTCCAGGAGGTAGAAAGGCTAGCCACCAGAAACTCCAAAAGTACAGCCTCCAAGCCTAGCTAACCAACCAGAAGGAGGGCTGCTTCCTTCTCCCGGTATCCATATATTCGTCTCAGAGAAGGACTCCAATTGGCCCCGCCTGAGCTGTATGTTAATTCCATAACCAATCACATGGCCAGGAAGAGGCCGTATCAGGGCTGATACTGACTCCATGACATGGGAGGCAGTCTGCGGTACCAACGAGAGGGGAGCAGAAAGCACGTGTGCTGAGCAGCAAAACCACCATCACCCTTTGTCGGCCGTGGCCAAACGGCTCCTCCGACGGGCGATAAACTCTCCACGTGTGGCTACTGCTGTTCCTGTGTTACTGACACCGCTGCCAGTGGACCACACCGCCCCCAGCTGCCACGGCCAGAGTCGACCCTGACTTCTGGTTCAGAAAGAATGCAAACCTCACACCTGTGAAGGTGTGCAACCCATCCAGCCCCGTTTCCACCATGCTGGAGGAGACACCACGCTACCCAACCATTTTCATCACCCGCTGCTCCTTCCAACTCACTCCCCAGGCTTAGGTCATCTTTCAGCGAGCCTTGTGTCTTCCCTCACTCTAAGGTACGAGAGCATGAGGCACCCAGATGTACTGGCTGTTTACACTGCACGGAGCACGGGGCCGTGCGTGTGGCTCCCAGCTCATCCCTGGGTCCTTCCTCGCTGCAGTCCTAGGCTCTGATGATGGCTACAAGCCAAATGGTCACGGACAAGCCTGGTCATTACACTGCCTCTTCCCCTTGACTCACTGCAGACCCGACCGGATGAAATATTTGGTTTCTTCATCATTAAGGAGGCCTAATGCTTTCTCACCATTTGACTGACTGTTAAATGAAAGCCGGGTCCTCTGGTGTGTGGAGTGGAGGCGGGGGAGGCGGGGAGGCGGGGGGGGGGTGTTTATTTGTTTTCTTCCAGCGTGTCATCAGGGATTAATTCATCCCTGGCCTAACTCTATGGACAAGGTACAATACTTAGCACTTCCCTCCTCCTCTCCTTTGTCGCCCCTTCCCTTCCTTGGTGAAAAGGTTACTTCCTCTGATGTCCCCAAATCCTCTGCCTGTATGCGAACTTGAGCCAGTATTTCAGGCTGCCAGAGAGTAGGGCTCTGAGAAACAGGAACAGAATACGTTTCAAATGGGTGGAGGTTCCTGAGCCACCTGCCCGCGTTAAGCTGAGAAATAAGTCACAAAATATAAACCACATAAACAGAGCCACAACCCCTTCCATCTCGAATGAGTTACTCACAAGCGAAAGAAACGTTAGCCGACGAAGCAACTGGCATTGCTGTTCCCCTAGGTTGGCATTAGCAACACTCTATTGTTCTGGAAACACTTTCCCTCCTACCAACTCATTTCGTTTCCCATAACCATACGCCAAGGAAGTAACTGCATGTTGTTAAAGCCTGAGGTTGAGGCCGGTGAACTCACAAGCATAGGTCGTGTGCTACATGAGGGACATGTCTTTCAGTAACACCACAGGGGACTCTGGTCCAATGGGTGGAGTTTGATAGTTCTTGCTACGAGGCATAATAAAAAATATATATAAAATAAATAAAAATAGAAAAATCTAAAAAATAAAAAGGAAGTAGTAAAGGGATTGTTCTCATTTCCACTTGGCAAGTGGAGAACTAGCAGATTCATTTCTTGAGGTGGGCCTCTGCAGACAGCCTTTGCAATGAAATCCCTACTGTAGTTTCTGAGAACCCTAGAGTCGAGAAACGGAAGATGAGGTATACAGTTGGTATCAGAGAAGACTAGAACTGAGGGCTTGCCAGCTCATCTTTCTCTGATGAGCACGTATTCCTAGTGGGCCACACGAGATCCGCTGAAACAAGGCAAAATTCTTTAAAACTCCTAACCGCGAAGCCGGCGAGGCAGAGAGGATAGCCCCGTTTTACCGCTGAATAAGCTGAAACGAGAAAGGTCGCTCCGCGGCCGGCAGAAATCGCGCCAAGAGCTGGCCAAGATGGAACTAGAAACGATTTTGCCCAAACAGCATGTTCTTCTTCTTTGTAGCTAGAGCGTAGGGTTATTTTCCATTTGCGTGCTGGACAGGAATGTAACTCCCAGGAGAAGGAACGAGAAGTGCCCTCGACCTGTCCCGCTGTCTGTCTGGAAAGCTGAGAATATAAATACACAGATTATGGTTCATATGCGGGGCTTGAGCTGAGAAATTCACGAACTCTATTCTCTGCGCTCTGAGCTTTGCATTCTTAACTTCCTTCACGTCGGCAGGGAAGTGGATGTGGTTCTCTCGGTGGATCCTCACAGTTATATAGCTCATTCTGACGGGGCACCACGGGGATAAGAAAACAGGAAGAGAAGTTGCAAAAGGACCAGGATCCTTCAGAGCAGTGAAGGCAGGGCCATGTCTACATACGAAAGAATAACTGTAAGAGAAGTACAATGAACAGTCCCCACCCATCCATCTGATGGCCAACTCAGCAGCCCTCCATGACAGTTCTCAGCTGACCTCGGCTTGAGGGACCCAGCATGAAGCCCATCACACTGTGGGCCTGCAGTCAACACTGGGTCCATCTGTTCCCAAGGTCCCGGCTCTGTGCCACCTCAGCACAAAAACGTGAGTGGTGTGGAAGGGAGTCTTGGGCAGGAAGAATGGAAGATATGTGGTCTTGACGGTGAAGCTCGGGTGGGCAGGGCCTTCCTGCTGCACACCTTTGGGAAAGACTTCTTTGTCCGACACGGTCCTGGGCCCTGCGGACACAACCTCTTCACGTGGCCTCGCCACGTCCCCGTTGTGCAGCTGGGGTGACATTAAACGTCCTCCAAAGGACTCGCAGGTGGGCAAGGAGAAGGACCGGGAATCCAGCCTAGGTCTGTGTGAACCAAAAGGCTACTGGTGAACTCGCTGGCTAAAGAGACCAGAGGGGCCCAGCGTTGCTAACAGAACAGCCAGAGGATGGTGGGGGCAGAGAGAAGACCCTGGAAAAGGCGGCCAGACAGCCCACGTGCAGACCTTAAAGTTGGGGGGGGGGGGGCGGTCACTGCCGCAGGGGTAAGATGCTGCCTTCTGGCCATCTCCTGCCCCACTCAGAGACCACCATCCATCAGCCCACCGTGGTGCGCGATGTCCCGAAGGACAGGGCTTGGGACATCGGCCCCAATTTCTAAATCATAAGGATGGCCACTGTGTGCTCTTATTCAAAATGCGCCTTGTATGAACACACTCGGCCAAGAGAGGGGGTGCTTCCCCCATCAACCCATGTGCCCATAGGCCTATGTCTGCCTCCAGGGGTGACTTCCCTCATTCACGCAGATGTGCTGCAAGAGCGAGCTGTGGCCCTGCTCTGAGAAACCCCCTTTATGAGTCTCCACATTTATTTATTCCATGAACACTTGCTACATCCCGGGCCCTTCAGAGAGGAGGGAGTCAGAGCTCCCGCTGTTGAGGAGCTGAAGGTCTGGTGGGGGAGGAGGTCACAAACACAGACGATGGAAAAGCACGATTGAGGGGCACAGGGAGGCCCGGCAAGGGGCCCCAAGTCCACACTCTGGCGTGTCTCCTGGCAAATCCGCTCTCTACACTCTCCTTCTCCTCGCCCCCTCACTCGGCAAATCAGGACTGAGCGAGGCAGACCCCCGCTCCCGTCCCACCAGCTGCTCCCGCTTGTCTGATCCCGGCTGAGTCTGACCTGGGCTGGTCACCCTTCACCCCCAGGTGTAGTCAAAAGGTCCTTTGTCTCCGGGGACTCTGGGAAATTCCTTCCTTCCTCCCAGCTTGGGGACCTGCCACTCTTAATAGGTTCAATATTTGATTGTCAACAGATGGAAGGGTCAGTTCTCAAAAAAAAAACAAGGGTTTGGGTCTGAATTGTTTCTTTAAGTCTCTCCAACTCTCCACAGGATCTCAGGCCAAGATGTTAGGCTGAACCTAAAATCAATCAGGCCCCAGGCTACAGAAAAAGTGGCTCAAAAATACAAAACGTGCTCGCTAACACATGGTGCGACGCTTTCTTCTCCAGAGCACGGATGCTCTTAGTCTCTGAACGGTTTAGAGAACAGCACAGACATGAGTCTGAGGTGGCCAGATCCTTTGAAGGATACTTAAAAATGACAACAACAATAACAATAACAAAAAGGCATCTCACTTAGCATTTTCCGGCAGCCACTTATGAAATCCTGTTTCCCAGGAATCTTCCTCACTTATGAAGTGTGCTTGTGGCCACGTTGGCCTCACCCTCCCTGGCTGGCAGTCTCTTCCAGAAGCCAGAGACTTGAGAGAGACAGAGAGAGACAGAGAGAGACAGAGAGAGACAGAGATCCGGTGGCCTGTGTGAAGCGTGGAGGCAGAATTGCTTTTGATGTGGCTCTTCTAGAAAGCCACTAAGTAAAGACACTGGACCCACCTCCTTCCTGTCAAACAACAGCTGACCAAGGTTTGCCAGGACGCTGCTGGGGAGATGTTCAGTTCCCCACTGATCGGAGGCCCCGAGTGGACCAGGGACTGGAATCGAAACTCAGTCAGCAAGAGGAACTGTTTCTCACTAACAGGGGCACCTGGTACTACCTAACCTAGACCCAGAAACTTCAGCTGTAAAAATCACCCAAAGGAGCCATTCTTCCTGTGCTGCCGGAAGTGAGAGATCACTTTGGCTAAAAAGGAAACAGTCATCGAACATCCTAACAGAACATCCTAAAAGCCACGCACCTTTCTCCCTGGGAGGACGCTGGGACTCCAGCAAAGACATCTGTCCTTCCCTCCTGCTGTTCCCAGCCCCTCCCTCAGCGTCTGCGTCTGGCACAATGGCGGAGTGGCCAACAGCAGATAGCAGAGAGAAATGTCCACTTTAGGGAGGCATTCGTTAGAGAAAAGGCGAGAGTGTGGCTATAAATAGAATTCTGGGATACATGCAAATCATGGGTGAATCCACCTGAGAGTTCTTACTCTATTAAATATTTTATGAGCCCTGAACAACTGACTTGCTTCAAGAAGTAGACATATTAATAACGCGTAAGATTTACTGAGCACCTACTATAGGTCTCAGCCGGAAAAGTAGAGTGCTCAGGGAGAGATGCAGGGAGGAGACTTTGCAAGAGAGCAGGAAACAGAGCGGGAATGGCATTCCTGGTGAGGAAGGTCAAATGCCAGGGCCCAGAGGTAGGAACGAAGTCGCTACAGGACCCCGACGATGCCTTTCTGGGGAAGGTGGATTCGTTGCAGGTCAAACTTTCACCTGGAAGGCCTGCCCTTCTCTCGAGCACTTGCTCAGAGAACTTGCT
The DNA here is from genome assembly GCF_018350215.1 of Panthera leo. Taxonomy (NCBI): domain Eukaryota; kingdom Metazoa; phylum Chordata; class Mammalia; order Carnivora; family Felidae; genus Panthera; species Panthera leo. The sequence goes on along the minus strand of NC_056689.1, from coordinate 69,760,961 downwards.
TCCTCGCCCGGGGTCTCTTTATGGGGCTATTGAGCCCAGCGCTGAGCGAGGCAGAGAGGTTTTGACAGTTTCATTTTATTTTGTCCTAAACAAGAGATAATATGAAATAGGCACCTGGGAGTGGTTTGAATTAACAGCCCAAACCAAATGAACAGCTGCATCCCAGAGAGGTGGGGGGGGGAAGTTTCCTGCTTTGGGCCATATTTCCTTTCAGCAACATTACATTAACACTTATGAAATACAGCCGAAAAGTCAGGCCGTATTGAAGGGGCAGGAGAAATGTACTTCCATACGCCGTGCAAAATGTACAGCCAATTAATTGGCCGTGTAAGCCTGGGTTTTCAACTCATCTGCAGGAGTCTCGAGGTTAATGAAACCATTACGTATGCATGGATGTTGTGGAAGGGGGAAACGGAAGGAATAATTGACAATGCCCTCCATCTAGCTTTGTGGTGTGGGCTGTTCTTATCTGACAGTCCTTATCAGAGTCAGGTATGTGGGCAGAATGGGCCTCTGAGTGCGCGTGCATGGGTATGCGTGCGTGCGTGTGTGTGTGTGTGTAACCATGTTAATGAGAACAATTATATTTCTCCATCTGGAGTCCATTAGCCGTGATTATGATGATGGACTCTCCTACCCTTATGACTATCAGGATTAGCTAACCCCATTATTACCCAGGCCACCTTTCTCAGTCCGCTGCACGGAGCAGAGGGGACGGTTTCCTGTCATCTAAGCCGGCTCCTTCTCTCCCACTCCAGAGGAGCCGGGGTAAACTCCCTCACCCCATCTCAATTACAAGAGCCCTAATAGGCCCTCCTGTCCCAAGTGACGGGCCTCTGCAGGTGTGCAGGAGGAGGGGGCGGGACGGCCAGCTGATCTGTGTGGCCAGGGGCGTGACGCTCTCTCCACTGCGTTCATGGCACCAGGCCTGCGTCCTGCAGGTGTGCGGCAATTATCTGGGCCCGGTTACCTCATCGTTTCTTAGGGTGGATGGAAAAAATAAATAAGACACACTAAAAAGCCTGTTATTACAAAATAGGAAAAGCCTGAGAGACAGGCAGGACCCCCAAATGGAATGCTTGATCCCTTCAATCAAGCCTCTGGCTTCAAGCACTTGTCCCCCAAAGACTGAAGACAGGAAGAGGATGTAGGGTTGCTTTTCGGGATGAAAGCACTGATCAAACTGGTAAGATTTGGGGGCCCTGGGTTCCCTCCTCCCGAGCAGTCTTTCCCAAGAATCTTCATTCCTGGTCACCCCACCCCACCCCCACCAACAGGCAGCAACAGCGGGCAGAGACTCGATGACAAAATCTCTGCAGGAATTTGATATTGCCCAAGAGGTCATCAAAGAAGCCGCCATGAGTGAATTACGGTTGGATTATCTCACCCTCATCTCATGGTTCAGGACAGTCTCTGTTTATTTGAAGCGTAGTCCTGAGGTGTGCACCATTTTTTCAGGGCTCGGGTCCTCTGTGGTAGAGTATCCCCTTGGAGGTGCCTGAGATAGCAATGTCCTCAGCCTTCAAGACACCGGAGCCCCCAGCATGGTGCCTCCGGCTCAGAGAAGCCTCCTCCATTTACCCCAGAGGGGCAGTTGGTAGCAGTATTTTCACGTGCATCAAGACATGAAAAGGGTTGGGAAGCATTGCTCTAAAGATCTCATTTCCTTTTGCTCTCCATCTTCCCTCACCGCCTTTCTTCCTGCTCAGACAGCCAAAGTTAAAAACACCCTTACCGTGGCCAACAACGTCCTCTGTTGGCCACTGAGGACGGTGAGGCCCCAAGGGTTCCATGGATTACCTGAGGTCACACAGCCCCGTGATGGCAGAGTGAGGATTCGAACTCAGACCTCCTGGCTCCCAACTGAGGTCTACTCTAACTCCTTTCTAGCTGGAAGCAGACGTTTGCCTTGCTTCCTTGCGCTCTGGAACCTTCTCCCAGCCCCTCCTTGTCTGCCTTGCTGCCCTCTGGCCTGCTGACCAGCAGGTGCCGATTTGGACGTCCAGGCTACCAATCCGAGCAACCAGAGCATCAGGAATACATCCAGTGAGAACTCACAGCTCTCATGCCTCCTGACTCAGGGGGGAAGGTGGCAGTACCTCTGTGCTAATCTGTTGTTCTTGGCTTCCGTCAGAAGAGGCCAGCAAGGCATTCTCAGGAAGGCCCCAGGGCAGCTGTCTCCCACACAGATGCAGACACTTGCCGCGGAAGCAGGCTTTGGTTCCTGTCAACTCAGGGAAAGCTTGTCCTGAGTGTTTTCACAGCCCGTTGGCGCTGGGGTCACCATGGCGCCCAAGAGTCATAAATTCAGAGTGGGCTTCGGTGCGGGCAGTCTGGGGGGACCGTGTGGTGCCACAAATATCCTTTTTCCGAGCAATTCCAAAGTCCGGAAAACGGGAACTTCCGTGAAGATGAGCAAATGATACAACTCTTGTCAGACCCTACTCAATCCCACTTGAAACCCCATCTGAGCATCTGTCCCCATCTGTTTAGAGATGCGAGGGTTATTTCTGGCACCGTCTGAATGAATGTGCATCCTTCTGCAAATAAAGAGCTTCCCACCCCAGTTAGGGATGCCTTAATCTGATTAGTCTCCTGGGGGAACCAGGAGATGATTGATTTGTTCTAATTCTTTACTGGGGAAGGGGCAGGACAATTCTTACTCTAAGTGCTTATCCTCAAGGTCAAGAAAATTAGCAGTTCCCACATCTGTCCCCGTCTCAGAAAACTGGCACAACACATAATCCAAACTCTAGCTGACAACCATTTGGAGATCGGGCGGAAAATGATAAGGTAGCTATGAGTTGTCTAAAGAACTTCAAGATACATTAAAAGCAATCCATAGCGATATGTCGCGGTGACAGGGAAGCTGGGAAATGGGTGCCCTCCTAGACTTCTGGTAGAAACGAAAATTGAAACAACTTCTCTGAATAGCAATTTGACAAATATATACCAAAGACCATAAAAAAAAAATGCATATCCTTTGACTCAGCAATTCTAAGAATTTCACCCCCAAGGAAATAATCAGAAATGTGTACAAAGATCTACATATATAAATTTTCATCACCACAATTCTGTGTAGTAGGAAAAAATAAAAATAGCCCAAGTGCCTAATAATAGGGATTCATTTTTTTTGTGAAAAAAATAAATAAATAATGACACATCGCAACAGAGCCATTGAAAATAGGGAATTAAAATTTTGCATTAAAATAGGGTTTTTTCATAATTGCAAGTGAAAAAAGGAGGACTACAAACCAGTTTCTTCGAGCATTATTTCAATTTTATAAAAATCTATGTATATGACTGTATGTCAGTGTGAGTGTGTGTGTGTGTGTGTGTGTGTGTGTGTGTGTGTGAGTGTGTTGATTAGAACATATATTTGAAGGCTATTCCCAAAGTTTTCCACAAGGAGCATATATTGCTTTTATAAACAGAAATACAAATGCTAAGGAAATGAAATTGATGCCTGCAGCTATGAAATAGGACAGTGGAGTAAATTGTACCTTTTCTTATTACTGATCAGACCACCTCATCCCTACTCTCAGCTCTCAACAAAATTTTTCTCAGATGTCAGATCTTGTCCAATCAATACCCTGAATCAACTAAATTCATCCAAGACATGGACTTAGTTTTATCGCATATACATTGCACTGTGTGATTTTATAGGTAAAACTAAAGAGGCTTCACGTTCTTCACTTCGCACTTTGCATGTCTGACATTTGGGACAAATGTCTTCCTAAACATGAAGGTCTGGGACTTTCCCTGCCACATCACTGCCATCACTTCCCTTCTGCAGAGAATCTTGTCAAGAGGTCAACCGAGGCATAACTGTCCTTGTTTCCTGTGCTCTGGACCCTTCTTCCAGCCCCTCCTTGTCTGCCCTGCTGCCCTCTGCCTTGCTGACCAGTAGGTGCTGATCTGAACTCCCAGGCTACCAGTCGGGACAACCAGACCATCAGGAATACATCCGGCAAGAACTCACAGCTTCTGTGCGTCCTGACTCAGAAGGTTAGACTTGTAAATTACTTAACATTCCAAAGCCAGAGAGACCCTGGGGATTGCAGCCCCAGGACTAAGTGAGTGATACCTACAGGAAGACGTACCACAAAAGATACACCGGAACGGTAACTTTGCTTAAGAAGTCACCTTGTGTGTCTGAAAAAGCATCAAACAACCTACTTAGAGAGTGCTGTCCCTGATAGGAAATAGCCATCCACAACCAAAAGGAAGCAAAAAGATTTTCCATGGCATAAAGGCTGGTCTTTGCCGCAGAGCAAGTCGAGGGAATCACTACAAGTTAACCACGCTTTATCTGTGACAACTTCCACCTCCAGGAGTGCATGCGTCTCTGCCTGCTGACGCCTCTGTCTGTCCAGCGCCCGGCATCTAGAACTGAGGTTCTCCAAGTATGTCTGGTGACCAGGATTACTCCTTTCTCCCACCAAGCTACCAAAACTGCTATTCCTTCAAGGATGGCTGGTTCTAGGCATTCATCGGAAAGCAATCTGATTGAATTATCCACAGTAAGATACACGTTGACGATAGCCCCAGCGCTCCCTGTGGGTGTCTAATTCATTTCTTTGGGAACTGTAGCCTTTGAACCCATCTGCATTAGATCACTTAGGTGCTTGTTAAAATGAGGGGTTTCCGGGTCCCACTCCTTTCAGAAAGAGAATCACTCCCAGTAGACTCCAGGGATGTGCGTTTTAAACAAGTCCCTTTGATTCGTATGCACCCTCCGGCATGGTAACTGATGGAACGTGGAAGAGAGTTGATGTCTTTGACTAGAGAAGCCTTCACAGTGAAATGACTCGCGTTCCACGGCAGGAGCACCCGCCTCAAAAAACAGGGTTTAATAATTCCCCTAACACTTAATAAATGCTTTTTATGCAGCAGGCTGTTATCATCTGCTGTTGAACAATGCGGAAACTGAGGGTCAGAGTGACTAGGTAACTTTCCCGAGGTCACACAGCTCTTAAATATCGGATCTAGCTTTCAAACCCCAGCAGCCTTAAGAAAGCCTCCTGAGGACCTGCTTCAACTATGAAGTTATAACCTGTCTCAATCGGAGCGTCTCCAGCTTAGCTAAGACAGACAGCAGTGCCCAGACTCGAAAGGCCGTGAGGACGTCCCTAAAAGGAGCGAGAGAGAAGAAAACGAAACAAAACCAAAAACACCTGGCTTAAGCGGTGCGTTACTTGAAACACTATGTTATGTATCAATTCTCATTGAACATTTCGGCCGCCAATTTAGGCTGGTTGACGTATTATAGTTTTGCCTAAGAAGGCTCAGAACTTTGAAACTGTTCCCTTTCGTGTTTGATTGCACATTCGTTCTGACTTGAAAAAGGATTATGTCGTTAGGAGCCACACGCTCCCTCTCGCCGCGGCCGGTTGTAGCTATTTCCATCTGTAATGATTGTTTAATGACTATTTAAGAAAGTGCTGAGGTTCTCTAATCGCCCAATTTTTATTAAGCGCTCAAGGAAACCACACAGGTGCAGGATTTCCTAATTGACAGGCAAGCCATGAGTCGGGCAGAGGAGGAAAAGCAATGCCGACGGCAGTGTGACCCCCACCCCACCACCGGTGGGGGAAACCTGTACAACACCGACAGAATAGCGCCTTGGTTCCACCGAGGGGAGCAAAAACAGGGCTTTACGAGACAGGGTAGACAGGGGCAAGAGATGGGGACCAGAAGCAACACATATTATAAAGACAGGAGTGAGGTCTAGAAAGATCACTAAAGGAATAGGGGTCAGAGACCCTCATCTCCCCTTACCCTATCAATCGCCTGGAGATCCAAGACCCTTCACCACTCGGGCTATGGAAATAGTCAACCCTAGTTAGAATGAGCTGTGGCACGGAGTACTTCGATCGTTCTCAGTGAGCCAGGCATTGTACTAGCTGCTATGGTGAATGAGGTACGTGGACGGATGAGGCACGGTTTTTGGATGGGGAGACACAGGTGCGATATTGCAACAGTACCTACCGTTTATTTAGCCCCTTGGTGCACCACACCCGACCGAGTGGTTTGCAAACCTAACTGAAGGATGCTGTTCCCTTCTACCGATGAGAAAACGGAGACAGCCAGCACTTGGGCTCCTCGCCCCAAATCATATAGCTACTAAGTGACGGAGCCAGCATTTGCACTGAAGTCTGGCTCCAAAGCCCATGCTCTTAACCACCCTCCTAGACAACGAGCTGAACGTGTGGAGAGCAACATGTGTCCGGGGCTGATGGGAGCGCCAAGGACGGATGCTTAGCCCAGACTTGGATTCAAATTCTGCATCTAGCCCTTACTAAACGTGAGACCTTGGACAAAGAACTTACTCCCTTTCGGCTTTAGGTTGTCCAGCTCTGAAGCGGGTTCAATTATATCAACCACCTAGGATCATCTTGGAATGAAAGGGGATAAAAACGGAAAGCATCCAACACAGCACCATCTAGTAGGTTACATAGTACGTGCTGAGTTAATGTTGCTTTTCCTCCCCTTTCTGGCTGTTTTTCAGCTGGGAAATAGTAGGAGCTAGCAGCCCAAAGCTGAAAGAGGCCCCCGGCGCACTGCTGGTGGTGATGTAGACAGGGGCAGCCACTGTAGGGAGCTCTCTAACATTACCTGGTGAAAATTAAGTAAGAAAATGCAACCAGGTCCATCGGGGGACAGACACAGGCTATTCATCACAACAGTGTCTTTAACAGTGGGGGTGGGAAGCAATCTAGGTGCCCATCACTTGGAAATGAATCAGAAGATGATGGGGGGGGGGGTCTATTATGGAATACATTGTAGGAGTTAGGAGTAACATACTACCCATATATAAAACATGGGTAGAACCTAAAAACGTAGTTTGGGGGTAAAAAGTAAGAGTCAGAAAGAGATTGATCGTCCAATTCCATTCATATACATAAAGAATTCTTGCACACTCAAAATAACATTGTATATTTTAAATGATGCCCATGTCCCTAACGTATGTATCTGTGTGAATAACAACCCCCAAAGATGTCTACATCCAAATTTCTAGAACCTGTGACTATGTCATGTTCTATGTCAAAAAGGGAATTAAGGTTGCCAATCAGCTGACTTGGTCATGGGCTAGCCGGGTGGTCCCAATGTAATCGCAAGGGCCCTTGCAAATGAAAGACACAGCAGGACAGTGAATGTACAAGGGATACAGGTGAGAAAGACTAGACCAGCCATTCCTGGCTTTGAGGATGGAAGAGGGCTGGGAGCCAAAGAACGCAGGCAGCTTCTAGAAGCTGGAAAAGGCAAGAAAACAGATTCTTCCCTCGAGCCTCCAGAAGGAACACAGCCCCGCCAACAAATGATTTTAGTCCAGTGAGACCCACGTTGGGATTCCGACTTCCAAAACGGTAAGATAATGGATGTGTGTTGTTTTAAGCCACCCTATTGGTGCTAATCTGTTACAGCAGCAATAGGAAAGTAACAGGATGTCAGACACATTAGCATGAGCACTGGCCGTGCGGGAGGAAGCGCGTGAAGACCGAAAAGAAAGGGGGTGCCATGATGTTATGCCCTGTGCTGAGGAGTATGCCAAACTCAACCCGTGCCCGAGGTCAAGGACGAGAGTAGGAGGGAGGAGGGAAGGGGAAGTGAGGAGGGGGGAGCAGAGGGTGGAGACCGAATGGAGCTACTTGGGTAGGTGACACCTGTCACACGGCGTGCTCACGTGCAGCACGGGCCCCAGGTGCGCCGAATGAACCACTGCATGAGTGAGGACTGAGACCCCCAAAGGGAGTGCATGGTAAAGGAGCAATCGTATTCAAGTGGGTTAGATTAAAACAGCTGGAACCGGGTTGTGGTTTTGTTCTCCCCAGGCTCAGGGTGTGATACAAAGCCATCTTCCCGATCGCAATCAAAAACGACGAGTTTTTGAAGATTAACTAAAAAAAAAAAACAAAAAAAAATCAGAATTGCCTTCATGGTGTATTAAAATGGAGTATCAGTACCAATTGTACAGAATTTCTTCTAGAAAATAGAAGAAGATGGACTATTTCCTAACTCATTTTATGAGGCTCATATTCTCCCAATACTGAAACCAGATAAAGACCGTACGAGTAAACTACAAATGTCCCTCATGCACGTAGATGCAAACACCCTCAGCCAAGTATTAGCAAATGGAATCCAGCAGAATATATGGAGAAAAAAAATTATATACCGTGACCAAATGGGATTTACTCCAGGTATGTAAGGCTGGTTCAACATTCAAAAATCAATCCTGGGGCGCCTGGGCGGCTCAGTTGATAAAGTGTCCGACTTCAGGTCATGATCTCATAGTTTGAGCCCCGCGTCGGGCTCTGGGCTGATGGCTCAGAGCCTGGAGCCTACTTCGGATTCTGTGTCTCCCTCTCTTTGCCCCTTCCCCACTCGCTCTCTGTCTCTTTGCCTCTCACACCTAAACAAACATTAGAGAAATCAATCCACTACACCTACAGGCTAAAGAAGAAAAACCGTGTGATCCTATCAATTGATGCAGAAAAAAACATTTGACAAAATCCAACGCCCAACCATGATAAAAATTTCTCAGCAAACTAGGAATAGAGGGAAGCTTCTCAGCTTGGTAAAGAACATCTACAAAACACCTACACCTAACGTCATATTTAATGGTGGCAGACTGAATGCTTTCCACCCAAGATCAGGACCCAGGCAAGGATGCCTATTCTCACTACTCTTACACCCCATAATACAGGGGGAAATGGCGCACTTACGGGGCCTCCCTGGGTTTCCCAACAACAGGAGCCAAGATCTGGACCTCCAGCTCATCTCAAGGTAGGCGAGACCTCCAGGATACAGCACGCAAGCCGCCTCCCCCAACCTCGGGAGCCCAAACGGCAGCAATTCAGTGTGAGGTACCCTCCCACTGGCCTCTCTCACAAGCTTTCATGGATTTTTTTAAATTTCCCTTCAACATTGGTTATTTGATTCCAGCCCTTAGTATATCCTTTCGTCCTTTTGAGCTTCCCAAGTTACCATCAATCCAGTCCAAGCTAAGAGAAAAGAATCCAGATTGCATGCTGTTTCGTAATACCTGAAATCAGAATAAGAGCGTACCTTTTATAACCCTCCGCACATTGCAAAATGCTTTCTTGTTCATTAGCTCATCAGCTCTGAGCCTCTTTTCTCACCTCTGTGCCTTTCCTTGGCTCCCCCCCTGGTGGAATCAATTGCTCCCTCCTCTGAGCTCCCATAGCCCTTTGTACGTGCACCTATTGCCACACCCGACACTTTCTCTTACAGCCCTCGTTCAGGTTTCTCCGTCCCCTGCTGGACCAGAAGGGACCACGCGGTGATTAATTTGGCATCTTCTCCCCAGCACCTACCATGGGCTTAATAACGGAGTTTGGGTAGAGCTCAATGGAGAGGTAGCTATTATTGGCACATGGAAGGGACCGTACCCGGTAGCTGGAGTGGAATGTCAGAAGGATGAAGAAACGAAGGCTTGGACACACGGAAGGACTCCATCAAGGTTACACAGCTAGATGGTGACAGAGCTGGGCTTTGACACAGATCTTCTGGCTTTCATTTGGATAAACAGACGCTTTTCACCCACTGATGTCCTGCCCTGTAGCTCTGGAGGGACCATACCCCGGGAAAACATATGAAGGCTTAATTCCTACCTCTGCATGGAAGCTAAAGCGAAGAAAAACAGCCTTGTTCCTGCCGTGCCGAGGCGGCACAGAAACACAAAAACTGCCGGGACTCTGAGAGCCTCTGAAAACAGAATGCAAACCACAGAGCCCGGCCTATCACAAGTTCAACAAAGTTTTTCCATGCTGAACTCTGAACTTTGAGAAGTCTGGAATCTTTAGCAATTGCTTATTGCCTGCAGGATAGATGCAGTTAGGCCCGTGCCTTCTGGGCATGCCCTTAGCTGCAATCCTCACTGAAGCTTCTATGCTGCTGCTTTCAAAACTGCTCAAATTCCTTCACTCAAGTGTTCTTAGCACTTATGTTGATAGGGAATACTTCAAAGGGTACATCTTTACTTTATCAAATCTGATCTAATTTTGCAGATGGAATCAAAGCGGTTCATTTTGAGTCTAGTCGAGTTTGCCAACCATCCCGGAGAGGAGGCGTCAATGCCTTGCCCTCTGTGTAATTAACCTAAACTACGAGGCCCCGAAGACACCCGGGTCTTTGGCCATCCAGACCCAGAAATCCCTGGGAGGAGGCAGGGGCCTTCCTCTGAGGGAGGGGGCCACGGGGCAGGGAAGGACATCTCTCCAACATCCTGGGACCCATAGCTGGTCCTTCTCCATGGCAATCAAAGAGAGCATGGGCGTTGCGGGGGAGTTCTATGCAGAGAGAAAATATAATGAGCTTCAGTGTGCCTGGCGGTCTTTAGAGTTGCCGTGTGGGGTAGGGGAGCCCCGGACGCGGGCAGCCAAGGCCCGGAGTATTAACCTTCACCCTCAGCGGCAGGAACAATTCTCTTCTCCCAACCTGGCACTTTTTATAAAATCCAAAACTTGATGTCGCTGCTAATTTGCCCCTGATACCTGTGTTTGAAGCTGGATCCAGGCATAGATTCAGCTGCCTAGCCAGACGGTAATTTCCAACTGAGCTATTATAATTGTCACAGTAAAATGTCTGTCTGCATACAACACCCCAGGTTGGGGGAAGGAGGGGGTAAAGTCATTGATTTTGGTGCTCAGAAAAGTTCTCTGTGGCTCAGAAGAGACAGTTCTGGCTGGTTTTGCTTTATTTGGATAAATACTTTAGCCATTTTGCATTGAAATTGAACACGAAAGCAAAAGGGGATTCGGTTTGCAACGTCCTCAACTCGGGGGTCCCCCTTTTTAAAAAGCTCTTTAGAAACTCCCACACACAACTTGCCCCCCTACCTCCTTGGCTTGGGACATTGGAGGGAGTCACGCTCATCTACCAGCCCCCATCATGGACCCTTTGTGTCAGGCCCATGCAGATTAGCCATGAGAAGGCTCCAAGGTCAGGGCGTTTGTTCACAAATTCTGATCATCATGTGGGTGGGCATCACTCTCCCTTTCCCACACAGGAGAAGACCTGGCCAGGCTGGGGAGGTCAAGGACCCGCCGGGGCCCTCAGGGTTAAGAGCTCACCCAGCTGACTCCCCTCTAAACGCTTCTCTACCCAGAAGTGACCCTCTGGAAACAGATCAATAGAGACAGAATCCTAAACTTGGCTTTGACGGCTCTATGACTTGCCCCAGCTCCTTCCCCAGCCTTCTCTCTGGTTGGGACTGGCTTCATGGGCATGTCATGTCTGCAGCCACATAGGGCCCCACATACAATAGCAGGTACCTCTTCTCACTACCCTGAAATTCTTAACAATTTGTGATAAGGGACCCACATTTTCATTTGGCACCGGGCCCTGCAAATTATGTAGCCAGTTCTGCCTTCCACCATGTTCTATGCACCTGTTCACGCTTCCTCCTGCCAGGCGCCTCCATACTTAGATTCCCTCTGCATGGAATGTCCTTACACACCCCATCCCCACCATCGACACCACCAGCTACTTACCTCACTCCTACCCACCCCTTCGATCTCAGATGAATTGTCACTTCCTCCAGGAAGTCCTCCCTGCCTTACCCAACTGGGTCAAGTCTCCTGTTACAGGTTCGTAGAGCCCCCTGCTCCTTTCCTCCATAAACTCTTTCTATAGTTGCAATTCTACGTTTATCATATATTTGCACGCATTTGATTGCAGTCTACCTTTCTGGAATATCAGAGACCAGAAACCACATCTGATTTTTTGCTCACCATCGTAGCCTCAGTGCCCAAAACAACACTAGACACGTAATAAATATTCCATAAATGTGGGTTGAACTCATGACATCGTGTAAAAAGAGAACGCGATAGAGGCAGCTTGAGCAGTCAGATTGCCTGGCTTCCCAGCTACTTGTGCCTCTGGCTGTGTGATCTCAGGTGAATTCCCTGACCTCTCTGCACTTCATTCCTCTCATCAGGGAAAAGGAGATAAAATGAGTAATTTACAGGACGATCGCGACCATTAGATGCAATGATGTGCATGGAGGGGTTGGGACACACCTGACAGTCGGCACCCCAACTGTCCAGCACTGTGACTACAGGACGGCTGGTATGTAATGCACGTGGGCGTTCAGCGTTTCACACGTCCTTGGAACAACCCCCTGTGGCAGGAACTGGTGTGTCCGGGGTGGCACAGCTGGGAAGTGTCCAAGCAGGACAGAAATCCAGTGCAGCCCATCCCCCTGGCCTGTGGCTGTGCCAAAGATGTGATAGTTCAGAAAGGATCACAGATTGGTCCCCGGGGAGTGGCAAAACCCCGGGTTTCGGGTCTCCTTCCATTCCTCCCTGTAGATGTGATCTTGAACGCTTTTCTTAGCCTTCTTAGGTCTCAGTTTCCTCGTCTATAAAACAGGGATAACGAGAGACGCGTTTCAGAGGGTTGCTATATGAAGTGTGATAAACTGTGCAAAGCATGTGGACGAAGGGCGTGGTTTGCAGCCAGCGTTCTGCACAGCTTAGCTCTCACCTACCACTGACCCCGCCTCCTGGAGTGGCTGTCGTTCAGGGGAAGGAGCATAGCACAGTCTCACGTCTTCGTGCTGCCCTGCTCCCATGTTTGCAGCCAGCGACGTTTCTGGAGAGGATTCAGATCGCTCGCACAAGGGAGGGCAACTGTGTCTAGAATCCCTCCAACCTCTGGCATCCCCTAGGTGCGCCGTGGTAGCAGAGGCACGATGCCTCTGCTCTCCAGAGCAAGGGACACTATTCCCCAGCGTGGAGGGTTTTCCCAAGACCAGGGGCCTGGGCCCAGACCTCCACTTGCTCCTGCTCTCCACCCACCTCCCCCCGGGGAAGACAAAGGCCTGGACAGCAAGTGGCTAAGCCTAGCAGGTGCCATCTTGTCTCCACCCACCAGCACAGGGCACGACCTCAAGCCGCCAGAATGGCTAGAATGTGCTTATCTGGGATGAGACGAAAATAAGCTGAGGCTTCAAGGAAAGGAGAGATCCCACTGAGCTCCATCCAGTCCACTGCAGACTCCTCAGAACACCGGAAAAGCACTTTCCACCTGCTGAGGATGTGAACCCCGAGGTTGTGCCTTCCTTCCTCTGCTGGGAACGAGTTCAGGCAGAAGGTAAGGGGAAGTCGGGTGCAGCTGGAGGGGTGGGCCCAAGGGCCTGGGTGGCCATGCACTTGTCACGTCCCCCCATAAGCCGGGGGCCCCAGAGGGATGCCTTGGAGAGGCTGATGGGGGCGCAGAGAGAGGTCGAGAAGGTGAACGACATGGTCCCTCCACCACTTCAATCAGAAAACTACACGTTTGTTGGTAAAGGTACACGAGAGAAAGCTGAAACCTGTGCAAGGGCTGAGACTTCCCGACACAGCTCGTTAGCAGCCAAGGAGAGGCTGGAAGTCCAGCCAGCCCGCGGGCCCTCACGCTCTACCCCAGCTCTGGGGCTGGCGAGTGCTGGATCTAGAAGCTGGGGTTGGCGCACGAAAGCGATTTTTGGAGAAGTGAGAAATCGCTGAGCCAGAGGAGCCTTGAGAAAAGGTTTCCCTTTCCTGTTGTAGGAAAGGTAAGACCAAAGCCAGCTGCGGGGCCCCTCCCCACGCCCCTCCCGCTCCTATAGCGAGGCCTTACCGGGCCCTCTGCAGGAAAGTGGGGCCGCTCCCACTCCTGGAGAACTCCCCGTAGGGTCCCTCTCACCAGGAGCCTCCTGGGCCGGCCCGGCACCGGCTGTCAGCATGGGGAGCATGTCTGCGGGTAGTTGTTAGCTCCAGAGAGCCAAAACGAGGCAGCCTCGGCTTTGGGTGGATACTGTTGGGTGCTCATCCCTAAATTCTTTTGAGTCTGGCCTCATGGCTTCAGAGCCGCAGGCTAATGAACTGGCCCTGAAGATGTTACCAACTAAAAGAACATGTCCTGGCAGAGGGCCCTGGAACCTGTTAAGTTGGGTCATGAAATCCAAAACCCTTGGAGCAGGAAGAGACATCCAAAGTTATCTAGACTGACTTTACTCCACAGATGAGGGTGCTGCAGCTCAGCAAGAAAAGGTCTCTTGCTCAAGTTAAGAAAAAGTGAAAATATGTAACAACAGATCTGTGCCTCTGGGGTAGAAGAGAGGAAAAGTTGTGTCTCGTCTCTCCCCAAAATGTAACTGTGTTAACCCAAACCAAATGCACCCTCTTCCTTGACCTACAGGGCCTTCTCTACTTGGTCTCCCACCTCCCCGATGCTCTGAATCTTATTCTAAAAATTCCTGTCCCGTTGATAAGAAGGCCTAGCTTCTGGATGAGTCATGATACCCACCCATCTACCACCCCAAGTGACCGTGCCATACAGGAGACATTTTCAGGAATCATTGGTCCATAATGGAAGTTAACCCACTGAGCTGAAGTCGATGAGGTCAGAGCCTTGACACTGAGCCAACCCATATCTCATAGCCTGGGAAGGACTCCACTCAGCTTTGTCTTATCCAACCTCTCTTCCCAAGGCAGTGGATCAAATTGACGAGAACCCACCTGGAGAAAGTGGGTCACGTGAACATCACTGGAAAGGGTTTTCCATCTCATTGGGGCAACGTCAAAGTCAGGAAACTGCTACCTTCCTCAGCTCTGAGGAGTTCACCAGGAATGGGTCCCATTTCCCAAATCACAGAGCAGATAGAAAACCAACGCGCAGGTAAGGAATACTCGCCCTGGTCAACGGAAATAGGAAAATGGTGATGAAGACAAATCACTTTCCTATCTTGATGGGTGAGGCTCGTGGCCCATTAGTCTCCCTTGCTCTCCTCACCTCCATCCATTTTGTCCCCATCCTTAAAATTTTCCAAATTTTACCTTCGTTTAGTCATCCCTTAAAAAAAAAAAAAAAAAAAAAAAGTCAAGGTCAAGATGTTGACCAAACCTTCATCACCGCTCGACACATTCTCTCTTCTCCCCGCTCCCACTCCCTCCCAGCCAGCCTCTCCTCCAAAATGAGCCCACGATGAAAGTACAGCAGACTCTGTGCATTTTAAAGAGTTAGCCTATTTTCAACTATAAAATAATATGTGGCATAGAAAACAGCATGTAGGATGAAAAAAGATCCTGTTTAGTTTCAGTGTGACATTTGCCTGGGGGAAGAAGTGCAGAGCTCATTGGCAAGCCGATTGTTGAAGCCCTGACCAGTCAGTTACAAAGTGTCATCATTTAATATGCCAGGCAGCTCTGCCTTTTCGAGGCCAATCACTCCTTTTGTGCCGGGGACAGAGAGGGGGTGGGGTGCAGAGGAGAAACTGAGCGGAGGGCGGGTGGGAACCTCAGAATGAAGGAGGTAAGGGGCACACGTCAGCGGGAGCTTCCGGAGGGCCTCATTGCTCTGTCCCCCTCCCACGTCCACGGGAGCCTCACTGGGGCCCACTGGGGCCAGAACCCAGTGGCTCTTGGTCATGATAGCTGCCCAGGTGAGGCACCTGTAAATTAAGGACCCCAGACCTGCCCGGGCCGCAGACATGGGTATAGAGTGGGTCCAGAAGCCACAGAACTTACATATGTCCCTAGAGCTGGGGTCATCGTCTGGTCCCAGGCACTAGCTTCTAAAGTTATGGGCCAAAAGGTCAGCAGATCTGAAGCTGTTACCACCTCCTGCAAGCTCAACACATTTCCGTGTTTAGACATCAGTGCGAGATCCTGACTCCCTTTCATGACTCTGGGCTTTGTATCCACCCAACTTACCATTAACAGGGTTCGGCCCAGGCAGGGCTTTTGACTCTCTCCCTCCCCCGCCCCAACCACGGCCCCCTCTCCCAGTCTGTCAGCCTTTTCTTCATCAACTATATTTGTTACAATCAAGTTCTGTCAACTGTCACAGCTTACACACAGACTGCCAGTAAATATGTCTTTCCACTCATTAGACATTCCTCCCAGTCACCTTGGGATTTCTACCTTGTCTATCTCACTCCAAAAAACTTTTGTTCAGAAGTATGAGACACCCACTGAGCAATGTCAGCTTGCGGCCATTACCTCAGGAAGTGACAGAAAACACCCAACTGTCACTCATTAAGATCCATTTTTTCCAGAGTTGATGTAAGTCAGACTTTGCCCCCAAAACGAATCATGATTTATTTAATATATTTGCTTCTACAAGTGTCAGCTCATCAGCTTAAAATGTTCCTCCTTTAACTCTATTGAGGACTGTACAGAAAGTTTTCTTTGAAACCTAGTTTTTGCTTTAAGGCTTAATAATTAAAACAGAACCAAGAACAGTCAAGACTCTGCTCTATAGGTGCACTTTGGTGGCCCCTGGTTTTATAATTATATGTACAAAGCAGTCGTGTTGGAATTATCGCTGGACACGCTGGGAAAATTGCCTCCCACCGAGCAAGCTGGCTTTTTCTGCCGGGCGCACCAGGCTGGGGCAAGATGAAATGAAAACCAGGGATGGTTTGAAAGCAGGGACAAAAATAACAATTAGGGAAGCGACGAGGAGAAAAATGCAGTTTCTTAATTGCTCGGCCTGGGTGCCAGCGGGCAGCTCCCCACCGCTCCGCAGGAGTGCGGGAACCCAGAAGGACCCGCTGCTGTCCAGGGGCCGAGGGGAGGCGGGCAAAGGTGCAGCGGCCACAGCTTTTGGGGAAAGATGCCTGAGGCCTTGCTTTGACCTGGATTTCAGGAGAGATCAAAGCCTGAGCCAAAGAGGAAGGTGATTTGACGGGCTGATGACTTCCTATGGGGACCTCCAGCCCAAGGTCATTTCCAGCCATGCTCCCCTCTGCTTCAGATTTACTCTGGTCGGTCTTTTCTCCCGGGAGAACAGAAGGGCGAGCACCTTGGGAGGCACCCCTTGCAAAGCGAGAGCAATGCCCAGAAACTTGGCATCTTCCTCACCCTGACAGCAGGACTCCAGATAATTCTCACCCAGCGCTGAGGCTTGCTTCCCTCCATCCCAGGGCCCAGGGACGCAGAGCGAGATCCATCCCGGGGTCAGCCCCACCAAAAGAACTTAGCTCCCAGACCCATGTATGCAGCCACATAAGGGTTGGTGTCATACCACAGGAACAGCACGGAAGAGTCAAAAAGAAAGGAGAAAATCCACGCGAGTTGCCCAAGAGGAGATCAGTGGTCTGGGGAGAAAGTGAGGCTCCTGTCGTGAAACCTGTTTACGCTCAACGGTCACTTGTCGGAGTGTGGCATGGGAGAGCCACGCCTCCCTCAGGCATCTGGTCTCAAAGACATTCAAAGCCCCTCAAAGTTGAAGAGCTTAAGATTCCAAGGGTATGATATCTTGTCAGGTGTTACTTTCGTTTGTTTCTGTATTACCAGGACAGAGCGGGCCTCCAGCCTCAAAATTCCCCCTACTACCCAGCTGAGGGCTCAAACTTGACCCCCCACCGCCACCTGTGGGTTCACTGGTAGACACACATGCCCTCGGGCAGCAGGGGGAGCTGGGTGTCTGAAGGAAGAATCCAGAAGCAGGCCATGGAAAAAAAGCACCCAGGAGATGGAGGGGGCCACCACTCTGGTCCAGATAAGTCACTTCCAGCTTAAATCACTACCCTGGCTTTCCTGCTTCCACGGATCCATTCTCCAACAGAAACAGCCATGATCTTAAAATGCAGAGTTGATCACAAAATCTCCCAACTGCCCTCACAAATCCCTCTCGTTTAAAACCTAACGGTGGCTTCCCATTGCTGGTAGGATAGAAGTCAGACTTCATAAGAGAGAGAGCAAGGCCCTGCTGAGTCCGTTCCACACCTTGCTGGCCTCACCCTAATCCTGGCCCTGCCTGCCTTATCCCACGATCTAAGTATCTCTGGGGCTTTGTGCCAGGCTTGGGTCACCAGAGACAAGGAAGACTAGACCAGCGCTGAGCCAGGTGTGGCTGGAGGTAAGGAACGACACACAGCTGCCCAGGAGATGGGGAGGAAGGAGGGGAAGAAAAGGGAAGAATGGTGGCAGAGCTGGCTTTGTGACACAGCACCCAGAGTTTCCGATGGGGTTCCCCGACAGGGTTTCCAATGGGGTTCCTATGGGGAGTCTGATTCACTGAGCCCAGGTCACATGTCCCAGCCTTAGCTGCCGAGAGGGCCAGAGGAGTGGGCACGGTCCCTTCTCACATCTACTCCCCTCCAAGACTCATAGGGCAAAGAGTTCCCCAAATATAAGAAGGAGTTTTGGATGCTGGCCTCCAATGAAAGAAAATGTCTTCTCTCAACTTAGCTCATTGCCAAAGTACGGCTTTCCCAGGGAAATTGGCAGAAGTCCTCCGATGAGCCTCATGGGGGCGGGGGGACATTTTCCGTCTCTCTAGCTCCCCAAATACTAGGAACAGGGCCATCCACCCCCAAGCACCAACCACATCCCTACCCTGCTCCTCGACCTGGCATGACAGGGAAACTCTGAGAGAGAAAAAAATAACCCCACATTGAAAGTCAGCCGGCAAATGGAACCCTTTCATGTTGGCCAGGATCCACAGCTCGGAAGGTAAGATCAGATATGGAAGCGTTTGATGAGGTTAAGTCCATTTCCAACCCTTCATTCTGGCGTTTAAAGCCATCATCTGTTTTAAGAAGTGAAGAGCTTTAATGTGCAGGGGGTTACAGAGGAACCGGGCTCCTGCTTCGCGTAGAGCACCAGGAGGCAGGGGCTGTGGAAAGTTGTGGAACCTTTTTTCCTGCAACCCCATAAGGGAGAGAAGCCCCTACCTGCTGATCTCTAAAAATGGCTGCTAATGACATACAGCTATGCTGAAACAGGGACCCGTGTTCATTATAAATCAGGGTGGAAGATGTTCGAGATTGATGTGTCGCCTTGGAGGCACTAAGCCCAAGGAGGATCCCTTCCCCAACAGGAACAAAAGGAAGTAGATGTGTTTTCTTCCTCTATTGGAGGGTTTGTCCCAGAGCCCCACTAAAATCTTGTTTCTTCCACAAAGCCGTCACTGATGAGTAAGCCCTTACTCCTGAACTCCTAGGGCATCTGTGGTCTAGGCCACTTGTTTCACATAATATAAGATCCTTCATTCACTTGTTCATTCATGCACCAACCCCCCATTAAACCAACACTACGGGCTACTCAGAAGGTTTGAGGTGGAAGGCAGTTTGAAGATCTTCTCTTAAGAGACAAAGAAACTGAGACAACACTGGACGTGGGGTTCACGGTAGGCATGGGGAATGACTGACTTGCCCAAGGTCACACCTGTCTTAGTGGGGGCTCTGGGCTCTGAGACCTCCTAACAAACTAGTCCCTGTTGATGGTTTAATGTCCTCCACCCAGGCTATATTCTTTCAAAACCAGCTATCGCCAAGCACTTCAATCTACTGAGAGGTCTCTGCACCCCATCAGACTATTAGCTCCTAGATCAGTGATTCTCAACCCTGGATGATATTGGAATCAATAAGAAGAGCTTTAAAAATGGTGATGCCTGGGTACTACCCCAGAAATTCTGATTTAATTAAGATTATAGGACGTGGCCTAGGCTTTGGGATTTTTTAACACCACCTCTACTGCCCCCGGGTGATTCAAATGAGCATTAAAAATTGAGAAGCACCATTCTACAACACTGTTTCTCAAAATTAGCGAGCATATACATCACATAGTGGTGATCTGGCTAAATTGGAAATTTCAATTCATTAAGTCTCTGCTAAGGCCCAAGGTTCTGTGTTTCTAACAAGCTCCCAGATAATACAAATGCTCTGGTCTGTGAACCATACTTTGGGTAGGAAGGCTCTAAAACAGGGTTTCCCTCGGAGCACCTGGGTGGCTCAGTCGGTCAAGCGTCCGACTTCAGCTCAGGTCATGATCTTGCGGTTCGTGAGTCTGAGCCCCGCGTTGGGCTCTGTGCTGACAGCTCAGAGCCTGGAGCCTGCTTTTCTGATTCTGTGTCTCCCTCTCTGCCCCTCCCCCACTCACACTCTGTCTCCTTCAAAAATAAATAAACATTAAAAAAATTTTTTTAATAAAAAAATAAAATAAAACAGGGTTTCCCAACCTCAGAACTAATCGACACTTTGGGGCTGTATAATGCTTAGTTTGGGGTGGCAATGGCGCAGAGGGAATTTTCCCGTGCGTTACAGGATGTTTCACAGCGTCCCTCCACCCTCTAGATGCCACATCTCCGGTTGTAACCACCAAAATATCTCCAGACAACACCAGATGACCCCTTGGGTGGGGGGAGCACAGTCACCCCAGTTGAGAACCACAGTTCTAGAGGACACACGTTGAAGCTAGCATCTTGAGTCCTCTAGCTCTCCATCCAAAGTCCTTTCTCTATGCCACATTGCCCTGTTAACTATCTTTTCCCACTCATCTTGCTTATGAAATTTGTAAATTAATTAAAAGTGAAGATGACATCCCGTTCATTCATTAATCAGCCAGTGATTCAGCAAATATTTGGCGAATGCCGAGCCGTTTGCTGAGCCTAGAGATGATAACAAAGGCACCCGAAGGCTACGCGTGAACTATCCCTTCGATCCTCCACACAGCCCTTGGAAGCAGGTCCTAGGGTCACCTCCATATTACACACAAGACAACCAAAGAGAAATTAGGTAACTTGCTCCAGAACACATAATAAGTTATAGAAACAAAATGCAAAGATAAGTGGGATACACAGCTGCCTCAATGGAGCTCATGATCATGCAGTCAACACAGACAGCCATGATTCTGACTCTACCTTGATGTGGAAAATACTAGAGCCGCAGCCTGGGCAGAGGGGTCACTCGAAGAGCATGGCCAGTTCTGCTCGAGGAGTGGAAGGGAAGGAGAAGACCTCACACGATAAGTGATAATTGAGCTAGATCTACAATGATAAGAAGAACTTCGGGAGTATCCCTTTCCTTGTCCATCCCCTGTACTCAACAGACTGTGAGCTTCTTAAGGGTACGGACAGACTCTTCCTTATTTTTCTATCTTCAGTTCCTGGCATGGGGCCGGGTGCATAACAGGTGGTCGATCAATGTTGGGTGAATAGGTGAGCAAACAAATCAGGTAGACAATAGAGACAACCCAGGGGGAGAGAACAGCATGAGAAAAAGCATGGAGGTGTGGACGGGTGCTGTGTGCCAGGAGAAGAGTAAAGAGGCCAGAGGCACGGGCATTCGGGGAGAAGGGGGCAGGAGACGAGCAGGTGTCTGACATTCTGATTCCCACATAGAACAATTTGAATCCCTTTCGCTGGGCTCTGGGGAAAGGGAAGCTTCAGAGTACCTCCCAGCTCGCTGGGTTCCTTTTCCAAAGAGCAGGAATCCATGTGTCAGGACAGGATTAGCTCTAATGAGTGCAGGGAAGTGGGATCAAGAACTGTGAATTCATTTAATACACGGGGAAGGAATCGTGCGTGCGTGTGTGTGCGTGTGTGTGTGTGTGTTTTAATTCTTACCATCCCTGATGAACTGATGGATCCAAGCCTTGGCATCAAGAGCTGTTAGAAAAGAGAGAGATAATTGGACACCTAGTGTCTCTTGATGGAAGGACACAATACACCTGTGAATCTCATCACAGCCCCGGGTGGAGCCACCAACTTGCCAGCAGCACAGGGGACGGAGGGACATGTTAAATTTCACCACGGGGATCCAAACAGCAAAGTCGACTGTGGAACATCTGTAGGACAAATGACTTGGTTCTTAACTAAGAAGAGAAAAGGGGGGGGGGGGGGAGGGAGAAATGGAGGGAGAACTTATGGATTAAAAGATACCTAAAGATATTTCAACCATTTGCAATGTGGAGACAATTAGAGTCAGGATTCCACAACTGGGGGGAAAATAAAAAAAGACAAGTAGAAATCTGAACAGTGGGTTATTTGATGATATTAAGAAATTATTGATGGCGTGCTGGGGTGACTCAATCAGTTGAGCGTCTGACTTCGGCTCAGGTCATGATCTTTCAGCTTGTGAGCTCGAGCCCCGCATTGGGCTCTGTGCTGACAGCTCAGAGCCTGGAGCCTGCTTTGGATTCTGTGTCTCCCTCTCTCTCTCTGACCCTCCCCAGCTTGCACTCTCTCTCAAAAATAAATAGACACTAAAAAAAATTTTTTTAAGAAATTATCGTTAAATTTAAGATGTGATAATGGCTTTGGCATCATATTTTTTTAAAGTGCCCTTGTCTTTTACAGGTACAGACTGAAATACCAACAAAATGACATCACCGTGCGAGAGGAGGGGGTGAAAACGCAGGATACACAAGGTTGGCTCTAGGCTGGAATTGAAATTGAGCAAATAGCACCTGTGCTTCGCCATACTAATCTAGCTCTCGGCTTTCTTTCTTTTAAGTTTTACTGAAGTACAATTTCTGTACCATACGATTCACCCAATTAGTGCGTACAATCCAAAGACTTCTGGTAGGTTCAAAGCTGGGCATCCATCAGCACAGTCTTATATTCGTCACCTCCAAAAAGAAACCTTGTACCCCTCAGCCGTAATCCCCAAAGCCCACCTCACCCTTAGCTCTAGACAACGACTCATCTAACTTCCGTCTCCACAGGGTCTCCATTCTGGACGTTTCATGTATAAGGAGTCCCGCAATAGGAGGTCCTCTGTGACTGGCTTATCCACGGTGCAGCATGTATCTGCATGGAAATCAACACCTTGATTTCCTTTCATGGCCAAATACTATTCCATCACGTGGCTACAGCACATTTTATTTACCGTCGGATGGACATTTTTAAGTTGGTTCTACTCTGGGGCTAACATGTCTAATGCTGTTATGACCACTTGTATACAAGCTTTTTTTTTTTTTTTTTTAATTTTTTTTTAACGTTTATTTATTTTGAGACAGAGAGAGACAGAGCATGAACAGGGGAGGGGCAGAGAGAGAGGGAGACACAGAGCCGGAAGCAGGCTCCAGGCTCTGAGCCGTCAGCCCAGAGCCCCATGCGGGGCTCGAACTCACGGACCGCGAGATCGTGACCTGAGCTGAAGTCGGAAGCTTAACCGACTGAGCCACCCAGGCGCCCCTTGTATACAAGCTTTTGTACGGAATCTATTTTCTTTTCTCTTGGGTGTATACCTAGGAGTGGAAATGGCTGGGTCAGATGGTGACTCTCTGTTTAGCAACTTAAGAAATTGTCAACCTGCTTCCCAAAGCCGCTGCATCATTTTACGTTCCCACCCACTGCCTTCCCTTTTTTGTAGGTGCTTGAAATTTTCCATAATAAAAAATTTTGTTTTAAACCCACCCTCAGCGGGCTAAAAACCACCAACGCATCCTCGCCACGTTGGCAACTGTGGCTTATTCCTAACATGTCTGTGTCGCCTCTACTCGCGTGGGCACTCCGGGGAAAAGATCGTGACCCCTCGCCGCTTTCAATACGTTCTTGTTTGTTAGGTTTTTAGGCACGTGCCTCCTCCCTTTCATTTTGGGGGCGCAGTCTCTAAAGAAACCAAGAAGATTAGAGTCGGGAATGACCTAAAGTGAGTCACCAGAGTGGAGGGAATCAGGCAGAAGCCCCTTCCAGCAGCGCAGCTAAGTAAACACAAATGTGATGACCGCCGCCGACATAATGACATAAAATGTGGGCCACAAAGGAAAGAATGGCTGCAGTAAGGGGAGGGGAGGGGACCCCGTCTGCGGAGCCCCAAGGTTAAATGCTGGGGTGTAAAGAGACGTAAACAAGAGAAATCTTTCAGCACAACAATTTGGGACATAATGGCGCACAGAGTCGCATTCTGCAGGTGTACGAGAGCACTCGGCTGCATTATTCCATCCCGGGTTCCCATTTTCTCTTGTCAAGAGGTCTTTGACTAAAGACACAATTGTCTTCCAAAGAAAGGCTGAAATGCCATGTCAATGACTTGAGTGATAGGCTGTAGCATCTTGGATGCTCAAGGAAAAGCAATGCTAATGGATTTGTACACTAAATAACATAAAAGGGGAGAGGGGGGATGCCCCACCAAGGCACTGCGACAGCCTTCTTCCGAGGCACTGGAGGGGAATCAAGGCTTTCGTACCCCCTTCCAGTGAGGACAAAGGATGCCTAGGTTTCAGGGAGTCCAGACCTGACTCTGCCTTCCCTTCATATTCAGCCTGGACCGAGCTCTTAAATCCTCAAAGAATTAGCAGGTGTTCCCTCACAAATCTGGGGCATGTAGCTTCCTGCCCGGCCTCCCACAAAAACGTCCCTGACCCAGGCCCAGGACATCCCGCCCTCTCCTGCGTACCTGACAGCAAAGTCTCCTGGGAGATTTCCCAGCCTGCCCAGCAAAATAGTCCAGCCCTTCCTACAAGTTAATAAGTGCACCGGAAGGCTCACATGAGCAACATCATGAGCTAACAAATGAGCTAGCAAAGTAAAAGAAAGAGAGGACGTGCACACGGGAAAGGACCTCAGGGTTCACCGGATCCAACCCCCTCTTTTCATGAACAAGAACGCTGAGAACCAGGGAAAGTAAGCAACGTCAGAGGGTGACATTATCAGCTCATGTCAAGACGTGTACGTCCACTCCTCTCCCCCACAGGAGGTGAAGTTCACTGGAGTAGGAAAATGAAAGAATGCCACTCAAGAATTTTATCTCTAATATGTGTAGCTCTGGGAATGAAACAGGACAGGAGACCTAAAATTTTTATATTCTAATATTTTAGGTAACCGTGACCTAGAAACCACAGCTTGGAGTTCCTTTTGAAGATGCCGATGGCCTTTAGGGCAGGTTCGGTTGTCCTCGCCTGTCCATGTCAGCAGGAGGGAATTGGAGACCCGAAGGAGGCAACTGAGGCCCTGAGAGGGGATGAGATTTCCCAAGGTCACAGGACTCATCCTCCTTTGGTGTTTCAATCTCAGTGAAGAGCACCACTCATCACCCATCATTCTTCCAGTTAAAGGAACCAA
This sequence comes from Panthera leo, assembly GCF_018350215.1. Taxonomy (NCBI): domain Eukaryota; kingdom Metazoa; phylum Chordata; class Mammalia; order Carnivora; family Felidae; genus Panthera; species Panthera leo. Next base: position 69,736,178 of record NC_056689.1, on the reverse strand, counting down.
AAACCAAGGAAACCCCCTCAAGATGTGCCATCACCACACCCTCCCGATCCAATCTGCACCCAGTCTATCACCTCCCGTGTCCCCTCCATTTCCTCTGCCACGAGCCTAGAGCAGGTTGTCGTCACCTCCTGCCCAGCTCCTACCTGTTCCCGGGACCCTTAACTCCTGTCCCCAATCGTTCTCAAAACCACAGCTAAAGTGATCCTTTCAAAACTGAATCTGCTCGTGTTCTCCCCGTTAAAACCTTTCAGTGGTCCTAGAGATGAAACCCCAAATCTTTTTTTTTTTTAATTTTTTAAATGTTTATTTATTTTGGAGAGACAGAGTGCAAGCAGGGGAGGGGCAGAGAGAGGGAGACACAGAATCCAAAACAGGCTCCAGGCTCCGAGCTGTCAACACAGAGCACGATGCGGCACTCGAACCCACGGGCTGCAAGATCATGACCTGAGCCGAAGTCAGACGCTTAACCGACTGAGCCACCCAGGTGCCCCTAAAACCCCAAATTTTGATGTTCACAAAGCCCTGCCTCGCCGGCCACATCCACCCCCCACCCGGGCATGCCCTTGAAGTCATCTTGAACCACTCCCCCCACCTACTCCCCTTGCTCAAAGCCACATTGACCTTCTTTCCATCTTCCCATCCTTCCAATACACCATGTTCCCTTCCATCCCAGGACTCTTTTGAGAATACTGTCCCCTCTCTGAAAAGTTCTTGTTCCACTCCTCACTTAATTCTCCTGCAGGCGTTGGCTTATGTCCTTCCTCAGGAAAGCCTTCTCTGATCCCCAGCACTGTGTGAGGCTCCTAACTTTTGTACTTTCCTAGCAAAGCTTCTTTCCTTTAGAACATTGATCCTAGTTTATGATGATACGCTCATTAGTGTGATGAATTGAACACAATCTATTTCCCCACACAATAAGAAAGAAATCTGCTCAGTTTTACAGGTTTTTCTCCCAACACCTAGCATAGTGCCAGATACTAGACATATATTCAGTGATCATGCACTTGTATGACCAGAAAGCTGTTAAAATATTGAAATGTTTTTATATCCATTGTTAATTAACTACTGTCCCAAACCTCCCAGGTGTCTCATGGTATTCTAGCCATATCCCCTCCCCTGGACCTTTCAGGGCACCCTCTATCCAGTAATTAAATGAGAAATGTCTAGCACAGCACTTGGACGATCAAGGCTAAATATTCTACCACTCCAGCCTGCACTGAGTAGACACTTAATAATTATGAATTGACTAAAAGAATAATCGTAGAGCTAGTGTTTCAACCCTGATTTACCAAACCCCTGTTATTTTTCCTGCTTTGTTTGCTGCTTCCTCTTTCACCCCCTGTTGGCATTAAGTGCTTGCTCTGCAAGCTCTAGAGGGTGGCATAGTCAGGTTCACGTCTGGGTCCTTCTGAGCATCCCCTCTCCCTACTTTGAGGCCTCGAGAGCATGCACCAGGCACCTGACGACCTTAGCACTGAAACCCACGGCATCTGGTTGCCGCCAGGAGCAAAGGCATCCAGATAAACCTTCCTCACCGTCTGTCAAAACTCTACAGGAAATCCCCACTTTGGCAGAAGCCACGTGACTCCAGGAAATCCACTCACCCTTCCAAAAGTGCGGGGAGACCACCTAGATGCGAACTCTTTACCAGCCAGCCTTCCATCTAGAGACATAAAGAGAAAAAAGGAAGACCTCTCTTCCATCAAAGAAGACATTCAATTGTAATCATTTCTTGATTCTCAGGTCAGGTCACCGTGGTGGGCTTTTTAACTTCTCTGGACGCTGAAAAGGTGGTATCTTCCTTAGCCTGGGTTTTCCCCGGAGTAGATCCAAAGGAAAATATTTGGGCATAAGCAGTTTATTTAAGGGATACGCCAAGAAAGCACTACGAGGGAGAAGGACGTGGGACCAACAAAGTGTGTGATGCTGAGCAGGGTACCTGCGTGCATGACCGGGGCTCAGTCTCACACAGAGCCCGGCAGACGGTGTAGCATCCTTCTGAATTATCCGTCAGAGAGGCAAGGAAGCTGGGGGATCAATCTACAATTCCCAACCCTCCTTGGTTGAGGATCTCTCTGGGGCATTCATTCTCTTGCAGTTCCCCTCGCCCCGTGATCCTGTCAATCAGGAGGCCAGAAAATGCCTCAGGCCAAGAGACCACAAAGCCACGACTGTGTCTGGGAACTGTCTGCAGGTGTGAGGAAGCCCCAACAGCATCTGCAAAGGCTTTCAAATGCTTACAAGAGGAAAACCATCGTATACCAGCCGCTAAAGGAAGCTGCACGTTGGGCCGTGTGGTACAACAGGCAGAGTTTGGGCTTCAGAATCCAAGTCCTGGGTTTGAATCTCTTCTCTGCCACTTGCCAGCTGGGCCAGTGGGCAAGAGAACCTCTCTGAACCTCACTCTTTGTTTAATCTGTAAAGGTTATAGTAAAGATTAAATGAAGTGCTGTATACTAAGTGTACCGTGCTGGGCACATTACTGATGCTAGTTAGTGTAATAATAATAATTACTATTCCAATAAAATGAATCGTTTGCTCTTGGGAGTTTCATGATCTAGGAAGCTAACCTGATACCGTGAAGGAAGGGTGATGTCTTCTTAATTTTAATTTTTAGCGTTAAGTCACCCATTTGTTTGTTCATCCGACAAATGTTGCAAATCCATTTCAGTTACAAAGAGGAGGGGTTGGCAGCTATTGTTACAATGGTTAGTTCTCGAATGCCTTGTAGCTTTCACCATCTTTCAGTCTGCAGCTGTTCTCTGCAGGAAGACAGGGAAAAAAGATCGTCGTAATGATATAATGGTGTCAGCTATCCATACTTAGAGCTACATGACTTTGAATACATTTGAATAACGCTTCTATACTCCTCCATCTGTGAAATGGGCATAATAACACCCACCTCGCAGGGCTGCCGCAAAACTTAAAAGAGATGACATTGCACACATCTCCTGCAGCGTCAGGGACCCCGCGGGCTCCTTCTCATCATGTCATCTCTGGGGTATGCATGGTTTCATAGCTAAATGTTAAGGGGTATTGAGAGGATGAGCACTTCAGATCCTTGGGCAAATGTGAGAACAACCCAGCAGCCCTAAGCGAGCTGAGCGCGTCAGCAGCACTCCGCGAAACGTGAGAGTCTAGCCCTCCTCGGCTGTGTCTCGCAACACTGTCTTATTCCGCTGGTCATTCCCCCACTCCCAGCTCAGTGCCTATAAATAGGAGGGATGCGTTGATATTTGCTGATAAACAAATGAAACAAATCGAGCCTGCTTTTCCAAACAACAGCACAAGAAAAAAAAAAATGCTTCAAAGAAGACACCGTGAACAAAAACTAAGATCCTTGAGGACAAGGAAGGTGGCATTCCTTGGTACCCAGTGACAAATCAGTGTACTTAGTTGACTAACATTCTATCTAAATGGAATAAAATGTCTCAGAGGACCAGGATCCACCTGCTCTCTAAATACAGACCACTGTGCTACAAGGCCCTGTTCTAAAGAGACCCGCTTAGGGTCCTGATCCCTTAAAATATATATTGTTTAGTCTAACAGGCAGAAATAGAAGCAACCGCAAGTGGAAAACTGCAGTCTTCTGGCTCAAAGCGTGGCCCACCCAGCAGCGTGAAGCGCGGGCTCTCCTCGGGCGCCGTCCCCACACCTGCCGGAGCAGAATCTGCATTGCACACACTGCCCACGTGATTCTCAGGTAGGAGCCGGGCTGGCACTGCTCTTCGAGATTGGCTACTCCTCGTCGGGGGAGTTTTAAGAAAATACCGATGCCTGGGTTCCCACCGCCAACAGGGTCATCGGCCTGGAATGCAGCTTGGGCAAAGTGATCGGAAATAAGAAGAAGAATGAGAATTAGAATTCCCCGGGGAGAGCGCTGCACAGACCCGCACGGGGCAGCTCACACAGCGAAAGGGCTCATTTTGCCTCATGGAGGATTATTTCCCTGAGCCCTTCAGGGTGCCTCCTATCTGGCCGTTGGGAAGAAGGCTTGAATGTTATCTGGGAGCCAGGCCCGCACCAGACCAGGCCTCCACCTACCGAGAGAAGAAAGAGTTAACCCCAAAGCCAGCCTTCCCTCTCCTGCTTCTATGGGCCCAGCCGCCGCTGAGCCTCAATCACCTTCACCGCAGCGTGTACATCTGGTTCCGTTCCTTGGAAATGTCTCCCCTTCTCATTGCTTCCCTCCCCTCGGGGACAGCTTTCCCCAGTCCTGCCCAGGAGAATGACCTGAGGCCAGGGGATCTAGCCTGGGAATGTCCCCACTGCCTGCTCCACAGTCCAGACCTCCAGGTGGGGTTTTGAAGTGATGACATCAGCCATGGCCGGGGTAGCAAGTTACATCAGAAACACTCCAATCCTCCCGGGAACCTTCCTGGGAACAAGCACGAGGCTCTGGCTAATTTTAAATGTAATTAAAAGATTTTCTTCCTTTCTTTCTTTCAAGGCATGATCAATTTCCACAGCTCCCCCCTCTCAGAATACTGTTCCTCTGAGGTCTTCTTTTTTTAATTTCCAGATTTTTCCCCCCAAATGAGAACACTTACAACAGATGCAAGTCCTTTGCTTATTTGGCCTATGTATCAGCAGACAGTCTTTTTACAATGCAGAAAGGTTTTTAATGGGATGTGGAAAAGGTCTTCTCTCCCAAAACGCTAATAATAAAAAAAAAAAAATCTTTTTTTATTTTCTTCAAATTGCTTTTTATAACCCATTCAGCATTTTCAGGGACATAATTAAAACATCAAACAGTTTTCCTGCCGGTTATGCTAAAATTTGAATACTTGAGGCAGCCACTATTATTAGATATTAAAATGGACTTGAGTATTTATTCAAAAGATCCTCTTAAGTAACTATTCATTTGGGTTTGCTCTGTTTAATAAAAAGACAAGCCCCATAATGTGAAAATACCTGTTTCTAATAAAGACCGTAATTGGTAGCAGGAGGATTTTTTTAAATATAAAATATGTATTTTGTTCACTATTTTTCCAGCTTAATGCGACTAATTTCCCCATTCAACTTTATCCCTAAGGAAAACTAGGGAAAGAAAGGCCATCAGCAATACACGAAGCTCAGTAGTTTGCTTTCGTAGGGTGTAATTGCTATCGAGAAGGCTAGTAGCCGGGTAATTTTGGATTAAATGAGTACATAGCCTGAAAAAGGATAAATTAACCTCTGTAGAACTGAAATTAGATTCCAGTGAGTGACTGTTCTAGCTCAACACACACGGAGTCCAAGGCTGGGGACTATGTCGCCCAGGAGGAAAAGCCAGTTGAAATGCTGACTGCCCGTTCGCGGGTGCAGGGAGGGCAGGGAAGCCAACTCGGGAAGGAACGGATGGGGCAGAAATGGAAACTGAGAGCATTTGTTTCTCTTGCTGTTCCAGGGGTTTGTGGACGCTTTCCAGATAAATAAGAGGTTTCCCTCTTCACAAGACCCCAGCAGGCTTCTCAGAGACGAAAGCAGATCGGGTCAGTTCACTGGACACACGGTTACTGACGGCAGACGACACGATAAAGCCGTGCCGGACACACAGAGAAGAAGGTCGGAACAAGTGTGTGAATACCACGTGAGAAACAATTCTAATCTCCCTGGGGCTTTTTAACGGCAGTGAGATGGGCGAGTAAATCTAGAATACAAAATTGTGTGCACTGGGGCACCTGGGTGGCTCAGTCCGCTAAGCGTCTGACTCTTGATTTCGGCTCACGTCACGAACCCACGGCTCGTGGATTCGAGCCCTGCATCGGGCTCTGCACAGCCTGCCTGGGATTCTCTCTCTCCCTCTCTCTCTCTGTTCCTCCCCCGCTTGTGTTCTCTTTCTCTCTCTCAAAATAAATAAACTTTTTTTAGAAAGATACAAAAAATTGTGTGGGCCAACTGCCTTTTGAATGGCACAGATACTACGAGCTTAGAGCGGGGTCGTCGCTCTGGTTCAGAACAAGACGGAGGGCTTCTCACGGAGGTGGCAGTGGCTGGACCGTGAAAAGCACGCTGGCTGGGGAAACCACGTCCTGCTCAATCCTGCCCTTCTCGAAATACCTGCAACACTAGAGTGCGTTGAAACTTCTAGAATTAATTGCATACCTGTGACTCTGCCTCCGTGAACTCATATCGGTGGGTTCAGTCCTCACCTTCTTTGTGAGATGGAGAAACAATGGCCACGGGACCTGCCCACATGAACTGGATATCAACCCCCTGCAAGGAACTGTTAGATGCTGCTGAGGAACAAAGAGAAAAGAGGTGGCGAAATCAACATTGTCCTCTGGCAATCTACTTAAAGATCAGGAGGTAAACCATCACCGCCAGACAAACCGAACAACTGTAGGAAGGATACAGCAGGTACCAGATGAGAGTCATGGCTGTCCATGCGGTGGGAGGGAAGGATAGATAGTAGCGACCCCTCAGGCCGAGGCAGCTGGGAAGCCTAGCTTAAGAACCTAAGACTTGAACTTAATACGCCGAGTAAAGAACTCTGACCGTAGAACACGGGAGGCAGGGAGGAAAGGAAAATGCATTCCTTGGCTGAGACGTTACTGGCATTTTCAAACCAGAGAACGGATAGTTTCAATAAGGAGGGAGAGATTCCCCCAAGAGAATCTTCCTTCTCCCTCTCTCTGCTTCCTCTGTCCTTTCGAAGCACATCCCAGTCCCCAGCCCTTATCTAACTTGATGGAGCTGGCCAGTGTTATTTGGGGAGGAACAAGGGCTCGGAAAGACACCGTTGCCAAATTCTCCTTGATGAAAGGCTTTTGTGCTCTCGGCTCCATAACCCCCACCCACTCAGAGGGCTGGCCCAGATCTTCAGGCCCCAAGGTTAAGGACCCTGCTCCGCAGGTGGGGACCACACCTGGGAATGCCACAGCCCTTCCCGTGGCCTCCCAAATGGAGTCGTTGGTCGTTGATGGATGGTAAACACACAAGAAGGGAGAGAACTCTGTGCAGCCAGTGCCGAGCACATATCTAAAGCCAAAGAATTTTGTTTCACTACCCTCTGTTGAAGTAAAAACAGCTCCAAGAGTATTCCCTGGAGTGTGAAACGGTTCTCTCATCATCCAGGGTTCAAAGACACTGTGAGGCGTGTAGCGTAGCTGAAAGTGTCTGTATGTAATAATGCCTTTATGATGTTGTTTTGTTTCTGGCTTGCCTTTACCTGAATTATCTGAAGACATTGTTTGAGGCTATAAAAAATATGAATAATATTAGGCCTTGAGATCAAAAATCATTTTTTATTTCCACGGTTGTTAGCCGCCAATATCCCACGCACGGCTCTCAATTTCCAAAGCGGCAGTGAAATGCTGGGGAGATCAGGTGAGCTTTTTTTTTTTTTTCTCTTCTTCTTTTTCTTTCTCTTCTTCTTATTTTCATTTTTGTTATTAGGCACTGGTCTTGATTTCTGAAGCTGCCGAAAGCCGTTGGATACGGCAAAACTAATCAGAGGGAAAACTACCATTTAAACATGAGATAAAAGGGCACTTGGCACCGAAGCATAACGAGATGTCCACCCAATGGGACGAGTGACGCACACCTTCCCGGGTGGCCCCGGGGGCTCCAGGAAACCAGCGTGGCTTGAGAGGCGATGCTACCAATTTCGAGGACCAGCAGGGGCTGCACATTCAGAGAGGGCCTCCCACGTGAGGAGAGAACTCTCTGGCCCGCCCTCTGAAGCCACAAACATGCCTCTCTTGCCTCTTTGTCTTACTCTGCTGGCGAAGAACGAAGTCTGAAAAAAACGAAGTAAGAAGTTCCTTTTTGTTTTTTTGGTTTTTGTGGGTGGTGTTTTTTTTTTTTTTTTTTTTTTGGCACCTGTTACCTAATCACTGGACAGTCCCCAATACGCGTCCCACCAAGCAAATGAGGTCCAACGCCACGCTGGCAGACGTTCACCTCAGGCTGACCTGCTCTCAGGCACGGGCTCCAGGCCCCACCATGTCTAACAGCTAACGCTGGGTGGCTCACATTCCCCATGTTGACACGCGAAGGCAGGGCATCTGGTTTCTGGCATCGCCTAACCCCTAACAAGGTCACAAATTTGGACAAGTCACTACCCCTGCCAGGCCTCAATTTCTTCAGGCTTTCTCCGCTCTCCCAAGTTATTAAACCTCAAAATCATCGGTCCGTTGACGCCTCAGTCCTCGCTGGCCGCATTCCCAATGAACTTCTGAGTCACAGAGTCACGGCCTCCAACCATTCGCTCCTTCTCATCCGAGCTGTGCTGCCCTAGTTCCTAACCCATCTCCCTTCACCCTCCCTGCACTCCACCCTGACTCGACTTTCAGACTCACCCCCTTAAACGCTTCAGATTCAGTCTTGACCTTTTCGAAAGCTGTCAGCGGTTCCCCATCGCCTCTCGGCCAATGTCTGCCGGTCACAGTTCTCTACAACCTGCCAGACCTACCTTATTGCCCACTGCTTTCCTAAAGGCACCTGCCCTCCAGCCAAATGGCACATCTTGCTCTTTCCACGCATCTCTATGCTTTGCCCCCCCAGACTCCTGCTCGCGCCCGCTCCTCTTCCCAGGATGCCCTCTACCCACTCCACCTCTACCCTCACGCCTGATCTCTGCCTATCAAAACTTTGTCTACTGGATTCGTGTGGAAGAAGATGCAGCAAAACTTGATTGGGAGAAAAATGGAAACAATCTGAATGTCTAATTGGACTAAAATGGCCACATCAATTATGGAACAAGTATGTAATGACTTTGTAAACCATGGCTTTAAAGAATATTTAATGATATGTGAAAACTCGTTATTCTGTTGAGTAGGACCTCAGAAGCATTTATTCAGCAAAAGCCCAATTTTGTGAACTCTGTCTGTGTGTGTGCCTGTGTGCCTGTGTGTGTGTGTGTGTGTGTGTGTGTGTGTGAATATGTAGACATGTATACGTAGAGAAAAGTCTAGAAGGAATACACCAAAATGTTACTTCTGTTTTCTTCTAGGTGCTGAGATTATGAGCATGTTCATTTTCTTCTATATGCTTTTTAATATTTTCTCATAAATATGTATTGTTTTTAAACTTTAAAGTATAGTAAATAAGCATTAGCCATAAAACAGTAACAAAAGAAATTCTGCCTTGAGTGTCCTCTCACATGTTATTCTGTCCTCAAAGTTCTTTTCTTTTTTTAAAGATGTATTCATTTTTGAGAGACAGAGAGAGACAGCATGAGTGGGGGAGGGGCAGAGAGAGGAAGATACAGAATCTGAAGCAGGTGCCAGGCTCTGAGCCATAGAGCCTGGTGCAGGGCTCGAACCCACAAACGGTGAGATCATGACCTCCTCTGAAGTCAGACGCTTAACCAACTGAGCCACCCAGGTGCCCCATGTCCTCAAAGGTCTTCTTTCTTTATTTTTGAGAGAGAGACAGAAAGAGACAGAGCATGAGCAGGGGAGGGGCAGAGAGAGAGGGGGACACAGAATCCGAAGCAGGTTCCAGGCTCTGAGCTGTCAGCACAGAGCCCGACGCGGGGCTTGAACTCACTGACTGTAAGATCATGACCTGAGCCAACGTCGGACGCCCAACTGACGGAGACGCCCAGGTGCCCCTCAAAGATCATGACGGTGTGCTTCACCCCCCCGAACCACGGACCTCCACCAATCGGATGTAACTTTTTCTGCATGTGAGCCCCTGACATGCACACGGCCTATTCGGCTTCGTGTCGGAGTTACTGTGTGTATCCTGCATCCCTCCCCTTTGGCTGTAAACTGCCTGGGAGTAAGGACTCTGTCACGTTGGGCTCCTCTCTCAGTCCAGATACACGGCGGAGCCTCCATGAGTTCTTTCCACTTGAATTGGCCACACTCGGGCTCTGGGTCCAAAAGGGTCGCTGACAGGGTAGTCTACACTTCGACATCAGCCACCCTGGACATTTCAGCACATCTTTTCTGTAGCTCTGCGGGGAACTGGTTTGAAGAAAAGTAGCTCAAAAACAAAACAAAACAAAACAAAACAAAACAAAACAAAACAAAACAAAAAGCGAACCCTTATGTATTCATTTCTTCAGAAAAGAAAAGGACACCAACTCCAGCTCACCTCTGGTCTCGTTAACTAGCTCAAGAGACACTCGGTAGCACTGACCCTGGAATACAAAGGCCACGTTCAAGGTTTCCTAGTGACTGTCCCTAAAAACACAGAGCATTCTCATTCCTGAAAACCTAGTTACTAGATGTGCAGTCATTACTCAAATTTTTTACTTCTTGGTTCCTGAGCTAGGAAGTGTTAGCTACTATAGATTGAAACCCATATGGCCAGTAATTTCACACTGATCTCTAGTAAGAGGCTTTCCCAAGAGTTGCCATCAACCTGGACCTCAATCCATGATTCCACAGAGGCACAGAGCCTCAACTACAAAGACTTCCTCTTCTGGCCCCCGGAGGTCTTGCCAACAGGAGTTGGCAAGGGATGGATGGAAATTACCCAGTTAGGCAGTGGAAACTGGGAGAGTGGGATGTATTCATTACTTTTGAGGAGAATCAATATATGAAGGAATGATTCAAAAGTTACCACAAACCAACCCCCAAGTGTATCCCACTTCTCTGAGTTCTCTTCATCCTTCAAATCCTGCTCAATACCAGCCCTAAAGGAGACCATCTGAGACTATCCATCCACAATCGTTTCCTTGTCTGAACCCCCACAGCCTACTCAATACCCACCTCATGAAGTTTGAGGAAAATCATCGACAAGGTAAATAGAGCATCCAACACAGAGATGAATACCTATGTAGTAGCCGTTTGATCATTATCATCAATGAGCCATCATAGAGTTTTTATTAATGTTCCTCTGTTCAATTTCACGTCAGCTCCTTGAAGATGGGAATCGTGTCTTCGGACGTAAAGCTTTAACCGTTCATCTTTGCTGGGAAATGGATTATTCCAGATCTCAGGAATTTCCTGGATAGCTGAGAGCTCAGCTCTTTGAGTATGACACGGAGATATTCTTAGAGGCTACCATTGAGACCACTGTCCTACAACCCCCCCTTGAGCCCTCACGCAGAGCAGAGTCCAAGGGGTTGCAGTCAGCGTCTTGGGGGACCGCTAAGGTGGGCAAGGTTCTCCGTATTCCTTACCACAGGACAATCCCACGTCTCCCCCTTCTTCGCTGGCTTCTGCCTCTGCTTTCTACTTCGCTCTGCCCTCATTCTTTTCCCTTTTGCCTCCTCTCAACCATCTTGGCTCTTGTGTGGAAATGGGTGGCCTCCCTAGGCATTGCCCGATGCTCCTCTCAGGCCCCAGCATCTGGGGCCCTCCCTGCCTGGGTCCAGACGTTACCACTGCCACTTTCACTCCCTAAGGAGGCTCCCTTTCTCATTACATCCAGGCCAGCTATCATTCTGGATGATGAAAATGAACCCTAAGATCACAGAGGCTTTTACCCTCCTTCTAAACGACCTCCTGTTTCTGATAGAGAGTTAAAGATGTTCGCTTGTCAATAAAAACTGGTTGAGTCATGAAGTAGTCCCTGAACAAGAAGCTACAGGCTCGGGGCTGTGTTCAGCCTCAGCCGAGAAAAGGACGAGTGGGAGCCACAGAAACTTCCCAAAGCCATCCAAGTGTCTGCTGAGTTTTGAGAGGAATAGAAAGTTTTAGGTGAGTTAGTTTTGATTTTTGTAATTTCCTAAAGACATTTGGCATCAGAAGCTTCTAGGGGCTCCAGACATCCTGGTCTCTGTGGCATGACCCAGCGTGTGGCAAGCCGCGGGGAGAAGAGACACCGCCTCGTTCCGCAGCCCTCTGCAGATAATTAGCACGGCTGAGGAGCAAACAAATTCATGCCTCCTGCTCTGTCTACGCAGCTCTCGCTGAGGTCTGGAAGAGAGGGACTTTTCTCTCCTCATCCAAGGCACGTGGAGGTGACTGGGGAGAGCCGCGCGGAAGATGAAAACGCTGTCGCGCGAAGCAACACGGCGACACAGTCTGTGAACTTCTTCTGATTTGCAAATGAAATTTTTCCCACAGACAATGCAGGCAGCACCAAGCTCTGATTGAAGACACAACTCATGAAAGTCTCCAAGTCAGAGTCGGAAAAACCTCCAGCCACTGAAGGCAGAAGGCAGCGCTGGAAATAACGAACCACATTAACTAAGAAGTCGCAAGAGCCATCTCTATTAGACAGCTGCGCGGGTCACAAGGAAACCAGACAGGAGACATCAAGAGGAAACTCAGGCTCCCCGGGATAATTGCAGTGCAATTAATGCAGGGTGAGTCACTGCCCTTGGTGCAAGTGGGATCCTGCTGCTGCAAAGACCAGAGGCTCGCAGACCAGCCATTCCCCTTCCTCACCATCTGTGGAGCCTGAGGAAACCTCCTCGGGAAACCGGTCAATAAGATGACATCGTCATTTAAAAACTCAACGGCACGGGGCACCCGAGTGGCTCAGTCGGTTAAGCGTCCGACTTCGGCTCGGGTCATGATCTCGCGGCTCGTGAGCTGGAGCCCCGCGTCGGGCTCTGTGCTGACAGCTCAGAGCCTGGAGCCCGCTTTGGATTCTGTGTCTCCCTCTGTCTGCCCCTCGGCCGCTTGCACTCTGTCTCTTGCATTGTCTCAAAAATAAACAAACATTAAAAAAATTTTTTTCTTTTAAATCAACTGCAGAATCCACAAATATCAACACAGAAAGTGCATCCTCTAGAAACCTGGAAATGGGTGTAAAAAGACACCTGTCTCAGTTTGTAGGTCCATCAGATCTCTTACAGTAACTCAAGGGGACAGCCAGTTACCAAGAGAGAAGAAAAAGGGAGGATAAGGTGACGCTGAGAGGCACTGAGCAGCTACCAGGTACTGGGTGCTGGGTGTGACAGTTTCCTCCTCTTTACCCTATGGGCTAATTCTTAAGTTTATTTATTTATTGGGGGGGGGGAGTGGAGGGGCAGAGAGAGAGAGGGAGAGAGAAAAATCCCAAGCAGGCTCCGCCCTGTCAGTGCAGAGCCCAACAACGCAGGGCTCGAACTCATGAACCCGTGAGATCATGACCGGAGCCAAAATCAAGAGCTGGATGCCTAACCCAATGAACCAGCCAGATGCCCCATGGGCTCATCTTTCTATCCCCATTTCATGGATCTGGAAATTGAGTGGCAGAGAGTAAAGAAAAGAGAATTAAGGGGAAAATACAAGAAAGCAGAGGTAGAGGTTGAGAGTGGAGAGTGAGAGGAGAAAGAACATGAGTTTATCAGTGAACAATCCCCCACATTCTCCTCTCATCTCCCTGCCCCTTGGCCCTTTCCCTCTTGAAATACTAGATCTCACGCAAGACAGAGATGACCGTGTTATAAAAATACCAAAGGGCTCTTTCGAGAGGCACATGCAAGACACATGCGGGACTGAGCAACATGTCAGGCCTACGTGAGCACACAGCACATGCACCAAACCAGAGGGAGAATAGCAGTGCTCGTGCTCAGGGCGTGGGGTACATCTATCAACTGGGGAACGTGTTACAAATGCAGACTCAGATCAGTAGGTGATTCCGATGAGGGGGGTGGCCGTAAACTATGCTTTCAAAAAATACAATGGCGGAAGTTTAAGTTTTTGAATTAAAAGTCTGCCAGGTGGTGCTATGGGGAGCATTTCTCCACCCACCCCCCCACCCCCATCTAGGAGTGCCTGTAGAATCTGAGAACTTTCTGGGGTGCAGAAGGGCAGAAGCAGCTTGGTCAAGTGCCCTGACTGCCTCCCCTGTCATCTCAACAGCCCTGCGGGAAAGCAAATTAGCAGGGACTTTTTTAGTTGCACCCAGTGCTCTCTTGGTGCTGGCTGGTACCTGCTCACAAAAGCCAATTGTGAACCATTCAGAAACTGGCAAGCTGCTGGCTAGACCCCGGCAGCTTAAAATCTGCCACCACGGGAGCATTTACACCACGGTAATTGGCCAACAGTAAAAATCAATTTTCTTTTTCTCTTTTCTCCATAGACAGCCAGATTACCAGCACACCACTGGGTACAAGTGACAGAAAGGCTACTCAGACCAGTTTAAGTAAGAAGGGATGTTTCTTTGTTGTTATTACAAGGAAGTCCGGAGGGTAGAATTGCCTTTAGAGCTAGCTGGATCTGAAAGCTTAAAAGATACTGTTAAATCTTTGTGTCCTCATCTTTTGGCTGTTTTTCTCTGGGTTGGTTTTGATGTACAGACTTCCTTCAGGTGGCAAGGAACATGACAGCTACCGGCCTCGGATTCGCCTCCACCCAATTTACAAAACCCGAAGGAAAGAGATTATCCTCCTACCGGCTCTACAGAGAAGTCCTGAAAGGATCCTGATCGGCTTTGGGTCACATGGCCATCACTGAACCAATCACTGAGACGAGGGAGAAGGAGGACTCCAACCGACCAGCAAGGATCATGTGACCTGCCTGGAGCTGGGGATGTAGCCACCTACCATGGTTGACGTTCGGGGTTTGTTTTAAAACCTAGGTGAGGCAATGGACAAGGCCTTCTGAAATTAAAGATTTTGCTCGGCCTATCAGTGCATTGGATAGCAGGAAGGATTTCGGAAGTCAGTGGAAATCAGGCGGTGAGGAAATCTCACGTGAAAAGACTCAATAATTGTCAAAGTGATCGGATAGGGAAATGGTAAGCTAGGGTGTCAGAGACAGAAAGCCCCATGAGTTGTTGTCAGGACTAGGTGGGATCTATGTAAACAGAGACAGGCAGATGCAGGGCATGTTGCAAATGCTCCCTAAACGGAAGTCGCCATTTATTATTATTATCTCTATATATGTAGCTTCAGGTTCCTCACCTATAAATAGTAACGATAGGGGTGCCCGGGTGGCTCAGTCGGTTAAGCCTCCGACTTCCACCCAGGTGACGATCTCGCGGTTCGTGAGTTCGAGCCCCCTGTCGGGCTCTGTGTTGACAGCTCGGAGCCTGGAGCCCGCTTCGGATTCTGTGTCTCCCTCTCTCTCTGTCCCTCCCCTGCTCGTGTGCTCTCGCTCTCTCTCTCTCTCTCTCTCAAAAATAAATAAACATTAAAAAAAATTAAATAGTAACGATAATAAGATCCACTTTGTGGGGTTGCTATGAGGTTAGGAGATTCTGTAGCACAGGCCTGACTCAGCATGGCTACTCCATATAAATCGCAACTGTCCCTATCAGGTGGAAACATTATTTTCCAAGACTCCCTTGCTCATGTTCCAGCTCCTTCTTTGAATCATCAGAATAAACACTTGACATCCTTCCTTTCCTCTGAGCACATTAAGAAATAGTCAGGGAAATAAGACAACCATTTTGTCTCCAAAAAGAACATTCTGGAAATGTGTTTCTCTGGCAGTTTTTCCAGAGCAGGTCGATTTGGTTGAAGGGAAGTCAGATGTTAGCAAATATTTTCTCTCATGCTGATTTCCTGAGAAAATTGTACAAGTTACTGAGAGGTTAAAAAAAAATCCTCCAACCTCAAAAAAGACATGGGAGGGGGTATCACTGAAGTACACAAGATCTTTAGCAGAGTGGATAATATCAATGCATGTTGCTACTTTTGATACTGCCTCTATGACAGGAGTGGGGGCAGAAGAGGAAGTTCAAAAAAAACAAATTCAGAAGAGATAGATGGGAAGAGCTTTGTCACTCAAAGAATAATAAATGTTTGCAATGGCCTACTGGGCAAGGCTGTTGAGGTAAAGACAGTGGGTTTGTTCAAGTAGCAATTAGATGCTATCCTGGGGGAAAGACCGTATTACAAGAGAGAAGCATCAATGTGCTGAATGGCTTTTCACGCTCCTAACACTGCCTATGTTCTTTTCGTACTCTTAAGGGTCTGCAGTCCCAGCAGAATATGTGAGCACAGAAATTAGGCCCAGCGGTATGCCCTGGGAAACTGGGCCAAGAGAAATAATGCTGTTCAGGCAGGACCACGATTTGCAATGTTCGGCTATAGCATTCATTTCATTTCCATTGTTTCTTAGGTCTTGGGAAACACAGATGATGTGAGGGCAGAGAGTGGGAGACAGTCGGGTCCTCCGGTCCCCACTAGTTATACTCTGCTGGGCCCAATTATGCCACACGAAGCCTGCTCCCTTCCTGCGTTGCGGAATTCAATGTCATCTACAAATGGCACGTTAAAGTACATGATGCTTCTAAATAAGAAGGGCCCTTCGCCAAAGCACAGAGCTTTTCTTCTTGGAAGTCCACCGTCACCTTTGCCTTTCTCGCTCTCTGGAAACTTTATTCCTGCACCATGTTCCCAACATGGGGAAAAGTCAGCATTTTCAGATATTTCTCGAGGTACAATGTCTGCACTCTGCTGGACGGTAGTATTGCACATTTCTCCTTTTAAGTTCTCTTAAGTTTTGTGTCAAAGACGTGATTTAAGTTTGTGGTCTAATTTCTTTACTTCACCATAAAGATAAAGTATTTGCAGACTGGCCTCCCAACTCTCGCTCCCACGTCCCATTTAAAAGGAACAGGCAGACACACATAGAATCTTGAACATAAAAGGAAAGGGGCCATTGAGAAGGAACAAACATTTGAGAGGTGCTCATCTTAAGCACGAGGGCTAAAACTAAAGGAACCAACTCAGGCACCAGAAAAAGATTTTAGACTTGGTCCAGTTAAGATCTCAAAAAAAAAAAAAAAAAAAAAGAATCCCATAAAAGTCTTGGAAATTAAAATTTTGGCCACAAAAACATTACGAGGTGGGCTTGGAAAACAGCATGAAATAGCTGAAGAGCAATTTAATCATGTAGAAAACTGAGTTGAGGCATTTGTGCAAAATATAATTTAAAACAACAGTAAGATTAAAATAGAACAAAAACAGTTGAGATGTGGAGTCTAGATTCTGTTTTTCCAACATTCAACTAAAAGAATTTTTAGTTGGGGGCGCCAGGGTGGTTCAGTCAGTTAAGCATTTGACTTCAGCTCAGGTCATGCTTTCACCGTTTGTGGGTTCAAGCCCCGCTTTGGGCTCTGTGCTGACAGCTAGGAGCCTGGAGCCTGTTTCAGTTTCTGTGTCTCCCTCTCACTCTCTGCCCCTCCCCTACTCACTCTCTGTCTTTCTCTCTCAAAAATAAAATAAAAACATTAAAGTTGTGTGTTTTTTTTTTTTTAATTTCTAGTTGGAGGACACCTGAGTGGCTCAGTCAGTTGAGTATCCCACTTCAGCTCAGGTCATGAGCTCACAATTGGCAAGTTCAAGTCCTGCAACTGGGCTCTCTGTTGTCAGCGTGGAGCCTGCTTTGGATCCTCTGTCCCCCCTCTCTCTGCCCCTCCCTCCCCTCTCAAAAATAAGTAAACATTTAAAAAATTTTTTCTAGTTGGAAAGAATGAAGGAAACAGAGCAGAGAAAACAAATTGTTTTCTTTTAATAGAAAAAATAATTTTATAGAGCTGATCATTCATAGTGATGGAACCACTAAGTTCCTAGAAAAGTAAGATGACTTTGAGCTAAACATACCATGTAAAACTTCATAAAACTGAGGCTAGAGTGGGGACGGGGGAATTCTATAAGGTTTCCAGGCAGAAAATAATCATTCATTTACAAAAAATCATAATAAAATTGGAATCAGACTTCTCAATAGCATACTGATAGAAAAACAGTAAAGCAATATGTTCAAAAGTGTGAGAAAGTAATTTTTCACCTGTAAAATCATATCCATTCAAATTACATTCAAATGGGAGGACAAAATAAATATTATTTTGACAATCAGAAAATCACAAACTTTACCATGTTTATATTCTCTGAAATAATTACTTAGAAAAAGCAAAACAAGAAAGGAGTGGATGAGGAATTCAAGACGGAGTTTTACTTAATGTATAGTTAAATGCAAATAATTTTGACGCATAAATAAATGTATAAAATTAATATTCGGAAAATTTCAAATGATGTCAACATGAGAACATGAGAAGATGGGGAGGCGGGAAAGTAAAAGCAAGCTAGAATTTAGTGTGTGTGTGTGTGTGTGTGTGTGTGTGTGTGTGTACGCACGTGCATGTAATCTAGACATTAACAGAAAAGTAAAAGAAAAAGTATGTGTTGAAAGTGTATGGGGAAAACCTCTGGTAATGGCAGAGTACCTCCTATTAGTACAAACCTCCTTCAGGTACCAACTATAATATATATATATTAAAGGACATGAAGAATAACCAAAACCAGGCAGGAATTGGAAGAGAGTCAATTCTTGGAAGAAGGAAGCAGCAATGAGTGAATTTCTCATTTTTAGAGCTTTTCACCTGAGGACAGATGGTAAGGCAACTAACTAAATCTTGCATAGAAACCCACAGTCTCGCAGGCTTGAGGATCCACAAGACAGAATTTGTGATGACCACAGGAACTAAAGAGTGAGAGAAAAAGTCAGAAAGGAGAGAATCAGAGAAGGGGAGCCTCCATTTCATAAATGAATTGTGCTAACTCCTGAATTATGCTGGTGTGAGGCCAACTTCAAGAGGTCCAGCTAAGCCAACAACCATAGACTCAGAATGTGAAGTTTGAGTCTGATTGAGTTAAATGACAGCTAAAGCAAAAATATCTATACTCTTCAGAAGATTGTAACAGAATCTTTTAAGTTCTTTAAGATGTATCATTCAAAATGTCCAGGACACTATCCAAAATTACTAGTCATGAGAAGAAGCAGGAAATTATGACTCATCCCCAAAAGAAAAGGCAATCATTGGAGACTTCTTGCAAGATGAACCAGATGTAGAAATTAGCAGGCAAAGATATTAAAGTAACTAATGCAAGTAGGAATATGAAGCTCATATGAATATGAACAAGCAAAAGGAAGAAATCTCAGCAGAGAAATAAAAACTATTTTAAAAAAAGAATAAAAATTCTGTAACTAAAAAAACAATCTAAAATATTTAAAAATAGATTTAATGGCAGGTTGGATATTTGGATATTTTAATAAGTAAACTAAAGATAGAGCAAAGAAATGATCCAATAAAAAGCAAAGAATTATTTTTTATTTTTTAATTAAAAAAATTTTTTTTGCCATTTATTTATTTTTGAGAGACAGAGCATGAGCAGGGGAGGAAGAGAGAGAGGGAGACACAGAATCCGAAGCAGGTTCCGGGCTCTGAGCTGTCAGCACAGAGCCTGATGTGGGGCTCAGACCCACAAATCATGAGATTATGACCCAAGCTGAAGTTGGATGCTTAACTGACTGAGCCACCCAGGTGCTCCCAGAATAATTTTGTAAATGAAAAGAACTACAGTGATCTGTGAGAGAATATCAAATATCATGTAATTGAAATCTAAGAAGGAATAACTACACAGAGGATCCTGGGAAAATGGCAGAGGAGGAAACACAAAAATCTTCCTACTAGACAACAATCACAGTGGCAGAATCTATCTGATGTAACTATTTTGTTTGTTAATTTTTAAAATATTTTTTAATGTTTATTTTTGAGAGAGAGACAGAGCACAAGCAGGGGAGGGGCAGACAGAAAGGAAGACACAAAATTTGAAGCAGGCTTCAGGCTCCGAGCTGTCAGCACAGAGCCTGACGAGGGGCTCAAACCCACAAACCATGAGATCATTACCTGAGCCCAAGTCAGATGCTTAACCAACTGAGAAACCAAGTGCCCCTGATATAACTATTTTGTAACTCTGGAGTCTATTGAAGCCTTGCACAATAAATTTGGTTAATTTCAGCCAATTCAGCTCTTGGCACAGCAGCAGCTACCCATTCCCCATCCCCAGCCAGGTGAAGGCAGATGTGCACATATTCCTAGAGCAGCTTGCACACAGCTTGCAGAATCCAGGGTGGGTAAAAAGGACCCTGTTTTCAGAATATCAGATCTGTGTTCTGATTGCTGATTGTTGCTTTTGATCTCTGAGGTGCACAAAATTGGACAGCAATTGTTGTTGAACTTCTCTTCATTGTTGCAAGCCCCCCTTTGATGGAAGTGACTTTCAGAGGATTTAAAGGCCCAGCAACCTGACTGGCATCATATTTCTCATCAGCACACTAGATACCAGGAGATGATGCCTTTGAAATTATTTTGTTCATATCTTTTTATACCCAGCCAAACTGTCATTAAAGTGTTGAGTGGTAGAATAAAGCCATTTTCAAATAAACAAGGACTTGAAATTTTCACCTCTTACAGTAATTCTTTGAAACTACTTGAGGTTGCACCCTAATAAACAACAGAATAAACCAAAAAAGAGGAAAATATAGAATCCAGGAAGGGTGGAACCAACCTAAAATGGCAATGTTTATTTGTTTATTTTTTGAAAGAGAGAGAGAGAGAGAGAACTAGTGAGAGAGGGGCAGAGAAAGTGGGAGAGAGAAAATCCCAAGCAGGCTCCACACTGTTAGTGCAGAGCCCAGTGTGAGGCTTGATCCCATGAACTGTGAGATCATGATCTGAGCCAAAATCAGAAGTCAGATTCTTAAACAACAGAGCCACTCAAGCGCCCCAGTTATACTCCGATCTTATAGAGCTATAAGCTTATGTTAGTAGACTCACAGAGGATTCAGGAAGGATATATTTGAGAAGAGAAAGAGGAAGGAAGAAAATTTGGAAGAGTTTAAGAATGTGATTTTAAAAACAATTCATGAAAAAGAGAAATGTTATTAGAAATGACTCAATATGAACACAAAATTTACAATAGATACAAAAATGGTGAAACAAAAACATATTTTTAAAAAATACTCAATTTCGCCATTATTAAATTATTACTTTATGAATTTTGGCCAATCAGCTTAATAAAAATTATATATTGATCATATTGGTGCTAGTGAGAATGCAATTAAATGGGCACTCTCATGAGCTATTGGTGTCTTTTTTATCCCCCAGTTTTAGTGTCTTTTGTTTTTTAATGTTTATTTTTATTGTTTTATTTTTGAGAGAAACAGACAGAGCGTGAATGGGGGAAGGGCAGAGAGAGAGGACACAGAATCCAAAGTAGGCTCCAGGCCCTGAGCTGTCAGCACAGAGCCTGACGCGGGGCTTGAACCCATACACCGCAAGATCATGACTTGAGCCAAAGTTGGTCGCTTAACCGACTAAACCACCCAGGTGCCCCTTGGTGTCTTTTTGAAAGGCAATTTGGCAATAGTGATGAAAAAGTTTTAAATGCACTCAAGTAGCCACTTCTGCAAATCTAGGATAAGGAACCATTTGAATGTATGTCAGGGCATGAAGGTGTTCATCAGAGCATGGTTTGCAATAGCAAACATATAAAATGGTAACAACTTCAATGTCAATGTATGGCACTCCATGAATAAATCATAGCATGTCCACATTGAGCAGTACCATGAAGCCACTTAAAAAAATATATGTACACATGTGAAAAATTTCAAGCAATACTGTTAAATGAAAAACAGACGGGGCGCCTGGGTGGCTCAGTTGGTTGAGCGTCTGACTTCAGCTCAGGCCATGATCTCACAGTCCATGGGTTCGAGCCCCACGTCGGGCTCTGTGCTGACTGCTCAGAGCCTGGAGCCTACTTCGGATTCTGTGTCTCCCCCCCTCTCTCTGCCCCTCCCCTGCTCATGCTCTGTCTCCGTCTCAAAAATAAAACATTAAAAAGAAAAAAAAGAATTAAATGAAAAACAGCAAAACAAGAGGAATATATAAAAATATGTTTATCTGAAACAAAGGCCTATATATATGTTTAAATACATACAAATGAAGAAAAGTGGCCTCTAGGGAGGGGAATACGATTGGGAATGGGTGGGGGGTGCCTGGGTGACTCAGTCTATTAAACGTCTGATTTTTGGTTTTGGCTCAGGTAGTGATCTCACAGTTGTGAGATCGAGCCCCGCCTCCAAATCTGTGCTGGGCTTGGAATCTGCTTAAGATTCTCTCTCTCCCTTTTCCTTCTCCCCTCCCCCCACCTCCACTTATGCTCTCACTCTCTCAAAAAGGGGGAAAAAAAAAGGATTGGGAATGAAGGGAAGGTAATGAGAAGTTTAATACATTGTTATATATTCTTTGATTAATCGACTTTTAGAAGATAAAATATTCATGTATAATTTTTAAATGAATAAATTCCCCCCAAATAAAATCAATATATTCTTAGGCTAAAAAATAGAGACCTAAGACAAAGAAGGTGATTGTCCTACTCTATCCTCTAGGCTGTGTATGTCAGCATAGTCTAACAATAAATGCTGAGGACCAACCATAATTGAAGAGGGCCACGCACAAATTGAATCAAATCCAGAAGATGATAATTAGCATGGTAAAAGATCTGGAATGTCATAATAGCTCAAGATCAACATCTAAACAATGAGAATGCTTAAGGAGGGGCGCCTGGGTGGTTCAGTCGGTTAAACGTCCGACTTCGGCTGGGGTCATGATGCCCCGGTACGTGGGTTCGAGCCCCGCTGTGGGCTCTGTGCTGACAGCTTAGAGCCTGAAGCCTACTTCGAATTCTGTGTCTCCCTCTCTCTGCTCCTTCCCTGCTCATGCTCTCTCTCTCTCCTTCAAAAATAAATAAAAATATTTAAAAAAAAAATTTTTTTAACAATGAGAATGCTTAGCCAGGAAAAAACAACATGGTTGTAAAGAACATGATTTTTTTTTTAAACAAAAGACATGATAGCTCTTTTGAAATATGGAATTTATTCTGTGTGCAATTAGACCAATGGGTGGAAGCTATAAAAAGAAAATTTTAAATTCACTAGGAAAAAAAAGAGCCTTTATTTATAAAAATTTAAAGATTTAAAAGCAAGATACATCCTAATATCTGGAAAATTAGCACACTTTTTTAAATTCAAAGAATACGTAGTTGATAAAAATGCCGGGAAACAACCAGGTTCCTTAAGGCGGATTATGGTGAATCAGCCTTCAGAAAGGCTGTTCCCAATTATGCTTTTTAAAGTATATGCACACTCATGAGAATGTTCACACAATAATACAACTTTCTTCACTCAGCAAATATGTATCGAGGATCTCCTATGTGCCAGGCATTGTGTTACATGCTGGAATACTGTGTGCCAGGCACTGAACAAGGCAGCTGGCAGGTCCCTGCCCTTAAGATGCTTGGAAGTCAAAACACTGCTCTCCCTATTCAAGTCATTTGCCTGCCCCACTGAGCCTTTGATGTTGCTAAAGTATGCAGTTTTAATTTTGTTTATCACTATCTGCGAAAACAAACTTTATTTTCTAGAACTTAAAACACACATATTTACATTTACATATAAATATATATATATATATATATAATAGTTTATTATATATAGTTTACTATATATATAATAGTTTATTATGCACAGTTAATTCCACTGTTTTGGGTACAATAAAATTGATTCTGAATTTTTTTTTTAAATCTGCAAATGCAGACTCCTCAATTATTCCCCTTGCACAGATATCTTTTCCTTAGCAAATATGTTTAGCATCCTTTAAGGAACAGAAGGTAATTCAAATGGATTCTTACTTAAAAGATCATTTGAGACTAATAAATGAATTCAGTAAGTTTTCAGGATATAAAACTAATATACATAAATCTGTTGCATGTATATATAGTAATAATGACCTATCAGAAAGAGAAATTAAGAAAATGATCCCGTTTACAGTTGCATTAAAAAGAATAAAATACCCAGAAATAAATTTAACCGAGGAGTGAAAGACTTACTCTCTGAAAACGATAAGACAGTGATGAAAGAAGATGACTAATGAACAGAAAAATATATCATGCATGTGAATTGGGACAATTAATATTGTTAGAAAGTTCATAATACCCAATGTGCCTACCTGGCTCAGTCAGAAGAGCATATGATTCTTGATCTTAGGATCACAGATGCAAGCCCCATGTTGGGTGTAGATATAACTAAAAATAAGTCAATAACTGAAAAAAAAAAAAATGGTCATAGTACACAAAGCCCTCTAGAGACTCAACGCAATCACTATCAAACTAATGGCATTTTTCACAGAATTAGAACAAATAATATTATATTTGTATAGAACCACAAAAGACCCCACAGAGCCAAAGCAATCTTGAGAAAGAAGAACAAATCTGGAGGTGTCACACTCCCTGATTTCAAATGATATTACAAAGCTAAAATAATATGGTACTAGGACACAAACAGACACATAGATCAATGAAATAGAGTAGAGGGTTCCAAAAATAATCCCATGCTTATGGGGCCAACGAATCTGCAACAAAGGAGGCAAGAATATACCATGGGGAAAGACAGTCCCTTCAGTAAAAGGTGTTGAGAAAACTGGACCACTACATGCCAAAGAATTAAAGTGGACCACTTTCTTATACTAGATACAAAAATAAACTTGAAATGGATTAAAGACTTAAATGTCAGACCTGAAACCATAAAACTCTTAGAAGAAAACATGGGCAGTATGCTCTTTGACACCGGTGTTGGCATACTTTTTTGGACCTATCTCCTCAGGCAAGGAAGCCAAAGCAAAAATAAACAAATGAGACTACATTAAACTAAAAAGCTTTCGCACAGTGAGGGAAACTATCCATGAAATGAAAAGGCAACCTACTGCATGGGAGAAGATATTTACAGATGATATAACCGATAATGGGTTAATATCCAAAACATATAAAGAACTTATGTAATGAATATCAAACAAAACAAAACCAACAATCCAATTAAAAAGTAGACAGAGGACCTGAATAGACATTTCTCTAAAGAAGACATACAGATAGCCAACAGACACATGAAAAGATGATCAACAACACTAATCTTCAGAAATGCAAATCAAAACCCCAATGGGATATCACCTCCCACTTGTCAGAATGGCTAGTATCTAAAAGACAAGAAATAACAAGTGTTGGCAAGGATGCAGAGAAAGGGCACCCTCATGCACTATTGATAGGAATACAAAATGGTGCAACCACGATGGAAAACAGTATAAAAGTTCCTCAGAAAATTAAAAATAGAGCTATCACACAATCTAGCCATTCCACTTCTGGGTATTTATGCGAAAAAAATGAAAACACTAATTCAAAATGATGCATGCACCCCTATGTTCATGGCAGCATTGTGTAGAATAGCCAAGGTATGGAAGTAGCCTAAGGGTCCACTGATTGATGAATGGATTAAGAAGATATGGTATATAAATACAATGCAATTTTACCCAGCCATAATAAAGAATTAATTCTTGCCTTGTGACAACATGAATGGGCCCAAAGTGTATTATGCTCCGTGTAATAAGTCAGACAGAGAAAGATAAATTCTGTATGACTCCTCTTACAAGTAGAATCTTAAAACAAACAAACAACAACAAGAAAAAACAAAGGAACAAACAAAACAGAAAGAGAGTCATAGATGCTGAGAAAAATATGGTGGTTGCCAGAGGGGAGGGTGTAAGGAGATGGTAAAATAGGGGAAGGGGATTCAAAGGTAAAAACTTCCAGCTATAAAATAATAAGTCAGAGGATGTAATGTACAGCATAGGGAACAGAGCTCCTAATATCATAACAACTTTGTATGGTGACAGATGGCAGCTAGACTTATGGTGTTGATCACTTCATAACGTATATAAATGTTGAAACATTGTATTGTACACATGAAACGAATCCAATATTGCGTGTCAACTACACTTCAATTTAAAAAGATTATTTGGTACAGTCTCTGTCCAGAATTGGGAACCCTCTAGGGGCGCCTGGGTGGCGCAGTCGGTTAAGCGTCCGACTTCGGCCAGGTCACGATCTCGCAGTCCGTGGGTTCGAGCCCCGCGTCAGGCTCTGGGCTGATGGCTCGGAGCCTGGAGCCTGTTTCCGATTCTGTGTCTCCCTCTCTCTCTGCCCCTCCCCCGTTCATGCTCTGTCTCTCTCTGTCCCAAAACTAAATAAAAAACGTTGAAAAAAAAAATTAAAAAAAAAAAAAAAAAAAAAGAATTGGGAACCCTCTACATAGTGGTACCAATAGGCACCCTCCTGTTCTCACTTTCACGTTAATGGCAGTCATAAGGATTCCAAAAAATGGATGCTCTTACAGAGAAAACTACAGGGAGAGTGCTCTCAGCCCAGCCCCAGTGGAAGCAGCTCACTCCACCATCATAAGGCTCTTACAGAGGAAAAACCTTCTCTGCTCTGACCCTTGTGTCCCCCAGAGCCTCGAGAACAGCCTGAGCCTTCTCTCCTCCATCTCTACTTTTCCAGATGCTTGAAGTCAGCAGCCTGGCCCTGAGTCTTCCCTCTACACAAACACTTCTGAAAACGCTCTTCCTTTGTGTTCCATGTTTCCAACCCTTAATCTCAACGTTGCTTCTTTGAGACTGCTTATGCACTCAAAGTAGACTTTCTGGGTCTTTCCCAAAGTCCCTCTTCAACCTAGTGTCCCTTTTAACCATCCTCACCCTACGTAATAAATGGCTGCTCCCAGTAAGTAAATATATAATCAGTTTTCTTAACCTATATGGGAAGTCCAACAGTGCCGCCATGTTGGAGGGTTAATGCAGAAGCATCATAGGAATTGCCCCACAGGCAAACAGCATGGCCCTGGCTTTTCCAGAGAAATTGAGGAGGAATCATGCTGACGTCTGGGGCTGCTCATGTGCATTACACAAAACAACACCCATGAAGCACAGTGCCTGGCACCACAGCCCCTAATGACATTGGCCCTCAAAATTGTTATTAAAGGCTCACATGAAGGTTCTCATTGCTGAGGACAATGAAAGCTGTCTTGCTGACCCGGTGCTCAGTGAGTCATTGTGTCTTCAAGACACTAAGGCAAGGGCCAAGAAACATCCAGGCCACCCCACATGCCACTTGACCAATCATCGCAACTGCCTCTGATTGACCAGCACTTTTCACTTCTCCCACTTATCTCGCAGCGACTCCTAGGTACTCTGTGAAGCAGGTAGTGTTGTCTCCACGTGACACAGGAGGCCCAACAGAACAGAGAAATCTGCCCAAGGATATGCAATGATTCGGAGAGCCAGGAGAGGATGGACCCCTCCTTGGCTCCGTTCATCCCTTGCTAGTATGTCATGAATATAACACCATTCACCAGGGACTTGGGAAGAAATGGGGCAGCTGCCTAATTCCAGGGCTGGGAAGTCCTTCTTAATAAAGGGGACCTACTTCTGGGTCTCCTCAACAGCCCAGGCATCACCACAGGCCAAGTCCATCGCCAGCCTGGTTCGGCCAAAAAATATGCAGCTCAACTACACTTGACTCTCAAAATAAATACTTTAAGTAAGAACAGATGCCGTCAGCTTGGCCCAGAGCCATCAATGGCACCAATGGCTTGTACAAAGCTCTTGGAGCACAGGGAACACAGCAGGAGGCCCTTGGAAAGTGCCAGGTCAGGCTTTCAGTTCCTTCATAGCACACTCCCTGGGTGGAGGCGAAGATTCTGCCCAAGAAGACATATTTCAGGAGAAAAGAGGTTGTAGCACAGCATGGAGAGCTCCAGCGAAGGGCCAAAAAGCTGGTTCTCATTCCAGCTCTGTAGCTCCAAGCAAATCCCTCTGGCTCTGGGACTCAGTTTTCTGTAAATGAAGGTTGTATTGAGATTCAAGGAGCCTATTGAATTGTAAAGAACTGTCCAGATGAGTGGGGGATTAGAGTAGACTGAGACCACCCTGGAGTGTCCTATGTTGCCATCATCAGGCATAGGGGAGAACCAAAAGGGGACTGTCCAAGTAGCTAGGGCTGGAGGACTGGGACAAGAGAAGGCCAAGGACAGGATCCGGACTTCTTCCCTCCTGATTTCCAAATAGAAGCCTCCAGAAGACAAGGGTCAAATTTTCCTTGCCTGCTTTACTTTCTCCTTTCTTCCTTTCCTCCATCCTTCTTACTTCCTTGATTCTTTCTACTATATGGTTCCAGCCATTGACAATTCCTCTCCATTCCTGAAACAAAATATGCTTTCTCTCTCTCATCTCAGGAAATTGTACCTGCTGTTCCCTCTCTCCAGACCATTCTTGCAATACCTCCTAGTCTTCGAGGACTCAATTTAGATATCACTTCCTCTGGGCTGGTTCCGGGGTCCCTCTGTTAACTTCTCATGGCAGGGACTTCTTATCCATCGGCCTCTCTTACAGCAGGGTCTTGGAAAGTGTGCAGAGGTAATGAACAATAATATATTTCTCAAGGACACAGGGCAGATGGATGGGGCCCGGGTTCTCAGTCTACAAATCCAGTGCTCACTCATTCATTCATTCGTTCAATTATTTGTTCACATAACAAATATTTGTTGAACACCTTCAATAAACCAGATACTCTGCCAACCAGTGGGAAAAAGACAAACCCTCTATTCTCAGGGAGTTTGCGTTGTAGAAGGAAAGGACAGGAAATATGAGAGCAAGAAAAATAATCTGAGTGATGAGTGTTACATGCAAAGTAAAAATAAACTAATGTGATAGAGCTTGATCAGGTAGATAGTTGAGATTGAGATTGATAGACGAGGAAGTCTTCTTTAGAGATGGAACTGAGACCAAATGACAAAAGAAAAAAAGAAAGCCAGCCTCGTGTCAGTGGGAAGAGTATTCCAAGAACGGGACGGCTTGTCCAAGGGCCTTACATGGGAGGTTACAACAGAAGAAAGGTTAATGGGATGGAACGTTTGTGAGAAGGCTGGTGAAATAGTAAAGGGTTGGTTTGTGTAGGGCCCCGCAGACCATGATCAGGAGATTCTATTTTAGTCGAGGGGAGTGGCATCCATTGGAGAGTTTTATATTGAGAGTGGTGTGATAGAATTCATGTCTTTAAAAGATTAGCCCAACCACCTGTAGAGATGGTTGGAGGGGGTGGGGACAAGAGGAGAAGTGGAGCACCCAGTTAGGAGGCTGTTGTGTTAGCCCAAGAGGTAATGTGGGCCTGAGCCAAGCTGGTCATAGGGATAATGGAGACAAGTAGATGGGCCCATGTTGGAAGGTAGAATTGTTTGGACTTGCCCATGTTTAGAGAGTAGAACTGAGAGAAAGTGCTCATGGATTGGATACGGAGATGGGATGAAGAAAAGGGATCTCAAGGAAACTGGGTGGATGGAAGTGTCCTTTCCTATGAGGGGGGACAGGAGGCTGGAGAAGGCTTAGGGCAGATGATCAGGATTTACTAGGCCCTATTCATTTTTAGGTGCCTATTAGATACCCACAGGGAAGTGTCACCTGGTAGGATAGCTTCACAAGATTGAGCTCTGGGGAGAGAACATACTTGGGCATACAGATTTGGGCATCATCTGCTTTAGGTGACATTTCACGTTATGGGTCTGGATGAGATTTCTTGGCGAGAGAGAACATGTAGGGAGAGGACAGAGCACAGAGCCCTGGATACACCAACATCGGTGGGGGGGGGGGGGGGGGGGGGGGTATGAAAGAGGAGGAGCCATCCAGCAAAGACACATAAAGGAATGACTAGAGAGAGGTAGAAGAACGAAGACAGTGTGGGCCCCAGAAGCCAAGAGAAGGGAGGTTCAAGTTGTCTTCCTTTTGTAATTCTGCTTTGCTTTCTGGCACTAAATGACTCCATGGCCCTTACCAGGTCCTTGCCCCTGACGTTCTCAGTTCCTCCTTGGACAAAGGAGGAGGCTGGAGGTGTCAGTCTCTTGCTGACAGCCATCCCTGTGCCATCATGACTTCAGGATCTGCCTCTCCGTCCCCACGCTGAGGGCTCTCCAAGACTAGGCTTTGCTTTGGCTATTAGCTCAAGCTCCCTTGTTGGTAGGCCTTTCTTTCTTCCCCCAGAAACTGTAGAGCCATGATGTCTGAAGACAATCCCAGTGACCCAGGAGGGCCTGCTCAGAGCTTAACTCATAGGTGGGACACATCTGATGGCCATGAAAAGCCACTTGGAAAGAAACCCAGAGGAGCATTAGGGGAACAAGTGCCCTTGGACCCAGGGCTGCCGTGGATGTTGGCCATGACGTGTCCTGCCAAAGAATATCCAGCCACGGGGATGCTCTGCTCCCCAAAGTAGGGCACCCACAGGACCATATTTGTGTTTGCCCAGAGGGGGGTGACTTTTTCTCATTCACACAAAAGTGCCATATAAGCAATGCCACATGATGCCACTTTGGACTTGTCCCTTGTATTCCTTCTTCCTAACATGAGTTCTCGAGCTCAGCGCCTGGTTTCTTTAGGCCCACTGCCTCGTGTCTTTGAGCCTGTCACCCATTATCTACAAGCCATTTGCATTATTTAGGCACATTGCCTAACACCCGGGCTGAACTCCCGATATCTTTGCGTCTGCCCCACATTTCTTTAGGTTTGCTGTCTGGATTACTTAAGCCCGTTGTGTCGTATCTCTAGGCCTGCCGCCAGATTGCCCAAAGCCCTGGGAACTTGGGCTGCTGCTGAATATCAGGGCTACCTGGCACATTAACACTTCTCCACGGGGCTGCTGTCAGGAAAGGGAATGAACGCCCTCGTCTCCGGCCTCCACGATGACCACTGTGATTAGGCCAAGGGCTCAGCCACGCTTTGAAAGGAGTGTTTGTACAGTTTGTTTCCCTCCATG
Source organism: Panthera leo (assembly GCF_018350215.1). Lineage (NCBI taxonomy): Eukaryota > Metazoa > Chordata > Mammalia > Carnivora > Felidae > Panthera > Panthera leo. The sequence goes on along the minus strand of NC_056689.1, from coordinate 69,705,883 downwards.
ATACCTCCCAGGCCAAATCCCCCAGAGACTGATTCACAAACCCGTTTTGCCTTTTTTTTTTTTTTTTTTTGTTAAGCCATATTTAATAGGGAGCCGAGCGTGGAGAGCCCTGTGCCTCCGGCCGGGAGCTGAGGGCTGGCAGGGCAAGCAGGCAAGGAATGGCCAGCAGCAGGGGTGAGAGCAGGCCAAGAAAAACCCCCAGGCCTCAGGCGGTGGCAGGAGGGTTGCCCAGACGGCCTGCTCACCGAAGTCTGGCCTCGGAGCGCCTGGGGACTGGCCTGGCTTGGAGCCGGCAGCTGTTGCGTGGTCCCTTTGCACAGAGCCAGGGAGACAAAACAGAGCCTGGTTTTAAAGAGACACAAAGTGGTCTCTTCAAAGAGCCCTGCAGCAATCGGACCAACATAGGTCGATGTTCTCACGCAGGGAAGGGGCCTCGAGAAGCATAATGTACAATATCCATCACATGCAAGAACGTGGGGCTTGGACAGAAGAGTAAGTAATGCAACTTGCATTTAGCAACCCCCTTACCTGCCAGGCACTGTGCTAGGCTAAGTGCTTTACATAGCCCACAACAACTAACATGCACAAAAATACCATGAAGGCACAGCTATGGTCTGCATTTTACAGATTAGAAACCAAGGTTCACACCTATTAGAATAGCTAACGGTTTAAAAGCTGATAATATTTTTTTTTTTTAATGTTTTTGCTTATTTTTGAGACAGAGCACGAGCAGGGGAGGGGCAGAGAGAGAGAGGGAGACACAGAATCCGAAGCAGGCTCCAGGCTCCGAGCTGTCAGCACAGAGCCGGACGCGGGGCTTGAACTCACAGACTGTGAGATCGTGACCTGAGCTGAAGTCGGACGCTCAACCGACTGAGCCACCCAGGCGCCCCTAAAAGCTGATACTATTAAGCACCGGCGAGGACGCAGAGCCGCTGGGATTCTCATCCATCGCCGGTGGGAATACAAAGTGGTACAGCCACTTTGGAAAACAAGTTGGCAGTTTCCTATAAAGTGAAACATACACCAACCATATGGCCCAGCAAGCACGCTCCTGGGTATTTACCCGCGGGAAATGAAACCTGTATGTAAATGTTTACAGCAGTTTCATTCACAATCGCCTCAAACTGGAAACAATTCAAATGTCCTTCAACTGAAGAATGGAGAAACAAACAGGTTCTTCAAAACCATAGAATATTACTCGGCAATACAGGGAGAAAACATGGCTGAATCTCAAATGCAGTTTGCCAAGTGAAAGAAAACTGGAGTTATATGGTCACATACTGTGTATTCCATTTATGTGACATTCGCGTGAAGGAAAAATGATAGGGACGGAAAACAGATCAGTGGCTGCAGGGGGTGTTGGGGTGGGGGTGGGGGGGTAGAAGGGATTGAATACAAAGAGTGCATTTTTGGAGGGTTTTAGAAATACTCTCTACATGGTTTTTTGATCGTGGTGGTGGGTCCACAATTGCATATGTTCATAAAAATTATAGAACTGGGACACTAAAAGGGGTGAATATTACTGTATGCAAATTGAACGTTTATTTATTTATTTTTTAATGGGGAAAAAACCAACAACAGAGGCTGAAGGAGATAAAGTAGGTTTCCTAAATGCAACCAGCCAGGGAGTGGCAGACTCAAGATTCAAACCCGGCTTTTAACCACCACGCTGGAGACCATCTGATCCGAGCCTCGTTCTCCAAGTTATTTAGGGAACGGCAGCTTCTGGGGACTCGGCTTTTTGTAATTAATTGAAGGGTGATCTCCAACTCGTTTATCTTTCAGCTCCTCTTGTTGCAAAGGTTTTTGTTGTCTGAAAATACTATCACACCTTACTACTCTAGCCACTAACTCTGATCACGCGTGAGTACCACTAATGCGCAACGCTTACTGAGTACTTCCAAGGTGCTACGCAATTTATAGGCATCTCATCCTCCTGTCAAGCCCTGAGGCGGTATCATCATCTCATAGTGGAAGAGGAAACTGAGGCACTTGGAGATGAAGTAAGTGACCAGGACCCCACAACAGAAGGTGGTACAGCCAGGATTGAGCCCCGGGCACCCCCATCCCAACTTCCCACCTGCCACCTTGTCCCTTGTGAAAGTTTAGCACCCTCTACGGAGCTTTCCCCCAAGGGACTTCAGGTGCCAGAATGGACTTTTGTCCAATCCGGAAGAGCCAACCAAGCCACAGAGGTCAGCTGTCCTCCTGTCGGACACCTGACCTTTCCACCGTTCTACTGGGCGAGGGTGCGGGAGGACACTGGTGAGCGGCCGAGGGTCATTCGGCACCGGGAGGGAGAGAAGAAAACGAGGAGAGAGAGAAGCCACTTTTGTGGGATGAACAAGTGTCAATGCTCGCTCTACTCAATCCCGGAGGCTTCATTCCTGCTCATTGTTCCTCATTATCAGAGCTAACTATGTTCAGGCGAAGGGCGAACATGTTCCTAAATTTATGTCTCTGTGTGCGACCACGACAATGTGTGTTTTGTGTGCTTCTCCCTGAAAAACTCCTCTTGTGACACAGGCGACCCAGCTTGGACTTGGCCTTTCATGTGCATTACCCACTCCGACTGGCCCCTGCTGGCAGATTTTTCTTAAAGTCTAAAATGAGGGGCTAACCTTCTCTTCTCAGCTTTTTCTTCTCCGCTACCTATAATCTTGATTTGACTCACACAAAAGTGACTCAGTGGGAAACCCACTCAAGAAGGCTTTGACAGGGAACAATGGATGGGCACCTCTACAGAGGCCGGCCCGCCGCGTTGAGAGAGGGAAAATGGATTAAAGTTTAAAGATGTCATGTATGTTAACCGATCAGTATCGGTTTTATGTATTTTGTCAAAGAGACAGCAGTGAAGCTGGGCCTATGAGGGCAAGGGGGTGCAAAGGAGGGAGAAGTGGCCCCCATACACTTTGGCCAAAGGCCTCACCAGAGATAACGAGCCCAAGAAGCTGGAGTGTTTGAAAGGTAATAATAACAATAATAAAGAAGAAAGGGCTGAGAGGAGATTGTCGTGGGATTGTTGTGTGTCAGCTTTGTCCTTCCACAATGGCCCAGGGCCAGGAGCCAGGCAGTCATTGGGGCAGCAGAGCGGCTCCTTCAGAAAGCAGACACTGCTCATTCAGCCCTAATGGCTTTCTTCCAGGATAATGCTCCATGGGCTCCCCTGGAGCAGGCAGAAGCCCAAGGGAGTCATGGGTGAGGCGGGAGAGAGGCGGCTGAAAGGAAGGGCTCCCTGCCGGCTCTCTCGACGGCCAGGCCCAGCACAGAGCACAGGAGCAAGCAGGCCTCAAGCCTGCATGGGGCCTCGGCCCTGACCTCGCTTCTTGTTCTGGGAGGAGGTTACCCACAATGCCCTTCTCCCCTGACAGGAAGTCAAGAGAATAGATTTGGCCTCTGGAACTTCTGTCTTCAATATCCCTGAAGGAAAGTGGAATTCCCCACTCTGATTTCTTTGGACCCCTAAGCACTTTTCCTTTCACACAAACCTCCCTTTGTGAGAGTTGCTAGAATTTTCTCAAGCAGTGAACAGGCTGAAAATTGAGTGCCTTTGACTCCTCTTCCTGAAGCAGTCCCGACTCAGGCAGGACAAGCCCAACTTCCTTGGAAGAGGTGGCGCACGGCAAAGGATGCATTCGTAGCCTGGCCACTTCCCCTTCACGCCCAGGACTCAACGGACGGGCAGTGAGGGCAGCCATCTTGGCCGGGCCTGCGGTGTGTGTCCTCTAAATGGACTACTTCAGAGATGGGCAAGGGGGGAGGCTTGGTTTGAGGAACGTCCATGGACTCCCACCGGCCCATGGTTTGGAGGCAGCAGAATACCGAATCCAGCTCCGACCGGCTTGTGAGAGCTGATTGTTGAATTTCCAGTAATTTTGCGAGCCAGTTTTTCGTTCCTCCCACTTGAACCACGTGAATTTATTTTCTCACGGTTCTGGAGGCTGGAAATGCAAGATCAGGCTCCCAGCAGGATTAGTTTCCCCTGAGGCTTCTCTTCTTAGCTGGCTCTCCTCATGTGGTCATCTTTCCGTGTGCCTCAAGCAGGTTTTTAAGAATTATGTGCATTTACCACCCAAAATTATATTAACAGCAAAGGTGATAACCACTCAAAACGCACTGCTGAGTTTTACTATTATCTACGCTTCTCAGGCCACGCATGTCTATTGTATCTATGTGGTGGAAATACCATATTAATGGCATGCTTATGATCATCTCTTCCCAACCCCCATACAATGGGGTCACACGGATAGATTGACATTGGCCATGGTAGAAGATTTACACCATAGCAATTGGAACATGTTACAAGTCAGGGCTTTCCCCGACAAAGTGCTAGTTGTTAAACATTTATCAGTGCACTGGCTAGGGAACTGGTCTGGTCCAGCCCCTTGGTCACCGGACCGAGTCACTTTCTCTCTCAAACAAGACGACAAGACATGGGATGGCAAGTTGCTTTGAAGACAAACAATATAAAAGTATGAGAGCTTCCGAGGTTCCCGACCCCATATTCATGCACACATTTATCCGTCCACTCACCCTCTTTTCTCTTTCTTTCTAGAAGAAAATATTGTGTTAGGGGGAAAAAAAATCATTTCCAACTCTAAGACCCTTTATGAACAACCTGATCTGATGTCTGCCTTTAATCAGGATAATTCAAGGCCAGACAGTTGACCCTCGTGCTTGCTCAGGAGCGGGGGGCCAGGACGGACAAGTTCCTGGCTCTGGGACATCACCTCCCTTTGGGCCTCACACACCCTCTCCGTCTCTGAACCTCCACTGAGAGGGTGGCGCCATAAACCCTCCTGTGGGGTATCTGCGTCTGAATAGGAACCTGAGAGGTGGAGCGGCTTTCGGGACCCTCATGGGTTCTCGGGGGCGGGATTTCAGGTGACGAGAGTGTTCTGCAAGTTTGAGTCTGGTGGCCTTCCAAAAATACATCATGGAGGCAACTGCGTCTCTCTCCTCCACTTGGCCAGGCCTTACTCTCTCCTGCTCCAGACAGCAGTGATAATAACTAAAGTTCGCGGAGTAGTCAAACACTGGCTCAAGCACTTGAATCTCATCTGGGCCTCCCAGAAGTAGGCAGTGTCTTAGTTCCACTTCGCAGCCAAGAAAACCAACGCTCAGAGAGGTTCCTCTACTTGGCCACCCTGCCCTGCCGGGAAGCCGCCAGCTAGAACCCAGACCCAGGCCGGCTGGCATCAGAATTCTTCCTCCTAATCGCGATGCTCGGTGGCTGCCAGGAAGGGGTCCTTTCTGACCCAACAGTCCCCGCCCTACCTGCCCCTACTCCTCAGGTCTGGTCCGTGGAAAACAAGAAAACGGCAGGGAAGAGAGGGAGGGGCAAGGGGAGAGGCCGAGGAGGCCGGGAGCGGGTGAAAGCATGTGCAGGGGACACAACTGTCACAGGTCTGCCTCTACTGGGCATTCCCTTGGCCCTCACTGCCTAGGAGTTTACAAGGGCAGACACTGTCTCAGGGTGGGGCTCACTCAGGCCCGTTCCTCTTCCCCTGCCACACTGGGCCCAGTACCCACATCAAATTCTTACAGATCTTAAGGGAAAGAGGCAGAAGCCTGAGACTGTCCAGCGTTCTGTGGTCACACCTGCCCCTCCTCCCCTCCCCTCCCCTCCCCACCCTTCCCCCAAATAGGAGAGCATCACCAGACAGGCCCCCACACAACAGTGGGGATACATTATATCCATCGTTTTCTGAGGGCCTCACCATCTGATACAAGAGACACTTTTTTTTTAGTTGTTGTTGTTGTTGTTAACCTGTATTCATTTTAGAAGACAGAGCGGGAGAGGGAGAGGCAGAGAGTGAGGGAGACACGGGATCCAAAGCGGGCTCCGGGCTCTGAGCTGTCAGCACAGAGCCAGACGCGGGGCCTGAACCCACGAACCACAAGATCGTGACCTGAGCCCAAAGTCCCGGACTCTTAACAGACTGAGCCACCCAGGTGCCCCTACAAGACACTTTCAAAGGCAATTTCTCATGGCCTCTTTGAGGACAGCATGCACGAAGAGGATGCCCTTTGCCAAAAGAAAAAGTTAATTCAAATGCCTCCGGGGTTTGGCCCCAGAGGCCACTCAGCCCAGCTGGGTACGAGGCCTGGTCTCTGGACTCACTGCCCAGTGCTCCTTTTGCTGCAACAGGGCCATGTGATCTCCCCACCCAGCCCCATTCCCCAGGAGGCCTAGTTTCTAAGCGGCAGATGATATCAATTGGTCCCTGGAAATGTATCAACCAGAGACCAGAAGAAGAGCGCCAAGAGGAGAGAAATACTTGAGATTCCTGTTAAGGAACAATGTTGGGTTTGACCTGAATAACACCAGCGAGAAAGGAGAAAATAATCATGTCAGACATTACATAATCTGAGAAGACACAGATTGAAGCTGGAGCTGGGAGGAAGGCCACGGGTGAGGTTTCAGAGGGGGCACCTTTCCCCGCGGGAAGAACGAGGGGTGGGGAGGGCCCCTGACACACACTGGCTGAGCTGTTGCCATCTGCCGGGCACCGGGCGGATAGGACGTGCAGATCTTTGCCTCCACAGCCCCATGGCCTGAACGTTATTCCCCGCAGTCTACAGACAAGGGAACTGAGGACGATTTCATCCTCGGGAAGCAGTGCTGAGAGGCCCCGCAGGCTTTTCCTCCAATGGGGAGAAGGCAGCCAGTCAGTGTGGCGTTCAAGGGTAAAAACCCCGACGGCCCAAAAGTGGAAGCAACCCGAAAGTCCATTAACTGGTGAACGGAGGGAAAAGACGCCGTGGATCTCTGCCACGGACCACCACCACCTAACAGCCAAAAGGACCTGACTTCTGACACGCACCGCTGCGACACGGACGGGCCCCAGAAATCGCACGCGAAGTCTCGCATTCTCCACGGGATGGCATAAGCCCCAGAGGGAGAACATGGGTTCTCGGGGGCAAAAGTATTCCTAGGTGCATCACCCTCGCTGGTGGCCGCTCAACTCTCCCCAACAAGATCGTATTCCTTGGTTTCTAATTCCGTCTTTGGGGAGACTTTTCCCTAAATCGAATCCCCCCCCCCCCCCCACCGAGACCCTGAAGGAGAGCAGACTCCCCCCAGTGGGAGAAGTCTGACGCAAAAGACGGTGCCAGGAAGAAAGGGGAGTCTACACAGAGAGAAAGGCGACTGGTGGTGGCCCCGGGGCTGGGCGTGGGAGCGGGGCGTGACTGCACAAGACAAAGAGGGACTTCTGCGGGGTGATGAAAATGTTCTAAAATTGAATTGTGGTAATCGTTGCACAACTCGGTAAATTTCCTCAAAGACACTGACTCGTACACTTAAAACAAGAAGAGTTCTCCGGTACGTACATTGTATTTCAGTAGAGCTATTTTTATAAAAAGGAAGAACACAGGCTTGGGGATCGGAGAGGCTCCAGTTCCTGGTCCCCCCCACCCCCCTCAGGGCCCCCCCAGCCTCAGTGTGCCGGTCTGTGAAATGGAGTGGCTGCCAGAGCTTTGAGACGCCTGAGCGCTGGTGACGTGAGCTGGTTTCACGCCTTACATTGGAGACAGACCCAAAAGTCCCTCTCACCTTTCCAGCCCCAGGTGAAATAACACCTCCTTGAGGGTCAGGCCTTCCCTGACCCTCCCGAGTTATGACCCAGCCTGTCACTGTTTATTTCCCCTGCAGCTCTGACTTGTGAATCTCAAGTGGCCCTTTTGTTTACTTGCTCATTGTCTGTCTCCCCACCCTCCCCTGGAATGTTAGCTCTGGGCAAATCTACACCCGCCCCGCCTAGAAGGGCGCCTTGCCCTGGCACAGAAAGGGATGTAAACCTGTTAGCTATGCTCATCATCACTGGTGGTGGAACACAGACACGTGAGCTAAGTTTGCTCATCGGAAAGTGACACATTTCTGGAGACTTCTTCCCCTCAGAAAGACTTCTATATTAGGGGTGTGAAGGGGTGAAGGGTTCTGGAAAAATTTTGCTTTAAATTGTATCGATTCATGGGCCCTGCACGCCTGCTGGGATGATTCTCACCGTGGGGATCATGGGGGCCCATGGAACCGCTGAGAACGCATGGCGGTATGTTGTCCACAGTCAAGCGCTTCCTTACCTTTTCTTTGAGGTGACGGTCCTTAGCACGCGCCAGCATCACAGCGGGGCTCGCTACCGAAACGGGGGCCAGGATTCTCTCCGGGTGCTCCTTGTGAGATGAATACTCCTGAGTATGGAGACCATGCCCCCTCCCATCCCCCCTCCCCCCTCCCCGCCCCAAACTAACGCCCCTCTGAAAGCTCCAGCCTTAATGGAGAACTTAAGGCTGGGAGGCGATAGGGAATCTTCAGGAAACTGAAAACAGACCAGCTGAGACAGGAGCCGGGGAGGTGGAAGCAGGAAGGCATCAGGCCTCACTCAACATCTGTTCCTGGAATAGCAAACTGTGAAATCAGAAGCTGGGCTGGGGTACACATAGAGCAGGCGGCAAAGAAAATAAATAGAATAGAATAGAATAGAATAGAATAAGATAAAATAGAATAAGAGAAAATAAAATAAAATAAGAGAAAATAAAATAAAATAAAATAAAATAAAATAAAATAAGAGAAAATAAAATAAAATAAAATAAAATAAAATAAAATAAAAAAGACAAAGCCTTGCTTGGCTCCCCGCCCACCCCACTCCCACCCTCCAGCCAGGGGCACCATCTACTTGGAGCACCTGTGAAGGTGAGGGCCAGGTGAAGGGTAGGGGCCAGGGAAGCCTGAAGTAGGGCTTTGAGGGTTGCCTACGGGTGATTTTTCAGAGAGAGAGAGAGAGAGAGAGAGAGAGAGAGAGTGTGTGTGTGTGTACTGGAGAGAAAGAGAGAGGAGAGAGAAAAACCAGCTATCTAGCATTCACATCCACCCGTAAGACTGGGTGTCAGCCAGCCAGGGGGGGCCCAGGAAACCAGCTCCTATTCTCTGGATATTGTGGCCCTTCAAGAATAAAAACCAAGAAGAGAGAGGCCCAGGGAGCGAGCTAATTACACCTACCAAGTGACAAATCACTTGGAAAACATAAATACGTTTTCAAGGACACTCCTCCACTAACGAAGCTAAAGTGTTTTTCTTTCAAACCCCAGCAAGAAAATCCAAGGGATGAAACAAACTTCGCTTATTTTCGTTTCTACTCAATTACCTGCTAATGGAAAAAATCTGGCACCAAGCGTAATGAGGCGGGCATGAGCTCACTGGCGCGGGGGTCGGCGCTGTCAGGAGGCTACAACAAGCCGGGCATTTATCTGCCTCTCTATAACCCTTTTCAAACTCGCTGTCAGGGAGCCCACGCTGAGCAGGCCGGAGAGGAAGGCCTTGGAAGCTGCTCCAGGCCTCCGAGGCCCTCTGGGAAAAGGAAAATTGTTGTTGGCAAGTCCGCCTGGCTCCAGAAATTGATCCAGAGCCCCCCACTTGTCCGAGCAGCAGCAGACAGAGCTAAGAATTTTGTTATAATTAAATAGAGTGCTGATTGGTTGCTGGAGGTGGTCTTGAAACTGGTGTTTAAAAAGCAGAGGAGAACAACGGTTACTATTCATAGGAAAAGCCCAGAGTCTTAAAAATCCATCTGTTTCATTCCCAAATTTAGGCCAAAAAAATGCTCACTTGCTGTCTTTAAAAATACCACCTGCTTTGCGATGTTGTATAATGTGCCATTATATAAGGTGGAGGGGGGCGTGGGGGAGGGCGGGGTGGGAGGATGCGGCGGGGTGGGCCCAGCCCCTTTCTGAGAACGGAGGCCCGTCTGCAGAGGCCAGGCAGGCTCCTCCCAAGTCCAGTGCCCTCCTCCTCAGAGACCCGACTGGGCCTTGAGGCACGAGGAGTGAGACTTACCCAGCATCACCTCAGCAAGTTGCACTCAGGAGCCCCCCAATGCCAGGCCCCGGCAGTTACAGACCTCTAGCCTCCACCCACCTGGCCTCCGGGGCTGAACATCTGGGGGCCGCGTCTAGGCCTGGCTGGGGCTGTGATCTCACGCCACCGCTCACCACTGCTGCGGTACCAGGTGAGGTCACAGCTCCTGGACCCAAGGAAGGAGAAGCATCCAGGCCCCCTCAGCCCCGGTGACAGAGTCCCTTAGTGCCCGCTTGCCACGCACCCCCCTAACCTCAGGGGCTGGCAGCCACGGGACACAAGGGTCCCAACGGAACAGGTGGGCAGATGTCTCAGTCCAGCCTAGTCCTAACAACTTCTCCCCAACCTCAAGGAAATGTCAGGGCTCGGTTCCTCCTGAAGACTCTTCTTCACAGGTTAACTGAAGAGAATTGGCTCTGTAGTCGTAGGTCGCATTTGAGCCACTTTTCAGCTGACCGATGCTACATGTGTCACTTAGCTCCTTCCCGTGACAATGGACAGGGGATAGCTTCCGTCATAGCATTTGGGGCCAGAACAAATAGCACACGCTGTCCTAGACGCCAGGGAGCCGAGTCTGGTGCCTGGCAAGCTGGAGGTGCCCACATACAGCTGGAGAGCCCGGATCTGGTCCTCTGTCACCGTGGAGTCACAAACCCAGACACGGACCCAAGATTGGGAACAAACCTTGGAGCTGGCCGCAGAATGAAAATTCCCCACATCAAAGCCAAAGTAGAGAATTCAGGCAGCAGGTAGTCACTAGAAAGATCTTGGTCTAGATTGGGAGGAATCATGGCATCTAGCCCAGCCTCTGCCAGCACCTAGCTGTGTGGCTTCGGGTAAGAAGATGCTCTTGGGGCCCCTTGTCTTCACTTTCTTTGGTCCGGTCCTTCTTCCAGCTCTTAAGAGACGAAACAGTCTGACCATATTGCCTGCCAAGCCCTCCTGGAGTTCCTACCCAGAAGGATAGAACTTACCTGTTTACACGCCTTCCTCTTGGGAGTTGGGATGCCCCAGGGAGGATGGGGCTAAACAAGAAACCTTTCCACTACCTTTGGCTAACACCAAAAGTAGCCTCTAATGTCACTAACATGCCCACGATTTCCTACTTACACCCCCAACCCCCTGGTCAATTCTTGCGCCCTGGAAAGCACGTATAGATACCAGAGTGGTTTCTAGGAGGGTATTCTCTGAACAGTTGTTAACAGGATTTTAATCGGGTTTTAGTATCATTTATCCTTAGAGGCCATTCCAGAAGCCCCACTCCATCTACTCTTTTCACTGTCAGCTTCCTTCCATACTTGATCTCATAAAGCTAACAGGAATCTGGGGGAGGGGGTAGGCAGCGCAGGGTTCATTGGAAGTAGCAGCCATCACTGCTACCTTTAGAATCCAGAGGAAGTTAGCATTGCTTAACCTGAATTCTTCATAATCCCATAAATCAAGTGAATAGGGGGCACTAACATTTTTTTCAAAAGGCTTGTTTCAGGACTTTTAGCCATGGTGACTCCCTCCTCAGGCTCCATGCTGTAGACCATATATGGTAATCATAGCTACAGTCTTTTATTACCTGTTCCATGCAAGACACACAACCGAGAGGCCCTTTGTCCCCCTCACCCATCCTGTGTTATCGTCACTATTTCAGTGCAACGGAGAATATACCGTCTCTGAGAAAAATCCAGAGGAGTTGACGGCATTGCATGAGAACGACCCTTCCGTGGTATGAAAACCACAGTTTCTTCGTTCTACTATTGACAGTTAGGCTGTATCCAGTTGTTGGCCATTAGGAATGAAACTGCTACGGTCCTCTACCAGAGTTAAACATAGACTATTTGGATATCCTTTTTTGTCAATTACCTAGTCCTGTTTGGTTTCGTTTTTGCTTTGCTTTCTTTTGCTGTGTGTTCGCCCACTTTCAATTCATTAAGCTTCCTTCTCTTGTGATGTTTAGGAATGTTTCTTTTAGTTCTGGGGTATTAGTCCTTTGTCAGATAAATGTGCTACAAGTATAATCTAACCGTGGCCCGTCTTTTCAGCCTTGAAATGAGTTCATAAGAAACGCTCTCAAAAAATTAAGACTAGAAAAGGATTTTCTTAATTTGCTCTACAAAACAGGAATCTACAAAAACTTACAGCTGATACTATGCTTAATGGTAAAATAGTGAATGTGTTTCCTTGAGTTCAGAAGAAAGACAAGGACGCCTGATACCAGCCCTCTTATTCAACTTTCTATTGGAGGCTCTTGCCAGCACAATAAAGAAAAAAAAAAAAAAAGCAAGGAGGAGAGTATACGGATCAGGAAGGAAAAAATAAAATGGACGGTATTTGCAGATAAAATAATGGTGGGAGTAGAAAAATCCAAAAGAAGCTAGAGCTAATCTGCTAGAATTTACGTGCGAATTTAGCAAGGCTGTTGGATGAAAAGGTCAGTATACAAAAGTCAAATAGAATTCTACACACTAGCAACAATCAGTGAGGACACAGAAATTTAAAAAGAGTTACGGTAATTGCAAAACACATCAAATATCTAGGAGCAAATTTAATTCAAGACATGCAAAACCTCTTTCCGTAGAAGTATAAAACATTCGTTATGGGCTGAAATGCATCTACCTCCATCCCCACCCCCAAATAGGTAAAGAAAGTAAAAGAAGGTCATGTGGGTGGGTCTTAAGCCTATAGGTGTGGTGTTCTTATCAGAAAAGAACTGGAGGTGCCTGAGTGGCTCAGTTGGTTAAGCATCTGATTTGGCTCAGATAATGATCTCACGGGTTCATGAGTTTGAGCCCCGTGCGGGCTCGACGCTGACAGCTCGGAGCCTGCTTGGGATTCTCTGTCTCCCACTCTCTCTCTGACCTCCCCCCACGCCCCCCCACATTCGTGCATAGGTTCTCTCTCTCTCTTTCAAAAATAAATAAACATTAAAAAAGGAGAATTGGATACAGACACACACAGAAAAAAAGACCATGTTAGGACTCAGCAAGAAGGCAGCCATTGGCAAGCCAAGGAGAAAGGTTTTGGAAGAAACCAAACCTGCCAACGACTTGATCTTAGACTTCTAGGCCCCAGAACTGTGAGAAAATTAACTTCTGCTGTTTAAACCATCTCATCTGTGGTATTTTGTTATGGCAGATCTGGCAAATTTATACAATCTTGCTGATGGAAATCAAGAAATACACAAGTAAATGGATAGGCCATTCATGGATTAGAGGACCCAATATTGTGAAGATGTCAGCTCTCCCCCAATTATTACAACAGATTCATCGCGATCATAATAAAAAATGCAGCAGGTTGTGTTTGTTGTGTGCGTGTGTGGAAATTCACAAGCCAATACTAAAATGTATACGGAAATACGAAGGGCCAGGAAGTCATGATAATCTTGATGGGGAACAAAACTGATCTGATCTCATCAGATAGTAAGACTTATTACGAAGACACAGTAATTAAAACATGTGGTATTGGCACCCAGGCAGAAAAGATTGGTGGCATCGTGTCAAGAAACAGATCCGCAATCATACCGCCATATGGATTATGCGAGGTCAACCAGATGTATGTTTACAGAAAAATAACTCTGGGGCAGTTGGCTGGCTCAGACGGTAGAGCGAGTGACTCTTCATCCTGGGGTTGTAAGTTCGAGCACCGTGTTGGGTGTGGAGATTACTTAAACATAAAAATTAAAAAGGATTAGGAAAAAAACCACTCTGACCCCCACCTCATATCATACATACACCAAAATCAATTCTGGGCGGATCATAGGACCTCAATGTGAAAGGTAAAACAATAACGCCTCTGCAAGAGAGGAGAGTGTGCTCGTAAGTTTGGAGTGATACAATATTTAAGTCGGATTTAAACACACTAACCATAAAATAAAAGATTTTGATAAAGTAGACTTCACGGACATGAAAAACGTACACTCATCAAATGACACCCTTAAAAAAAAAAGTGTCATTTACTCATTAACAATATTTACTGAGCACTTACCAGGTATCAGACTCTGCTCTGAGCTCTGTGGACAGAGGGGGAAGCAAAGAGACACCATCCCTACCTTCCAGAAGCTTAACTCCTAGGGCAGGAGTTGGCAGACTTTTTCTGTGAAAGCCAAATAGTAAATAGTTGGGGGTTTACAGGCCACAAGCCATCTCTGTTAAAGTAATTCTCCTTCTTTTGCAACTGTTGAACAAATGTCAAATTGCCCCTCACGGCTCTACAGAAACAGGTCCCAGGCCTGGTTTAGCCTGCCGGCTATAATTTGACGATCCCTGGTCCAGAGAGAAAGGAAGAATGACCATTTGCAGAAAAACAGATAAATAACTGATTAAAAAAAAAAAAAAAACAGATAAAAAAGCAAATAACTTCGCAGCTGTGTGTGTGACATGTGGAAGGAAGTGTTAGGAGGGCAAGAGAGGGGTGCTCTGATAAAGAAAAAAAGGGACAGGAAGGAGGGCACGCATTCACACCTGTGTGCTTCTCGACATTTCCCAGCCTCCTTTGGACTTAGGTTGACCTCGCAACTGAATTCTATTCCATAGAATACAGGTAGAAGTGATGCTCGTCACTTACGTGTCTATAAAACGTCCTGGTGATCTTGCTTTTTCTCCCTCTTCCACGGGACCGGGAGACGTCTCTGAGACGGCTGAGAAGTAAACCCTTACTGTATAAAGCTACTGATATTTTAGGGTTGGTTTGTTATTACAGCACAGTGTAGCCTAATCTGACTAATATAGATTTCATTTAAGCTGAGATGTAAGAAGGGGCAAAGCTTCTGCTTTGTTTTTAATGTTTATTTTTGAGAGTGAGAGACAGAGCACACGCGGCGGGGGGGGGGGGGGGGGGGGGAAGAGACAGAGGGAGACACTGAAGCAGCCTGCGGGCTCTGAGCTGTCAGCACAGAGCCTGACACGAGGCTTGAACTCACTGACAGCGAGATCATGACCTGAGCCAACGTCGGTCGCCCAACGGACTGAGCCACCCGGGTGCCCTGACTTCTGGGTTTTTTTTTTTAATTCAGTTTCATTTTATGTCTTTAAAATGGTGGCCTCGATCCACTAAATTGATTTCCTAACCTATCACAAGGGGTTGCAACCCACAAGCCCAGAAACAGATATAATACGTATATCCGACATTATAATACGTATACTTCTAATTTTCTTCCAATTCTAGGAACCTACATATTTTGGCACTGAGTCCAAAATAGCTCAATCCATGTAATTATCGACTGTCTTTATTGTTATTACATGCACAGAAACCAGACTGAGGAAAAACAAAAAACAAAAAACTCCTGCAAAGACAGGGAGAGAAAACACATGTTGCCTCCCAGCGAAAGCCTTTCACAAGGTCCATGAACGAGATGAACGCCACCCTCTGTCTCTCTCCAGCGACTCAGATGGTCTGTGTCTTTGTGAGGAGCGGTATAGCATCGTATTCAGCGATGCTAGCTCCTGGGGTAGGCTGCCGGGGTTCCAATCCTAGGCTCACCATTTCCCAGATCCACGGCCTTCGGGAAACCACTTAACCTCCGTAGGCCTCACTCTCTACCCTTGTCAAATGAACATAAGAGCGGTTTCTATCCCACGGGGGTTAAATGAAAAACACAGGTGGAGTTTCTAGCACACCCTCTTGCCCTCATCCTTGTATAAAGCCACTTTCCAGATGAGCAGCTTGTCCAGGCCTTGGGGATGTTGGTGGCCTTTGTCCCATAAGAGGGTGCAGAACTCAGCTCAGAGGGAAAAACCAAGCCCAGAACAGCATCTGGTGCAAACAGGTGCTCGAGGATTAGTCGTTGAATGAACCAGTGAATCAACGGGCTTACAGCTCAACTAAGGGCACTCACAAAATGCCACCTTAAAAAAAATCCCCAAACTCCAGAGTCGGAATCGGCCGGTGCCCATCAGACCACACCGGGCCTCTGCCGCTGCCCCATGCCTGGGAACGCTGGGCCACATCTGAAACGGAAAATGAAGACGCCAACCACAGATGGGAATTCTTGAGAAAGTCAAATCTATGCCCTGTTTTTCAGTGATTCCCAGCCCGGGCTTCTGGCATTTGCTCGAGCCACCATTCACAAGAGATTCCTCAGCTATTCCCTCGTTTCTTTCCAAAGGGCTTTAATTAAAAACACATTTCCATACCACAAAAAGCACTCCAGCTAGTGCTGTGGCCTCCCAAAGAGAAGAAGCCATTTTTACGGAGCCATCGAGTTTCGGGCGAGATGGCGAACTGTTGGTGAGTCACAGCGTCCCGGGGGCCCTCAACCCGCGATGAGTCTTCCACATCAAAGTGTCCCACTCTCCAACCTGGGTTTGGAGGGCAGGACTCACAGAATCCCGAAGAGAAATAATGGGGGGAAAAATAGCTCTGACTGGCCTTGTACTTTGATAATAACCATAAACACTATGGTTTCCCACTCCAGGTGCTGAATTACGGCCTCACAAGAATCTGTCAGAACGAGTTCGGTTGTCGCCACCTGTGAGCTTGAGGAACCGCCCAAGGACACACAGGGCGGGAGTCCGGTGTTAAGCGTCTCCAAGCTCAGGTTCTCTCCACTGCTCCTTGGTCTGTCCTCTCTTCACATCCTAGATCCGGATGAAAGGCACCTACCTGACCCTCCACGCATCCACATCATCGGAACAAACAACGAAACCTCCCATTACCGAGAACGGAAAACCACTTTCTACACGGATCTGTCCCAAACCACCACCAGTTAGCAGTACCACTGCCCATTCTGGAGGCTTCCGTGCTAAGACTCTGTAGTCTCCCAGAATCAGCAAATGCCTCCGTAGTGGGCTGAATGGTGCCCCCCGCCCCGCCCCCCCAAATACAGGCCGTGTCCAAATCCTTAGAACCTGTATCGTTTTATCTGGCACAAGGTGTGATTAAGTGAAGGATCTAGAAGGAAGTGGCTCAGCCAGGATGATCCAGGTGGGCCCGAGATCCATCACGTGCATCCTTACAAGGGGAGAGGCGCAGGAAGTTTCCAGACAGACACACAGGAGGTAGCGGTGTGAAGATGGAGGCGGAGAGTTGAGTGATTTGGCTACGAGCCCAGCGACACCCAGGACTGTAGGCAGCCGCCGGGAGAGCCTCCAGAATCTCGGACGGGAACATGCCCGGCCAACAGCTGGGTTCCGGACTTCCAGCCTCCAGCGCTGGGAGAGCTGTCGTTGGAAGCCACTAAGTTTGTGTTAATTTGTTACAGCAGCCACAGGAAACTATATGCTCTCCTGACAGACAAACTTCTTTGGTCGGGTCTCATCCGAGGGCAGAGGTGATGTGGCTCAGAGATCAGAGGGCTATGAGCTCCTAGAAGTGGTCTCGGGGTCTCTGAGGAACAACACGCCCACAGATGGGTGAAATCAGAAGATGCTCGGGTGAAAAATGAACTTCCGAGGTCAGAAGAAACCCAACAGATGGAGAGAGAGTGTTAAAGGTCAGGGAGTTGGCCTGGCCTCTGGGAGCCCGGAACCTAAACTGTGGAGAAAGACAGGCTTGGGGCAAAGGAAGTTCCCTGTCAGGGTGGGGAGGGCCCCAGGGTTTTACTGTTCAAAGCTGTGAGGCAGTCAACATGAGGCTGGGTGACCTATCTTTGAATGTTTTTGTTTATTTTGAGAGAGAGAGAGAGCGCGTGAGAGAGAGCAGGGGAGGGGCAGAGGAAGAGAAAGAGAGAAAGAGAGAGAATCTCAAGTAGGCTCTGCACGGTTAGTGCAGAGCCCGATGCGGGGCTTGAACTCACGAACTGTGAGATCATGCCCTGAGCCAAAATCCAGAGTCCAGAATCCAGAGTCAGACGCTTAACTGATTGAGCCACCCAGGTGCCCCTACACTTTGAATTTTAAAAAGTGATCTTCACTCAGGCTGGCTCAAGACAGAGGGATCATCCCCTCCCCGCTCCACCCAATTTTTTTTTTTTTTTTTTTTTTTTTTGCCTTTGTAACAAGGGCACTGAGCTTCATTCCCGCATGGCTGAAAGGATTAGGAAGGATTAGGAAGATCGAAGAACACAAAATTCGGAAGCACTCTGTTAAGGTGCCATTCCCTGGTTCTCAAGATACACACGTTGAGCTGGCTAACCACATTTCTTCCTTCCTTCAACAAATATGTGGCAAAGCACCCTCTATGTGCCGGGCACCGAACCAGGACCTTAGTATAGAGCAGTGAACCTAAAAGCCACGTTTCCTCCTCTTGGAGGGCTCTCTAGAGCCATGGTTCTCAACGGGGCACGGTTTTGCCCCCCCAGGGGATATTTGGCAGAGCCTGAAGACATTTTCTGGACGTCTTAGTGCCGGGGGTGCTGCTGGCATCTAGG
This sequence comes from Panthera leo, assembly GCF_018350215.1. Taxonomy (NCBI): domain Eukaryota; kingdom Metazoa; phylum Chordata; class Mammalia; order Carnivora; family Felidae; genus Panthera; species Panthera leo. Next base: position 69,687,728 of record NC_056689.1, on the reverse strand, counting down.
GGGAAGAGGCCAGGAATGCTAACATCCGACAATGCACAGGACAGTCCCCCACGACAAAAGATGTCAGTGGTGCTAAGTGGCACTATTAGTGGCCTAGACAACATCCACTGACACCACGGTGGGCGAGGGGATCAAAGGGAGGGAAAAACAGGAAGCCAGAAGAGCACATAGGAGGGAGACATCGCTCACTATTGTCTACGCTCAGACCTGAAAGATGAGGAGTTATCCAGGCAGGAAGTGGGGTTGCAGGAGCAGAGCAGAACCTTCCAGGAGAGGGGACAAAGGGTGTGGGTGAGTGTGTGGGGCAGTGGACGAAGTGGGGGCAAACAAGGACACCCTTCAAAAGGACTGTCCCATCACTCTGGGAGGAGGACCAGCCTTACGACACAAGGAGGCCTAAGTGAAGAACGCCAGTTTGCGGTCAGATCTGAATTTAAATCCCAGCCCCTCCACCCTACTAGCTGCGTGGCCTTGGACAAGACACAAACTCAGAGTTTCTAAACCCGGTTTTAGAAAATAAAGCGCGGGGTGGGGGGGGCGGGGGGGGCAGGGGAAATAATATCGAGCACAGGTGGTACTGTTCAGGATTAAACGAGAAAAGGCACATAAAGACTTGGCACGCGGCCGCAAAGGACAGATATTGTTCCGATTTATGTTTTCAAAGGTCACTCTGGGCCCAGTGTGCAAAATAAAATGGGGAAGGGCGACCAGAATCACTTCGCTCTGGGAATACAAAGCAAAACGAAAACAAAATCACTGAGAGGCGACAGAACAAAAACCAGCTCGAGCAAAGCGCAGGAGCTTTAAAGCCCTCGATGACAACACCGCGTGGCCTCAAGGAGCAACGGCAGCAACACGCACAGCTTCCAGGCCCATTGAAATCATGTCCCCGGAAGGTACAGTTGTCCTAGATGAGTGGAACATACACAGGTTTCCCCCGCTGTCCGGAGTAGCACAGTCTTAGGGAACCTCGGGTAAAAGTTGAAGCCAGGTGTCAAGCGAAGCAGCAATTACCACGAATTTATAGGGGAAAATTTCGAGCATTCCCAGACCCCCCAATGACCTCCCTGAGCCTCGTCTGATACCTTAGGACACATCCTCGTTCCGGACGCACAGAATAAACGGAGGGGCGCACAGGTGCTCACAGACACAGTTCAGAGTGGCGGCAGCTTGACGCCGAGATGCTGACTGTCGTTCCCGGGGCCACTCTCGCTGCCTCTGCAACGCCTCACGGCCAGACAAATACTGGTCGCTATTTTCACTTTTTGCCTTTTTCTCGCGAAAGCCAAAGTCCTCTTCGGGTTTCTTTCAGTGAGTGAAAACAGGTGCTAACATAGTGCTTTCGTGAGAGCGAAGAGGCCTAACACGAACTTTCCAGTAGCGGGGGCGTACCTGTGTGTCCATCCATCCTACCCGGCGGGAGAAATGACTGCCAGGTCTTCACTGTGGCCCCTGGTTCGTGATGATGATGAACCTGCACCTTCGCCAGTGCACAGCCACAGAACGTGAGTCCCACGGACCGCAAGACCCTTCCATACAAGCCTCTGAGTGACTCGTCTTGATCCAGTTTTCTGAAAACCCTTCCTGCTCGACAAGGCTCGCTGCCAGACAAGGGGTTTCCATCCGACACCCTGCCATCTCTCCCCGCATGCAACTCGCAGAAAGAAGTTAGAACACTTTCACATCAGTGGTGATGATGTGGTGTCTCAAACCGATTCCTGGTGAACTAACTACGTGTCATTATCCCAAATTAAATCCCTTCTGCGGGATACCGTGAGAAGGACATCTAAGATATACCAGGACGGCTGTTTAAAAATCTTTTTTTTTTTAAGTTTGTTTATTTTGAGAGAAAGAGAAAGAGCGCACAAGAGGGGGAGGAACAGAAAGAGAGGGAGAGAGAGAGAATCCCAAGCAGGCTCCTGTCAGCGCACAGCCCAATCCCAAGCAGGCACAGCCCAATGCGAGGCTCGAACTCCCGACTTGAGCCGAAATCAAGAGTCAGTCGCTCAACCGACTGAGCCACCCAGGTGTCCCCAGAATGGCCGTTTTAGAGCCAGAAGAGCGCCATGTACTCTGGGACTGTGCTTGGCTTTCAGAAAGGAACCAACTAGGGACACTGGTATGGCACAGAGGCACTGGGAATGAGTGGGGGAAGGAAACCATCCCGACCCATCAGAGGAGTGCAAGGCCACTTTTTGAGACCCGAGTCCCAACCCACCACCCACACCAACCATGCGGTCCGGTGTCACGGTCTGGCTTGGGAAGACAGCAGTCCCGGTGAAGGTAGATTCAGCCTCCCCAGAGGCAAAATCCAAATCACAGAAACAAGTGACCAGCCTTCATCTGCACATACTAAGTTGCTTTTATTAATCCAGAACGGCATGCTACAGATATTGTACAGCATGAACATTTATTCATTACAAAAATGGCTTCCAAACCATTAAAAATGAAATTGGAATAAGAGCATAAAACGGAACGGTAACATCACAACTGTTAGGAAACATTCAAAGTATTCACAAAAAATGTTATAGTTAGCATTTTAATAAACCAGAGAAAAATCGGAGACAGTCTTACAATCGCTTCATGTCAACTACAATGGCACTGAGTGAACAGGTGTCAGCTTTATACAGCATTTTGCAACATCAACATGCCTAGGGTTTTTCTTATTTTTAAAGTTTGCCACCTACTCGTACGGGATACGTGTACATAAAAGCGGCAGCTGGTTTTTCCTTTAAGAGTAATCTAATATACAGAATTTTGGCCCCTAAGGGTTTGATACCTCTTCATTTAAAATGCTTTCTGGACAATCTGCTACCAAACACGTCTTGTTATAGGTGACATTAAAACTACATACAAATCTACCTATGTAACATCACAGCAAAACATGATGAACAAAAATTACAGCATCGAAAAGAGGGAGAAAGCTAAAGTCACTGAGAATTTTGGCACATAAACTTTTGCACACAGTCGGGCCACGCCCTAAGGGCACAGGGCTGGCGACTGTGAGTTCAAAGGAGAAACAGGGTGGTTCCCGCTGCTGCTCAGACAGCGTCCGCTAAAATTCCCTCACTAATTTTCAAGTCTTGTTTTACATAATGGCTTTTAAAGCAACTTCCGTTAATGCTACTGATCCTTAAATGCAACTATTAATGTCCGTTTGGCGGCATCTGGGTTTCATACAGCCAAAAAAAAAAAAAAAAAAAAAAAAAAAAAAAAAAGTCAAAAAGAGAAACAAAAAAATATATATACACATTTTATATATAAACTTAAAAACCTTGTACAAATGAGTTGTTATATATAAGATGCTTATGCTAAGGGGAAAAAAACTTTATACAGTTTCAAGAAAAAGGAAAACATATTTTAAAAGGGACGACATACAGGTTCGACAAGCAGTCTCTAAAGCAATAAATACTACTGGTCCAACAGCGTTGTGATTCCATTAATGGTTGAGTAGCATCCCCCTCCCCCCAAAAGAACAACACCATGGAACAAGGTATATTAACACATTTAACCCTTTGTTTCTGTACATTTAAACAATAACAAGTAACATCACAATTAAAGTTGTTTCACACAGAGAAAAAAAAAAGAGTAACGGCACTGCATTCCTCGTGCCCTTATGGTTTAAAAACCAGATGTAAAATGATTGGTTCGCAAGCTCGTATTTAATACAAATAATACAGAACCAACTCCTTCTGGAGGGCTGCTTCAAAATTGCTTCTTTTTTTTTTTCCTTTTTGTTTTTTAATCAGTCTTTTAAAACTAAGCTATCCGAACTACTTAACAGTTATGTATATATATATATTTTTTAAACGCTACAAAGACTTTAAACAGCTGTTGATAAAAATTTTGGTAGAATCATGAGGTTCTTCTCTCATCTACATATTTAAAAGGAGGAATTGAAATAAGAATGGGTCAAATATTGACCAATGAACTCCATAAACATCAACTAATGTAGCCACGTGGCACAAAATTAAAAGAGTACAAAACGAAACCTTTCGGGGGTGGGGGAGGGAGGTGCTGGGGGGGTGCTGGGGGGCGGGGGGGGGGGGGGTGGACAGAAGCGGAACGCAACACTACGCAAACCAACCGGGGCTGACGAGGCTAAAGCTATTCTAAAGACTTGGTCACGAGGGACAGCGGCTGGGGCTGCGTCCCGGCCACGGCCACGGCCACGGCGCTGTGGGAATGTAAGGAAGATGTCGACGGCTGCGCCAGAGACGAGGCGGACAGGACGGGCGGCTGCAGGGCGGCGGGGGGCAGGTCCAGGGCCCCGTTGGGACAGAGGGCGGGGGCCTTGCCGTGGGCGGCCTCGGCAAGCAGGAGGGCGGGCGGCGGCGGCATCATGGGCAGGTGGGCCAGGGGGTCGGGCTTCAGGGACAGCGAGAGAGGCTGGGTCTGCTCAGTCTGTGACTTGGCGTCTTGGGGAGGGGAGCCTAGCAGGTTGGGGGAGGGAGGAGGCGAGTCTAGTAAGCTTCCATCTGAAGAGGGTGGACTGAGGCAGCTGCCTTCACCTTGTATGTAGCGAACGCACTTTTTTTTTCTCCTAGAAACAGGGGGGAGAGAGTTCTCCGTGAATAGGGGGCAAAGATGCCAAGGGAGAGCGTTATCTACTGCTCAGAGCCGAGTTCGAGTCACCTGTGCCCCAAGAGCCAGCAAGCCCCGTGGCCGGGGGGGTGGGGGGGGGGTGCCACGCTCGCTTCACTGCCGCCCCCGTCTGAGCCTGCTCCGGCAAACAGCATTTTACTGGTGGAGCGCCACCCCCCCCCCCCCCCCCCCGCTACCTACCTGCTCCCCTCGCCCCCCACTAACGCCCCCCCCCGCCGCCGCGACCCGACCCGACCCCACCCGGGCCCAGATACCACTGAGCAGACTAGACTGGATTGATGATGCAGCGCCCGTGTGCCAGAAGAGCGGCTGCATCCGCGCTGCGATTCCCCTGACAAGTGTGTGCTTTCTCTTTCGGCTTGGACGTCCCCTGGCTGGCCCATCGCATCTCCCCCTCGGTTCCCACCCCCGGTGCTCTGAGTGTGTGCGTGTGTGCGTGTGTGTGTGTGCAAAAGAGAAAGAGAGCTCCTTCCCCAGGCGCCTCCTATCAATATGCAACTCTGACTGTTGAGCCCACAGAGTTGAAGGCAGTGCTAGGCAAGAGGCTTAGACGTTTTTACACCACTGCCGCCACCACCGCCACCACCACCGCCACCACCACGGCCACCACCGCCAGGCTGCCGGCGCCCAGAGAGCTTTTGGGCTTGTCTGTTAAGAACCACACCAAATCAAGAGAGGTCAGAATCAGGTGAGAGGAGGGGGAGGGGGGGGGAACAAAAATAAAACAAAATAAATTAAAAAACAAAAACAAAAAAATAAAAACAAAAACAAAACCACCAAAAACAGGTAGAAGAGGATAAACAAAGGTGGGGGAGGGGGAAGAATAAGAAAAACAGAAAATGATCCAAAGGAACAAGAATAACTGGTTGTATGGCCTGCAGGTTGTGGATTAAATTATGATTCAAAGTTGATTTTTGGGTTTGTTTGGTTTTTTTTTTTTTTTTTTGGTTTGTTCTTTAAAGATTTGGGGTCTTCCCCTCCCCCAACCCAGAGTGAGAAGGCTGGAAGGAGAGACAGTGAGGATGGGACGGAGGGGCATCCTGCCCTTGTCAATATGCCGAGGCCAGTGGACGGAGGGCGCAGCGTGTCGTAAGGAAGTGACGACGAAGAAGAACTACCAGGGAATCAGCATGGAACGTCTGGGGTTTGGGGGTCATCGGGATTAGCGTTTAAGCCGGAAAGCCTAGTTTTGCCCTGCACCAAAACCAGAATCTCCCCTCTACTCTTCTCGTTTACATAAGAAACAGGAATGAGAATGTCAGAGCCTCTCTTGCTTATCATCAAAAGGTTGGGGAAATCGATTCAAGAAATTGAGCATGTGACCTCAAAGCTTTTCCTACTATTAATCCCAGTCCGATGGGATGATATTTGGTAGGAAACGTGATCCCGGGCATCAGTCCCACTCATGCTATAAAAATAACGCAGATACAGGGAATGTGCTGACCTAAGGAGCCCTTGAACACAGTTAAAACAGTGGCTGATAACACTCTAACGACAAGTGTGTGAGCGCCGGCCGGCTTCCCATCCCAGGAAAGCGGGAAGACGCTGCCTGGCTGAAGGCAGCCGCTGTCAGATGTCACTGGCCTTTGAAAGGAAGGGGGTGTAATGAGTTCCTCCTCGGGTCTGTGCCCCCAGAGGTGTCTGCTCATGCCCCTCAGTGCGTGGGGTGTGGACTCAGCGAGATGGCGGGAGGGTGGGGAGGAAGGGAGGGTGGGAGGGAGCATGCTTGGCCTTCCCTGCCTCCCGGAGGCCGGAGGCCGAGGCCCACTGGGTGGAGGCCTCAGGGTCTACCTGATCCCCCACTGGGTGGGAAGGAACTCTAGGGGTGCGAGGGCAGCCCCCCTCACCTTCAGTTTGGAAAGGTTCCTTTTCTCCTCTGGGATAGACGGAAACAGACTGTGGGTTCTGCTCCCATCCCAGAAACCGAGATAAATAATTAAGCCTCTCAGAGTTTTTAAACCACCTTAGCCTGCAGATCAAAACATGCTTAAAAAACTAAGATGTCCATGCATTTTAAAAAATGGGAGGACGGCGGGGTGGGGATGGGGGGCGGGTCATAAGCAAAAGTGAGAGAGAACAAGGACAAAGGGGAGGGAGGAGGGGGAAGAGAAAAGGAGAAACAGGAAACAAGGGAGTGACGTCAAGCAGCATTCCATGCTATATTAGGGCAGAGTAAAAAGATGGGAAAGCAACTTGGTGGGCTCAAAACAGAATCTTGTTAAAATGTCCTCAAATGTCAAATAAAATTAGAAACCCTGTGTAGCGAGCAGAGCCCTGATTGGCTGGGAGCGTTTCTGGCACTCCCCTCACCCTCCCGCCCTCCTTCTGACACGGAGGTTTACATCGAGGGGATGAGTGGAAGCATTTTGAACATGGGACATGAAGACCACGAAGGACAGCGAGACACTCCTTCTAACAGGTGGCCGAGCAAAAGGCAGTTGGAACACACACACGTTTCTGACGGGCCAGAAAACGCCTCATTTTGTAAACTGCTTTTCTTTCTTGAAAGCACATTTTGTCCTACTGATTGAGCATCGGGCCAGATCCTGGCAAAGAGGAAAAGTTGAGGGGAACAGGGGGCAAAACCCATCTGCCTGCCCTCCCCCACGCGGGCTCCGTCTCCAGTAGAGGGGGTGGCCTTTTAAAATTCCACTTCTAGCTTCTCATGGAATTACTCGGAAAGGAAGCTAAGGGTTCTTCCTTATCCTGTTTTGGAATTACGCCCTTTCAACCGGCTAAAACGCATCTGCTAATGCTTTTAGGGAAAACATCACCACCAGAAGTAAAGTGGCCAGCAGGAAAGTTCTAACGGTGTGCCTAGGGGGGAAAGAACCCCGAGGAATGAGGAGGGACAGCGGCCTGCGTACCGACAGCCGGCCCCTCAGAGCTGTACTTTTGAAAATCGTGTTTATGGGGCAGCCACAAAGATTTTGGGTTTTGCCTGTTTTCTGTAGAAAGGTCAACGAAACTTCTGGCCTCTGAGGAAGATAACCACACCCTGGCTTTAAACAAGGTGCAGGCTGTGTCTGAGGAGGGGATGTCCGTCCGGGCCACTGCTAGTAATGGTAACTTTTGGGGGCGGGGGGATGTCACCTCTAACTTGAAGCAAGTGCTTTTGAAACCGAAAAGGGCTTCTCCGTCTTCATAAACCACCACTCACCCCCCTCCACCCCCAAATTAGGCAACACACCATATTGCGAGGTGGGCACGATGGCCTCAGCCATAGGTTTCTACAGATCGTGAGAAACCCTCTCAGGAGTGAGCCCCGCGATTAGCTAATCCTTCACCATGACAGGGCGTCTCAGAACAGGATTCCGCAGCTAATTATCTTCCTACTCGGCACAAATAAAATTCTGCCACAGATTCGCTGCCTAGATAGGGTAAGCAGAGGCCCTGTCTTCCCTGGGTAGGCCTAATTTAAATACCTAACTCTCTTCATCTACTTCATCACGAATCTCTTTTCTGTTGCCCACAGAAGACCCCAGGACTGCGTGGGACTGGTATCTGTCACCTCCGGGAACACTGCCATGTCACAGCACGGGTGACTGCAGAATCTCTCTCAAGGCCTGGAGTCCTCACTCAGTGGGCACAGGGCTGTCTGTGGAGTTCTGTCTCAATAAAGATGCTCGGGGCCCTCTCTCCCCTACACGTTTGGCCGACTCCGGGCACTTCGCCGGTCCCTCGTAAGGCATCGGGGGAGGGGAAGAGACACGGGAGACTTGTGGGCATGCACGTTAATGGGATGGACATCTGATCTAATGTCTAAACACGGAACACATGGCAGAGGCATGGAGGAGAGGGACACGTGACAAGGAGGCACTACAAACAGGGAAGCGTGTTCGGGGAGTTGAGATACCTACCATCATAATATTCCAAATTCAAAGACTGCTTGTATCAGAACAAAGAAACAACAAATTTAACCAAAGGTGGTCAGTAAAGGAAAGGAAATGAGACAGGAACGAGTTGGTATCCCTCCACCAAGAAGGAAGTACCTACACCTTCCCTGAAAATTACAGCTTGGGTGGAAACCTGCAGGTGCAACACGGTGTTTAATTTGCACTCTTCTAATTCATTTTGGAAGCAATATATTCTCTCTCTCTCTCTCTCTCTCTCTCTCTCTCAGTATATACAATATATATTTTAATTCTGCAGGCTAGCAACGCTGCAGCATGGGACTGCATGACTCGTCGCTTGCAGCCCTTCAGCTGGTGCACGCCGTTCAATGCCACGCTTCTTTTCAGCACTGTAAAACAATGTCAAGCTAACCAGACTCCTCTGTACAGAGACATGTGGTTTTGAAACGTAAAAGAAAAACGAAACAAAACAAAACCAAAAAACGCCTGCCCCGGAGCCCTTGTCCAAGGGTCTTGACTCCCAAGTGCACGGGGATGCTACTGCTGCCAGGTGTGAGCTCATTCAAACCTCTGGAAATGGTGGCTCTCTACGCTCAGCACGCATGCCACGGACCGGGCCGGTTCCAGGATGCTGGCTTTCAAAGCAAAAGGGTAAGTGCCCGTCCTGGTCTGTTAAGGTTGTGGTCTCAGTCCTACCGGGGATCCGGATATGGGATTTGCAAGAGCAAGGTGGGGGGAAAAGAGAAAGAGGAAGTGGGGAGAGGATACGGCATAAAATTAGCAAGGAAATTTTGAAGGATGAGGATCATTAGTCATTGATGCCGGGGGGGGGGGGGGGGGGAAGTAGATGGGAATGAGGTCAAAATACATTGACACACTAAGGTATCAGAAGGACAGAATGCTTTGATTTTCCCAAAGGCCTCACAGTGGTAATATACCTGCATGGTTTGCACCATAAAGTCTGTCGGTCAAGCCCGAACAGTGCCCGACACTTCTTTGGAGTATTTGCATCTGTTAGCATAAGGTAAACACAAAAAATACAACACAATGGTGGGTCATGCTCGGTTGGATGTGTCATCTCAGCTACAGCTGACTCGTCTTCTCTAGCACCTCGGTTCTATTTGATTCTTTCCTCACCAAGGACATGAAAGAAAAAGACTTCTATGAGTCAAAAGGAAAAAAAAAAAATAAAATAAAACGAAACGATAAAACACACACACGGAAAAAAAAAAAAAAAGAAAACAACAACCAGAAACCAAAAAACAACAAGGAGAAATAAATAAAAATAGAGAGAGAAGGAGGGGAAAAGGTGACGTTGTTGGCTTCTACCTAGGCCAGGATTACGATGGATGTCACTGAGCCCCATCCTGGACTGTCAGGAGGAAGGGGGCTGGCAGGCAACAGTCCCTGGGAGGGGGCGCGCTGGGGCTGGCTGTCGCTGACCCGAGGAGGCACAAATGATGCTGTTTTACAGTGGCATTTTGGCTAGCAGCAGCGGGGAGAAAAAGCACATCCCTCACAGAGCAGTGTCCCGCACCCTCGTGTCTCCTAAGACCAACACACAGAGCTACAAAGCAACAGGCCAGAGAAGGGGGGAGAAAAGGACCGAATAGACCAGCTGCAAACCAGCACAGCGAATCTGGGAAATCTATACACACCTGCAAGGGCCGCACCAGTTATTCTGTTGATCAAGGCCAAAGCGCGCTCGGCATTTCTTAGGAGCGCTCAGGTCTGAATGAGTTCAAGAGAGAAGCGAGCAGAGGAGGAGGACGTGGGAGAGAGAGAGGGAGAGAGAGAGGGGGAAAGAGGGAGGGGGGGGAGAGAAAGATACAAATAAGAAAAAAATAAAAATAAAAAAGGGAATAAATCAATGACCTGGTTACTAATTACAAAATATCGACTTTCGATTTTTAACTTTCTTTAATTAGAAAAAAAAAAAAAAAGGTAAAAATCACATTCTTATTCAGTTGGTGACATTAGCTGTTGCAAATAAAGCTGCAGTATCCCTTCTTTAAGGACTGTCTCTCCGATTCGTTTTGAACGGATAAAGGGAAGTTAGATACTGAAAAACTGAATTTTAAATAATAGTTTTCCTCTTTTGGTTCTGCTTTCCTTTTTTTTCTCTTTTTTTCTTTTTCTTTTGGTTCTAGCTCTCTCTCAATTTGTTTTTCTTAAAGAAGAAAATAAAGCGAAGGAGGGAATTAAGTTTGTAACATGCTTTTCTCTTCTCAGAGTACAACAGTTTAAAAGAAAAAAAAAAACAACTACAAATAAAAACAGAACAAAACGAAACAAAACAGAAAGAAATAAAGAAAGAAAAGGGTTGTGGTACTGGGATATTGCAGCTTTTGAAATGGTTTTTTATTCTTTTCTTTTTTTTTTTTTTTAAACCGATTTTCATTACTATTAACAGAAGAACAAATGATGGTGAACAGGCAGTGTGAATGAGCTGTTCAGGGTTAGTCAGAAGCTCATAGCAGCTTTTAAGCAGGTACAGTCAGTAAAATGCTAGTGGGTTTGCAAATTATGAGCAGAAAAGCAAAAGGAAGAAAAAAACTAAAATAAAAAAAAAAGCGAAGGAGAAAATAATCATACTGCGAATGCATGCTTGCGTGAGAAAACTTAGTGGGAGCAACGGAAAATGCCATTAGATTAAGGAGGTTTATTACTGAATTCCTTCCATTTTGGTTGGTTTTTGTTTTTGTTTTTGTTTTAACCAGTCTCTTTTAAAGAAATACTGCATATTCAATTTGCACAGTTAGTTCAACACTAAGTCACTGTCATCACTGCTTAAACAACTGTTATGGGGAAAATAAATAAATAAACAAAGCAAAAGTTAAATTAAATTAAAAAAAAAAAAAAAAAAAAACAACAAAAGCAACTGAAAAAAAAAAAAAAAATCTACCGAAACATACGAAACCGTGTAGATGGTCATTTTAAAGGATGTTCAAATGTCATACGTGTTTAATGTTAATAAAACTATAATGGCAAGAAAAATTAAAAAACAGTTTATCGACTATTTTAATGACTCAAAATGACATTAGCACCTGTAATCGGAGGAAGTGAAAGGCAAGGATTTAGGAAACATTCGCTGTGTTCTGAAAAAAAAGAACAAATTATACAAAGCCTTCAAAATTGTTGTTGTTGTTTGTAAAAGCCTGGCCTTCTCCAAGGGGACCTTCTGAGATTGCCTATGCAGTATTTCTAATTTCTTCTAGAGAATGACAAACCTCCTTAATTTAAATCGGGTGCAATTTACCACTGTAAAGGCATGCATCAGAACATTCAGGAACAGCCCAGTTAATATCAAACACTCACACACACCCCTTCCTCCTCCCGCGGCCCCTTCCTCATCCCTACACACAGACACACACAAAATAAGCAGACTGCATACGTCCCGCACAGGCATGCCTACCTCCCTCCTGTTACAGGCTCTGCAGTTACTTTAAAACACATTCCACTAGAATTACAATGTGCTTTTCATGCAACAATGAATGCTACTAGCTTTAAAAGGGCAGTCATGAAGCAATTAATTAAAATGCATAAACAAAAAAGGCTGGCTAAGATGGGTTCCCCCACATCTTCCTGGCCTTGAGTCTCTCCTGCCTCCCCCAGAGAGAAACCTAAAGTTAAAGAGTGGTCCTCGTAAGTACCGCTCCTTCCTCCTTCCTCCTCGTTCTAACTTACCATTGGTCTCTCCTGGCTGCTTGTCCCTTTTCCTCTTCTTCTTCTTCCCCTGGATGAAGAGATGAAATGCAAGCAATTATTTCAGGAAACAGACGGGAGAGGGCATCTGGGCTCCCCTGGAAGGCAGGCAGAAAGAGGGGAGCACAGCGCTGTCTCCATCCACACCCACAGCGCCCAGAGGGCTTCTGACCCCCTAGAGGGACACACACGCCCCGGAAGGGGAAGAGGAGGGGTCAGCAGAGGGTGAGGGAAAGACCTCTTTCCCCACCTACCTATGTGCATCCTCAAACCTGACCCAGAGCATCTGATTCCACAGCAGGGGAGAAAAGAGCGGATTAAGGAAGATTCAGGGAGGTGTGGAGGGACAGGGTTGGGAGTGGCCCAAGAGCGCACAGCCAAGGGACAGATGAATGTGGAGATGGCCATGTGGGCTAAGAAAGCCCCCTTGCCCCACGCAGATCTCCTCCTTATTAAAGCCAAGAGGTCCTCATACTCAATCAACAAAAAGCTTTCATTGGGGCTTTACTAGTAATAGCAGCTAACATTTACTGAGCACATACTATGTGCCGGGCATGATTCTAAATGCGCTATGCATATCGACTCATTTTTCCCTCATGCCATCCTATACAACAGGTACTACAGCACCATCCCAATTTTAATTCTTAAAAATTTTTTTTTTAATGTTTATTTTCCAGAGAGAGCGAGAGAGACAGAGCATGAGCATGAACATGAGCATGAGCTGGGGAGGGGCAGAGAGAGAGGGAGACACAGAATCTGAAGCAGGCTCCAGGCTCTGAGCTGTCAACACAGAGCCTGACACGGGGCTCGAACCCATAAACTGTGAGATCACGACCCGAGCCGAAGTCCGTCGCTTAACTGACTGAGCCATCCGAGTGCCCCAATTCTTTTTCTTCTTCTTTTTTTAATGCTTATTTATTTTTGAGAGAGAGAATGCAAGCAGGAGAAGGGCAGAAAAACGCTTATTTGAGAGAGAGAGAGAGAGAGAGAGAGAGCGCAAGCAGGGGAGGGGCAGAGAGAGAGAGAGAGAGGAGAGGGAGAGAGGAGAGAGAGAGAGAAGAGAGAGAGAGAGAGAAGAGAGAGAGAGAAGAGAGAGAGAGAGAGAGAGAGAAGAGAGAGAGAGAGAGAGAGAGAGAGAGAGAGAGAGAGAGGAGGAATGGGGATCCGAAGCAGGCTCCAGGCTCTGTGCTGACAGTGCAGAGCCCGATGCGAGGCCCAAACCCATGAACCGTGAGATCATGACTGGAGTTGAAGTCGGACGCTCAACCGACTGAACCGCCCAGGCGCCCCCCTTCCAATTTCATAGGTAAGGAAACTCAGGCACAGAGGGGTTACGTGAATTTCCTGAGCTCACACGACTAGCCGAGGCCGGTGCCAGGGTGGGAACTTCAGGCAGCCTGGGTTCCACAGCGCTTACCTACGGGGCTGGGCTGCCTTCGTATTTAATCCCGTGCCCTCTGGGGAAGGGTTTTCATTGATTACAGGGGATCAGTTACATGGGATCATTCACAGTCTCCAGCCTGGGACCTTTACTGCCTGCTGGTGGCTGTGGCTGTGGCTGTGGCTGTGGCACGGGAACGGGGAGGAATTCCGTAGATCTGGAATCAGATCTATCTGTTGGAGTCAGAGGCCCGGTACGTCTGAAACGTCACCAGTAAAAGGACGGGCCCACACTTCCGTCTGTTTCAGAGTATCTAAATGTTGCCTCTGCCCAAAAGTGCTCAAGGGGTGTAGATGGCAAGTCCGGAAGAGAAAAGACGAGTCACAGGGGTAAACCTGGCAACCCGGGAGGCCCTAGAACCTCAGGGTGCAGACGCCGTGGTTTTTGCTTCATCCACGGGCTCAGGGCCACAGTGTCTCTCTCAGAGAAAGCCCCTCTGTTCTCTCAGATCTCCGGGCACGTACCATTCGGGAAGTCTGTCTTGGCCTGGAGTTTGAAACACTGTGACACATTTCATGTTCCTTGATGAGCAGCTTAAATATTAAAAAAAAATTAAAAAAAAAGAGGAGTTCACGGGGCCTTCTCACGAGCCTCGACGGCCCATCTTCGTGTCTGGGCCCCTCCCAGGGGAGCAGCAAAGTGCCGCCTGGCTATCTAGGAACAGGCAGGAGGGGCGAGTTCCAGTGTATTTAGGAGCCGGGAGTGAACAGCAGGCACAGGAAAGCATTGCAACTCCGGGCGGTGCTGGCACCCACACACCCAAGGGCTTCGCGGTCACCTCCGTTAATACAGCGCTCACCCGTTTCCAATCTCCCACGATATATTCTGAAAGGTGGTTGGAGGCTCTAGTCCCCATGGAAAGCTGTCAGTTTAGGTTACACATTAGAGAGCACTACGGGACCACGCTGTTTTCTCTTGTGCCCCAGAACGTGCCCAGTCCCACGACCCACGTGGGACTGTCTTCCTCAATCCTGTTTTTGCTAAGGAGTGATATAAAGCTTTCTGTTACCACTTAACTGGACAAGCAGGAACGTGAAAGAGGCTCAGGAAACTTTCCAGGACTTTCTGGACTTTACAATGACCAGAGTAACGTATAGAAACTTCTATGTCAAGTCAGTTAAGGACAACTCCCCAGGTTAACAAGTTCCACCACAGTCAAACCCATAAAACCTTTGACTCTGACCTCTGTTCCACACTGTTTCCTGGGGCACAGGAGGGAGGGAGGAGGGTGTGTGTGTGTGTGTGTGTGTGTGTGTGTGTGTGTGTGTGTGTGTTCACAGCCATGTGTAAGGAGCCATTGTTGACAGGAGTCTCACAGTACCCCATTCAAGAAATAAAGCTCTTTCAGCCCCAAATCTACATCTACCTCTAAACTTTCTCTCAAGTCTGGGGCACCTGGGTGGCTCAGTCGGTTGAGTGTCCAGCTCAGGTCATGATCCCAGTTTGTGAGTTTGAGCCCCACATCGGGCTCTGAGCTCCCAGCTGAAAGAGATTCTCTCTCTCTCCCTCTCTCTCTGCCCCTCCCCAACTTGCACGCACACTCTCTCTCAAAATAAATAAACAAAATTTTAAAAATGAAACGGTCTCTCAAGTCCTGTCAGAGGCTTCCCTTATTACACTAAACCTCTTCTGAATACGGAGCTGAGCTGAAGTCACTGGCAGTGCCTGATGGACCTTCTAAAACCTAGAAAGCACTTCAAGAAAAGCCCGGGGCAATACCTGTCTAACTGACTCCCAGGGAGGTCAACAGCAGCATTCTTTGGGAGCTATCCCAAAGTTGGCCTTGTATCTCTGTGGAGGTGGCCCCCTGCCCAACTCCAGGGGGCACCATGCACGTAGACCAGAGTGCACACGGCACTCTGCAGGGTTGTGCAGTGCGCGTTCTGCAAAGCTGTACGTGAAGGCCCTACCCTGACCCCCATCTCTGCTGGGGAAGCGATATCGACAGCAGAACAGAATCTGTCTCTGTGCCAACACCCTAGATCACTCAAAGAATTGGGTCTGTAGCAGGTAGAAGCTGGAGGTGAAATCTTAAGAGCTTCTGCCCCGGAAGAAACCAGGAGAACAGGGGTCCTGGAATGAGACGGCCGCTCATGTGGAGGCTGCGGCTGTAAATCTCCACCTCGAGGTCAGGTGGGGGTGAGCAGCAAGCCTGTGGGTGAGCACGAACCTTCTCCTCCTCTTCCTTTCCGCTCCAGAAGAAAGGCTTCCCCACGGCACACAGGCTGAGGACAAATGTAAAGGGTCCCAAGCAGTTAAGACCCCGTGTGGGACCATCTGTGAATGACGAGGGCCCTGACCACGGCCGACATTCCAGGGAGAGGCATCGGCACGGATTCGGCTCCCAGGGGGAGCGGTCTTGGGCTGCCAGCCAAGGGCAGGGGGGCTCAGAGGGAGGTGGGTGGGGGGCAGTGATGAAGACGTGGGGGTCAAGCCCAACATTCAGTGTTCTCCACACCCCCTTCGAAGAGCAGGCAGCGAGCACGTGTCAAAAGGTAGGAGAAACAGCTAAAGCAAGCAGAAAATAGCGGCCACTCGGGGCCCACGTAGTCACGTGGATGTCTGTGGCTTCCTGATGGCAGGTAGGCTTTGAGAGTACACGCGTCCGATTTAACTCCGAGTCCCCAGATGCTGTGTGCGCAGTTACCTTCACAACCCACACCGACTGAACTGATCTCAACCCACATACGGAGAGCGTCTTCACCACGGACATCGTCCGTGGGAGAGCTAGGTCGGGAGCGCTGACCAGTGAAAGAATCCTCCGTGGCTCCACGCCACTGACAAGAAATCGGAGGAGGGACCACTGCTCGCATTCGGGCAAGTCTTGTCTTTCCCATCCCAAAGAGTGGACGGTTCAAGACCACGTTGTAAAACCTGATGCCGTGGAGTTAACGTCTGGGGCGAAATAAGAGACATCTCCTCCACTGAGAGAGGAGAGCCCACCCAGGACGCTACTGGGGAAACTGCGGATCAAGAGATAACAGGGAGAGGGGACAGAGGTCTCCAGAGGAGAGCCAGTTTCTGAGAGAACAGGAATCACAGGTATGACAACCCCGGTGATAAGTAGAAACAATCCTACAGTGTTTTCCAAAACCCAAGAGGGGAAACTGGGCAAATCCTGCAGAAGGCACTGAGCCCAGGAAGACACATCACTCGGCACAGCCCCCCTTCCTACCTTTCCTGGGCCCTGAGGCGTTTCATCTACCCCTCCAGAGGGTGACGACCCTTGGCTGCTTTCAGGGATCCTCCCATCATGCTCCTCTCAGGACAAACTAGGTTTTCAACTTGTACCGCACCACGGCATCGGACAACTTTTGCTTTTCCCTCTTAAAGGCCAAGGGACTGTTGGAAGACGTGTGGGGAACCAAGCCCTCTCTCTCCACCCCTACCTCCTGGTCTTCCCTGTGAGGCCCCCAGGGTGCTGAGAAGCACAGAAGCCCCAGTCAGGAAGATCCTAGGGCTACGTCTCTTCAAAGACCTGGGCAAGAAGGTGTGGACAGCCCTGAGTCAGCCCCGTGGGTCCCACGCTAGAACAACGGAACCCTGGTCTCCTCCCTCCTCCTTTAAGAACTATGGCACGCTGATGGAGCCACACTGGGAGCCAAGACAACACCCCACCCCCCCCGCCCCCCGCTCTGGCGCTTGGGCAAGATGCTACTGGTCCCAGGAGTGGGCAGACTGGAGGGCTCTGAGGCCTGATTCAAGTTGGCAGGGAGCGTTCCCTTTGGGCAGATGAACACTCGACCCGTCTCCACAGACTCTAGTTCCGAGAAAAACGAACACCTACATAGTTATCCCGCGCAGACCAGCCGGGGTACAGCTGCATGTGAAGCTGTCGCTCCTTCCGGGCCAGCTCGTAGTATTTCGCTTGCTCTTCTCTGGACAGCGCGTGCCACTGGAGGGGACACAGAGGCGGGGAGGGGCATGCAAAACATCACAAACTACACCGCGGCCGGGGATGAGAAACGGGTCTGATCTGCAGGGTCCTGGCACTAAAGGGAGCGCTGAAACGAAACCCGATGGGTCATCTCTCTCGTTCTCTCGTTTGCGCTCTCTCTGGGGCTGGGGGAGGATGAAGGCGGAGGGCGTTCAGAAGATCCTTCGAATGTGGGTTTCCGGTCCTGACTCCATGAAGACCACTGAAGGAGTCAGAACGTGACTGAAGGGACGGGGACACTGTGTCATGCTACCCACCAGGCCCCGGTCCGTTCGTCCCCCTCTGCCCGGGGAGGGAACCACCTACCCTTCGCCCCAGGATCTGGTTGATGGCGGCACTTTCTTTCAACGTGCACTCGGCCACGACCTTGGCCCTCATTTCCTTCATATACAACATGAACGCGTTAAGAGGTTTCTTTATGTGGGGCTTCTTCTTTTCTTCTTCCTTTTTGGAGTCCTGATGCTTTCTGGATACAGACAGAATAGACAGACACAACCCAATAAACGATCGCAAGGCCCAACTTCCTCCACAGCAGAGAACCCGTCTCCCTGTCTGCTCAACGCCCAAACCCAGCAGTCCTGAACGAGAAGCACGCTTCCACTTTTAGTCTTCTCCACCCTGGAAAACGGAACGAAAACATCCTAGCGAGGGTGTGGGGGGAAGAGAGAGATTTCGTAATTACTTCCTCAAGTGTCTCAGACACACAATTTTCCCAAGGCAGAGGGGAAGGCACGGCGTGGCCGATTCACTCCCGACGGGGGTTTCTCGTGCTCTCAGGCCAGGCCTCTCAGCGTTCCGTGGTGGGTGAGAGACGGGGACGTGGTTGCGAACCCCAGGCCGCCCAAGCACGCAAGCACACCCACATTGGTGCCAACCGTGAGCGCTGCGCTCTCTCAGAGTCCAGAGGCCACCCAAGTCGGGTGCTTCCCAGGGGCACACGCCCCATTGGCTAACCATGGGCCGGGCTACCACCCAATGGCCACCGCATCAACAAATGGGCTAGACAAGATGGGGAAGGAAAGAGCGGCCGAAAGATCAACAACACTCACGAGCTATGGAGTGAGCCGACGTCACTCTGGGAGGATTCCTGTTTGACGGTTGGCGTTACTATGGCCGGGTGGGGGATGCCGGTCGTGTGTAGAGTGTGATGTGGTGGGACCATATGGGGAGGGAACCTGGAAGACAGGAAGCTGTGTAAATCGTCAGAATCAAAATGAATGAATGGGGAGGGATGTGTACACATAATTAAAAAAAAACAAAAAAAAACCCAGCACGTAACACTCACATGAAAGCAACCCAAGGCATATGAAACCTGTCAGCATTAATTAGCGATAAATTAAACATAATGATTCTCATAATGTCATTAAAGCCAATCTTCCCCTTCATTATTGCTACTGACAAGAGACATTATGATTTTTAACATCTTTAGCGAAAGACAAATATAACGGATGTACTTGGGCGGAAAAGGAGGCTTAGACTACCTATTGGAAATCACACGTGTACTTGTTTTTTGAGGCATTATTAGTGGCATCTAAGAAGACAATCTCCTAAGTCCTAATCAGCTCTAGAATGAAAGGTGAAATCTATTGTTGAATATTGACAGCTAAATAAAATATTAACGTGGTCCAAGTATACACACATTTTTGACAATGCTGCGCAGGCCTCATTAGGGCCTCGTTCTGTGGATGGAGTGCAATAAAATTTTTCTTTTTCTTTTGCCGATGTGCCTCCATCGTTTTGACAGGAGTGAGAGAAAGTGAGGCAGAGAGACGGGGAAAATCCAAATATTTCCCATCTGGTTCTCATCGTAAGTCACAGACATTTTATTTATTTATTTATTTTTTATTTTAATTTTTTTTTTTTTTAACGTTTATTTTTTTTTGAGACAGAGAGAGACACAGCATGAACGGGGGAGGGGCAGAGAGAGAGGGAGACACAGAATCGGAAGCAAGCTCCAGGCTCTGAGCCATCAGCCCAGAGCCCGTCGCGGGGCTCGAACTCACGGACTGCAAGATCGTGACCTGAGCTGAAGTCGGACGCTTAACCGACTGAGCCACCCAGGTGCCCCAAGTCACAGACATTTTAAATAATTAGCTTGTATCCTCTTAGGGAAAGATGCAAAACAAACAAAAAAAAAAAAGAAAGAAAAATCTGTATTTTATACACACATACAAATGAAGCTTTGAATTTTGATTTGTATACCCTTTCCTGCACTAAAATTCTAGGATTCCTAAATTACTTTTACTTAATAGACTGCCTATGCATTCAAAGCCCTTCCAAATGACTATCAAAATTGTAAATATATGCGTAAAGGTTGTTTTCTCCTCTAAAACTGTCCATTTTTAAGAAAGTTCTTTGAAATCCCCACTAGGCCCTGAACTGGCATTTCCCTACAGTATAGACTAGCCAGAACATAAAGAGCTAATTAAAAAAAATTTTTTTTCAATGTTTATTTATTTTTGAGACAGAGGGAGACAGAGCATGAACGGGGGAGGGTCAGAGACAGAGGGAGACACAGAATCGGAAACAGGCTCCAGGCTCCGAGCCGTCAGCACAGAGCCCGACGTGGGGCTCGAACTCACGGACCGCGAGATCGTGACCTGAGCCGAAGTCGGACACTTAACCGACTGAGCCTCCCAGGCGCCCCACGTGCTAACTGTAAAATGTTCATCTTGGCCCATCTGTGAACTAACAACTAGATCAAACAGCTTTCACATTTTCTGATATGCTTGGGTTACAAGAACCACCCTTTTTAAAAGAATACTACCACAGAGAATAGTAGGGTGAGGGGCAAAGGGGTAGAACCCTGAACGAAAACAAAATGGCTGCCTCCAGGCTCCAATCCAGGCAGATTACACACGTGAGCCAGCCGGGTGCTATTCAGGTGAAGGAGAACCCGGGTCAAGCAGTTGATGCTTTCTTAACAAATCCAAGCCAGAACAGTTCACGCACCGTCAGGAGAACGGACACCTGCTCTCTAGGCAGCCAATGGCGGTGGCAACTGGGAGTGCTCACAAGGGTTTATCAAGATGGGATTTCAAGAGGACCCTATATTCACAAGGGGCTTTTCATATGTGGACTGGAGATGAACACAGTTTCTGTTTAATCCAAATAATGCAGCAAATGTTAATCTGCAAAAGGGTAAAACAAAAAAATTAAAGTACTAACTGAATCTTCGTCGATCAATAGAGAAGATGCCAGTGAATGATGTAGATTTTTGAAGGGGCTCAGAATCACAGAGGACATTTGACTCAGAAATTCCATCCTGATGTGGCCCTCTCCTGCCACTGCCTTTACAAATTGAAGCCAGTGTCAGAGTTTGGTAACAATGACATGATTTTTTAATAAGAACCATGTAGATCCTTTAGGGTATAAAAAGGGGGGGGGGGGGGGAGAAAAACTCAGAGAGAGAGAGAGAGAGAGAGAGAGAGAGAGAGAGAGAGACAAACAAAAAAGCCAAACAATCTCCATTCCCTTTCTGTGAAAAAATGAAAAGCAAACCCTCAGGAGGCACTTGGGCTCCTATGTTACACCCTGTTCCTTCCCACTGCGCAAGGGCCTCTGAGGAAACATAAGTTAAGAACATGTGTTCTTGGAAGCCCTTGGGTGAAGCGGTGGGTAGAGTGGCAGCTTTTACTGTGAATTTTAAAGGCTTGACATTCCTCAAATACATATGTTCTCTTCTTGCTGAATGAGAATATGTGTACAGACATATGAGAGAGAGAGAGAGAGAAAAAGAGGAGGTGGGGAGAGAGGGGGAGAGAGAGAGAAACAGAGGAGGTGGGGAGACAGGGAGAGAGACAGAGAAGGGGGAGGGTGGGGAGAGAGATAGAAAGGGTGAGAGATGGGAGAGAGAGAAAATTGTGTGTGTGCGCGTGTGCGCGTGTGCGCGTGTATCCACAGCAAACACCACAGGCAGATACCGCAGTTCGAGCACATTCTGGGGTGGGGCAAAATTTCCGACGCGGCCATGAGGAACGAATGCTTCCAAGTTCACATGCCTACACACATACTCATATATCTGAAAAATGCATAGCGGAGAAAGAAACGGGGCGGTGGGGTAGCGGGGGGGGGGGGGGGATCTATATGCATACCTTTGCTTAAGAAATTCCTTTCTGCAGACAACTATTTCATGAAATGCAATAAACACCCTAAAAATTCTAAGCAGCTCATTATATACCCCCGTCTGCTTTTATGGCTCCAAGCCAGAATATAATGATGAACCTTAACTTGTTAAGGACAACTAATTTTTGTTTCTGGCTGTCTCAGGGGCTCCTCTCTTGCTCGCGCTCACTTCACTTCACTGTTGACACGTTTCTGTTAACTGGATGTCATCTGCCGGCCTTGATTTTATGCACAAGCAGTGGGATGCATTTTCCTGTGCAACAATCCTGCTTTGAGTTGCATTAGGTTTGTCATTATTCTCTCATTTTCCCCCTTGCACTTGTAACATTTCATCTCTTCCTGCCTTATTTTTTGTGAGCCACGGTGCACCCACATTATGGTTTATACATGATCTCTCTCCCTTTGAAGCCGGCAGATTTCAGAGCCCGCTCTCGTCAGGAGAAGAGCCTTGCACCAATTTAGCGGGCTGAGGGCCCGGAGCTCCAACATCTCAATCTAAAGGGGGTCACAGGGTGGCACAAGTGAGTGTCAGCAAGAGCTGTTTAATTGCCAATCTAGGCTTCTCCATGGTGTTTAAAGTATAATGACCCATCACTTAATTCTGAGAAGTCCTGGCCCCGCTGCTGAATAGAATGAATATCAAAGGGTGTTCTGGAACAGGGCAAGCTGCCTACATTTCCTATAACTGCCATAAGTATAATAGACCTATACTTCTGTCGCCCCATTACCACAATAATGTATTTAATTTGCTGTATACGCTTTTTAACTAGCTACCTTTCATAAGGCCTACCTGGGGAATCGGCGGCCTCCCCCCTGCACCTTGAGCCCCTAACCTTTCCTCCCACTGTTTCCTTCCTTTCCTCCACCCCCCTGCCCACCTCTAAATCATCGACTAACCTCCTAATGATAATTCAATCGATAAGCTTAACCCCAATCCCTATCCTCCGATTATTTCGCTGCTTTTAGCCTCTAGAACGCACCAAATAAACAAACATGAAAAACGATCAGGTGCGCGGTGTAAATGCTGGTTTGCCGGGAAGATGAGCTGTGGATTAGGGGCCGCTCAGAAGCAGTTCTCCTCCTGGGAGACTCCCTATTCGTTCCCATGCTTTTTGCAAGGTTGTGATGACATTATTTAATGAATATAACCTTCCTCCTCTCGCTGGAGAAGAGAACACACAAGCATTTTCCCGCCTAACCAATGCTGGTGTGGATTTTGAAACGGAGATCGTTTATCACACTTGGGAAGTGGGATCTTTAAAATTACGTGATCTCCGTGGTGTAATGACACATGTTAGGTGGGCTCTACGGCCTGTTTTTCTTAAACGAAAGTGATCCTTACTCTCCGCCCCCCCCAACCCCCACCGGAAATCACGGTCTTGTAAGCAGGAAAAGGAGCTGTCTTGTCCTGTCTCCCCAGTCTCTTCCTCTGGCCTTGGGTTCCCATGCTGACTCCAGAGACTGGGGGAAGACGCTAGGGCAGCATCCTTGCCATGCAATGCATGCTAATTTAATTATGGGCCATCATCAAAATGGATTACTTGTTGCAGCCCATCAGGAAAGTCTAAACCTCCACCGATTTAATTAACTTGACTGAAAATCAGATGAACAGAAAATAAAACTATCATTAGGAGCAATTAGTGACTACTTAAACATACTGCTGCCAACCGGTTTGTAAATAAACTCGCACTCACTGAAAAATTAGCCAGAATTAATTAGAGGGAGGAAAAGGAGAACAGGGGATCAGAAAGATCTAGGTACACATGTGTGGGTATATGTGTGTGTGTTACACACATATGGATAGCCTTAAAGAGATACGAATGCACACACACACACACGACTTTTCTTTTTTTTAACAGAAGAATTCACCATTCATATCCAAGTAAACGTGGCAAAACATCTCATACCAAGTATGGGAAGTCGGTGTGGAGGTTGTTAAGCCACAATATTTGAATTAGAAGTTGAAGATGGTCCCTTCTTAAGGAGAGTAAACATCGTTCTGTCCTTTGTCAGGGTGTAGGAATTCTTTGCTGGTTATTTGATGGGTTCTCTTCAAATTCTTGCTCTGCACACACGTGATTTTTTTTTTTTTTTTTTTTTTTTAACTTTCCAAAATTTAGAGCTACACAGGCCAATATGGTAGGCACCAGCCACACGTGGCTTTTGAGTACTTGAAACGTGGCCGGTCCAAATTGAGTTGTGCTGTTCAGTGTAAACCACGTATCAGATTTCAAACACGAAGTACAAACCAGAATGTAACATCTCTTTAGTAGCTCCTTTACGGTGATAACATGTCCAAATGATAATGTTTTGACAATATTAGGCTGAACAAAATACATCATTAGAAAGAATTTCACCTGGGGTTTTTTTAATCCCCCCCACCCCCTTCAACCTTTTAAAAACTGTGGCTACTAAAATCTTAAAATTCCATACGGGACTCACCTTACAATTCTACACGACAGTGTTGCTTTAGAGAGGGCTGTGTTTGGGCAGGGGTGTCCCTGCTTGTGGACAGTGAAGAGTCTGGATTTTGAAAAGGGCACACCCTTCCTCAAACTGTCCTTTACACAATAATAAAATTACCCTCACCCTTCCCTTTCTTACCCAGCATGGGGCAACAGAGGAACGACACTTTCGTAAGTTCTGCCAGGTCCTATCTATGTCTTCTGGCCTTCTTAAATTCTTAAGGAAAAACTGCTCAATTGATGGAGTCCGAGATTCGACCTCGAAGCTTCAACATCACCTACCTTACAAGTCCAGATTAATTTCTCAGTATTTTCTAGGAATAAAGCCTAACGTGCCCTTTGCGTCTTACACCACTGGAACTACACAAAGGAGCCGCCCCCGGATGGCCTGGTGGTTAGCTAGAGAACTTTCCGAGAAGTCACCCATGGTCGACTTGGTTGGAGGCGCCCGTTCTTGGAACTCACCTAGACATGGAGGCGTTGACAGTCAGAGCTGTGGGGTAGGGGTGACGGAATCCTCCTGTCGTGATTGGGTACACGGGCTGACCTTGCCTATAAAGAGGGGGGTACAAAGTAAGAGAGTGCAAGCAAGGGGGGA
The DNA here is from genome assembly GCF_018350215.1 of Panthera leo. Classification (NCBI taxonomy): domain Eukaryota; kingdom Metazoa; phylum Chordata; class Mammalia; order Carnivora; family Felidae; genus Panthera; species Panthera leo. Next base: position 69,662,998 of record NC_056689.1, on the reverse strand, counting down.
GGGGGGAAAGAAAAAGAAGAAAAAGGGAAAGTTCTCTCTGCACAGTAAGCTTTATTCTCATTTGATCAGAACAAAAATCTTGGGGATTGTACAGGAAGGATCAAAGGGAAGAAACACAGAACAATTTGAATGCCATAAATCTGATAGGAATGGCTAATTAAATTTTATAACCTCTGCTTATGTCAATAGAGACCCTCTCCCCAAGCTGAAACTAGGTGTTTTGTTGTAATAATTAAAGGCGAAGTCTCGCTTGCTTTAATGGAGCCATCACACTAATTGAGGGCTACACATCCAAAGGAAAACAATAATGAATGTAAATTTATACCAAAATAAAGTACAGTGAATCAAAGGACTTCAGTTGCGCTTTGGGCCTCTTTCGGTATTTAGATCTCGGTGAGAAAACATTAAATTAACAGAGCTTAATTTGTAGCCTTTTGTCAAATTAACAAGTGTTGACAAGAGTTACCGGGGGGAGAGTCCCCAAGAAGAATTGTGGGTAACCAATAGACAATCACACCTCATTACAATAATTAAAAAATACAGCAACATGCAAAATAGCATCCTCATGAAAGACACACAACTTTTTCTGACAGAGGGTTGTCTGAGTTGGCTATTCCTTTTTATCTAGCCTTCAAATATCTCCCCATCAGCGGAACGGGGCAACTGATGACAGAGAACTATTGGAGGAATGGCCCCATCTTCCGGGACACAAACTCACGTCCGCGTCTACCCTACCAAACAAAATGAAGGAGAAAGAAATAACCAGGAAGTACAGCCATGGTTGGTATTTCGTATGGCTACCACCTTATACAAGCTACTTTTCACACAGCAGGGCAGGGTCTGTTCAACTAGAGAAAAAAGGGTAGACTGGGGCGGGGGGGCAGGAGGGGGGGGGTAACTACACCAGAACTTCGAAAGGGCATCTTCCCCAAGACCCAAAGTTCAGAGTTTTACCAGGAGGTATTCTGGTTAAGACAACAAATTGTCCTTGCTTTCTAGAGTAGAGATCACTGAGAAACATGGAGAAACACATACACAAAAACACAATCACGAAACAGATATCACGTGCACACACACACACACACACACACACACACACGCCCAGTATGCTTACGCATTAAAGGCCTTTCTACTCTGGTTTTGAAACACACATTTTTAAAAGTTGTCTAAGGAAGGTTAATGGATGGTACTATAAAAGCAAGACTGGGTGATAGGAAGACCAATCGTAAAAGGCAGTTTGCAGACCTGCACGCTGCCAGGAACCCCGGCTGACACTCAGGAAGGCCCCACATGCTGGAGTGGGGATTCCAGACCCTCCCCCCCCCACCCCAGCCCCTCATAATCAGGTGAACCAAGAACCCCAGGGAGACCCTAGCTGGATACTGGAACTTCTCAACAGACACACCTTTCCACTCCTATTGCCAGCCTTGGGAGTAAAGGTCGGGATGGTGTTGGAGTTTAGGGGTTTCTGAGAGGATAACCCCCCACTCTCACCCCTGGATTCCAAAATCACGCTATGCCTGTTCCCATTCTCGTGCCGCCTCAAACCAATGAATGACAGGACTCCACTGTGGGCTGCCACCGCTAGAAGTGCCATGATCAGCTTCCTTTGATAGAAGCCCTCAGAGCCTTTTGCAATTCCCCAAGTACCTTAAGGGCACCTTTGTTCACAGAGAGAAGCCTAGAGTCTTTGGGGGACTGTGGGTTCAGAATGCTAAGTATCAATGACCTTTCTCCTACAAAACCCATCTGAATGGCTACTGACTCACCTGCTTCCCCACAGGGCACCTCAAGGAGCATCTTTGCGACATATCCCACCGCGGCCCTCCCTCACCAACCCGTCTTCTGAATCACACGCACACACATACACACGCACGGAATAAATAATAAGCATGCCCATGTAAGAAACAAAAAGGGAATTAAAAAAATGGAACTCCTTACTGTGGTACTAACCATCCTAGCGGATGGGGGATTTGTCCTACGGTGCCGGGCGATAGTGGGTAATACGGAGATATATCTGGAGGGTGCGGAGGCCGTGGGATTCCTGAGAGAAGAAGCAGCATTTTAGGTATAGAGGAGAAGAGAAGGAAAAAGAAACTGTCAGGGGATGGGAACAGGGAAGGGACGACGGACACATCTCTTCCGTAAGGCTAGCATGAGTCTTTTTGGGACTGTGATTGTTAAGAGTTGTGGCTAACTTTCATTCATTATCTTTCCCCGCCCGACCTTGAAAACTTGGTTTATCTCATTCTAGGTGGACGGGTACGCTGGGTAAATGCAGACTCAGAAAATGCCATCTTGCATATTTCTGCCTTATGTGATCAGTGTTGATTACTGAAACTAAAAAAACAAATCTGACGGGCTTGGCACATAGTAGGTGATCAAGTCATATAAGTTCTCTTTGCCCTCCCAACTTGTGCCTTCACTCCTTTTAATTCTAATGACTTGCCTGCACGAGAGTTACTCCCCTAGGTTTCTAACATACCTTTTAAGTTACGGCTTTTGGAAAGGTTACTCTTGTCTTCTTTCAAAAAAGTTAACTCCCCTAGAATGTCTCCGACCTCAGTTTAGAGGATGAGCTCTGGGAGAAACTCACCACGAGCCACGGCCTCTTCTCCAGGGTAGCATCTGAACTGAAAGGACCAGCGGATGCTGGAGACCTGGCAGGCTCGACTCTAGAACCTAATTCTCTCGAGGGCAGAAGCACCTGGGAGAATCGGCCCTGCCTGACCAGGTGCTGCTGCATGGTGAGCTCTCGAGGAACATCTGGGCACATCCCGAGGCCCGTGACCCACCGCACGCTTACGAACGCCGCAGGTGCACATCCTGCCGTCGATTCGGGGGAAAGCTAGAGCGCTAGAAGCCATTACGACAGAGGAGCTTGATCTATGCAGCAGAAGTGGGAAGAAAACGAACAATGCTATTGAAGGTAGTAAGCTGCATGTCCGTGGATGAAAACTATTCCATTTTTTTTTTTTTTAATTCATTCAGGAAGCTTTTAATCTGTAAGTTAAGTCTCCCTGGGTGACATTTTCATGCAGACATTGCTTTCTCTCTATTACAAAAACCAAACAGATTAGCTGGTCTTGGACCCTACACCAAGCCATTTGCACACTTGAAAGAATGTTCGCAGAGGAAAAGTAAACAGTCTGCAGACGTTAATCATATGTTTTACGATAACCATTTAAAAGCTATTCCCTGTACTACCATTATTTAAATGAGACGTTGATGCTGCTATTCACTCACAGAGCCTGGGGCCGGCTGGCGGCCTCCTCCAGCCATCCAAGCACTAGGCGAGGTCCCCCATGAGCACAAAGGGGGCTCAGAGGCTGGCGAACACCAGCTAACGTGTGGCTTCGTTCGGGGGCGGCAAAGGCAGCATGAATGGGCAATCCACCTCAGCTCAACACCGAACAATCCCCCCTGACCAGATGACACGGGACAACAGCCATTTAAAATTCATCCTTCTAATTAACTAGCTGGTTAGAAGAACCCTACCCAGTGCACCGCCCAGCCTGTCCTGGCCTCAGCTGTTCTCCCATGGCTACGAGCTGTGGCCGGCTGCTGGTTTCAAATCTTGTTACGGGGAGGGTGGCCAGTGACCCTGCCCTCTCTGTTTCCCTCTTTGGGGAAAAAGCAGCCCATGCGTATGTGGGATGGAAAGGAGGGGAAAAGCGCCAAGGCTGACGGATGACGTGACACCTTCTGCCTGAGACTGTGCGGGTTGTTCCACGCTGCAATGAGGAAAAACACGGACTCCAGTTTTCACGTCTGTATAATGGGCTCGATGATACCCAGGATATCGCAGGGGACGAAGAACCCAAATAAACCAGCAAAGAGAATGCGGGATCCAGTGATGTGGTCTCCTCCGGCTGCAGCAATAAGTCATTGTCAGGTGACTGCAGTCCCTTGACCGCCAAGGGAACTAGGGCTTTGGGGAGCCATGCTGCTGGGGCTCCTGTGCTCTCAAGAAGCTGAGAAGGAGGCCATGGGATGCCTCCACAACTACTCCCGCCTCCAAGGCTGTTTGAGGCTCTCGGAGTTCGTTACAAGCTACTCCTGGAAAACACTGCATGATTCATAGCCAGCCCTTCCTGGGGCATTCTGGGCTCTAGAAAGACTGTTAGCACTCCACATAAGAGAGGCTACTCCCTCACCAGGCTCTGGTCTCCCCAAAGAGCTTCTTTTCCGCACCCCAGGAAGGGAAATGAGGAGCCCCTCCGCCGTGGCCCACAGCCCATCCCGAACTCCCCCGTCCCTTCCCAGCAGGCCGGGCGGCCCCGGACCCCGCACACCCTGTTGGCATCACACACACCGCCTACCTGTTTTGGGGTCTACGTCGGCTGGTAAGTGTGGAGGTGGGTTTCCCGGGGTGAAGTGTTCATTGCTGTACGTGATGAGCGGCGTGAGAGGGTGGACATGGTGAGGGTGTTGCACAACCGGTACTTTGTTCGACTGTGGGGAGGAGAACAGGAGGCCAACGTTACGCTGGTTCCTGGCGGCTCGACACTGGGGGACACAGGACCCGTGGGCTCCCTGGACCCCGCCCTCCCTCCTGGACTTTGTAAGCTGCACTCAATTCCGCCCGCAGCCCTGGCCCCAATCCATGCATTAAAAATAACAGATATTTGTAAAGACAGCTCTCTGGGCAGGCGTGCTTCCGTTTTTACCTCCCTACGGAGCCTGGCTTTTAAAATGCCTCCTCCACAGCCACCCCGTCACGGACCCCAAGTGTGCACCTTCCCAGTCGGCAGGTAAATCGGAAATGGGGGTTTAATCTCCCAGGCCTACTGGGTTCCCACAGGTGGCGGGGGGGGGGGGGGGGATCTCTGACCCCAGGACCCCACCGGAGGGACCTTCAGGAGGCAGGCAAGGCTTCCCAGGGGACCAGCTAGGAAAACCTTCTGTTACAAGAAACGCGGCAGGGCCCAGTTCCCACCCACTCGGCCTCCCCTATCCACCCCCCCCCCCCCCCCCCCCCCCCCCCCCCCCCCCCCCCCCCCGCTCCTAACTTCCCCCTGCCCTTGGGAGCCAGCGGGCATGCTACAATCCTTTACAGACAGCATGGATGAAAAGCCCCACTCCTGGTCCGGTTGGGAGTGTGAACTTTACCAGAAAGCCCTACACTGGCAGGCGAGCACCTGCATATTTTATGCAGATTACAGCAGCCCTGATTCATTAGGAATTTCATTAGGAAGTCATTGGGGAACGCTAATAAATTAACTGGATGATGATAAATTGGGCTAATAAAAGGTGTGAAGATTAGAAACGGGCAGTTCTAGAAAACAAAGTACAGGCATCTTTATGTTCAAGAAGGGTGGACAGGTGGACAGAAGCAGGAAAAAAAAGAAAAGCATTTGCTAAGATCTTTCCAGTTGCCATGACCAGACCTTCCTGAATTCTTCTCCTCTTTCCCCCCAGCCCCTCTCTCAGTCCGCCCCACCCCCTCCGCTCTGCTGTGCTATAACTTAGCCCAGCAAGATCACAAAGAAAAAATTAAGCTGAAACAAGCGAACTACTGGGCCATTTACTGAGAGTAATCCAATTGCAAAAAAACCCTATTCCCCATAGAGGATTTTCACTAAAATCCTACAACAGGGACATTTAACCAGATTAGGTACCAGCGAAGATAAAGAGGCGAGTATTAGATGATGAATGGATTAGAGTCAAGTTTCATTTCAGAACGTGTCTTCATTTCCTTTTATTACTTTTAGGAAGGCACAACTTGCATTAACATCAAGGAAAAGGAATTGCATTAAAAGAAAAGAAGTAAGGTTCCAGTGCTGCCCACTAGTGCCTCTTGAGTTCAGGGACCACGGAGCAGTTCGTTCGCTGTGCATTTTTCTTCTTGTCCCTTTTTTTTTTTTTTTTTTTAATGAATAAGGAAGGGGTATACTATAGAAAGAGTATTTCTCACAATTAATTGCGGCGAAGGCGTTGGTAAAAGGTACTCCTACTTTTTCAGGAGCATGTTTGGAAAGGAAAATATGGCCTTCTCAGATGCTCCAGAAAAAACTACAGAGAAAGAAGTCAACACTTAAAACAGCTTGGTTTAACGATTCCCATAAACAAGTGGACACATTCAGAGGAGGTTAGCTGGTTGCTCAAAGAGCCTTATGTTGTGAATTACCAGTTCGCAATCAAAGCACTGAAATTAAAAAGCACCAAAGCAGAGGGAGTTTTGGTTAACACGTCCCTAGCAGCCATGAAGGTCTCAACAAGGCCACAGCCAGCAGCGTGAGGGGCTGCTGCCTCAAGGCCAAAGCCAGCATCTTATGAACACGCACTGAGGATTATTTGGGGGGAACATTTCTGTTCAGGACAGATTGAAAGGTAACCAGCAAATGAACTCTCACTGTGGGCTGGGGTGGAGAGGGGAAAGAGGAAAGGAGAGGGAGGGAGAAGACGGGGCAGACACAGCTGGAGGGAGTGAAGACCAATTTCCTTTGAAAGTGACTATTGCCACCTTCCAAAAGTTTTTTGTTTGGTGGGAAAGATACACACCTGCTGCAATGAAAGAAGGCAGATCGATCCCAGACAGTTTAAAGTAAGTGTGGGTAAAACTAAGAGATAGGTAGGAAGAACCACAGATAACCCAAAGCGGGGAAAATGGTCACTTGGAGGTTGAATGACTTCTGGGCAGCGGGACCACCATAAGCAATGGAAGGAAGCACGGGATGGGGGTAGAAGGGCTGGTGGTGGACAGTGGAACCTACAGTTCTCAGCTCTGGTTGAGTCAAGCATCTCTCAGGACACTTGTCACAAATCTGGATGGCCAATCTTAGGAAATCTCTCAGCAGGAACCGGATTCAGTAGATCTGGGCTCAGGACCCAGGCATCCAGTCGGCCTCCTGAGGACCTCATGTGGCAGCTCTACCTGTTCAGCCATGAACCCCTAGACCAGAGAACCACGTGGCCACAGACAAGTGCCAAGGTTAAGAGACCTGGGGTCCTAATCACCAACCAAGTCCTAGTTCTTACGAAAGTCCACAGGAAGAGCTTACCACAGAACCTACCACACGGTGAGCACAGGAATGGTGGTTTATTATTGTTACTTATTAGTTTATTGTTAGGGAGAAGTGGCCCATGGCACGCGTCTGTCTACAGCTCAGAAGCACCAATTCCATGGCTGCCTTCCAAGAAGGACTAACAGGAAATGCAGAGAAAACCTTTCTCTACTTGTCTAGCAAAAGACGAAGACAGAATCTGGGTGACAGGAGAGCTCACTGAGCGTAGGACGTGAAAGTTCATTTTCCCTCTTCCTCTTAGAAATATGTATGAAGGCTGGACACCTTCAAACCTGACAAAAGTTGGACACCATCGCCTTCATGTTATTTTGCACCCTTGAGCTTGGCCAACGGGTTAGTTTCCTGTCAAGATTCACTAGCACGGAAGGGGGTGGACCCCGAGCTGCTGCTACCCAGCCTTAGGAGGGGAAGGCAAATGGGAGCCCTAGCACGACGTGGTTCTCTCTTCTCATCGTGACTGTATGCCAGGTTGGTCCCTAGGAAACCACACATCTCTGCAGGTTGACCAGCTCCCAAGCAAGCAGGGGAAGGAATAAAGTCATACCTACAGAAACCAGGGTCTACTCACCATTCTCATATGCCCTGCCTACACCTGGACTGCTGTTGTGAATGGAAGTATGTTCTTCTTGAAGATGCCCTGTCTCTCCAGTCTCAGAACCCCACAGCCCTTTCTTTCTATGTCACATCATGCCCATGCCGGAGCCACATATGTACCTCTCTTGGTCCCGCTGTAGCTACGTTCCTTAATGACAAAGACTGTGCCTTCTAGAACTCTGTGTCTCCTGTCACGCCGAGCCTGTGGAGTGGCGAGACTCCTAAGTTGCAGAAGAACAACTGAGTTGCAACCGTAAACATCAGAAGAAGAGAAGGCCAGGACCAATTTCACAGATTCAGTCACTAAAATGGCGTCTACTCAGAATCATAGAACTAAGCTAGACAGGCCTTCAGAAACGGGCTAGTCTTATACTTTGTAAGAAGAGTGCCTTAAAAATGGTTTTAGAGCCCCCTGGCATGCACACGGTGACCAAGAGTGAAGGCTATGAATTCAAGCGAGACCCAGGTCGAAATTCTACTTGGCCCCTCCAGCTGTACAACCTCTCTTAGGCCGTTGTCCTGTCTCTCCAAACTCTAGATGCGAACGGGCTCGACCTCAGAGTGTGTTGTGAAAATTAAGGCCCATGCCTATACAGCGACCAACACCAGGCCTGGCACAGAGCTACATGCAATACGAAAAGCTTTGGGAAAATACTGTCCAGCGAGTACTACTGATGAGGGCACACTGAAGGTGGTGGTGGCTACCCTTCCAGTATCTTCTAATCGGATTCCCAGAGGGGAAATGCATCCACAGACTGCGCTCCTTATTTCAAAGGCAAGATGTTCATTACGAGGCAAGAGCGTATGGGTGTTTTCTGGCCACCGCTCCGTCAGGCGAAACGCCCTTCTTAAAAATGTGGTATTTAATTAATAAACATATTTTTTTTTAATTTTTTTTTAATTTTTTTTTTTTTTAACGTTTATTTATTTTTGAGACAGGGAGAGACGGAGCATGAACGGGGGAGGGTCAGAGAGAGAGGGAGACACAGAATCTGAAACAGGCTCCAGGCTCTGAGTAGTCAGCACAGAGCCCGACGCGGGGCTCGAACTCACGGACCGCGAGATCGTGACCTGAGCCGAAGTCGGCCGCTTAACCGACTGAGCCACCCAGGCGCCCCAATTAATAAACATATTTGTTATCTCTTTTGAGAAAAACCATTACTCTATCATGCTAATAAATAAGAATGCCTACAGAAGGGCTGAAAGTTAAATAAAAATAGCTGGAGATGACCAAGGGCATTCCAGAATCAGGGTGAGGGCCTTGAAGTCAGAGTTCATATCAATCAAACACCAACCGACCCAAATAGAAAATGTCCCTTAGACCTTCCCCTCCCCTGTGATCAGAGCTCACTTTAAAAAAAAAAAAAAATTTAAGTTTATTTATTTTGAGAGAGACAGAGATAGCATGTGTGGGGGAGGGGCTGCGAGAGCCGGAGAGAGAGAGAGAATCCCAAGCAGGTTCTGTGCTGCCAGCACAGAGCCCGAAGCAGGGCTCGAACCCACAGAGCTGTGAGATCGTGACCTGAGCCAAAACCAAAAGCTGGACGCCTGATCGACTCAGACACCTGGGCGCTACAGCTCCCGCTTCCATAAAGAGGTCTTTAAGGATTGTGCTCAAAAATGTCACCACCCTAAGACAATTCAAACGTGAAAAGTACCTTTCTTAGGGGAAGGACACAGACAACCTTCCCGAAATGCAACAATCTATGCTGGGGGTGTTAGTGGATAAAGAGCCCACGAAATATGTGTCTGTCCCCCTTTTATCTCTTTATAGACTGAGTCCACTATTCAACGCAAACCACTGCAACATGAAATCAGGTACTTTTTAGGTAGCTACTTTATCTAAATATGAGGTATGTCTTCAAAACTACCTCGAGGGGTGGGGTGCCTGGGTGGCTCAGTCAACTGAGCGTCCAACTCATGATTTTGGCTCAGGTCATGATCCCAGGGTCGTGGGATCAAGCCCCACATAGGACTCTTAAGATTCTCTCTCTCTCTCTCTCTCTCTCTCTCTCTCCCTCCCTCCCTCCCTCCCTCCCTTTCTTCCTCCCTGCCACCCCCCACCCCCCCATCCCGGACTCATGTTCTCTCTAAAATAAATAAAATGAAAAAAGAAAACCAACTACCTAAGGGGTGCAAAAAAAGTCATTACCTCCAGGGACAGCTAACATACACTCAAGGTCGGGATGGTGGCAGTCATCGAAAGCTGCCGGACGAGCCTAGTTACTAGCATCCAACCCGCTAAGAATATGATGAAAACTAGGCAACTCTGGGCCACGTGAAAGGCCAACATTAATAAAACGTTCCGCATAAGGTCCGGGAGTCATATGCTGCGGTCGCCCATACGCCCCCACACCGCGAGCACCTGGAACTCAGAGCCACCTAGACCCCTCTGTCCAGATCAGAGCCACCCAGACCCCTTCGATCAGACGATCTGAGGGGAGGACGGGAGAGAGGAGCCCTGACCAGCTGCTGAAGCTCTACGGTCAACCCCAGCACAGCTCCTCCTTGCTGCTGAATGCGGCCCTGGTGCCAGACCCGCCTCGGTGCTGAGTAGGACGGATTTCATCAAGTCCTCATCAACACACCTATCAAGCGGTTGGCAGCTCTTATCAGTTCCATACGGGAGGTGTCCCAGGTCACAGGCTCCAGGGGGGTAGTGCTTCCAGGTCTTGCACGCTCACCGACCTGACCCCACCCCACCCCCACCCCCCCCAAGACTGGCGCCGGGGTGGGGCTCACCACAGTGCACGCTGCACCCCATGAGCATAGGCCCGGCCGACCTTCCCAACTGGACAGAGAGGCTTCAGGACTCACAAAGGGATCTGTTCCTCACACTGCCACCTACCAGTTTCTGGAATCTAGACCCAGTGTCAGCAAACAGTGCTCCCTGCTGTCCTCCCTGCCTCCCCCAGACCCCAAGTTAAGAGTAGCTCGGGGCTCCCTGCCTCGGTGAGAACACCTTTGCCACAGGGCACCAAGGATTTTTATCAGGGTTTTTTTTACAACACGTGGCCGATTACAGGAGGTGGGGGATGAGGGCATTTAATGGGATATTTCTGCACCTCAAACAGAGAGACAGAAGCAGTAGCAGGGTCCCGCAGGGATCTGGTGATAAACACTTCGCACACACCGTCAGTTCCGGCCGACAAGAAACTAAAGAAAAAGTCAACTAAAAAACCTCGAACCCATGAAATGAAGTCAACAGTACCTACTTAAAGGGAACAAAAATCCTCATCTGGCTATAAGTCATTAGGGCTTGGTTTTCTACCTGGAGAAATGGCTGCTGCCCAAAGCAAAGCCTTCCCCAGTTCTGTTCATTATCCTTTATGGGTTTTGAGCACTGAATAGTTAAAATTATTAAAAAAAAAAAAAAAAAAAAAAAGGGTCCTCTACTAGCCCTCAAAGCGCACAAAGCCTTTCGACCCGAAGTATTCATCCAACTACAGTGGGGGGAGGCGGGGTGGGGAGGGGGCGCCCCTGTGGCTGACCTCTGGAGAACCCTTAAGCCCAGCGTTCTGCAACTCGGCTGTGCCACCCTCATCGCCAAGCGCCCACACACCCGTCCAAACGGGGCTGGCCATGTGGAACCTGGCGGATGAAAGACTGGCTCAGGCACTTCTAGATCTCCCTGCTACCCTCCCCTAACCCCAGCCCCGCAACCTTCTGTAACTGTGGGGAACCCAAAGGGAATGAAAGCTGGCCATTCACCTCGCAACCTATTAATCAGCAGACGTTGAAAACAAATAGAGCCATTGCTGGCCCGGCCTCTCTGCCGGCCCTCCTCCTCAATACTCCCCTATTGCTCTCCTTTTCTGCAGAAGAAAAATGGGGCCAGAAAGTGCCTTGAGGAGCCCAGCACAATAAAACAAAAGCGGCACAGAGGGGCATTTGTCCGCCTTCTCCCCCCCCCCCCCACCCCCCAGCGTGGAAGGTCTTCAGTGGTCTTTGGTTACCCAGCCCTCCCAGGGTCTGAAATCAGCCTCAGGAAGGGACACTGTTCATTCCAGGTTTACGTGAAAAAAATGGGTTTATAGCTCATCCCCGTGCATTTTGCCAGATGCCGCTTACTACAGCTGTACCAAGGCCAATGGCGACTAGCAAAACATTAATGATGTCGCTCGCACGTCACTGGAGCCACGGCTGAAGAGGAGGGGCTGGAGCTGAAGGAGGGGCTGTTTCTTACTCGTCAACAACCCTTTGTGACTCAACTAGTCCTATTCTTTCAGGCTATGGACCAGAGAGCGGTGGAACGTCAGCAAAAGTAAGCCTCCGGCCTCAACCACCCATTCCCGACCATTAGCGCCCACTTCCGCTTCTGGAATGACGTCAAGGAGGCCCTCACGGCAAGCTGGATCCGGGCCTGCACGCACAGACCCATCCCTGCTTACCTACTGAACATCTCCCTACCGCATCCTGCAAAGCTCCTACACACACAGACGGAAAGGGTGACAGCGGCCTTCCACGCTTGGCCAGATGGGCTTCTGGAAACATTTTGCCCTGCCCCTCTCTCCTCCCAGCTCTGGAGGCCCAGCCAGCTAGGCCCCGCCTAGTGCAGCGCACAGGGCCCACTCGTGGTCAAATGCTGCTGCTCCCGAAGGCCCTGCTCCCCGCTGATGGCACACTTTCCCTGGACGAGATGTACATGGCTACTGAAAATAATAAATAAGAGAGAAGGCTTCGCAGGGTCCAAGTTTTGCTTGGAGAAATGAGGTGGTTGAGAGGAAGGAGGTCTGCCTGTGACCTGCAGCAAATGCCCACCCTGCAACTCGGCTGCACAGCTCACCTCACCTGGCCGCGCTGCTGGGGGTCTCTGGCACAGACCCACCAGGCTGCAAAACGACAGCTTCTGCAACCCAAGGTGGCCTGACGAGACACAGGGTGCTGCTGCTTTGTTTTGCAAACTATGGATGGCTGGACCCTCCCCCAACCCCAGAATCAACTCCACTTAGACAGCAAGGAGAGGAAGAGAGATTCTCCGGCTCTCTACAAAATTCTGCCGACTCACAGTTTCTCATATACTCACACAAGCAGTAAAATTCTTCGTGCGGGGAAATGATTGAACAGGGCAGGCAGAGAGAGAATAAATGTGCAGTCAATTTTCATCCAAATTCTCTCACACACATGCATATACATAGAACTAACTCAAACCATCCTAAGCCCTTGGCCTTCTTCTCCCCCCCCCCCCCCCAACCCCCGGTCCCTTCCATAATCTAACAATCCAGCTGGTAACACACAAAACAGATTGCCAAGCATTCAGGGTCTAGGGGGCCAAACTCTGCTCTTAATGATCTTTCCTTAATCCCCAAAAAGGAGGAGGGGAAGGCTGGGAGTCAGGAGGAGGTGTCAGGGTGGGGGAGTGGGCACCCGAAGGGGAACATTCTAACCTGGAAAATAAAGATGTGCTCCAGCTGCTTGGCTTTGTGAGAGCCGCAGCCGAGGGCCGACCCAGCAAAGCTGTGCTTTCACAGGCTCTTGAACAATTACTTCCAGTTAAGTTCATTAAACATAATTTATTTCCACTCATTCTCATTTATTTCCCAATAAAAAGAAAGCATCCCATTGTGTTTCCCCCAGCTAACCTTTATAGCACGTGCAAGCTTCAGTCTTGGCCGGCCCGGTCCAGGCTGGCCCCTGACCAGTGAGGTCCCAGGGTTTTCTTCCTGCCCGCGTCCCTCCAGGAACATGCCACAGCATGGCGGAGGTCAGTGAGGGGGTACGGCAGGCACAACAGGGTCCTCTGACTGTCCTAATCCTCCACACAAGGTCGCCAAGATGAGGAACCAGCCACTTCACCCCTAAGTAATTTCCCGGTGGTTCGCAACCTCCACCCTCCCGCAAGATATTTCTCTACTACTTGGGTATTAAATGATTAGTGTTAGCATAATCAATCTTGTTGAGTGTCCAAGTTTACAGAGAATGTTTGAGAATTGGGTAAGAGGGTACAGCTGTTCCTAGGAGAGCAGATTTGCAAAACAGAGCCAAGAATAAAACTAACCTATTCCAAATGAGGAAATCCAAAAGCTCAAATTCAAAACAACTTAAAAAAAATAATAATGATGATTTCCAGGCTACCCACCCCCCTCCAAAAAAAAAACCCCAACAATCCCAAATCTAGGGATTCCTGAATATAATGGAAAGGAAATCACCAATTTTGATTTAGAGTAAATTTTAAGTACATAATGGTTATTACATCCTGGGGATTTCGAGAAAGTAGTGAACAAAACCTGATACAGCTCTTCTAATTTATTTACAATGACCAGCTGTATAAAAATGTCTTTTGTTTTTTTAATACACCCTGTGCCCAACTTTTGAATTTAGACAGTACTGCATTTGAAATTCATGCCTGCTACATGGGAGCCTAAGAGCTCTTTCAAACAGCTGTTTCCTTCAGAGAGCAGGTGAATTTCTCCCTAGAAAGGAGCAGGTAAACAGAAGAGGAGGGATGAACGTGTTCCTGTGGCCCAAAGGACAGCAATGACTCAAACCCCTGGATTCAGCAGGATGTCAGCAATGATGGGTGCAAAGGGGGTGCTGCATTGTTCTCTATCTTGCCAAGTTAGTGTCCCTCCCACCCATGGGCACCCTTTAGTGGGCATCTACAGTCTCGATAAATGATACACGTGAAAAGGACATGACCCTCTCTGAAAGCAAGCTGAGTTGGAAGTAATGACCCAGGCAAAGTCCAATTAAAAAAAATTTTTTTTCAAATGTGTGCAGAAGTATGTAATCTGGAGGGCATGGCAAGATTTCATCACATTCCAAAATGTTGCAGAAGGAAAGAATTCCATTACATAGCTCAGCCGGGCCCCCCACCGACCCCAAACCACAAAAGGGAGGTTTCCCTGAGAATATAAGCTTGCAGGCTCTGCTGCTTCTAGAAAATGCCGAAGCAGGAGCCTGTTGTGACAATACAAAGATCATAATATCTGTATCATTGGAGTCGGGAATTCACCCTTTCAAACAACTCCTTTCTCATGAGAAATCAAGAATGGAGGTTTAGCGGCCACCGAAACAGCAGGACTGCTATTAAGTAACCCGAGTAATTTGAGTAAACAAAGGTCTGGAACCTTTCAGGAATCTCAGAAAGGGAGACTGCGCTGGGTTGGGAAATTTACAGCAACACAACTTCCACATTTGCGGTGCCAGCTTGCACTGTCTTCCCCACGCTTCTGGACAGTTTACATGATCGTAGACTGAACTAGAAAAGTTGCACACAACCAGAGAGGAAAACCAAGGCAAGTATCTGTCATTCCTTCATGCTTGACTCACAGAAGTATTTACCACTTTGTGTTTTAATAGGCTGTTTAGGGTTGAATTCCTGATCTTGAAAACACAAGGACTCTTAGAGTCTGTTGCAGATTTCATTTTTTTTTTCCTTCCCCTCCCCCCAGATCGGATCTAAGAGCGGACTGACCACTGCAAACGTTTCTGTGTTTGGCCACTCAACAGCAAAAAATAGTAATGAAAGTAATCATAGGAATCGCCTCCAAATTCGAGGATGCCCTTACAGCTGTGGCAAAGGATCTGACCCAACAGTTGAGCGGAATACAGTGTAACCTAAGCCCCAAACTGGTATTGCAAAGGGACCTTCTTCCTAATCATTAACACCACAATGGTCTCCTGCTCAGGGTTCCGAAACACATTTCCTATGAAGTTTAGAAAACACAGACACCACAAGCAAGACTGTAGCCCTAAAAGGCCGGCATCTACATTTGGAGATTGAAAATAAATACAACTATAAAGACAGAGCAACAGAAAGTTAGCATTAAATATGAAACCAAAATACACAGTTTACACAAGCCCTGCTACTGTGAAAGCCTGAACGCTCCAAGACCTTTCAAGCTTTGAAAGCATGCTCCTCTCTGAGGCCACGTCATGTTCCCTTCTCTGTCTTCCAGTGGAGCCCACCCTGGTGGGTGAAGGAGAGAAATTTATTTGTTAAAAGAAATCCTAAACCCCACCACCCCTTTCCGGATCCCAGTTTACTCCTTCCTCGTACTTGGGGAGCCGGCTTCGCGGGCGCTCTGCATGGCTGTGTAGCAGGAAGGACTGTGATGAGAGTCACGATTTCTCTCCGCATCTTTTTTTTTTTTTTTTTTAACCCTTTCTCCCCACTCCCCCAAAAACTGCTATGGAAAAGTATAGCGTGAAAGGGCACAGCTTTGAGTTGAACATTTATTCTTGCTTTGTTTTTTCCTTCCCATCGTCTGAATTTGAAACAAGAAAAGAAAAAAAGGAACTGAGGTTTAATGGTCAAGACCATAAGCAAGGATACAAACACACACACACACACACACACACGCACGCACGCACACCCCACTACTCACCCAGCAATTCAAATGGAGGTGCCAACCGCCCAACTGCTGGAAGAGAGAGAGCCCGGAGGCCACTGTGCCTCCCTTCCCACTCAAATCTTCCATGCCCACTAAAATTGTATCCCTAGGGTACATAATAGCTTTGGTTTTCTTTCTCTCCACCTCAAAAAAAAAAAACTTTCTCTGTACCTTCAAGATGGGACTGGGCCAGCTTTTTTTTCCTCCTCCCTTACTGCTTTTCTCACTTTTCTTCTTCCTCCCAGCTTCCCCTCCCTTTATGCCTTTCCCTGAAAGAGCTGGAAAAAAGCATCTTTAGAGAAGGCTCCAAATTTCTGCCCTGGTTCACTCAAAATGCTCCCAAGGTCTCACTCCCGGTGCCTATCGTTACTTTGTTAATTAGCCCCCTTCCACACGCAGCAGCCCTCAAAAACCAAACGAAAAAATTAAACAAAACAAAGCCAAAAGAAACCTCGCCATCCAGTTCAACTGGTGGCAGACTGAATTTTTTTTTTTTTTTAATTCTTAATTAGAAAAAACTCCTTCTAGTTTCTAATCTTTACCACTACAGAATCCGTGAAGGAAGGGGGAAGGCCCATGTTCCCCAGCCAGCTCAGGGCACCTAAGCCAAGTCCCCCTCCCTCACCCGTTACCTTGGGCGGCAGGGACACAGCTACCGCTAAGAGTAGCTAAGAAATTACAGTCAGCCATGAGGGAAAATGATCAACCGAGTGCAGTAGGCAGGCACTTTATCTGCAAGATTGTCAAATCCCTCAAAACAAATTTCTTAGAGAGGGCTGCAATGCGAGAGGAGGGGGGGGGAAGCATATTTTCTTGTCACAGTGACACGGGAGTGACATTTGGTAGGGCCTTGTCTGCCAAACACACACGCACGCACACACACACCCTCTTTTCCTTCTAGAGTAAAAGACTGTGCTGGAAAGATTTTCAACTGACCTCTGTGGAAGGAGAACGCAAGCTTCCTGTGCTCCCTGGCATTCTAGCACTCAGACCGTTAACTTGCTTTTAGACTGTTGAGTTTTGTGAGCTTTCCCCAGAATGAGAGAGAGAGAGAGAGA